>NC_052047.1:155354903-156063653 GCF_903992535.2 Arvicola amphibius | reverse complement strand
TTCCTTCTGCTCGTACAAATGTGAGGAGAAATGTACTTCCTGGAAGATGACAAGCTTTGGCATGGACTGGGACCGTGCAAGGAGGCCAGAGAGGGAGGTGCTCCCTTCTGCTTGGTTCCTTATGTGCCTTGACAGTACAGTTTCTTTATTAACCAATGGTATTCCCAGCATACAGAGAGGAATCCCACATCAAGGTAGGACTAGCTGTTTCCACACCATATTCGATAATTAGGTAGCTGTTCAGGAAAGGGCTTCCAGGGATTTTCAGATATTAAGTTCCATATTAAAGGTGACCTGTTTTGAGTAACTTTGTGTACGTATATATGTGTGTTGTAAAGAGGCCACTAGTTAGTTCCCGATTGCTCAGCTCCGAAATAATCACACAGAAATTATATTATTGAAACACTGCTTGGCCCATTAGCTCTAGCTTCTTATTGGCTAACTCTTACATCTTAATTTAATGCATTTCCATTAATCTGTGTATCGCCACATGGCAGTGGCTTACAGGGTAAAGTTCCCAGTGTCTGTCTCTGGCAGCAGCTCCATGACTTCTCTCTGACTCCACCTTCCTTCTACCTTGCTATAAGCCAAGCCAGTTTCTTTATTAACCAATGATATCCACAACATTCAGAGGGGAATCCCACATCATATGTGTAATTTTGTATTTACTGATATTCCCTTTAAAAAGGCTCATCAGGGCTAGGGAGAGGACTTTGTGGGTAAAGCACTGGCTGTTCAAGCCTGGGGACCTGAGTTTGAACCCCTAGAACTCACACACCTAGAGGTGGCTGTGGTAGTGCAGTCTGTAGATTCGATGCTCTTGCGGTGAGATGGGAAGCCGAGTGAGCTAGCCTGATGTGAAGGTGCAACAATGTGGTAGGCAAGGATAGGCACAAACAAGCTGTGGGGTGTGCACAAATACACACACAGACACACACATACACACGCAGGTACGCATGCACACACTTGTATGTGTCGGGGGGGGGGTTGGGAGACAAATTAAAAAGCTCATCAGGTTTTCATCAATTCGTGATGAAAACCTTGCAGTGCAAGTTCCAGGATCTAGTCTCTCAGGGATCTACATGTCTTAATTTAGTATCAGGCCACCCACAGGCACTCCTCGCGTACTTACAGAAAATGTCCTCACATTGTTTTGTATTTCTTAATTGCCTTCAGAAGGAGATGCTCCAAGTGTGTGACATTCATGTGATAAATTTCCTATACCTGCCTGCCTGCCTGGCAAACCCTCCACCACCATCCTAGAGGCCTCATTTTGTAGGCCACTTTCTATTATGTAACGAAGTCAATTCTCCTTTATTTTTGTCATTTGAAATATATTTTCAGCTATTTGTAGTTTTTTTTTTAAAAATTCTGATCTACATAGCAGGGATTTTTGAGTATATAATTAAGACATGGTGGTGTCCCTGCAAATTAAAATTACAGATGCACATCTTCACCTTTGCTTAAAGAGTTTGTCTATCTGAAAAACATGGAAGAAGCTACTATGTAAAGGATGGAGAAACATCAAATTGTTAGGGGAAAGAAAATACTTTCTTTGCTCTTGACTTTTCAATAGACAAAAACAAAATTTCTGCCCCCTTCCCTCCTCCCCTGGGTAAGTACTAAAGGTTCAGCCAATACTTTGTTATCAAAAGAGATAAAACTGGGCAGAGTTGGAATGCTGATGGAGAACCTGTTTTTAGAGTGAGGAGGGGCTGGATGGAGATCTCAGTTGACTGCTTTCTTAAGCTGAGGTTTGGCTCTTTGTGGTATGAAGCTGATTGAATTAATTAATTTAAGGCTAAAAATTAGAATTTAGCAAGAAATTTTAACACAAAGTCAATATTACAGGAAAGAAAGGCCACTTTATCTTTGAGCCCACTTTCGAATAGACTTAAAGATACTTTAAATATAATAAAATAAGAAATATGAACATTAAAAACCTGGCCCTCTTATTCATGTCTTTTTAAAAGTATATATTTATTACTATTTTTAAGTATGGGTATATATGTGTATATGGGACCAGAAGAGGATGTTGGATCTCCTGTAGCTGGAGTTACAACTGACTGTAAGCTGCCTGATGTGGGTCTTAGAACAGAACTTCGGTCCTCTGTAAGAGTGGATCTTGCATTTAGCTGCTGAACTATTGCCCCAGACCCCTGAGATACTTTAAGATTGATTTTAAAATTAATTTCAAACAATTTAACCTTTAAAAAGTGCATACACACACATATATACACATTATATACTTACATAGTAAAATTTATTATTTTAGTGATTTTAAAACATAATTTGGTCCAGAAAAATACAGAGAACCTGCTGTCCCAAATGTTTCTTAGAGGAAGTGTTCTTGCAAATGTTTGTGTTTAGTGTGGAAAATGAAAATAAATTCCTTTTCCAATAACATCAGAAGAGATTTTGCTTGAATTCTTAGAGTGAAAAATAGTGCATTAACTCTGGTCTCCTTTTTCAGAGGTTTAGCACAAAGACCCCCACCTGTGAGGGCCCACCCATTGTGAAAGGAGCCTGCTTGCCCTCCGAGAGAAGGCAGGAGTGGGGCAAAGGTTGACAGCTGGCTGGTTTGTTCTGCTTTAGCCTCTAGCTGGCTGATCTATGGCTGCTCATCTGCTTGGGTCTTCTCAGGTTGGGGGGGCAATATTTGGGTTATTTATTCTGACAGAAGGCTAGATGCTATTTCCATCTGCCTTGGTGTATTTGAGGAGATAAATGTCTGCCACATCCTGATGAATGGCCTCTGAGGTTCATTGCCAGAGAAACTGAGTTATGGCTCCTGTATTTCATTTAAGGGGAAACTCCAGCCATCCATAGTGTGCACTGAGGCCTTCCATGCCATCAGGACACAAAACGTCTTTCTGCTCAAAGGACAAGATTTGCACAGCAGAATCTTAGGGGGATGGGAGAGAAGAGGATAAAGAAAATGTATTCCAATAAGCTGGGGCAGTAAATTCTGTGTAGTCATTTACAATATGGAAGGGACCCAGTGATCAGAACACAATTCTATGTCTTGGGTTTAAGAGTCATTTTCACCTCTGCTCTCATGTCTTCAGTCAATTAAAATCATGCCAGAGTACATTATCTTTAATGGTAGCAAAGGAGGACTACATACATTTGAATGCTGTCAAGGTTATCAGATACTTATTTTCTAAGAAATATGGAAAAGATACAACTTTTTGTACACATATCAATTACATGTATCAGTGGATCAAACAAAAATTTATTCTAGTCACTAACTGAATTTTCAGTTACCAAATAGGATATTTGTCATCATCTAGTGTTCTGCAGAAGCACTTCGATAGCCCAGGCTCATCTCTTCTTGATGTATAGATACCTACAAATTATATTGAACGGCTTGTGTTTATCGACTTGAAGTGTCTATTGTATGAAAAAGTCATAAAGAAAATAATCAGGCTAATATGTAACAATGGACAGTGTCATCAATACCTCTGGGAACATGTGCCAGTCACCAAAGCCTTTGGAAAAAAGATAAAATAATGGGAATTGCAGAGAGTATTTGCATTCTTCCTAGTAAGCAAATGAGGCAACCCAAAATTCTACTTGCATCTTTTCTTGTTTTCCTGGAATTGAGCTTATGTTTTATGTAAAAACAATTATTATTAATGAAAGCAGGAAAGTTTTACTCAGACAAAATGTGTTTGGAGTAATGGCTACTTACAAGTGAAGTCCGACTTGGTCTCTGCTCTCACTAGCACCTCTTTGAGGCATGATCCGAAGAGATCTATTGGGAAATTTTGGCTTAGAGACTGAGTTAGGTAATGTGAGAAAGACTTGAAGTTTCAAGTCAAAAGAGTTCAATTCTGGACCAAGAGAACTTCCTGGAATGATACTCATCTATCATCTCGTGAGGCTGACTTTTGTCTGTTGCAGTTCCGTGTTGTCTTGTCTAGTTTGTTTTCATTCAACACATAGTGCAAGGGGCACTGGAAGAGGCAGAACCTCATCTTCCTTGTGTTCTATGTGAATTGATGTGGACTGCAGAAATTGTAGACATATGCTACCTACTGTACATGTATATGTGTATGAGTGTGAAGTTTTCTATAAATCTGACTTTTCTGATGGGCTTGAGATTATATATAATCACAATTATGTGTATATATATTCATATATATGTATATTTATATATATTCTTCAAGTGTCTTTTCTTATTCTGGGTTTAGGAACTGAATTCTGAAGATAGTTCTCGTACCTCAATAGAGAGTACTTAATTATGATTTACATATGACATCCACTAGGAAGCCTGTGACCTTTTCAATCATGTCTCATCATTAGGTGTTAACTGCCTGATGTTTCTTCCTGTACTCAAAATATTCTGTGTGCATCTGTATCATTTTAGAATGCACATAACTATTTGTATCTTCCTCAACTGTACTATAAACATTTGTATTCCACATTGCTGACTATATGGAGAATTCAATGAAAGATTTAATTAATTGTAGTTATTTGATTAATATTGAATCAATGGATGTCTATAGATATAGTCTTCTGAAGCACAAATAAAACTTTTATGTTTTCCAAGCCCCATCAGAAATAACTAGATGGTTCTTAAATTAGTGCAAAGGAGTTTTTTCCAGAGTAAAAATAAAGATAAAAAAGGAAATTGCATGTAGAGATATGGGATATATTTCTTGTTGTCTGTATTATTCAATACAGACATGCTATTTAAAATGGACCTTGACTAAGAAACTCTGGTGACTTGGCTGTTAGAGTTTGAGGATCTCATCTTATTTATTCCTTGGACCAACTCAGCACTCAAAGAAAGACTTGGAATTACTGTAGTTCATCCAAGGTAAAAAGGACAATTTTCATATTCTTTAAGCAAATTGTGGACCCTGTAAGAATTATGAATTGGTGGATTTAAATCTTAACATTAGTCACTATTAACCCAACAAGATTAGGCAGTGGAATAAGATCAATATCCCATGACTATGTTAATCAGTTTTTTGTCTCTGCATCAAAGCATCTGAGATACACAACTGATGAGAACAGGCTTCACTTAGGTTGTATTTATTTCAGAGGTTTCAGTCAAGGGTCAGTTGGTTCCACTGATTTGGGGCAGGACACAATAGTGGAAGCCTGCTGCAGAGGAGCTGTTCACCTAGGCATGACTGGGAGGAGAAAATGAGAAAGAGAAGAGTGTATCACTCTATCCTTCAAGGCCATACCTGCAATGACTTAGCTCATTTCCATTAGACCCCACCTCTTCGTGTTCCCTTCACTTCTCAACAGTGCCAAAGACTGGAGACTAAACCCTCAACACTAACACCTTTTGGAAAATATTCCAGATTCCAGCTAGAGTGATGATGTTGCAGCTGCTCAGGTGTGTAAGGCACGTGTAAACTCTTCCCTGTTCCAGGTGTGTAAGGCATGTGTAAACTCTTCCCTGTTCCAGGTCTTGGAGGTAGTTCCAATTCTGTCAGCTGTTCTGATGCTGCACAGCTTCACTTCTCTTTTCTCCCGAGGTCCTGGTCTACAAAGTAAACGAGGAATTTTCAGGGAGAGGCAGCAACCCTCTCCACACTGTCCCAAGAAGATTCTGTCCTCCCACGTACAGTTTCCATGCTTCTCCTGTGGTTCTCAACTTCCAGTCAAGCTTATAGTAAACTGGAGATTCCCATTTAGAGAAGTAAGATACATTTTAATGATATTTTGAACAGTAGTATTTCTTTTGGTTTTGATGGTTATTCTCCTTAGAGCCATCCTTACTCTGGGGAATTAGAAGAGAGAGATTGCTGGAGAGACGCTACTGGAACATTGAACTTGATCTACATTGCTTGGACTGTGGCTGTGACCCCTCATGATTAATATACAATTGACTTTGGGGGAACTGAAAGCCAAATATCACTGGTAAAGTTCTTCACACACGCACACACACATGCACACACACACGCACACGCACACACACACACATTTTGTATGACCTTAGTAGGGAGGCAGAATTCATTCATGTAGCTGTCCACTTTCTGTTAGTTTCAGGAACTGTTTGTAATGTCCTTTTCTTATTCTTTTACATTGTTTATTTGAAGATCTTTTCTGGCCTATTCAAGGGGTCTGTGCTCACCCAGCTTATCATCACTTGACATTCTGCACATGTAAATGGTCATATTAAGTCACTGGCCCATGTATCTGTCATACCTATTTGGGAATACAAGCATAAATTGTTTTCTCTTTTATTCAAATGTGATTTAGGAATATCTCTGGTATATTTCTTCTTTTAGGTTGTTTTAAGATCAATAATTACATTTCAAAAGTAAGTATTTACAAAGAGAACAAATAGAAGTCTTTAGATTTTATGCCCCTGTTTTTTAAGTATAGAGTTTCTGAACATCAGTTTAAATTTGACTTTGATTTAATAACTCATCAAGGATCAGATAAGATTTCAATTGAGTAATGCTGATATAGGAGCTGGAGCCAGGCCAACATCACTTGAAGGCCAGGGGAGCACATCTAATTATTGTGACCCAACTGGAGATGTGATACCTTGTCCTTTTAAACCAGCTAAACCGAGGGGAAGCATGCCAGGACCAGGGTTTGCCAATTTGGCCTTACATGCCCTGAACTTGCTGTCTAGGTTGATTCAGTGGAAAGTACATGGGCTTTGTAGACAAAGCTCAGATTGAATTCTGGCTGTTGCACTTATAACCTTGAGGCCTTGAGCATATTACTTAACCTCTCTGAGTCTCAGTTTCCTTTCTCATAAAACAAGGATTATACCTCCCCTGCAGTGCTGTTTGTAAAGATGAAATGAAATACAATAACTCATGTCTTGTCGCTAGGCCAGCACACAGTGGCTACTCCATAACTACCCATTCTGTTATTCAGTTATCTCTCTCAGTAGATCAGATTAATGATGGCCGTTGTCCAGCAACTTATTGAAAATAACTACTTTTAATAATGATGCTCACTCCACTAGATCTTTAATGCTGTAAACATGAATATAGAACACAGATATAACAGGATCCTTTCTTAGAGTACTTCTTTTTTATACAAGGATTTTTGCTCATAAAAAAGAAATTTGTTCTGACTTCCTTCTTTCCCTCTTATGTTTGTTTTATTTATTAGCTAATTAGTTTAATTAAGTCCCCCTTTCTTGATTGAATAGACAGTTTGCATCATTGCTAATTGCTGGCTCAAGGAGGCACGTCTCTGTGATGGTTGTCTGTAGATCAAACGGAAGGATGCAGTTGTGCTGGTCAATATGCTGAGTGACATCATCCATATAGAATGCTATGTGCAAAGTACCTGTGGAACTTGTCATCCACGGCACTTTAACACTTGTTTCCATAGCTAAACTCTGATCCAGACATTTGAGAGGCAGGCTTGCTCCTGCCAGGCCTCTCATTTCAGGGCAATAAATTAAGCAAGTTGACGACAAGGTCTGGATTATACAATTTCTTTAAACTTCAAAGCAAACCTGAAATCTAATCAGGAATGAACATAGCACAGACAAAATGGGTAAGAATTCACTTCTGGTAACCTTTGTAAGAAAGTTTGTCTACACCCATCCCCCTGTGTGCAGTTTGTTTCCCAGCTCCCAGAAGCAGCATCATATGTTACACCTGGTGGTGAGATTTGTGGCACCATATTTTTTTCTTATTTTTAAGAGGTGATACCATATTTTTTTTTAAAATGAGAAGTCAGGAAAAAATAAACAGATGGATGGAGACTGGTGGAGGGGGATACGGTTCTGAGAGAAAAGGAGAGAAGGATGGAGTGAGTGTTAAAGGGCAAAGCTTCAGTACCAGACTCCGAGGTATTTGCATATTCACAATATGTTTCTGGCCGAGAGCATGTTTCTCTGGCGTTCTGTATGTATTTCTAGGTCTCTATATTTATCTGTGTCTCTGGCTGCATATGTGAGACTAAGTTTAGAGTTGTGTTTGCTGGATGCTTTGCAGTGGTACTTGAAGAATTCCGTGTTAAGTATGCACTGGCAGTGTGAATAAGCGGCCCTGGCATAGGAGGGGAAGTGGAGGAGGGAGGTGGAGACCCCAGCACAGTCTGTAGTGAGGGCCAGCTGCAGACAGAGTCTTTCAATGCTATTTCCATCATGGGCTTCTGAGTCAATTCATTTATTTTTGGGTTCCTCTCATTCCAAATAAAAGCAGGTGATACTAAAATCAGATTGTGCCACACAAGGACAGAAGCTTGCCATGTTGTGTGCTTCCTCATGTTATCATGAAGTTACTGTTGGATAATTCTAGAGGAAATACAGAGAGCACCTGCTTATTTGAGTTCTATTTCTTTGTTTCTTTACTTCGATGAATAAATAAGAAAGAAGGTCATTTTGGCAGGAAAGAAGGTGAGGGCAGTAAGTCAGAAGGGATTATTACAAGGATAGTAGCCTCCCAGTCTTGCAGCAGTACATAGCTTATTCTTTGTTGACTTAAGACTATGTGCTTGAGCCCGTGTTCACAATGCCTTCATCATCCAGGTCTAGATAATACTGGTCACTCAGCATCATTGTTGTTTCTATAAAATTTGTTTCGGACTCAGTGTATTACAAATGTGTTCATGGGATCATTATATTTATTGCCTTTTAGTGAAGTTGTAAATCTAGCATTTTATTTAAAATATCTTTACAAAGAACATTACTGATGAATTTGTTTCCCATTAAGTGAACTGATTTGTTTTTATTGAATAAAAGACACAAACAACAGAAGGTGAAAATTATAATGCAACATTGCAAACTCATGAAAAACTTACAGTATGCTTCAAACATATCTGAGAATGTATGTGAATATTTGAGTATGTATGTATATGCAGGTGAGAGTGTGTATATGGGTGTGTAAGTGTGTATTTGTTTTAAGGGATGCTTATTTCTCTGATATTTAGTCCTCTACTCTGACTCAGGGCCCCTGAAAGGTCTCTTGCAGACTGTCTCCTGCATTCTGAATCAATGTGTTACGCTATCAAGATAGGCAGGTCTGATTGTTTTCTAGAAGGATGTTCAAGGCTCAGCATAAGGTTTTCCTTCTGGTTATAAATAATTGTGGTGAGGACAGTAAAATAAACAAAGAAAAGAAATACCCACGATGTCTTGAGAACTAGATGTCCACTTCTGGGAGTCACAAATGGAGTGCTTGATTCTCCCAGCAATGATAAAGTGATATAAAATGTTGTCTAGCAGGAAGTTCTAGTTTTTAAACTCATCACGAAACCTTTCTCTAGCTGATACATAGCTCTGTTCTCCAAGAAGGAATACAAGGAGTCTTTATAAATAACATTATTTAAACTAACAGTTGAGAGTGGTCCATTCTTAGTTGGGACTTAAATTTATGACCCAGTCACCAGGCAGAGGTTAGGATCCTCAGTCCTGCTAAATGCTTTCTGCCTGTGGAACATTCAGACAGAGCTTTTAAAGGCAGACTTTGATGACATCCTTCAGGTTGTAGGTTGATATAGGAGCTTATTAAATATCATGGGACTGCCATGGGGTCTGCTTTACAAAGGTGGTGCAGGAAAGGCTGAATCCATTGAGGTTCAGTGGTCCAGATGGAGGGTTCAGACAAATCAAGAGTAAAGATAATCCAAATTGTCTAGAGAACACCCCCAAGGACATTTTATAGTGATATTTTATTTGTGTTTTGATAAACAATGCTTGTCTGAAGATCAGAGTATAAAGTTAGCCATATTAGTCAGTCATACAGGCCAGACATTGGTGGCACACACATTTAATACCAGCAGCCACACTAGATAGCCATAGAGTTGGGGTGGTGGTGGTACGCACCGGCCCTAGAGAGGAATATAAAGCAGGATGAGAGAGGAATTTTCTCTCTTTTCAGTCTGAAGATTTTGTAGAGCTAAGAGCTCTTGAATGGTTGGCTGCTTTGCTTCTTTGATCTTCAGGCAAGCTTTATTTATTAAAAAACAAATAAAATATCACTATAACATTTCTCATGGCAAAAGTTTGGATCACCAGTTGTTACCATTCATAGCTAACTAGCACACAGGCCAATGGAGGCATGGTGCTCAGGAAGAATAGCATATTTGCCACCTCTCTCTCGCCAGCAGATAAATACACAAGGACTAGCATAGCCAGAATTCTCTGACTGTCAATGTCAAGAGAACATGTAAGATAACATTATCCCCATATCTACTTAGTTACTCTTTGGAGACTAAGAGAAGTAAGAAGGAGGGAGGAACAACTGAACATTGCCCTGTGGACTGTGTAAGTTATATATCCTGTTCATGATAAAAGGCATATTCTTTAAATTTCTCTAGGCATTGATCAGAAAATGGAGAGCAAGTACAGATCTATGACTGGATAAAAAAAGTTGCATACTCCCTCTATCTGCATTAAAACGTGGTTTAAACTCTGAACTCTGTGTCCTTACTATAGGTCAGGGTTCTCTAAAGGAACAGGACTGATTCTTATGAGTCTTATCAGAGTGGCTCACAGGCTGTGGTCTCGATAGCCCAACAATGGCTGTATCCTGATGGAAAGACCAAAAATCTGGTGGTTGTATAGTCCGCTTGAATGAATGCCTCAGCAGTCCCAATCTGGTGTCCTGTCACAGGGAATTCATGAGAACTATAGGCCTTCAGCCTCTGCTAGGATCTATAAGTAGTTTCTCACACCAGCAAAGGAATGCTTCGCCAGCAGGAGATAAACTTGCAGGCCAGAGTGAGGTAAGCAGGCAAATAGCAAAAGCCTTTTTTTGCACAATTTTAGGTGGGCTACCACAAGAAGATATGGTCTTCCCACATTAAATGGTCTAATGAGGAAAATTCCTTGCAGCCTTGCTTTTAGTTGATTACTAAAGTGGTCAAGCTGATAGGTAAGATTAGCTATAGAACTTCTCTAGCCGTCTTTATTTAATCTGTGATCTCATATATTATATTACGGATCAAAGACATTTGTCACTTCACTCCCCAAGCAGTCTGTTCACTCTAGGATCCTTCTAGAATTGAGACTACGTTGTTACTGGATGGTAGAAATATCTGAGATACTTAAGATTCAAAATCTAAGATAAAATTTTCCACAACCAAGCATACCAAGGTCAGGGTTAGTGAACAACGTGTGGGAGTCTCCCAAAATGGCCATGGACACCCTTACCTCTCTGTGAGACTCTACCAATTCATCTATTTCAAGAGTGAATTCAAGAGTGAGTCATTGCCTGGTTTAGGTGTATATATATGTGTGTATGCATTTATGTATGTATGTGTGTATGTGACAGTGTTCAGTCTAACACTGAATTTGTGGTCCATATCTGGGATTACAAGCCTGTACTATCAAACCCAACTTCCCCAATGATTTGCTTTGATCAAAAGACTGCAAAAGAGAGCATAATATATTAGTACTGGGCCTGGCCTTTATGATTCCACACAGTCCTCTTTTTCTCCTTGGGATGTCTTCTGCTATGTACAACATCCACACTATGAATATACCCAGTTGGATGTGTGACAGGGCCATGAGGGAAGCATCAAGAAAGCCTGCCAAAAGCAAGAAGCAGGGCCACAGGCTCACGACCCTGCTGAGCTCTCCAGCTGGTTCCCAGCCTCTGACACCATCCTAGCTAAGATCACATTTCAGGGAGCACATGCTGTCCAAATTCCTAATCAACAGATCCACATTCAAATGAAACGGTTGGATTTTAAGTGATTAAATTGGGGGAAGTTCATTATGTGCTAACAAACAGAATCCAACATCAGTTAGCATTTTATTTGCTGACAAAACTAGAAAGGCAATTTTCTTTTGAAAATGAACACAAATGTTCCTTACCACCTATATAAAGTGGTGAAATTAGCCTTCAATGACTTATCATTATTATCAAATTTTCGAGTCATTTTGGCAGATCAAATCATGAAACATTAACATTTAGTGTTTTTTTCCAAGTAGAAAGCAGAAAACATCATTTATTCTGTTGTTTGGGCCTTACTGCTGTTACATGATTTGGCTAAGTAACTTCTCTTAGCCTAGTAAAATATGCTTTTGGTTTTTATAACAAAAATTTCAAAAACTTGTGGGGAGAGAAATCTAATATAATACATCCCTCCATATAACCTTTAGCTGTTCCAACAATTGTTTACATTTTGTAATAATTACCACTTCTGAAGAATCAGCTTCATGATAATTCTGTATTCATTCGAATAAACTGGAAGAGAAAGGAGGGAGAAGAGAATGAGAACATCCTTCCTATTGCACTCTTGAGGCTGCCTTTCTCTTCTCCTTAAGTGGAGGCATATTTTCTACTTAGTGCTCTAGTTAGTGAGCACAGGAATATTGACTCTGAAACAGAAATGAAGTGATTAGCCTTCTTAAATCCCCAGCAATGGCTGCAGTCAAGTTTCATAAGTGCCTCTGATATAAACATTCCCAGAAACCATTTTCCAAAAGGGCAGCCACTTACAGAAAGGTTGAAATAAAATTTAAACAAGATATTGAACATAGATTTACAATAGTTTCATGACAAAAACTGTGGTTTAAGGTTTTTTAGGAGTTTCTGTGGTTTCAGCCGAGGGCATAGTGTATGTTGAACATGAGCTGTTTGATGCTCAGATGTGGAATCCAAAACCACTTGGAAGGTTTAAACATTGGCAGCCACAAAAACAAACACTAGACCACATTCCCAGGACCTTAAAGAACCCAAAGCAGTTGTAACAGAAGGCAGATGAATTGCTTTCTATTTGGTTGATAAAGCTGGAGCAAGCTTCAGCTTTCTACTCACAAGGCAATCTTTATAATTACACCTGGGCCCCAGGAGAGATTGAGGAGCGATGTGTCACAGCTGCAAAATGAATGCTTATGCTCTTGCAGTTTTTCTTGGTTTGCATCATGTGACCATGGTGGATAGGATGAGAACTGGGCAATAGTTCAAAAAGAAACTTAAGAGAGTTGTTTTTTTTGTTTTTGTTTTTTGTTTTTTTTTCCCTGTTGGGAATCTGCGCCAATGTTGCCCTGTGACAGAAGACTCTCAGTTGTGGGTTTGTAGGGGATGAAATAAAGGTGTTGAAGGTTGGATGTGTACCAGTAGGTGAACTAGGAATTTGCTAATTTAGGGTGGTAGGCTAATGTTTTGGTGAGGCTAATAGTTTTAGAAAGCTGACTGTAAGGCTGTCTATTTGATTTTGTTCGCTACTAAAATGATGTTAGATTCTGAGTGCTAAGATGCAGATAGCTGCTTTATAGATATTTCCCATTGAGGTAAATGGCCCCTCCTTAAAACAGTAAAAGGGTTCCATTAAGATGCTATTTTTCAACAGTTCATTAAATAATTTGATGCTCTTGGTAATGCAAATAGACCATGGAATACAAGCACATTAAGATGATCCAAGTTGCCTAAATATGGTGTGAAAAGGACACCTCACTTAAGGTAGGATAATTGGAGTAAGGGTCTGAATAACTTAGCTGCAAGAAACCTTATTGTGAGGTAGCAGACTATGTCTGGATGCATTTTGCACTATGTTCTATATTTTTTGTTACTTTTCAGGTGAAATGATCATAATAAAATCTGTTTTAAAAATTAAATTAGATTAGCTAGTGGCCGGCAAACACACTCATGCCCAGGCAGATGTGCCAACATTAGTGTCTCCACAGCATCTCCCTCACACAGAGCAGAGATTTTGGAAGAAGAGTTTGGAAACATAAAGATACAAGAAAGATGGAAAATTCATTTACAAACTTGGAAACTTAAAAGGTGGAAAGTATATAGAAATTTGGTCATCATTCCTTTCCTGTCATTGACTGTCACTAGTTGATCAGTAAGTATTTGATCTGCATTCAGTGCACATAAATGCCTTGTACAGAAACTTACACACAAGCATGGGCATGTGAGCACGTGCGTGTGTGCACACACACACACACACACACACACACATATAGATAGATAAAGAGAGAGAGGATTTCTAGGACACAGTAGAATCTAACCATAAATGCACAATCTATATGGGTATAAATTGATATAAAGAGTTATAAATAGAATTCTTTAAGTGATACCACTTTAAGAACTTGCATATCCTTTTTGTGTGTTTTGTTATTGCATGACTGAATCTCCCAGAAAACTGGTATCTGACAATAGACATTTTGAGTATGATTCTATGAGTAAGCTACCATACCATCACAGGTTCTAGAAGGGACAGCTCGTTATTTATTCACATGCAGTTCACTGATGCAGCACAGAAGGACTTCAGAGTCCAAACTGGCCTTGCCCAGCATGTGGGAATAATTGCTGTTTTCTGGGGTCTGTTAGTTGCCCTTTGCTTTTTACTCCATGTGGTTTCTCATATTGCTTGCTGTTCTATTGTGTAACTTTTTCTCCAGCAGTACAGTGGATCTTTATATGCTACCTTAAATCCAAGAGGGCAAAGTGGAAGCCTTAAGATCACCTAAAGCCTGAACCTAAACCCCAAAGCAGTAATTGCCGCCTCCTGACTCGCTATCAGAGGAACATGAACTCCATTAATCTGCTCGGTTAAGGTACTCGATGAGATGGCTCAATAGACCTCTTTTGCTACAACACTAAAATCTGGCTTATCTGGGACTGAGGTAGTTTCCTCCACATGCTCTTTGCTGTTCTGCATGAGATCCATAGTCATTTCTTAGTCAGCCAGGAACACTGGTGCCAGTCCTGCTGTTAGATAGGAAGGTAAGCATTGTAGCTACTTTGCTTGCCTTGTTTTGTATTAAGTCACCCTTATTTAAGTGAAACAGAGAATCTCCATTGCACTGAGAATTAGAATTCTTTCCAGGTGAGTTAGGTGGAAAGGGAGGAGACCTTGCAAATTTCAAAAAGGTGCCTCTGAGAAAGAAACAGGTAGCAACAATGTGCATTACCATTAATAACAACCCTCTCAAGGAACCTTAAAGGAAAGGAGGCAGGCAAAGCTAATGAATTAGTATCATAAACCTTACACTCAATATGCATTTGAAGACAGTCTAACAGCAGTGTGATCATAGGATTCTAATCATACAACCTTCCTCAAACTTCCTAGCCCAGACGAGGAAGGAACTATATCTTTGGCTTTAATATTTGCTAGGTAGATCGCATCTCAGCTTGACTGCATGATTTTGATAGACTTAAAAGTTGCAGATGTTTATTGAAAATCAAAAGACAGAAATTTGTTGTAACTCGAGTCCCCTAACTGATTCTCAAGCGTCGGAAAGGACTACTAAATAATTATTAAAGAATTGATCCCAGAACACAAGTACTTAAGAAGCCACACAACAGCCGGTCATAGGAAAAAGTCTATTACTTATATATTTGTGGTCAAAAGGGTTTCTCCTTCCTGTTTTGATAGACACACTTAACTTTTAGACACTACAAAAACAACACTGTTCTTTGCAAAGTTCACACTCAAGAATTGCAACTCCAGTCCAAGAGGATTTGAGGTCCTCTTCTGGTCTCCCCGGATCCCAGGCATGCACATAGTGCACAGATACACATGCAGGCAAAATTCCAATATGCATAAAAATAAATAAAAGCAAGTTTAAACTTAAAAAAAAGAATGATACAATCAAGTAACAACAACAAAGAAAATCACAAAAAAACACTCAAAATGTTTGAAAGAAGTTTGCTGTTTTGTGTTGGTCTGTATCATAACTGTCCTAGGATGCACTTGTCTGTTCAGCTACAAGCTGGGACTCCTGGAAACATTTGGAGAAACCATAGAATAAGGCGAGGAAGGAAGAAGACCAATGCTATTGATATGGACAGTCTAGGGGGTCCCATCTGGAACTTCGTGTTCTTTATTTTCCGTCCCCATTTTCCATGTACTTCTTGTAGTAATCAGCCACATCTAGTATTTTTTTCCCCAGGAAGATGGGTGTGGGTTGTCCAGTGTAGTGTTAATCTACTAAGAAACGGAACTGGGAGATGGCCTGAAAAAAACCAGTGGTTGCTGGGAATAGGTCAAAGAAAAGCACTTTATATTGCCTAGTTATACTTTATGCTCATGTCCCAGCTTTCTTCATTGGTTTCTCCTCTTCTTCCTCAAATGCTTTGTGTTGAGCACCTTTGCATGTACAATTCCTTGATGAACACTTGTAGATCTACGGTTTTATATATCTATCTATATGCTAATAATTTCCAAATTCACATCTTAAATTCAAGTTTTTTTTCTCATAAGTTCCAGGCTCATAGATGCATGTGTCATTTGATATATATTAAATATTAGATTTTGATAAGCATCTTAAATAACATATTAAAAAACTCACATGATAAGCATACTTTCTTAGGACTTCAGCACCCCCCCACACACACACAGAGGCTCACTCATTTCCTCTTTCAAGGCATCCAATATCAGTATCAGAGATGGCTCCTCCTTACCCTCCTCAACTGAATTGTTCATGTCATATATCTAGAATGAGTTTCTTATTTTTCTGTTTTACTCCTCCCTAAAATAACTCTATTACCATTTCCAGACAATTCAATCTCTGAAACATTCAGATCCATCTCCTTCCTATGTTTACTATTAAGCCCTTAGCCCAAGCCTGTAAGTTATACATCAGATGGTTTATGCCGCTGGCATTCTGATTTTGTTGTCTATCATCAATTCCCCACTCAGAAGCCAGTGATTTTCTTTAGAAGGTAAATCTGATTATGCCTCCCTCTGAAAACAATCCGTTTGCGGTCTGCTCTTCAAATGTAGAAGGGACTCTCGCTGTGGGAATCTGTGCCTGACCTGATCTGCCCACCTTCTCTCCTCCTTCTTGCAAGCTTTTTGTGCTTCCAGTCTTGTAGCCTTTTCCCAGTTGCTCTGTTATCTAAATTTGTTCGTGCCTCGGAGCATTTGCTTCTACCATCCCTTTGCTTCAAAGTCCTTTTAAGGATGGATTCTTGCCATTGGTTTGTCATATATGATGCTCTCTCCACAGACATTCCTTGCCAGTTACCTCTCATTCCCTTGTTTCCTTTACCATACGTCTCATAATGTGATTGCTTATGGAATCTCTCCTGGTAATCTTGTCTGATTGTTCTCTACTGGCTAACACTTTGGCCACTGTCTCACCTACTGATTTCTCAATAAATATTTGTTGAAGATATGTTTTTAAGTTAAACATGTTTGAAGATATCCAGTGTATACTCCCCGGGTGAAGGGATGTATGACTGATGCATGGGATTTGTTGGTACTATTCTTGGAAAGGATGTTTCCTATATTCTCAATTCTATTTCACTCTATTTGGGTGAATCTTTTTTTATTTGTAATTTTGACCAGTGTTTACAGTATAATCTAGCTCAATTTCAAAGCAAAGAGTAGATTTTAAAAATGGAACACTTTCTTAAAAGTATTCCACTAGATCTTGAAAATTTTACTAAATTGAAGAATTTTACTACCTAGCAAGGAATTAATTTTTCTACATTTTCTTTTAACTTTGAGATTACATCATTTCTCCCTTCCCCTTTCTCTCTCCAAATGCTCCCACAAACCCACCTTGGTATCTTTTAAATTCATGGCCTCTTTTTTTTCCAATAATGATTGTTTCATGCATATATGTATATATAAATATAGCCTGCTTGGTCTGTAAAGTTCTGCTTGTATTTATGTTTTCAGGACTGACCATTTGTAACTGGATAGCTAAATGGTGTGTTCTTCCCAAGGAATAAATACTATCTGTGTTACTCTCAGCATTTCTTAATTGTCTGTAATACTTTGTGTTTGGTTGAAGTCCTTGTACTCTTTTCCCATTCTTTTTGACATGTTTGTTTTCCTTCTTTGGTTTATGTTTAGGTAATGACATTGGTGAGATATTTTGTTATGCTAAGAAAAACATTTTATTTTTTTCATTTATTTTACATATGGACTGCCACGCACCGCACCCCGGTGTCTTCCCCTCCAGCCGGAGACAACCCTGTTCGCTTACCCCTCTTTCTCTATTGTACTTCCACTTGCTGCCTGCATGGCCTGGAACTGAAACCCAGTGAAGGAGGTCAGGAGTAACACATACCCCAATCCACCCTCACCTTCTGAGGGCGACCTCTCAGCGTTCCCTAGTTCCCAAAATCTCGGTGGGAACCTCCAATTGCCGAAATCTCGGCCCCGGTCTGCGCTCTGTGCGCTAGAACCCAGTTCGCGAGCTTCAGGAAAGGGGGCTGGAGGTTGAGAATACTCACGCAGAAACAGACCGACACACAGACCTTCAATCACTGGTATCAAAAAACCCTCTTTAATAGCACCATGGAGGCTTAAATACACTGCAGTCAATGGCCAACAGGTGAAAATCCCATCCTCTGATCCTCAAAGCTAGGCACAGCTTCTAGTAATTTCAATTAGAAGGTTCTAGCAGGGAAGAGTATTTCAAGGCCAGGACTCATTAGTCCCAACAATAGACAAAAGTTTCTCATCTTTCTTCTCTTCCCATACCCTGCCTTCCTCCCTACCCCATTTTCCATCTACCACCTATCCACTTCTCCATCTCCATTCAGAAAGTGGCCGGCCTCCCATGTGTGTCAACAAAATATGGCACACCAAGTTAAGGCAGGACCAAGCTCCCCTGCATCAAGGCTGGGAGAGGCAATCCAGCATGGGGACTAGGTTCCCAAAAGCCAACTCAAGTGCCAGGGACAAGCCCCTATCCCACTGCTCAGAGCCCCACAAATAGATCAAGTCATACAACTGCCACACACATGCAGGGTGCCTATGTTGGTCGCATGTAAGCTTCCTAGCTGTCTGTCCAGAGTCATTGCGCTTCCATGAGTTCAGGTCATCTGTCTTTGTGAGTTCCCCCCTCAAGACCTTGACCCCCAAGGCTCATATAATCTCTCCTTCCTCACTTTAACCATACTCCCAGAGCTCTGCCCAGTGCTTGGCTGTGAGTCTCTACATTTGCTTTCATGAGTTATATGAAAGCTCTCTGATAACAATTAGTGTAGTCACCCATCTGGTTACAGGAGATGTCAGCACCCTCTCCACTATTGTTAGGAGTCTTAGCTGGGGTCATCCTTGTGGATTCCTGGAAGATTCTCTGGCATCAGGTTTCTCCCTAACCTGGAAGTGGTCCCTTGACCCTAATCCGCCCAAAACAATCCCTCATGTTCCCAGCCCCTTCCCTCCTTCTCTTACCCCTCTCTCCCCCAGTTTACCAAGGAGATCTCTTCTGTTTCCCATTTCCATGAAAATCCACGTGTCCCTATTTGGACACTCCTTGTTACCTAGCCTTTCTGAGACTGTGGATTATAGCATGGCTATACTTTACTTTATAGCTAATATCTACTTATGAGTGAGTGCATATTGTGTTTGTCTTTCTGTGTCTGAGTTACCTCACTCAGGACGATTTTTTTTTTTCTGGTTCCATCCATTTCTTGCAAAGTTTCATGCTGAAACTTTGCTTGTAGGCCACGTCCTGGTGGTGATGCACAGATTAATGGAGATGGGTTAAATTAAGATGTAAGAGTTAGCCACTAAGAAGCTAGAGTGGACGGGCCAAGCAGTAATTTAAATAATATAGCTTCTGTGTGATTATTTTGATGCTGAGCAGCCAGGAACCAACAAGCGGCCTCACTTCCTCCAACATCCTAAATCCAATTAAAGAGCTCCAGGATACCACAAAGGTGTGCTTGCCACTATTGCACCCTCAGGGCTATCACGTCATATTGATGATTGTTATGCTTCATAGGTGTCACAGCTTGGTAGGCGAGTTGGTTGTTTCCTTCCTGTGGAGGCTTGCATGCCCCCTTCTGGTGAAGCATGTATGAAAATTTGTTTTTGGACAGGAACAGCTGCAGTCAGCTCTAGACCCTGTTCTAAAGGGCCTGGTGTCTTCAGCATTAGGGACTTACCTTCCATCTCTGGGGGGCAGACAACCAAGGGCAGTAAGTAGCAACTGCCTGAAATGTTTTGGGAGTCTCATGGACAACCCTGACAACAACTCAAAAGAGGGTTTCTGATGTCTGTTTTTTTGTATTTTTGTTAGTTGGTGTTTGGCTCTTGGAGAAGAAGTTGTTTGCCCATATAAGGAAATATTTTTATATTATTATATTAACATAATATTTCAGTATTCATTAAATTTAACATTCATTACTATTATGACATTAATCTAATATTATGAAATAACTATTATATTAATATATCATTTATATTGTTATATTAAACATATTTCATTTTATTCAATTATATTATTCAGTTTTATGATAGTATCATTTTAATATTATATTGCTTGTGTTATTATATGTATTAATCATTATATATTATTACATACATACTGTATTATAGATTATTCTTCTCTTTAGGTAGTTTATAGTGTGATTCTGTATGACTTTTTCAGGCAACGTTACTCTTATTTTTACTCTCCTCCCTATTTCTTCTGTATTTTCCTTCTCCCCCTCTTAATTAGAGCACCCCCTTTTTTTACTCATTTTGTTGATCATATCATTAGTTCCCCACTTATGCCACCTCTCTTGCTCCTCAGCCCCTTACCTTTTTACTTTGCTGCCTTCTGTTGTTACGCTGGGATATGTAAGGCATATCTAATAATTTGGAGTTTGGAGCCTCCTATGAGAGAGAAAATGTGGTATTTGTCTTTCTGTGTCTGTGTCACCTGAATGAGTATGACTGTTTCTAGTTCCATCCTCCTAAATGGGAAGTTCATGGTTTCACTTTTCCTTATAGTGGAGTTGTATTCCATAATTTATTTGTACCACATTTTCACTATTATTACTGGATCTAAGGGCATTTAGCTTGTTTCCATTTCTTCTTTACTGTGAATGGAGCTGATCAACAAAGCTGACGCAGTATCTGTGGAGTAGGATGTGGAGTCGTTGGGCTTATGACAGGGAGTAGTAGAGCTGGGTCAAAGGGCAGATTCATTTTGATTTTTTTTTTGAAATATTTCCACACTGATTTCCATAGAGGCTACATGAATTTTGAAGAAGGCTGCTTAGCCACTTGGCTGCTTATTCATTTCCCGGCTGCCCAGACCCCGAAATAATCGTACAGAAACTGTATTAATTAAATCTTTGCTTGACATGTTAGCTCTGGTTTCTTATTGGCTAACTCTTACATATTAATTTAAATAAATTTAACCCGTTTCTATGAATCTGTGTATCTCCACGTGGCTGTGGCTTACTGGTTAAAGTTCCAGCATCTGTCTCTAGCAGGGCTACAAGGCTTCTCTCTGACTCCTCCCTTCTTTTTCCCAGCATTTGGTTTAGTTTTCCCTGCCTACCATAGTCCTAACCTATCAGGCCAAGGCAGTTTCTTTATTAACCAATGGTATTTACAGCATAGAGAGGGAACCCCACACATGAGTATACAATCCCATCAACAGGAAATGAGGACTCTTTCTCCCCACACTCCCTTCAGCATTTGTTGTAGGTTGTCCCATTGATCTTTCCCATTCTCACTGAGGAAAGATGAAATCTCAAAGATGTTTTTATTTGCATTTCCCTAATTGATCGGGACTATGAACATTTTTTTATTTTTTGCGTATATTTCTTAGTCACTGATTTTCTTCTTTTGAGAACTCTCTGTTCAGGTTCCAGGACCATGTTTCGAATGAGCCATTTGTGTTATCAAGTTATTTATATATACTGGATATCAATCCTCTGTCAGATGTACAGCTGGCAGATTCTCTCTCATTCTGTGAGCTTCCCCTTCACTCTGTTGATTATTTTGCAGTGCAGAGGTTTTTAGTTCTGCTAAGTCTTACTTGTCAATGGTTGACCTTAGTTCCATAAATTCCTGTTTAGGAAGCTCTTTCCTACACCCATATAATGAAAAGGATCGTCTACATTTTCTTTTAACAGTTTTGGTGTTTCAGGTTTCAAGTTTATGTCTTTGATTCATTTGAAGTTAGTTTTTCTGCAGGTAATGATCTAAGTTCATTCTTCTGCCTGTGGACATCCAGTTTTTCAAGCATTATTTGTTGAAGATACTTCCTTTCAGTCAACACTTTTGGCATCTTTGTCAAGTATTAATTTAGGGGAGTTATATGTGCTCATGTTTGGATCTTCAGATTTTTTATCAATTGTCTAAATGTCTGTTTTTGTGCCAATGTCATATTGTTTGTATTACTGTGGTTCTTTAATATGTCTTAAGATCTGGAATTGCAATTGTCCTAGCATTGTTCTTTTTGCTTGGGATTGTTTTGGCTATCTGAGATCTTTTGTGGTTTTATATGAATTTTAGCATAGTTTTCTATTTCTGTGAAGAATGAGGTAGGGCTGGATGTTGATTGGGATTTCCTTGAATCTACAAGTAGCTTTTGGTAGAAGGGTCATTTTCATAATATTAATTCTACCAATCCATTGGCATGGGACATCATTCCATTTTCTAGTATCTTTTTCTATGCCTTCATTTCAAAGTTTAAAACTTTAATTGCAGAAATCCTCCACTTTCTTAGTAGGTGAATGGGAATGTGCTTATGACATCTTTTTTTGGTATGTTTGCTGTTGGCGTATATAAAAGCTTTTGATTTGTGCTATAGTTGATTCTGTATCCTGCCACATTATTCAATTTTTTATCACTTCTAGAAACTTTCTTATAGAATATTTGTTTCTCTAATGTATAGTGTTATGTCATCTGCATATAAGGATAGTTTGACTTCCTCTTTCCCTCTTTGTATACCTTTAATTTCCTTCTTTTGCCCTAGCACCTTGAAAAGGACTGGAGATAGTGAACATCCCTGTCCTATTCTTGACTTCAGTGTGATTATTTTAAGTTTTTGACAATTCAGGATGATGTTGGCTATGGATTTCTTTTAGAGAGCTTTTATTAGGTTAAGGTAGTCCTATATTTTCTAGAACTTTTATCATGAAGTTGTGTTAGATTTTGTCAAAGATCTTTTTAAGTTAATTTTTTTCATTTATTTTTGCATCTCAACTGCAGTTTCCCCTCCCTCTTCTCCTCCTGACCCATTCACAGACCTTCCTTCTGATCCTCCCATCCACTTCTTCTCTGTTTCTGTTCAGAAAAGGGCAAGCCTCCCATTGGTATCAACAAAGTGTAGCATATCAAGATGAGGTAGGACTAAGCTTCTCCCTTTGTATTAAAGCTGGACAAAGCAACCCAGTGTGGAAAGTCAGTGACCAAAGGCCAGCTCAAGCACCAGGTTTAGGCCCTGATCCCACTAGTAGGATTTCCACAAATCAACAAAGCTACACAACTGTCACACATATGTAGAGGATCTATTTCAGTCCCATGTAGGCTCCCTAGCTGTCCATCCAGAGTCTGTGAGCTCCTATGAGTTCAAGTTAGTTGTTTCTGTGGGTTCCTTATGATAACCTTGATGCTGCCCCCCACATCAAGACATCTCTTTTCATTAATTGCTCTTCCTCTCCATCCTGCCCCAACCTGTCCAGTCAGATCCCTCATGTTTTCATGCCCCACCATGGTCATAAGATTCTTGTCTTTGAGCCAATTTGTATAGCTTAGCTTACTTATTGACTTGCATATGTTGAACCATCCCTGCACATTTCAGGAAGAAGGCAAACCTGCCATGGTGGAAAGTCCTTTTGATGTCTGATTCTATTTGCAAGTATTTTGTTGCACATATTTAAGTCTATGTTCATCAGGGATGTTGACCTGTAGCTAGCGAGCTAGCTTCCCTCCCTTCCTTCTACTCTTCCTCCCTTTCTCCCCTTCCTCCCTTCCTCCCTACTTCCCTCCTTCTTTGTCTCTCTCTGCTTCCATCTCTGTCTCCATTTCTGATACTGGCTTCCTAGAAGGAGTTTGGTAATGCTCCTTCTGTTTCTATTTACTTGAATATCTTAAGAATATTGGCTCCAGATTGTCTTTGAAAGTCTGGTAGAATTATGCTGTGAGTCCATCTGGCCCTGGACTTATTCTTTTTAGCTGGAAGGCTTTTTTATTACTAGTTCAGTCTCCTAATTTGTTATGGGTCTGTTTATGTTTTTGAATTCTTGGTTTATTTTTGGTTGGTTGGTTATTTCTAAATCTAGAAATTCATCAATTTCTTTTGCGTTTTCCAGTTTAAAGGAGTACATATTTTAAAAGTTTTCCCTTATAATAATCTGAATTTCCTTGTTTTATTTTGTAATATTTTCTTGATTATTTCTGACTCAATTAATTTGGGTATTCTCTTTTTTTCTTTTGATCAATTAGACCAAGGGTAGGTCAATCTTGTTTATATTCTCAAAGAACTAGCTCTTAGATTAATTTATTCTGTATATTGTTTTCTTTGCTTCTGTTTCATTGATTAATTTTAATTCTGATTTTTTTGTCATTGAATGTGTTTAGTTTTGTTTTTTTTTTCCAACTATTTAGGTTGAGTCCTTAGACCATTTAGTTGTTCTATTTCTGTTTTTTTTAAAATGTAGGCACTTAGAACTATAAATTTCCCTTGTAAGACTTCTTCCATTTGTGCCCCAGAGGTTTTGTTGTTTTTATTTAGTTTCAAAAAAGTTTTTATTTCTTTCTTGAACAATTCATCAGTAAATAATGAATTATTTAATCTCCATTAGTTTGGGTATTTACTAGAGATTTGTTTGCTATCGATTTTAAGTTTTATTGCATGGTAGGCAGATACAATACAAGAAGTTGTTTCAATGTTTTTGAATTTGTGAAGATTTGTCGTTGTTTCACAGGATGTGGTCTATTTGTACCCACAGTACAAATGAGTAGAATGTATACTCTTTGATGTTTTGGTGGACTACTCTAGAGACATCTCTTAATTCTCTTTGCTGTTTGATCCCAAGTGAATCTGTTTTTCCCTCCTTTGCTTTTTTGTACAAATGAACTGTCTATTGGAAAAGTGAGGTATAGAAATCAATCTCTACTAATGGATTCATATTATTCTGTGCCTTTAAATCCTGCAATACATGTTTTAAAAGATGAAATTGGGATTAGGGCTTGACACATATATGGTTAGAGTAGGAATTTCTTCTTGATTAACTGTTCCCTTGATTAAAATGAAGTGTCCTTTTTATTTTCTGATTAGTTACTGTTTGTACTTTATTTTGTCTGATGTTTGGAAAGCAATGCCCGCTTTCTTCCTGATCTCATTAGATTGGAGTATTTTTGTACATCCTTTTATTTGAGGGTATTGCCTATCTTTAAAGATAAGGTGTGTTTCCTGTAGACAACAGATAGATGGATTTTGCATCTTCATCCATTCAGCATGCCTACATATTTTTTTTGAGAATTGAGACCATTAATATTTAAAATTATTATTGAAATGTGTTAGTTGTGGTCATCATGTTGATTTTTGATGATGGTGTTTGTATTCTTGGTGTTTTTTTTGTGGTTTTAGTAATTGTGGCTTTGTATTTCTCTCCATAGTTTCTCTGTTTTGCTCATTTCTCTTTTCAACCTGAAATATTGCTATCTTTGTTTTCTTTAAGAGTGAATTATTAGATGTACATTATTTTAGTCTGTTTATATTTTTCAAAGCTTTTCTTTCTCCTTCAATTATGTCAGATAGTTTTCCTATCTGGCTATCTAGGCTGGCTGTCATAGTTTTTTTGGGGGACATGGGATACATTATTACATGTATTCTGGCTTTCAAATTTTCTATTGAGAAATCAATTCTTATTCTGATGGGTTTTGCTTTATATGTAACTTTTATTATTATTTTTCAGCTTTCAATACACTACATTGTTATGTATACTTAATGGTTTAAATATGATATCATGTGGAGATTTTTTCTTTTGATCTTGTCTATTTGTTGTTTTTTGTGTTTCTTGTACATTTATGGGTATGTCTTTCCTTAGTTTGGGAAAATTTCTTCTTTGATCTTGTTCTGGGTTCTCTTCTTCTCCACTGCCAGAGATAGTTGTGCTGAAACTTTGCTGGTAAGCCACAATCTCATGGTGATGCACAGATTACTAGAAATGGGTTAAATTAACATGTAAGAGTTAGTCAATTAGAAAGTTAGAGCTAATGGGCAAAGCAGTGTTTTAAATAATATAGTTTCTGTGTGATTATTTCGTGACTGGGTGGAGAGTCACAATATAAAGTTAATGTTTTTAAAGAAGGGTAAAGTCTTTAAGAGTACAGATAGCCATAGATTAAAAGGAGTAAAGAAAAACAAGCCACATGATAATAAAAAATTCACAGAGTCTGGATTATGTATATTATTGTGTTATCATTAAATTTTTTGACTGTGAATGAGCTAAGTACAGAGAGACATTTCATTGTATGGGCTATTAAGCTAAACCAGAATGTATATTATAAAGGTATCTTGACTTTGAAATTTGGGTCTTAGGATATGTTCTTTGGAAAAGAGGTTCTTCTTTTGTTTCCACAGAAGATGAGAACCTATGTATTGCTTCCAGACCAATATGGTTTGATGGAACAAGATCCCCAAAAGGTTGCTGTGAACACCCCCACAAAGAAAATACTTTGCCCAATAAACAGCAGGAAGTAGTTTGGAGAAACTATGCCCATATTCCCAAATATTGTCTATAAATGTTTGTTTAATCTCTTTAGTTCTGTATATATTCTGGCTATTGACTTCCATGTATGAAGTATGGTTGATAAAGATTATCTTCTGTTCTCTAGTTGGTCGCTGCACTCTGCTTGTTTATTTTTCTGTGCAGCAATTACATAGGAAGTCCCATTTTTCAGCTCATGCTGTTTTCTGAGCTATTGGAGGCCTTTTTAGAAGTCTTTGCTTAGTCTCGTATCTTAAGCAGTTTCCCTTCTGGAAGTTTCAAAGCTTCAGATCTTCTATCTGCATGTTTTTTTTTTTTTTTGTGTGTGTGTGTGTGTGAGGTGGAAAATGTGAATTTTGTTCTATTCTTCCATGTATACATATCCTGTTTTACCAGTACAATTTGTTGAAAAAGCCTTCTCCCCTAATTAATATCTATTATTAAAATCTTTGTTGAAAATCCAGTGACTGCAGCAGTGTGGGTTTGTTTCTATGCCTTCTGCTCCATTTTGCTGGGCTACAGGTCTGTTTTGGTGCCAGTATAATACTGCGTGTTCTATTATGGGTCTGTACAATAATTTGAGGTGAGTTATTCTGATATCTCTAGCACTGTTCTTTCTACTTAGGGCAGCTTTTGCCATTGGCATCTTTTATACTTCAATTTGTGCTTTCGGTAGCTCTTTGAAGAATGTAATTAAAATTTTTATGGGAATTGACTCAAATCCGTAGGCCATGTTTTATGATATGGTTATTTTGCAATATTAATTCTATCAGCCCATGTACATGGTAGCTATCTTCATTTTTTTGTGTGTTCTTCAATTCCTTTCTTTAGTGTTCTGGAGTTTTTATTACAGAGGTCTTTATGTTCCCTGGATAGATTTATTTCCAAGCATTTTTAAAGTTCTTGTGGGTGGAATTTTTCTGATTTCTTTCTTAGCAAATCTCAGCAAAAACAAAACAAAACAAAACCACGTTTCTCTATTATGTCTTACATAACAACTTCTCAGTTTTGTGTGCTCATTTTCTTCCCTGTTGTTTTGTTGAGTGTGTTGATCAGGTGTAACGGTTTTCTGGTGGAGTATTTAAGATGTTTGAAGTGTAGATTATGCCATTTGTAAACAAGAATACTTCAACTTTTTTGTATTCCTTTTGTGTGTTTTCTTATTCTATGCTCAAAAATAAGATTTAGAGTAGGGATAGGGACTTGTACCATCTGATTCTAATTGGTTTCTCTAATTTATAAAATTTTAGTGGAAAGTTTTATCTATTTAAAATTAATTTGTGTCTCTTTAAAAATAATTAGGCATGTTAATAAGTTGTATGCACAGATATATGCTTATGTCTAAATATTACTTAAATTCTTTTATTTATTTATTTTTGGCTTTTTTTTTGAGACCAGATTTCTGTCTGTGTAACACTGACTGTCTTGGAACTTGCTCTCTAGACAAGACTGGCTTTGTACTCACAGAGACCCACCCGTTTCTGTTTCCTGAGTGCTAGGATTAAAGGCATTTGCCACCACCACCTGGGACCATGTTTTAAAAACAAAAAGCCATTTGCCATATATCTTCAATACTTTTTAAATGACCAACAAATTTAACAAATTCTTTCAGATTAAAAATGCTGACATAATGAGTGGATCAAAATGTTAAAGATTTGCCTAACACTCCTGAGGCTCTAAGGCACCATTGTGCCTTCTTCTGATGTGTAAACATCTCTGTCATCAAGAGAGACTAGTATTATATCCGACTTATTATATGAAAATAGAGGAGGGGACTTGGCTGTTCTGTGTTTTAATTATTTTCTTACTACTAATTAGTCCTCCTTGTATAGGGATAGTATGCAGTCTTCTGGGTCCCACACATTGTTCTTTAAGACATTTATGAGAGAAAAAATTCATAGCTAAAGAGGCACAGAAATATTGTGTAATATCTCTACTACAGTCTTGGAAATTTACTAGGTGTTATGTTATATTTAAGTTCTGATAATTATTATAATAAAAATCAAAGTTATTTAAAAAACCTCAATGTCTTTGCTTACAAATCTTTTATTTCTTTTTTTCTATGTATATGTTTTTAAAAAATTTTCTAGAACACTTATCAAGTCTGACAGTCAATGGTTCTACATTTATGCAACTTAGGTAATAGTAAACTGTAAGATTTCTAAGTTGTTTCTTAAAGTCCTACGTCCTATAGTTACTGCAGAGCCCCAAAAACAACTCAGAAGAAAGGAAGAAACTTGACTTTCAAAATTATGTAGACTTATTCTCTTAATTCAGTATAATCAGTCGATAAGATAAAAAAATTCTTATGGCGCATTATAAACAGAAGGCTCAAACCTACAAGGTTCACTTATATAAAACAGGCAGAAGCATGGGTGTTCCTAAGACTATGAAGACAATTTTTCCTAATTGCAGTGTTTGATTTCCCTTTTTGGTGTGCAGCATGATGAATGTGTTATCGTATTGCTTTAGACCAGAGAAGAGCAGTTACTGACAATGAAGTGTTAGAGACAGCTTCACAAGAACAAAGGCTCATGGGAAACAAATGCCATCTTCCTCCCTGTGTTGTGGTCGAACTATGATAGGGCTGCTGGAATAGATACTGCAGACTAAGCCTTTTTCTTGTGTATAGTGCTGATCCTCTTGGTTTTTATTCCTTCAGCAAGAAATTAGTGAACCATCTCTATGTATCAGGTTCTAGGACAGGACTAGAGAAACTAATATGAAAAAGGCATGATCCAAACATCCTGTATGGTATCATAAAAAATTCAAGGCCCTGTTCAAAGGTTAAGAAGAGACAATTGTAGATGAGTACAACATAAAAAAAAAGGTGATCCTAGGCTTTAAGACACCAGGGTCCTAGAGGCTGTTTAACCTGCCCCTTGTTCAGATGAATGCACTAAAGGCCAAAAGCACATAACTGGTTTGTAGCTGAAAAGAACCTTGGAGTCAGAGGTTTGCTTTGAACTCATTTTGTTTCCCACTGTCAAATTAATTTGGTCCCTGTGATTTTTTTCCTATGACATAATTTGAAATGATTAGACCACTCATTGTGGTTATAAGATGGTTTTCAGTGATATTTATTTTAATAAGCTTTGAAGTATAATCCAGTATGCAACAACGTGAAGAATCCTTCACATTAGATGATTCAATTCAATTCAATCTGTATGTGTTATGGAAATGACAAGAGATGAGAGGCTGAAGATAAAGGAGGTGGAAGATTGAACTGGATTTTGTGATATATGAAAACTAGAGTGGGAAGGGAGAAAGACATCCAGACAGATCCATCAGCTGATACAATTGGCAGCTGCAGGTGACTGGGATAGGGAAGCAATGCTGATGTTTAAGAAAGAAGGAGGAGGCACAAAGTAGGATATATAAATTTGAGAAGCACTATGGGAGAGGAAGTCTTGAAGCAAGAATGGATGGCCACCGATGTTGACTGCACATGAGGAGTGGTGCAAAATGAAGTTCAAATTCATGGTGCAGAAGAGGCAAGAACACGGGGGCCTTCCACAGAGCTGGAGAACTGCAAAGACACTGGAACAAAAGGAAATTTTTTACAAATAAAAAGTTATTGATAATCGTAAACATTTAGGTTTAGGCCAGTGGTTCTCTATTTTCCTAATGCTGTGATTCTTTAATACAGATCTTTATGTTGTGGTGACCTTAACCATGAGTTTATTTCATTGTTATTTCATAACTGTAATTTTGTTTCTAGTATGAATCATAATGTGAATATCTTTGTTTTTTGATGGTCTTAGGTGACCGCTGTTAAAGGGTCATTTGACCCCCAAGGGGACCATGACCCACAGGTTGAGAAACACTGGGATAGGAAGACTATAGATCGTAATTGAGTTTTTAATGGATCTAAAAAATAATACATTTTAGATCGCAATAGTAGGTAATTTAGCTTCTGTTTATTGTATTTTAAATGACTTATTTTGATAAAATATTTAGATATGTAATGATTATTTCCTTAGAAAACTATTCCACATGGACAGCCCTGCCTTTCCGTAGCTACTTGCTCCATTTCTTCAGTGTAAGTCTGGAGCAGATAACAATTAAGGCATTATCTCCATCTGTCCCCCTAATGACTTGTGTGAAAGAACTTTTATTCTCAGAACTAAATCTTCTATAAGCTTTATACAAGCTTCAATAATACTCCTCTGCTGACCCCATTCTTACTTGGTCTATTCCTGTGTGTGTGTGTGTGTGTGTGTGTGTGTGTGTGTGTGTCTGTGTGAGCCTGTGTCTCTGGGAGTACAGGAGCTCTTGTGGTAATATAACACACAAGGTGACCATTTGGTGTTAATCCTGGACCTGTCTCGTTTGAGACAGTGTCTCCTAGTTGTTCACCACTGTGTGTGCATCAGGATAGACGACCAGCACACTTCTGTGCATTTTCCTTTCTGCCTCTCATTCTGTCCCAGAAACACTGAGATTACAGATGTACACTGGACCCAGCGGAGCATAGGTTCTAGGGACTCAAACTCTGGTTCTCACACTTCCATAGCAAGTGTTTTACCCACCGAGCCATCTCCCTCCCCTGTCATATTAATCGAGGATGAAGTAACTATGTATATTATGTATACTATATAAATATCAAGACAATATAGCACAAACCCAAACATCAGCAGTATACAGAAGGTGGTCAGACTTATTGTACTTCCTGTGTCCAGGACGAACCCTTTGTGAACTTTTTAAAACAGCTGCATTTTTTTTTAAAAAAAGTTAAACTGGTATACATCATATGAAGTTTACAATTAATTTCCCAGCAGTAAATAAGAGGGATTCAGCTTTCTATGCCAAATTCTGAAGTTGCCTGGGAGACCATTTGAGAAACTTTCTGAAGCACTCAGGCTGTGTCCCCGTATTTGCGATTTCCAGCTTGGACTTCTTCTATTACTGCCATTTTGGGGGACATGGACAGACATTTCCCCAGGTTCACAAAAATGAGCAATGGAGAAGATTTTATATTTTCAAAATCCCTCAATTTAGCATTGTGTTAATAGACAGTAAAGAGGTTGGTCTGTTGTAAATATAGGTATCCTTATATTTGGTATTTTTCATTTCTTTCCTTTGGTGTAGCAGCAACTCTTTGAGGTCTCTCCTTATGGAGATATGAAATAGATTTTCAAGGACAAATGACCAAGTGTCGACAATTTTATTTGTCATCAATTTAAAATTTCTTGAAAAGGATTGATGACATCAAGTGAAAGCGTTAGACTGCTGGTGTTTTCACCTCCATCTTGCTTCAGGTTTTCAGTCCTTCCAATCCTTTTATCTCCATCCAAACTTCCCCAGTCGGTACTCTCTTCATTCCCTCAAACACACTCCCCAAAGCCCAACGTTTTCCCGTCTGTATTAAGTAATGACCATATCAAAGTAAATTCTTGGTACCTTGCGCTTTAAATAGAGAAGCATTTATATTATCAAAGTAAACAATAATGTAAGGATTTATTTGCTGGTCTGATTCCATTAAAGAGATATGGTCCCCCATGTTTGTGCTACTGCTTATTCCAAAGGAGTTGAAATGCCATCAATACTGGTACAAAACAGTGGCATGAGTGGGGGAAACAGTTAACGGACTTGAAGATTGGAGTGTTAGATTAAGTTGGAAACTATTCATGTGTTAGAAGCTTTATTACCTAGGTGTATTATGTAGCAAAAAGTCTTTTAAAGGATGTTTTAACCTGAAATGTTTGCACAATGGTATTTCCCAAAGTGTGGCTAGAGGCAGAGATACCTACCCATTTTAAATTTCAGATTCTCAGGTCTCCCCTGAGTCAGACTAATGCAGCACCAACTGGGGATAGCCTTAGAAATTACATTTTAAGGAAGGATCTCAGGTTGTTTTCCTCAACTAAAACATTGAAGAATCTCTGGTTTATACCCTGTGAGTACAGTATTAATATCTCCACCCAGATTTCCTTCTTCAAATTCAAAATCTGTTCACAGAAGTTGGTTTAGAAATACTCTGGATTTCATCTTTTGCTTGTCTTGCCAACCAAAAGCGCAGGAGCCATTGTAGACTCTCCTCCCTCCCTCAGCCAGCACTCCACTTATCACTAAGTGCTCTTGTGTCAAGCTTCTTAGAATTCTTAAGTCTATCTTGTCCTCTTCATCTCCACCTTTTCTAACACATCAAATGATAATGGCTTTTCATCTGTAAAGTGATGAGCCATTGCAGAATATGTCATCCCCCTCCCCCTTTATGAGCCATTGCAGAATATGTCATCCCCCTCCCCCTTTATGAGCCTCTAACAAGTGATAGGCGAAGGAGGAACAGTGGGGCGGCTCTGTCAGATGTGCAAGCGAGAAGCCTTTCTGTTACTTGTAAAAAAGTGAAAAGGCATAATAAAATGCTTGTTCTGTTTTAATTATCACCATTAAAAACATGAGCAATAAAATACCTCTTACTGCAGAGATGTTCCCCTAGCTTGTGCCCACTCCCCACCTCTACAGTTTGTGCATCTATCTATTATCATGCCTTTCCAGTTTATATAATTGTTTGCATATTTTTCCATCATCCTAAATTCTGAGCTCTTTATTGATTTCTCAGATGTCAGCAAGAAGGAGCTTTATGCATTATAAAAGCTGAATGTTTATAAATATAAATTGTGTATATTGGAATAAATTAATTATTTTTAGAATTATATACTGAATAAAATTGATAAATAGGAGAGATAAAATTGCAATATTAGTTGTGTGCATATGGTAATCATTTCTACAGAATTCTCCAGGAATTGGAGGAAAAATATTTTACAAATGTAATTGTAGATTTCTTATGAAAAACAAGTTGTCATCTTGTATGGTACATGTGTGCACATGTGTGTCATGCATGCGTGTGTCATACTAAATGTGGAACCCACTCTACCAGTGAGCTACCCTCTGGGCTAAGTAATTGAAAGACTAATTCACTACCCAAATCTAGTAGGTATGACTAGCTGAATAAACTAATACTAACTAGAGAGCACATTAAGGCACACTGTACACATGAATGAGCATGCATGCGCACATGCCTGTGTCCACATGAATTTGTGCAGGTATGTGTGCATGTGTGTGCGTGCGTGCGCACACACTCACACAAATACACACGCATGCCAAGTGAATTTGGAATTTCAGGTTCAGAATGGAGAAAGTCAGAATCGAGAAATGCATCAGCTCAAATGTTAGTAGGATACTGTGATGTAGGGTCTACATAGTAAACAAAGCCTTGACAAAGAAAACACATTCCATTAAAAAAACCTTTGAATGAAAGCAGTGCAATTAAAATGAAAAAAAAAAACATCCAAATAAAACTGTGAATGCTTTAAATGGGGAAACAGAGGTAGCAGAAGAGTGAATTGTTGAACAGAAATATTTGCCAAAGAATTACTGAAAATGTATTACAAACGTTCCAAAGAATAATAACATTGGAAAAAGAGTTTAAAAGTCAGAAGAATAGATTAGAATTTACAATATTCTTTCCATAAGAATTAGAAGAGAGGAGAACAGTGACTGGAAGAAAAGAATATAAACAAAATAAGTAGTTGAAGTAAAACAAGGCATCTCAGAACAAAGTGGCTCCCTAAGTGTCTATCAAACTTCTTACAGCAAAGGATGTTATCTCTACACCCTATCTGTGCGTGTCAGTTGCCAGAATTCCAGGCTTCTAAGCATAAAGGCCATGCCCAGATTTCCCAAAGGCACCTGGTCTTAACATGTCCTATGAAAAAAGACAAATAGAGCTCAAAATATTCACATGTATACCAAGAATACTCTAGAAAATAGGTTAGTAAAGAACTGTGTTTTGTGTTAAATAGTTGTTATTCATATGTGATTCTTAAATTTCAAATTAAGTAAAATTAAATTAGAAATTTAATTCTTCAGTCATTGTGACCTATTTTAATTGTTCACAACAACTTGAATTTGTCAACTATCATATGGGACATTTCAAGTATAGAATACTTCCACCATTACAAAAGGTTCCATGGGACATTTTCTGTTATAAGTATATGTTTCATGATTTAAGACAATAATTTGTCTTTCTAAATATAGGTGTCTTCTCTGAAAAAAATTAAGACTAAAATGATGAGCCATAATTTTTAATAATTATTTCCAATTCTTCTATTTAATATAAAACTTTCACTATATAATATAATGTTGGGAGGGAAAATGGGAAAAGGTAAATTGAAGAGGAATAATTTTGGTATATGAAAAGTTCAAGTTTTGCCTAGCAGTGGTAGCACTGGCATTTAATCCTAGCCCCCGGGAAGCAGAGGAAGGCAGATCTCTGTGAACTCAAGGCCAGCCTGGTCTAAAAAGCAAGTTCCAGGACATGCTCCAAAGCTACATAGGAAAACCTTGTCTTGAAAAAGCAAGCAAGCAAACAAAGAAAAGAAGAAGGAGTAGGAGGAGGAGAAAGAAGAGAAGGAGGAGGAGGAGGAGAAGGAGGAGAAAAAGGAAGAGGAGGAGGAGGAGGAGGAGAAGAAGGAAGAGAAGGAGGAGGAGGAGAAGGAGGAAGAGAAGGAGGAGGAGAAGGAAGAGGAGGAGGAGGAGGAGGAGGAGTAGAAGGAGAAGAAGAAGAAGAAGAAGAAGAAGAAGAAGAAGAAGAAGAAGATAGAAAGAATGTAAGAAGAAGAAGTAGATAGAAGAAGAAGACAGAAGGATAGATAAGAATTTAGAAAAAAGTAAAGAAAAAGAAGAACAGACGATAAGAAGAATAGGAGAAAGGCAGCAGAAGAAGAAGAGAAAATGAAGAAGAAGAAAGGAACAATAAGAAGCCGAAGGAAACAAGCAGAAGATAGAAGAAGAAGAAGAAGAGAAGAGAAGAAGAAGAAGAAGAAGAAGAAGAAGAAGAAGAAGAAGAAGAAGAAGAAGAAGAAAAGAAAGAAAGAAAAAGAAAAAAACCTACAAAATTTGAAGGGCCTGCTCTATATGTACCACTATTGACAACCAGCTTGTCTTGGACCAGTCAAGACATTTTTTTCTCAGCACCCACAACCCCTTCTTCTTCTGGATGTTGTTCTAGTTGTGACCCTTCCCCAGTTCTGGAATGCTGCTCCAATTGAACTTCCCATGAAGTTTGATCCTGTGCAGACAAATTAAATAAGTCCTTCCATTCCAACATTTTGTAGACCCTCTCTGACCTTGCAAGCCTGATATCACAACAACTGGCCCAGCCAAATGAACATCAGGTGAGCTAGCACCTCACCCAGAGGTCCCTTTCCTGTTCCATTCTCCCTTAAACAGTTTATTCCACTTTCTTCTTCCAGGCACTGGCCTAGTGAGGTGAAAAGTTAAGAAAGAATACAACATACAACCTAAATCCAAGCCTCATTGAAAAAATACCGTTAATGATGATGATGATGATAAGACCAAGTTAATATGCCCTGTTGTCCCAAAGAAGCAACCCGTTAGTAATATATGTATTACCAACTTAGAAGAAGAAAAATCCCAGGTCGAATGCATAGAAAGGAATTTCAGTCACATAATAAAAGATAATTTCCTAAATCTTGAGGGAGAGATACTCATACAGGTACAAGAGGTCTACAGGACACCAAATAGACGGGACTAGAAAAGACCTAGCCCATGACCCATTTTAATTAAAACACCAAAAACAGAAAAAAGAAAGGATATTGAATGCTGCAAGGGAGAGGAGCCAAGTCATTTATAGAAGTGAATTTATTAAAAGAAACTTTGAAAGCCAGAGGGGTTTGGGAGGATGTATTCCAAGACTTGAAAGACTCAATTGCCAATTCCAGGATATTATGCATAGCAGAACTGTCTTATATAAGTTAAAGGGAAAAATAGTTTTCATAATAAAAAACAAATTAAAAAAATTTGGGACAACTAAGTCAGCCCTACAAAGACTACTGAGAGGAATAATTTGAATAAAATATCCAAAAGGCCATTTGGAAAAATAATATACCAGAAAATAATTGAAATGAACGAAATTGGAAAACATTTAATTATTAACTTTATTAATGGTCTCAAGTCCCCATTAAAGAAGACACAAACTAACAGATTCGTTCAGAAAATGGGAGCCATCTTTTCACTGCTCCAAGAAATAAATTTTGCCATAAATGATAGGTACTGTCTTTGAACAAAGAGAAGAATAAGGATATTCCAAGCAAATGGAAGTGGGAAACATGCTGACACAACTATTCTAGTATTTGGCAAAATAGACTTCAAACCAAAACTGATCAGAGGTGGGAAAGGCAGTCATTCTATTTTTAATAAGGTATCAATCCATCAAGAAGATATAACAATTATAAACACATATGCACCAAATACCCAGTTTCATAAAAGAAATAGTACTAAACCCAAAGCCACAAATTAACACCAGCACCATTGTCTTTTGGGATTCAAACCCCCAGTTTCACCAATACATCATACAGATAAAAATTAAACAAAGAAACATATTGCTCATAAATTGTTCATAAGTCAAATGAACTAATAGAGGAATACAGAATATTCTACCCAAACACTAAAGACTAAAGATTCTTCTCAATGGGGCATGGAATGATCTCCAAAACTAATCATATTTTAAGACACAAAGAGCCTTAACAAATACAGGAAAAATGAAATAAAATCTTGCATTCTATCTATGAATATCTATGAAATAAAACAAAATATTAGTAGAAATTTCATAAGGTATACAAACACACAGATTCTAAACACACTATTGAATGATAATTGTGTCACTGAAGAAATTAAGAAGGAAATTAAAAAATTTCTAGAACTGAATGAAAATAAAAATACAACACACCAAAATCCTTGGAACATGGGAATCCTTGAGAATGAAAGCAATTCTGAAAGGAAATTCTACTGTGCTAACAGCCTGCTTAAAGTAATTTATGCAGATAGTGTGGTGTTGAATCTTAGCACTCAGGAGGCACAAGTAGGTGGATTTCTGTGATTCTAAGTCACATCTTGTGTACACAGAGAGTTCCAGGTCAGCCACAGTTACATGGCAAAATCCTACCTCAAAAAGAAAAGGGCTGGGGAAGATCAAGCAACTAGCTTAATGGTGCTCTTGAAAAGAAGAACAAATGAAACATAAAAGTACTAAATAGGAAGAAATGATTAAGATCAGAACAGTAATTAATGAAAAAAAACCAAACAACTAAAAGAATAAATTAACTAAACGAAAAACTAGTTCTCGAAAAAATAAACAAGATTGACAAACTCTTTTCTGAATTAGCCAAAATAAAGAGGAAGAAGATTAAAATTAATCAAATTAGAGATGAAAGGAGAGACAATACCGGATACAAATTTAATAAAAACAATATCATAATGATGAAATAGTTTAAAAACATATATTACACTAATCTAGAAAATCTAAAAGAAATGTTATTTTTTCTTGATGTGTATAACCATCAAAGTTAAAAAAAGATGAGATAAAAACTTTTAACTATTCCTATACCTAATGATGAGATTGAAGCAGTAATAAAGCCGCCTAACCAAAAAAGCCCAGGGTCAAATGAATTCACTGCAAAATTCTACTACACCTGTAAAGCTCTTCCACAAATACTATTGAAATTATTCCACAAAATTGAAGAACCAATGCTTCCTTACCCTTTCTCTAAACTATTATTACCATAATACCCAAACCAGATAAACACCACAAAAGATAAACATTTCTAACCAATCTCTCTAATGAATATAGATATGAAATTCTCAATAAATTGTAAAATAAATTCAAGGTCACATCAAAAATGTCATATACTATTGATGCCATGAGGACCAGTTTTCAGCAGCTCAGGGACTGAAGGGGATCCATGGAGTTGGTAAACTGATCACCACCTAACCTCACCTTTCTATCTGAGGTAGTAAAACTTAATTCTTTGGGGTCAGCAAGGGGAGCAAAACTTTACTTTCTGCTGCCGGTGAAAAGGGGACACACACACACACACACACACACACACACACATCCAACATGTCAGAATCTTACCTAGGGTGCTGATGAATGATGGCGAGCCCTCAGCAGGTCAGAGAAACTGAAGAGGAGTTGTAGAGCAGGCCAACTTCTGGACAGACAAACAGAAACATGGACTTTTCTGAGGACAAAAGCTTTAATTTTTCATTTTATTAGTCTTTCTGTTGCTTGCTCTACTCTATTCTTCTTCTATTCTCTTTTTGTACCATGATGTGTCCCTTCTGTCTTATCTTGTTTTTTTCCTTTTAATTAACTTTATTTTTTTCCCTTATAGCTTCTATACACCAGCAAAATTTTCAAGCAATATAAAAATTACAATGTGGTTACATTCTATTTTTAGTGAATGATTGCAATGAATACAAGTAAAAAAGTGCATTTCTCCATATTCCTTATGTTATTAAACATTTTGTGTATTACAGGTAAAAAACAAGTTGTCTCAAGAACCGACATACATTCACACACAAGCAACTTGTTGTAGATTTAGCAAGCAAAGTGTTTTTCTCAGCCAGTTCTCTTGCTAACAGGCTGTATTTGTGCTTACGAAGAAAGGACCAATCACTTTATTATTTATCTCAAAAGCTAATCTTATAAAAATCTTACAAGAATCAGAAATCTAAACTTTTGTACGTGGAAAACAATCGGTCAGCTCTGTTTTAAATTCTCAGGTTGCATACCCACTCACCAACATCTTTCTTCTTTTTTTCTAATTTTTCTAGATAGGTTTTCTCTGTGGAACAGCCCTAATTCTCAGCTGTCCTGGAACTAGTTCTATAGACCAGGATGGCCTCAGACTCATAGAGATCCACCTGCCTCTGCCTCCCAAGAACAGTTTTTTATTAAATCATGCCAGGAAACTGAGGGCAGAAATGGTTCTAAGAAATTAATCATCACCTGTAATTATCAGCCAGCGATAGCCAGGCTGTTATTCTTATTTCTTGACCTCAAATCCCTTATCCAACTCTGTGCCTTTCTAAGTTTTAAATTATGCCCCCAAAATTTCCACTTCAAAGACTTAAATAAATGTCTTCATTCTTTCTAAGAGGGTCGTTGGATCATCAATCTGCTCCAGTAGCAGTGCTTAGAAAACGTCAATCACTATTATTGGAAGTACCAGTAATACTGCCCAGTGAGGGACCAGAAACTCAGTCCTCGGAGCTTTGCCTCTCCAAGGCTCACTCAGGAGTGGCTTTGCCAACCACTTAGCCACGTTCCATGAGTTCCAATGATGCCTGTGTCCCCTCACATGGTTCCTGACAATATGAAAGGCTGTATACATGGTTTGGCAGTTAAGAATATTTGTTGGGCTTGTAGAGGACCTGAGTTTATTTTCCAGCATCCACATGGCAACACGACTATCTGTAATTCCAGTTCCAGGGGGAATCTCACATCTTTTAGTATCTATTAGCACTACATGCATGGGGAACACATACATATATGAAGGCAAAATATACATGGATATAAAATTGAAAAAGTATTTTAATAAAGGTTATAGATAAATATTATCAAGTAAGCTTTATTGTGAAAATGCAGGGATGATTCAATATACAAATCAATAGACTAAGTCACCACATACACAGATTCAAAGAGAGAAATAAAATGATAATCTTAAATGATGTGTAAAAGGCCTTTGACCAAATCTAATACTTCTTCACTATAAATGTCATAGAAAAGCTAGAAATATAAGGACCATATCTCAAAATAATAAAAGCTATATTTTACAAACATGTAACTGACATCATCTTAAATGGAGAATAATTTAAATCATTTCTACTATGCTTAGAATCAAGACATGAATGCTGACTCTTTCCACTCCTATTCAACATAATTTTTGAAGCCTTAGCTAGAGCAATTAGACAAAAGATAGAAATAAATATGATACATATAGGAAAAGTCAAAGTATTTCTTTTACCGATGATATTGGTCTATACATAAAACATCCTAAGAATACTAACTAAAAATCTCTTAAACTCTATCAGCAAAGAGACAGGTTATAGAATTAACACAAAAAATCTGTAACCTATATACAAATGTTGAAACAGAAACCAATGAAATAATTCTTTTTATAGAAGCCACCCCCCATCAAAACAAATCAAACCCACATAATAATAAACCTAATGAAAAAGAAATGAAAGATCTTGACAATGAAAACTTTAAGACACTGAAGATAGAAATTGAGGAAGACACTAGAATATGGAAAGAGTTACCATTTCATGGATTTGGAAGAATTATACTGTGGAAGTAACCATCCTTTCATGACAATCTGCAGATTCCATACAATCCCAACCAAAATTCCAGGGAAAATGTTCACAGATTTTGGAAAATCAATCTTGAAATTTGTACACTAGTACCTAATACTAAGGATAATTAAAACAATGTTGAGCAACAAGAATATTGCAAGAGGTATCAACTTACCTGATGCTAAGTTATACTACAGATCTACCATAATAACAGCATGGGGGCCATGAGAAATAATTTAGCTGTAAAGAGCACTTCTTAATCTTTCAGAGACCTGAATTTGGTTCCCAGAATGAACGTGAACTGGTTCATAATTACCTGTAATTCTCATATTCAGACCTCTGAAGATACCCATACACATATGGTATACACACACTCAGATACACATGCATATAAACAAATATTTTAAAAAACAGCACGATATTGTCAGAAAGACAGACATATAGAGCAGTGAAATGGAATAGAGGAATCTATTGACCTGCCACTTAATTTAACAAAGAAACCATAAGAATAAACTGGAAAGAAGACATCTGTAACAAATGGTCTTGGAAAACTGTACATCACATAGGTGAAATGAGTATATAGATGGTGTATACTGGGAGTTGAAAGATTCAAACAGAGAGAATAATGAAAGATAGGGGAGTTGAGGGGGTATAAGTGAGGGCTAAACAAAATTAAGGGAATATGAGACAATTACTTGGTAACTTACTAGGTGGCAACCCAGTTTAAAAGGTTAAAGAAAATCTGAAGTCAGATACCCTGCAAGAATAGTTGATGTATGTCCTAAAAACAATGGATCATGAAAAAAAAAAAACCAGTGCAGAGATTGGGACACTACCACAGGAGTCATTAAGGAAATAGTCCCAGAGGATTTCCCAAAGACTGTAGACTGTTACTGTACTTCTTGGTTATTCACCAGGACTAGTTGATAAAACCCTGCTACTATAAACACCGCACATCATATACAAGATGTAGAGAAATCACATTGGAACTGGGTTAGGAGATTCTCCCTACTGGCTTATTCTCATGGTGTCAGCTGTGGTTATGCAAGATGTGGCTTAAAGGTTAGACAATGGTCTAACTCAGCTAAGAACTCTGCAAAGTCTAATTCCAACCTGTCAAATAAGGTGCAAATATTGATATAATGATAGCACAGTTGTTATGGGGGTAACCAAAAAAACTTTAAGTAGATTTAGAGCTTACTCTACAAGACAGAATCCATGATAAATACCATAAATGTGCTCTAAAACATGACTGAAGAGGTGGTGCCTAAATGATGAGTTTGGAGACACAAAGATCAGCTACTTAGCAGAACTGACATAGTATTAAATCACTTCCTCAATAGCTATTTATATTTAAAGACAAAGACTACCTCTCAACCTCATACAGAGACACCACATTTTTGAAGTGAATGGAGATAAAGGCAAAGACCCATAGTTGCACAAGATGCTGAAAATAAAATATTGTTGAGAGCTCATTCCCAGTAATATACAACCCCCTTAAGGCTCCAACAACTTTGTGGAAGGGTGCAGGAAATGTAAATGCCACAATATGGGGAGAGGAGCTGTGAAATACTGTCTTCTAAGCAGAGCAAGGCCACAGGAACCATGAACTCAGAGAAGTTCTATATACTGGCACTGGATCCTCATATGATGGATCCATCTGGTAGCTTTTGAAGGTGGACCTATGAACCTCAACAGAAGACAGCTGATCTATCTGCAATCAACAAATGTTTGGAGTGAGGTGGCAAGGTAGCAAGTATTGTATACTTCATAGTAAGCATGTCACACTCTGATAGTTTCAAAGTCAGGATGAGACAAATGGTCCTGATTAAATTACAAGGAACACAAAACAAAATCAGAGCTAGTAAATACTAGGAGATTTTTGAGGAGGCCTACTAGAGATTGGCGGGAGACAGGAGAGAGAGAGACCAAAGCATATAGCACACATGTATCAGAGTATAAAAAATTATTAAAGCATGTTGTCTTTACACATTTATGAATATACATTATACCTATACATATATGGATATTTAAAGAAATAGAGGTCATGAATTTGAGGGAGAGCAAGGGGTTGTGGTACATGGGAAGGGTTGGTGAGAGGAAAGGGAAAGGGGGAAATACATAATTATATTTTAACTAAAACAAATTTCAAAAATAAGCTAACAAGTGATTCGAGTATAATCAGCTCTCTTTAACTGCAGTGACACTTATTTTTTAATTACTGTAGTCAGATTTTCTTTGGGCTACCAGCTCACAAATAATAAAATGAATACTTATTATTGATTATGAAAACTTGGATTTTAGCTTAGGCTTGTCTCAACTAGCTCTTATAACTTAAATGAACCAATTTATATTAATCTATATTATGGCATGCGATATAACCTCTCTTCTATCTTAAATCTCCTGTTTCCTCTCCATGCCTGGCTGGTAACTCTGCCTTTCTTCTTTCCAGAGTTGTCTCTCTTCCTGAAAGTCCTACCTATACATCTTGCCTAGCTTTGACATTCAGCTTTTTATTACACCAATCATAGCAATGCATCTTCACACAGTGTACCAATATCTCACAATAAATTATCACATGTTAGATCATAAGAATATCTCAACAAACCATCAAAAATAAAAGTATTAAGAATTAATCATACTTTAGTGAATTACATGAGAAAGCAAGGGTAAAATCTATTCACATGGAAATTAAAAATCATCCTTTCAAGTAACTATGTGAGAAAGGGTATCGTACAAACAAAGATGTGTTTTGTGGTTGACTAAACTCCTTAATTATTAACCATTATCATACAAGTGAAGATACTTTGATTTATCATTTCCAATTTGTATCCCCTCAATCTCCTTCAGTTTTACTGTTGCTCTAACTAAGACTTAAAGTCATATATTGAATAGGTATGGATGTAGTGGACCACCTTGTCTTATTCCTGATCTTAAGATTCTGTCTACTTAAATAGATGCTGGTTATGGTCTTGTCGTAAACCACCTTTATTATGTTAAAGTATGTTCCTTGCATCCCCAATATGTCCAGGATTTTTATAATGAAGGGCTTCTGGATTCTGTCAAAGTGCTTTTCTACATCCAAAGAGATGATCATGTGACTTTTGTGTTTCAGTTTGTTTATACAGTGGAGATGAGTTAGATATGAAAGGAGGCTGAGGGAGTCCATTGAATGGAGAAAAGTAGGGTGCTCCTCCAAGGTCTTCTTAGACCCTTCGAAATGTGGGCAGGGAGTGAGGAGGGACCACAAAAGATAGTATGCTACAAAGCTGGGCATGAAACTAGGATATTGGATTTGGCAGAGAAGAGGGTGAGGTGAAGACCTCATTCTCTGACCATTCTCTGACCATTGTGACCCGATGGTTCCCAGGGAATGCCTAATGGAGTTGTGGCTGAAACAACCGTATGAACATGGAGGAATATTGGAAGAGAAGACCTGTGTGATCTCCTAGAGATGGGGGCAGAGAGGAAGGGAAGGTTGCCGCTCATGGTCTGCTACAGTGATAGGGATGAGACTGAAGGACTGAAGTTTGCAAGAGAGTAGAGAGAGGTTAAGATTTGCAGTTAGCTTGCCTGCTTCCCTGGCCTGTACAACCTGTGGGTTCCCATGGAATGCCTGCTGTTTTGTGACTATGTTTAGTCTTGAAAAATAAGTCAGACTATCTTCTGCTATTTATCGATAGATTCTGTTGCTGTAAATCCTTGCTAGCATTTCTTGCTATCAATGTTTTAGATTTTTAGATTTTAGCCTTTCAGGTAGGTTTGTAAAAGTACCCCAGTAATTTAACTTTGGATTTGTTTATTGGTGTGTACTGTAATATTAGAGGGACATGCCATTACTTCCTACAAATGTATACAGCTTTAATCCATAGCTTCCTGGGGCACATGTTGGCTGAAAACATTTCATTCCTATGAGTATGTCATTTGCTTTTTGCCACCCATTGTCACCCACACTAGAGTGGCCACTGGAAAACCACTTTTAAAATTAGATTATTAGTTTCCTTTTCTTTGCATTTAGAGAGCTTGCATATTTTGGATAAGAGATTCTTATTAGCTTTGTCTCTGGAAATATTTTCTTCCAATCCTGGCTTGCCCTCATGTGTTTCTTGAGAGTTCTTTCTAGCTCTCACACTATAAAGACACCATTTCCCTGTAATGTAGCATGTATTCTACATTCTGTTCTTCATTTCACATGACGTTCTGCATGTAATGTGTCTCTCACTGCCATGGTTAGTTTAAGATTTTTTCTCATTTCTGATTTTTATTTGATTGAATTTGTGTGTCTAGTTGTAATTTTGTTCACATTTATCTTATTGTGAGATGCCTGAGATTCCTGGAACAAACTTTAATGTGTTTCTAATTATTTCTTTCAATTCTTTTTTCATCGTTTTCCTCATTTCTTCTTCTGTTACTTCAGTTGTTAATGTATTATACTGCTATATACTAGCTCATAGACAAAGGAAGCTCTATTCATTTTATCTGATGATTTTTTTTCTTAAAATGGATAGTTTCCATTATTTTGTCCTTAAGTGCACTGGCCTCTTCTTAGATTTTCCAATTTGCTGTGCCTCTCCTGCAAGTGTTGCATTTCAGTAAAACCCTCCTTTGTTCTAGATTTTATTTAGTTATTTTTGGGAAGTTGTTTTTCTGTTTATAAATTCTATCTGTTCATTTATTAAGATAACTTTTAAATCCCTTAATCTATTTCTCATGACCTTTTGTTTTTTATTCTATCTTGTTGGTTATCTTTAGGTTTTAAGTTTTTAAAAGATTTTTTTAAATTTTCCTACAGCATTAAAGTTATTAAAAAATAAAAAATTCAGTGAACTGGATATATGAAGAATGCTTGATAATCATTTATTAACAATTTAGAGTAAAATGTGTCAGTTATTTTCAAGTACAAAATTTTATTGTCACTGATTAAGTTATGAAAATTTTGCTATTGACTAAGATGTTTTATGTATACAATAATACAATTTTTATTTTTTTCTTAGTTAACATTTTTATCTTTCCCCTTGAATGCATTTAGTTTATACTTAAAATGAAGGGACTTCATTGGACACTGAATTGGCTGAAAAATTCCACTACCTCATATGACAAGTACAGAGATTATATTGATATAAAAATTTAAAAAATATAATGCAGAGCAGATGACACAATATTAAAAACAAAACAACAAAAGCTTCGAGTTCCTAAAGCCCATGCATACAGGCTTTGACACTTTGACTGGAGCTTGTTATTACTGATGACCACTATATTTCCTGTAATTTCTGCATTTCCTTCTAAACGTGTGTTTCTTCTTTTGTTATTGCTTCTTGTCAATTCAGATGTAAAGTAATCTTCAAGAAAGTGATCAGGTAATTTTACTTCTATGTGAAAACTGTCTATGGATTTCCATATTTGAAAACAAAAGCTTTGATCCATACACTAAGCACAAACTGAAGACTGGCATCATATATGCTTCTATTTTAAATCTCTTGGCTCCTTCCTCACTACTTGTGCTACCTGATACTCAGTATTCTAAGTATGTTCTTACCATGGTAAGGAGCAGTTGATCAGATGTAAACAACTGGAATTATCCTTGGTAGATAGACTGGCTTCTCTCCTGGTGTACTTACTACTTGGGTAGCTTCTTCTGGGTTATGTAATGCTCTAGTTGCAGCAACAATGAAGGATAAGGCTACTGGCTGTGTCTCTTGATTAATGCACTGATTTTAATTTTGAGGTCTTCATTCCTTTATGAAGCCAGATGGGAAGTCCAAAAACAGATATAGAGAGAAAATGGGCAGAGTCAGAGAGATGCCACATAGCTGCTGAAGGAGAAAAATACCCAGAATCTTTACTATATGCTGCAGCCTTGTGCCAATACACAGATTATTAGAAATGGGTTAATTTAAGACATAAAAGTTATCCAGGAATTTGCCTAAGCTATTGGCCAAGCAGTGTTGTAATTACTACAGTTTCTGTCTGATTTTTCAGGCCTAGGCTGTGAGGAAGTTAATGAGCAGTCTATACCTACAGAGGACTGACACTGATGAAAAGTGAATGGAGCTAGCATAGTAATTGTCAATGTCAACTAAATGTATACTTAACATCATCCTATGTAATGACAAGTAATTGTTGTAGGACTGTATAGTGTCATCAGTTCTCTGGCAATACCATTGAAGACAGTTTTTTCATTTAATTAGAGATTGGACTGTGTTTAAAAAAAGACTCATAAACATTAGAAAGAAACCAGAATTTCATGTTGTTGGTTGAGATTTGAAGGGAGAACATGAGCAAGGATGTCAGGACTGCGAGGGGTGCTCCCACCCACCGAGATGGTGGGGCTGATCTAATCAGAGCTCACTAAGGCCAGCTGGACTGGGACTGAAAAAGCACGGGATAAAACCGGACTCCCTGAACATGGCGGACAATGAGGGCTGCTGAGAAACCAAGGACAATGGCACTGGATTTGGCTCCTACTACACATTCTGGCTTTGGGGGGGGGGCTAGCCTGATTGGATGCTCAACTTCCTAGACCTGGATGAAGGGGGAAGGAACTTGTACTTCCCACAGGACAGGGAACCCTTACTGCTCTTAGGACTGGAGACGGAGGGGGAGTGGAGGGGGGAGAAGGTAAATGGGAGGCAGGGAGGAGGCGGAAATTTTTAATAAAATAAAAATTTTTTATAATGGGTATCAGTAAATTTTAAGCCATAAAACTTCCTTTTCATTTTTTTTTAAAATTGAGAAATACCATGCGCAATGGAAAGCATATAATGGCATGTAGCTTCATGAAATTTCACCATGAATATTACTTTATAAATACAACTGAAATTAAAATATTATTGTCACCCATAACCCATATCTTGTGACTAGTCATTGTATCTGTAAATAACCAGAGTTTTAATGTCTATTTGCATTATTATTTTCTGATTGTGAAGTGTTGATAGATAAATACTAATATAATGTCTGGTTTTAATGTCTACTTGAGAAAATTTATAATCTCTGGGGAAGAAAGGCTGAGTGAAGGCTTCTCTTTATCATATTGTCCTATGGGAATGTTATGAGGTAGGCTTCTCTTTATCATATTGTCCTGTGGGAATGTTATGAGATATTGTACTGCTTGTAATAATTACTGTGGGAAGACCTAGCTCCTGTAAGGGGATGATGTGAGCTGTCTTTCTGTATATGAGTTGCTTTTACTGATTGATGAATAAAGCTGTTTCAGTCAATGGCTTAACAGAGTAAAGCCAGGCAAGAAATCCAAACAGAGATACATAGAAACAGTAGGTTGTGTTAATGAGATGCCAGTCAGCCACATTCTACAAAACATGTAGAAAATGAGGTAATGCTGCAACCAAGTGGCAATATACAGACTAATAGAAGTGGCTTAATTTAAGATATAAGAGCTGGCTAGAAATATTCCTGAGCCATTGGCCAGTGTTACAGTTAATATAGTTTCTGTGTGATTATTTGGGTCTGGGTGCCAAGGAAATGAAAGCAGGGTCTCTGCTTTCTGCTAGGGTTGTGTATCCCAGCTTAAAAGTAGAGAAAGTGAGTTAAGCAATAGAAACATGCACATACTCATTTTTCTCTGACCTATGGCTACCTATTATAAGTTAATGTTTTCACTTCATTGCTGTGATGGACTGTGACCTGTCATTATAAACTAAAGTAAATTTTTTCTTTCATAAGTGCTTTCTGTCAGGGTATTTTACCACGGCAACAGAAATGTAGCTAGGGTAACTATATTTTTTAATGTCTTCATTTTTTTCTTAACACTTCCATGAAAAATACTCAGGCTGCTTGATCTAGCAGTAAGTTTTTATCTAATTGTCATAAAACATTATATCAAAATAACTTATTTTTTCTATTGTTGATGAAGTGCAGAGTTTTAATTTTTTACCATTGTACAAGCATCTTTTAGTATCCATTCATGAGAAGTTTTAAATTTTTTCTACATAATTTTAGGAAAATGGTAAAACAAAAAGGATTGTGTAGTCTATAAATAAGGAGGATTGGATTTCTTTCTTCCTTTTTGTGTCCTTAACTTTTATCTCATCATATTGCTCTACCTCGGACTTTGAGTAACTGCCCAATAAACATGGAGAAGACAGACATGCTAATATCATTTCAGAATTTTGAAAATGGTTTCAGTTATCCTTATTTAGTTTAACATTGGTCATGGATTTGTCATACATAGCCTTTATTATGCTGAGGTACATTCTTTCTATTCCTGGCTTACTAATGGCTTTTATTATGAAGGGATGTTGAGCTTTGTAGAAAGTCTTTAGGAATTTATTAAGATACTCATACTTTCATGTTTATTATGTATGTTGAAACAACCTTGCCTCCCTGGAATGAAACTTAATTGATTGTGCCTGTGATCTTAATGTGTCCTTGGATCTTGTTTGCTAGAATTTTGTTAAGAAATTTGTTTGTTTTGCTATGTTAATTAGGGAATTAATCTATAACTTTGTTGTCTATATTTGATTTTGTCAGTAAGTAATGCTGTTTATATACAATGAATTTTATAGTGTTCTTTTTACTTTTTTTTTATGGAGTAGTTTGAAGAACATTGGTATTAGTTCTTCCTAAGATTTGGTACAATTTTACCAGTGCATCAATTTTTTTGACAGGCTTTTTATTTCTGCTTCAATATTACTGATTTTAGAAATTTGTTCAAATTGTTTGTATTCTCTTGTTTTCATTTGTTAAGTCATAAATGTATAGAAATTTATCATTTTTTCTATATTTTCTAAATTTGTATAATGTAAGTTTTAAAAGTGTTTCCTTATGATTTTCTGGATTTCACTGGAGTCTATAGTATCCTCTCCTTTACAACTCTATTTTTATTCACTTGCATTATTTCTTTCTTCTTTTGGTTAGTTTGGCAAGAAGTTTGTTGGTCTTGTTTAGTTTTTTCAAGAACCAACTCTTTGATTGATTCCATACATGTCCTTTTAGTCTCTATTTTATTATTTTGAGCATTGATCTTTATTGTTTCTTTCTGTCCATGACTTTGGAGTTCAGTATATTATTATAGAAACTTGACATACATCATTAGGTTATTCATTTGAGACCTTTCTCATTTTGTTCAAATGTAAGTACTCATGGTTGTGAGCTTTCCTTGTAAAACTACCATAGCTATGCCCAAATGTGTGCTACCAGTTGTGCTTTCATTTTCAATTGAATCTAAGACATTTAAAATTTCTGTCCTTGTTTCATTCAGTGATTCATTGATGATTAAGAATTATAATAGTACATGCCTTTAATCACAGCACTTATTTGGGAAGCAGAGTCAGGCATATCTCTTTGGGTTTGAGACCAGGCTGGTCTACAAAGTGAGTTCCAGGACATTCAAGACTGTTACACAGAGAAAGTCTATCTTGAAAGAGTGTATTTTTTAGTGTCCATGTATTTGTATAGTTTTTGAAGTTCTTCTTAGATTTTTACATTTATAGCTATTGCATTTTGATCCAAAAATGTATGAGAAATTTTTAATATATTTTTATTGGTAAGTCTTAATTTGTATTTTAAAATATTATCTATTTTAGGAAAACTCCAGGATCCACTGAGGAAAATGTATATTTTGTAACTGATGGATGACATATTTTGTATTTTTCTGTTTTGACAATTTGATTTATAGTGTAGTTTATCGGTGAGGCTCATTTGTTTGGTTTTAGTTTGGATGACCTATGGAGATCAGAGAAGTGTATTAAAATAACCGTCATTGTCAGGAAATATCTGACATCTTATTTTCATTGTTCTTGTATTATAAAATTAGAATCCTCAATTTCTGGTGCATATATATTTATAGTTTTGATACCTTTGGGTACATGGTTCCCTTTACCAATATGTAGTAGATATCCAGCTAACCATTAGAAATGATCTTGACTTCCTTTCTCACTATCAGGGTAAGTTACTCAATTGTAAGTCACTCACCTGTAAGATTGAGTTGAATCTCCATTAACCCTTTTCCAATTCTGATTTTCTTCTCCACATCCACTTTCAGTAGTTCTGACTCACAGACTGGGCCTTGCACGGCCTCTCCCCAGCACAGCATGAAAACCGAAATTCTTTTATTTTTTTAACCACTTTCATCTTGTGTTCTTCTCTTTTTGGGGGAGGTGGTTTTCAAGCAAATCAGAAAATGATTCAACAACAACAAGAGGTACAAGTGTTGTCCTTAATTCTTGCTATCTCACATTTCTCTCCAATTTTCTCTTCTTAGTTGCTGGGTGCTTTGTCCCCAGGCTCAGGAGAGTGGTAGAGTACTCTCTATCTCCTAGGAACTATCTTTTCCCGAACTTTCTAGCTCACCTCATGTCAGGGCTCAACAAATGTCCTGGGATCTATCCACAGGAAGAACTTAAGCTTACTTCAAGGACCTTTCTTTCTGCCTACAGCACAGGTCCATTTGTCCTTCCCGTCACAGTAGCATGTTGGTGCCTACAAACAGGTGGTTCACATTTGAGGGGCTTTGTAAGTTTTTCCTATCTGGAAATACCAATATACCATAAGTTATTAGTATCAAATGGCAAGCAGATTTCTCATGGGTAAATTCTTAACACATGCCTTATTATAAAAATGGTTGCTTTCTCCCCAATAAGATTTTTCTGAAATTGACTCATTTGTTTGAACACAGGAAAACATCTTAAGAAGTCTGCACTTACAAACATGTTATAACTTCATAATTTTAGAATTTGTTTTTCTTATTGGATAGTCTTCATCTTTAATTGTGCACCCAAAGGGGATATTTTGGAAAGAAAACAATGTCAGTTCAGTCTGCTGTTTTCCATGTATTCACGGGCTGTAAATGCGACAAATATGTGTATGCATGCAGACAGAGAGGAACCAGACATCAGCTCTTTCAATAAGCACAGCATAGGAAGCAGCTGCTCTTCTCTGAAGAGAGGAGACAATATGCTTGATTTTAATTTTAATTTATTTTCAGGCAATTTTGTGCCTTTCAACACTTCCTTATTCTGTCATTAAATCTTCAGTTTTACAATTTAGCAGTATATTCTCTCTAATGCATATATTAGTTAGCCCGTTTTCTATAGCTACTCATTTACATTCATAATACTTATAATTAGAAAATTGTTAGAAGTGTTTTTCAATAGAAGGGATCTTAAATTGAAAATTGTATGGGAATAAGAAGGGAGACACTGTCAAGAGGATGAATCTAGTCACTCATCAAGGACAGTAAAACTGTTTTCTAAAGTGTAAAGTGATTATAAAGTTAATGTTTAGAACGTAAGAAATTAATATTATTAAAAATTTTAGGTCCACCAAATTTAATAATACTTGAGAAAACTGAAATTATAAGAAAAGGCATAACAAGGGCCATCAAATTGTGTTAATAGGTTTCTTGGTCACTGGCATAATTATTTTGAGAGATTCTGAAAATTACAAAAGATTACACAGTATAAAAAATAAAGTTTTTATTTTATATGTAATTTTTTATTACATGGTATTCAGTTCTCCACTGAATTTTTATTTGATTTTCCTGTTCATATAAATCACAGTTCATTGAAGCTTGTGCCTTATGTTTCTACGTGATCAACATCTCTTGAAGGTATGTTCCTATAGCTCATCATCTTCAATTATACTATCTTGTCATTTTACATATGTTCATTTTGATAGTGCTCTGTACATTGTACATGAAGAACTGAAATGGCATATCAAATTTGTTTATGAAATTTTCCATTCAAAAATTCTGTTAATCTGGAAGTCAAATGTATTGTTTTTAGGTTTTGACAGGCGAACAAAGCCTTTACAATTCAATATTAATCAAATCAGGAATTAAGATCATGCTAAGATAGGTTTCCGACATCTGGTTAACCCTTATCTATTTGGGAGTGTGTATTCTAACTGAAAGCAAAAAGCTTTCAAATAAACTGTTTTATTTATTTTTTTAAATTTTAAGTTGTCTTTTTATTTTTATTTTTTTAAATCTTTTTTTCATTATACATACCCAATCCAAGTTCCAACTCATTCCCCTTCTCCCATTTCCTCCTCTTACATCCCACCCCACCTCCCCCACATCCACGCCTCAGAGTGTGTAAGGCACATTGTTTTGGGAAAGGTCCAAGGCACTCCCTACTGTATCTAGGCTGAGCAAGGTCTCTATCTGAACAGAACATGTTCTCAAAAGCAGGTACAAGTAGTAGGGATAAATTCTAGTGACAATTCCAGTGGCCCCTCAGTCTTCCACAGCTATGCAACTGTCAACCACATTCTGAGAGACTAGTTCGTTTTATGCTAGTTCTTCCCAGTCCAGCTGGTATTGGTGATCTCCCATTAGCTCAGATAGACTGTTTCAGTGGGTGTCCCCATCATGATCTTGACCAATTTGCTCATATTCTCACTACTTCCACTGTTCAACTGGTCTTTGTTGAGCTCAGCCCAGTACTCCAAAGCGGGTTGCTGCCTATTTCCATCAGTTGCTAGATGAAGGTTCTATGGTGATATTTAAGATATTTCTCAGTCTGACCACATCCATATGTTCCCAATTTTTTCAGGTGCTCTTGTCTATTTCGACTTTCCAGGTGGATCTATATATGTTTTTTTTTAGGGTTTGTCTTGTTACTTAGCTTCTCTAGGATCATGAACTATAGGCTTAATATCCTTTGTTTATAGCTAGTATCCAATTATGAGTGAGTACATATCATATTCACCTTTTTTGGGTTTGGGTTACCTCACTCAGGTTGGTGTTTTCTAGTTATATCCATTTGCTTGCAAAATTCAAGATGTCATTTTTTTTTTAACCACTAAGTAGTACTCTGATATGTAAATGTTCCACATTTTCTTTATTCATTCTTTGGTTGAGGGGCACCTAGGTTGTTTCCAGGTTCTGTCTATTATAAATAATGCTGCTATGAACATGGTTGAACATGTGACTTTGTAGTATGATTGAGCATCCTTTGAGTATATGCCGGAAAGTGGTATTGCCATGTCCTGAGGTAGGTTGATTCCCAATTTTCTGAGAAAACACCATACTGATTTCCAAAGTGGTTGTACAAGTTTGCATTCCCACCAGAAATGAGTGAATGTTCCCCTTACTCCACATTCTCTCCAACATAAGCTATCATTGGTGTTTTTTATCTTAGCCATTCTGACAAGTGTAAGATGATATCTCAGAGTTGTTTTGATTTGAATTTCCCTGATGGCTAAGGATGTTGAACATTTAAGTGTCTTTTGGCCATTTGAGATTCTTCTGTTGAGAATTCTCTGTTTAGTTCTGTATCCCATTTTGAATTGGTTATTTGTAATTTTGATGTCTAATTTCTTGAGTTCTTTATATATTTTGGACTTCAGTCCTCTGTCTGATGTGGGGTTGTTGAAGATTTTTTCCCATTAAGTATACTGCCTTTTTGTCTTATTGACTGTGTCCTTTGATTTACAAAAGCTTCTCAGTTTCAAGAGGTTCCATTTATTTATTTTTTATAATTATTATATAATACCAGTGTCGGTGCTACTGGTATTATATGTAGGAAGTGGTCTCTTGAGCCCATGCATTTGAGGCTACTTCCCACTATCTCTTCCAACAGGTTTAGTGTATTCAGATTTATATTGAGGTCTTTAATACATTTGGACTTGAGTTTTGTGTATCAGGATAGATGTGGATTGATTTTCATTCTTTTACATGTTGACATCCAGTTATGCCAGCACTATTTCTTGAGGATGATTTCTTTTTTCCCCATTGTATGATTTTAGCTTCTTTGTCAAAAATCAGGTGTTTATAGGTGTGTGAATTATTATCTGAGTCTTTGATTCAATTCCATTGGTCAACCTGTCTGTTTTTATGCCAATACCAAGCTGTTTTCATTACTGTAGCTCTGTAATAGAGCTTGATGTCAAAAATGTTCATGACTCCGGAAGTTCCTTTATTGTACAGGATTGTTTTGGCTATTCTGAGTTTTTTTATTTTTCCATATGAAATTGATTATTGTTATTTCAAGGTCTGTGAAGAATTGTGCTGGGATTTTGATGGGAATTATATTGAATCAATACACTGATTTTGGTAGAATTGCCATTTTTACTACGTTGATCCTACCTATGAAGAACATAGGAGATCTTTCCATTTTCTGGTATCCTCTTCAATTTCTTTCTTCAAAGACTTAAAGTTCTTGTCAGAGAGGTTTTTCACTTCTTTGTTTAGTGTTACCCCGAGTTATTTTATGTTATTTGTGGCTATTGTAAATTGTGATGTTTCTCTGATTTCTTTCTCAGACTGTTTATCATTTGTATATAGGAGGGCACTGATTTTTTTAATTTTTAGTTGATCTTCATTCCTGCCACATTACTGAAGGTATTTATCAGCTGTGGGAGTTCCCTGGTAGAGTTTTTTGGACACACAAACACACACACACACACACACACACACACACACACACACATAGTCATATCATCTACAAATAATGAAAGTTTAAATTTTTCCTTTCCAATTTGCATCCCCTTGATCTCCTTTTGTTGTCTTATTGCTATAGCCAGAACTTCAAGCACTTATGTTGAAAAGATATGGAGAGAGAGTGGACAGCCTAGTCTTGTTCCTGATTTTAGTGAAATTATTTTGAGTTTCTCTCCATTTAATTTGGAGTTGGCTGCCAGCTTGCTGTATATTGTTTTTTTATTATGGTTAGATATGTTCCTTGTATCCCTTATCTCTCCAAGACCTTTTTCATGAAGGGATGTTGGATTTTGTTGAATGGTTTTCCAGCATCTAATGAGATGATCATTTTTTTCTTTCAGTTTATTTATATGATGGGTTACATTGATAGGTTTTTGTATGTCGAACCATCCCATCCTCTCTGGGATGAAGCCAACTTGATCACGGTGAATGATTTTTTTTGATGTGTTCTTGGATTCAGTTTCCAGTATTTTATTGATTACTTTTGCATCCATGTTCATGAGTGAGATTGGTCTGTGATTCTCATGCTTGGTTGAGTATTTGTGTGGTTTCAGTATCAGGAGGCATTTTTGAGGCTTTAATGACAGCTTTTTTCCCTACAGTTTATAGGTCTCTTTAAATTGTTCACCTGGTCTTGACTTAATTTTGTTATATGGTATTTATCCAGAAAATTTTCCATTTCTTTTATGTTTTCCAATTTTGTGGAGTACAGATTCCTGTAGTGTGACCTAATGAGTCTCTGGATTTTCTTGGTGTCTGTTTTTATGTTCCCCTTTTCATTTCTTGCTGTGCACCACAGCCCAGGTCTGTGCTCTATGCACTAGACCCCAGTTCACGAATTTCGGGAAAGGGGCTGGAGGTTGAGAATACACACGCAGAGACAGACTGACACATAGACCTTTATACACTGATACCAAAGCCCCCTTTTTAGTTAACACCATGTAGACTTAAATACACTGCAGTCAATGGTCAACACGTGAAAATCCCATCCTCTGATCCTCTAAACTAGGCACAGCTTCTAGTAACTTCAATTAGAAGGTTCTAGGAGGGAAAAGCAGCTGAAGGCCAGGACTCATTAGTCCCAACAATTTCTGATTTTGTAAGTTTGGATATTCTCTCTCTGCCTTTTGGTCAGTTTGGATAAGGGCTCATCTTTGTTGATTTTCTCAAAGAACCAGCTCTTTGTGTTATTGATTCTTTGTATTATTTTCTTTGTTTCTATTTCATTGATTTCAGCCATCAGTTTGATTATTTCCTATCTTCTATTCCTCCTGGGTACCTCTGTTCTTTTTGTTCTAGAGCTTTCAAGTGTGCTGTTAAGTCACTAGTGTGAGCTTTCTCCACTTCCTTTATGTGGGCACTTAGTGCTATGACCTTTCTTCTAGGCACTGCTGTCATAGTGTCCCATAGGTTTGGATAGGGTGTGCCTTCATTTTCATTTAATTCTTGGAAATCTTTAATTTCTTTTTTTGTTTCTTCCTTGACCCAGGGGTGGTTCAATAATTCACTGTTTAATTTTCATGAGTTTGTAGGCTTTCTGAGAGTAGTGTTGTTGTTAAATTCTAACTTTAAACCACAGTAATATGATATGATACAGGGGGTTCTCCAAATATTTTTGTAGCTGTGGAGGTTTGCTTTGTTACCAAGTATGTGATCAATTTTTGAGAAGGTTCCATGAGATGCTGAGATGAAGGTATATTCTTTTGTGTTTGAGTGGAATGTTCTATAGATATCTGTTAAATCTATTTGAGTCGTGACATCTGTTAGTTCTCTTATTTCTCTGTTAAGTTTCTGTCTGGTTGACCTGTCCATTGGTAAGAGTGGAGTGCTGAAGTCTCCTACTATTAGTGTGTGGAGTTTAATGTGTGACTTATGCTTTAGTAATATTTCTTTTACATATCTGGGTGGTCTTGTATTTGTGGCATAGATGTTCAGGATTGAGACTTCATCTTGATTGATTTTTCTGTTGTGAATATAAAGTGTCCTTCTCCATCTCTTCTGATTGATTTAGTTTAAAATCTATTTTGTTAGTTATCAAGATAGTTGTATTAGCTTGTTTCTTAGGATCATTTGAAACATTTTCCCAACCCTTTACTCTGAGGTAATGTCTGCCTTTGAGTTTGAAGTGTGTTTTTTGTATATAGCAGAAGGCTGGATTCTCTTTTGGTATTCATTCTCTTACCCTGTGTCTTTTTATATGTGAATCGAGTCCATTGATGTTAGCAGATAATATTGACCAGTGGTTGTTAATTCTTGTTATTTTTTAGTTGTAGTGGCTGTGTATGTATCATTTTTGGGGTCTTGCTGATGGGAGGTTATCTGTTTCCTGTATTCTGTGGGTGTAGTTAGTTTCCTTGAGTTAGGATTTTCCTTCCAGAACTTTCTGTATGTCTGGGTTTGAGGATACGTATTGTTTAAATTTAGTTTTGTCATGGAATATCTTGTTTTCTTCATCGATGGTGATTGAAAGCTTTGCTGGATATTTTAGTCTAGGCTTGCATCCTTGTAATATGTCTGTTCAGGACCTTCTGGCTTTCATGGTTTCCTCCTCCTCCTCCTCCTCCTCCTCCTCCTCCTCCTCCTCCTCCTTCCTCTATTCCTATTATTTTTAGATTTTGTCTTTTCATGGAGTTTCAAATTTCCTGGATGTTTTCTGTTAAAAAATTTGTTGGATTTAATGTTTTCTTTGACCAATGAATTTATTTCCTCTATAGTATCTTCAACACCTGAGGTTCTCTCTTCCATCTCTTGTATTCTGTTGGTTATGATTGCCTCCATACTTCCTGTTCATTTACCCAGATTTTCCATACCCATAAGTTCCTCAGTTTGTGTTTTCTTTATTGCCTCTCTGTCAGTCTTCAAGTCTTGATCTGTTTGCTTCACCTGTTTGCTTGTTTTTCTTGAGTTTCTTTGAGGGATTTATTAATTTCTTCCAATTTTTTGTTTGTCTTTCCGTCCATTTCTTTAAGGAAGTTTTTCATTTTCTCTTTAAAGTTTTCCATCATCTTCATAAAGTTACATTTAAAGTCATTTCTTCTGCTTCTTCTGGGTAAGGATGATCAAGTCTTTCTGTTGCATGACTGCTGGGTTCTGGTGTTACCATGTTGCTTTTTAGATTGTTGGATGGATTCTTGCATTAGTGCCTACCCATCTCTTCCTTCAGTTGATGTCGGCAGAGACTTTGCATCTTGGTCCAATCTTTGCAGTGGCTGCCTGAGTCTTTGGGAATTGTTCTTTGTCTGCTCTGTACTGTCAATGTCTGTGTTAAAGAGCCACTGAGGTCTCTCTTAGCCTACTCTCTTGGTCTATTCTACTGGTTAACTCTCTTTCTTCCACTCTGTGCAGTCACAGCTCATGCTTTAGAGTTCCTCTCTTGGTCCTTCTCTTGGTCTTCTCAGCTGCCTAGATAAGCTCTTGGTCCTCTCTTTCAGCCCTCTCTGTATTGTAACAGGCTGTGCTTCAGAGTTCCACTGAACTTGCAGGAGAACAGAAGTAATCTGTTTTTTAGATTGGCAAAGACAAAATTAATTTTTTTTTATCACCAAAGACCTATAAGTGTTTGGTTATCCAACTCAGCAGCCTGAATTTTGAGTGTTCATTCAGATACCCACAGGCACTCTCAGAATCAAAACAATTCCAGAAGGTGAACTCAAGTTTCTGGCTCTTTCTCTTGTTGCTGTTCTTCCTACCCATTCTCCTTCTCTATGCAGCCTCCTCCTCCTTAACTTCTTTCTCCTACCCACCCTCATACTCTCCACTTTCTCCTCCTCACTGCCTTTTTTTCTTGCACCAGAGATTCATCACTGAAATGTTAGTTCTTTAGAGCTTCTGAGAAGTTTTTAGTATTTTCTTTTCTTTTCAAGTAGTTTTCAGCTAGAGAATTAGCACGAAGAAGCATCTGGTGTATTGTAGAGCATTCTATGAATTATTTAAGTTCAAATAAAAGCATTTTCCTTGTCATACAAATATGTGAAATTAGTTCACACAAAGCATTCATCATAGTGACAACTTAGATTCTATTATATTCATTTATTGCTATGAGTTTTAATTAGATAATTTATAACTATTTAAAAATAAATTTTAAATAGTAACACAATTAATTAATAAAAAACAGTAACTTTTTCTTACCTTATTTTTTCCACATTTAATTGACCTCTGTCCTTGAAAATCTTCAAGGATCAGTGTATATATTTCTACACTTAGTATTATAGATAAATGTACAAACACACACACAGAAACCTTCGAAAACATCATATAAATTTAATAACTTCCCAAATAAATTATCTAAGGCAAATAAATTATGCAGTTTCATTAATTTGAGGTAGACAAAGAAATTTAGTACAATAAGGGAAATTTGAGTTTTTTTTGCTTTTGGGACATCATGTATCTTGGTTGTTTTTATTTTACTGGCTCCAGGAAAAAAAATTCTTTTTATATCCCACTCTGGAAAGAGATATGTCTATGTTCAATGAACTATAAGGTCTGTATCAGACAGGGCAAAATGTGTTTGGAATATTTAGATTTTGTTAGAAGAAATTTTATACAATCTAGTCACTCTTTAATTTTGATATATATATATATATATATTCATCCATATGTGAGTATATGTATCTATAAGTTACAATAAAATAAAATTCTATATCTTTTTTGTGATATATATCACAAATATATATAATATGCCACAAATATATGTGATACATATCATGTGTCATATGATACATATCACAAATGTATATAATATATTATATGATATATATAGTTATCTCCATATACTTTATGAAGATAATTGGAATTATATGTTATAAATGTTATATTCTATCAGGTTTGACACATCTTTAAAACAGCAATACTTCTTCATATTTCAAAAAAGCTTCCACAGTTAAAAAGTATCAGTGGCATAACATACAAGATGTTACTGGCACCAGAATGAAGCTATATGTTGTTAATAATATCATATATACTGAATGTTTCATATATGCCCTGTATTTTGCTGTGTACATTATACACACTCTTGTATGTCATACAATCTCATTGTGGATTATGTGAGATTTTCATTATTTGATAGTAGAAAAATCAAGATAAAAGAGATAATATATTTGCCCCAAGGTTAGGAAAGCAAAGCCTGAGGTTTTGTGGTTTGGCTCTGACCTTTGTTGTGTCCCAACACAAACACTGTACTCTAGTGTCTTCAGCTGGGTTGCAGTTGTTTCTTCATTTTGATTCAGTAGTTACCCAGTATTTTGTATCTGGATTCTTGTTCAGCTGTATATGAAGCTCTACTTCACAATGTGTTTGAATGATGTTAGAGAAAGCTGTAATTTGCCACCTGTCCCTCAGCTTCAAATGGAAGAAATTCAGTTGAGTAGTACGAACTGTGTTCTCTCTTCAGGGTGTCTTAAATTTCTCCTGATTTGAGGATGCTATTTGAAGAGGGTACTTGGTTATTCTCTAGAAGTCCTCCTACTGGAAATGGTTTCTATAAACATTTGTCAGTTAAGTAAAAATTTCAATTAAAGTAAGAAATCAGAGAATCTGAGCCACATTGTAGTTATATACAGATATCTTAACATAAACATGCCTCACTTAGACATTTTGATTAAATGGGAAATATACATTAGTATTATGCCAATCAGTATTTTTTCTTATATGACATCAATCAAATATGTTAATACTATTATTGGAATTTGGCATGATCAGATAGATGATTATATTATATCTATACTTTAAATTCATCCCACAGTTCACTACATATACTTTCCAGATTTTTTTTTGTTTGAAGTTAGGAAGTATTTAGAGACATTTGAGAACAGTTTAAAACAAGACACCTTATGATTTTCTTCCTATTGTTTAATTTTACATTGTTTATAAAAGACCCCATTTAACTAAGAATTCAATTTAGTTTTTGATAAAATCCAGCTTTCTATTAATATCACAAAGCCCGAGATGAAGATGATTAACTTATAAGGAAAAATGCTTTATTTTGATTATTGATGTGGGAGTATTAGTCCATGCTCAGCTGACTTTGTTGCTTCTGTGGCAAGGTAGTACACAGGGAAGAGAAGAACTCACCTCATTGACGACATACAAAGAGAGAAAGTAAAAGCATTCTTTGAGGATATGTGTTCAATGGTGTAAACATCCCACTATATCTCTTTTAAGAAATTTTTCGCTGTTCCTAATAATGACCTGTCATTATCACAGAGGCCAGGGGGCACCCTATACTTTATCTGTAGCATGGCAGTTTCTAGGAAATCCCTTGGTTTATTCAAAGTTAGTCTAAGCTAGAAGTAGTAGCATATATTCTCCTAGAACGAGAAAAGCTGAGGCTGGAAGACAGTGAGTTTGAGGCTAGTCTATGCCATATCAAACCCAAACCAAAATAAGGCAGACCCTAGACTCTCCTCTGATACATTTGAGAGTAAATGGAGTTGGCTTGATGTGTAGTTGGCAGGTGGAAAAAGGCTTGAGTAGATGTACTGAAAGGTTGCATTAGATACCAGGACTGAGAAGCTTATGGACTGCTGCCTAAGGATTGAAGACTTTCCTTGTGAATGGAGTAAGTCAGTTAAATAGTTTTCTTTTACAGTGGTGTTACTATGCTTTCACGCACCACGTCCCCAAAACTAGAATAAGAGAGATACTTGATATCAGGAAAACGTTGGTCTTATGCTATGTTATGCAATTTTGGTTTAAAAGCTACAAAATGCTATAGAAATTTAAAAATGGTTTATTTAGTTGTTTAGAAAATGCTAAAGTGGTTGGTGCTATTCATGGAGATTGTTATATATTTCATACTTGCCACTTCAAAGCTCTACCTGGGAAATAAGGGTTTATATCTCTAGATCACATGCTTGTGTGAAGCACTGGGTTTAATTCACAACAGCACAACACACACACACACACACACACACACACACACACACACACACCCCAACCAAAAACCAATGTCAGGGTATCTGAATTTCCTGGCTACCCAAGAAACTTCATCATTTATAAATCTTTTTACCTAGACCCACTCGTTAAATTTAGCAGTGAATCCATTTTTGCTTACCATAAGGCTTTGTCTGTTGGCTGACATTTCCCCATCAAACACTTGTATAGGATTCACTTAGACATCACTTAAGCATTCTTACTTTCACGTCTGTACTTGTTTCCTTAAACATGTTTGCAGTTCACTTGGAAGTTCTGACTGTATAAAAAATTAAAGGATGCTGTTTTGACCAATGAAATCTTATCAAGTCCTAAATATCTTACCCAGCTACAGTTAGAGGTATAGCTAGCTCCTTGAAGCCATTGTCACACAGTCCTGAACTTGAGTCCTTTTCCAACCCATTCATGTCTGGAGGCAAAAATATACTTATAACACAACATTTCTCAAACTGTTTGTGCTCTTATGTTGGTGATGTATCAAATAAGTTGTATCTAATTAAAATAAGCCAAAGTGATTGGTTGTTAATGTCCCTAGAGATGTCCTTGAAAATTAGATGGCACATTAAATGCAATTCATAGATACACTTTGAATCTCACATAAATGTGAAACCTGCAGTCAAACTTGAAGATCAGTCAAAATTTAAACTCATGTTTCTTGGAATGCTAGCTCTTCTGTTTGTTGTTCTGTGTGACCAGGCCAGCTTCCACAGAAACATGGTGTTATGATTATCAGTGTTCTGCTGGGGTAGTAAAAGCTCAATTAATCATTTTTTTATTTCAAGTAGGATAAAATATATACACTTCTTTTATTTTTTTTTTCTCATGGTTTATTTTTTTTTATATTTAAAAATTTCCATCTCCTTCCCTCCTCCTCCCCCCTCCCTCCCCTCCTTCTCCCCTTTCTCTCCCCTCCTTCTCCCCCTTCCCTCCCCTCCCCTCCACCCATACCTCCCCTCCCTCCCTCTCAAGGCCAAGGAGCCATCAGGGTTCCTCACTCTATGCTAAGACCAAGGTCCTCCCAACTCCCCCCAGGTCCAGGAAGGTGATCGACCAAGCTGAGAAGGCTCCCACAGAGCCCGTCCATGAAGAACAATCAGAGCCCAGAGCCATTGTCCTTTGCTTCTCAGTCAGCCCCCGCTGTTGGCCACACTCAGAGAGACAGGTTTGGTCGCATGATCCATCAGTTCCATTCCAACTGGAGTTGGTGATCTCCCAGTAGTTCTGTCCCACCGTCTCCATGAGTGAACGCACCCCTCTCGTTCCTGACTTTCTCCCTCATGTTCTCGCTCCTTCTGCTCCTCATCGGGACCTTGGGAGCTCAGTCCAGTGCTCCAATGTGGGGCTCAGTCACCTTCCCCATCTGTCGCCAGCTGGAGGTTCCCTCACGGTCCTGACTTTCTTTCTCATGTTCTCTCTCCTTCTGCTCCTCATCAGGACCTTGGGAGCTCAGTCCGGTGCTCCAAGGTGGGGCTCTGTCATTTTCTTCATCTATCGTCAGGTGGAGGTTCTTCTTATTATCTTCTCAAGGATCCCAAACTTATAGGCTCGATGTCCTTTAATCATGGCTAGAAACCGAATATGAGTGAGTACATCCCATGTTCATCTTTATGGGTCTGGGTTACCTCACTCAGAATAGTGTTTTCTATTTCCATCCATTTGCCTGCAAAATTCAAGATGTCATTGTTTTTTACCGCTGAGTAGTATTCTAGCATGTATATATTCCACAGTTTCTTCATCCATTCTTCCACTGAAGGGCATCTAGGCTGTCTCCAGGATCTGGCTATTACAAATAATGCTGCTATGAACATAGATGAGCATATGCTTTTGTTGTATGATTGGGCATCTCTTGGGTAGATTCCCAATAGTGGAATTGCTGGGTCCTGGGGTAGGTTGATCCCGAATTTCCTGAGAAACCGCCACACTGCTTTCCAAAGTGGTTGCACAAGTTTGCATTCCCACCAGCAATGGATGAGTGTGCCCCTTACCCCACAACCTCTCCAGCAAAGGTTATTATTGGTGTTTTGGATTTTAGCCAATCTGACAGGTGTAAGATGATATCTCAAAGTTGTTTTGATTTGCATTTCCCTGATAGCTAGGGAGGTTGAGCATGACCTTAAGTGTCTTTTGGCCATTCGAACTTCTTCTGTTGAGAATTCTCTGTTCAGTTCATCGCCCCATTTTTTAATTGGGTTAATTGGCATTTTACCGTCTAGTCTCTTGAGTTCCTTATATATTTTAGAGATCAGACCTTTGTCAGTTGCAGGGTTGGTGAAGATCTTTTCCCAGTCAGTAGGCTGCCTTTGTGTCTTAGTGACAATGTCCTTTGCTTTACAGAAGCTGCTCAACTTCAGGAGGTCCCATTTATTCAATGTTGCCCTTAAAGTCTGTGCAGCTGGGGTTATGCATAGGAAACGGTTCCCTGTGCCCATTTGTTGTAGAGTACTTCCCACTTTCTCCTCTATCAATCTCAATGTGTTCAAATTAATATTGAGGTCTTTAATCCATTTGGACTTGAGTTTTGTGCATGGTGATAGATATGGATCTACTTTCATTCTTCTACAGGTTGACATCCAGTTATGCCAGCACCATTTGTTGAAGATGCCCTCTTTTTTCCATTGTGTACTTTTGGCTCCTTTATCAAAAATCAGGTGTTCATAGGTTTGTGGTTTAAGATCCGGGTCTTCTATACGATTCCATTGGTCAACTTCTCTGTTCTTATGCCAATACCAAGCCGTTTTCAATACTGTAGCTCTGTAATAGAGTTTGAAGTCAGGGATGGTAATGCCTCCAGAAGTACCTTTATTGTATAAGATTTTTTTGGCTATCCTGGGTTTCTTGTTTTTCCATATAAAGTTGATTATTGTCCTCTCAATCTCTGTGAAGAATTTTAATGGGACCTTGATTGGGATTGCATTGAATCTATAGATTGCTTTTGGTAGAATTGCCATTTTTACTATGTTGATCCTCCCAATCCACGAGCAGGGGAGATCCTTCCATTTTCTGGTATCCTCTTCAATTTCTTTCTTCAAAGACTTAAAGTTCTTGTCAAATAAATCCTTCACTTCCTTGGTTAGCGATACTCCCAGATATCTTATGCTATTTGTGGCTATTGTGAAAGGTGATACTTCTCTGATTTCCCTCTCTGCTTCCTTATCCTTTGTGTATAGGAGGGCGACTGATTTTTTGGAGTTGATCTTGTATCCTGCCACGTTACTGAAGGAGTTTATCAGCTGTAGGAGTTCTTTGGTGGAGTTTTTGGGGTCGCTTATGTATACTATCATATCATCTGCAAATAATGAAAGTTTAACTTCTTCCTTTCCAAATTGAATCCCCTTGATTCCCTTATGTTGTCTTATTGCTATTGCTAGAACTTCAAGCACTATATTGAAGAGATAAGGAGAGAGTGGACAGCCTTGTCGTGTTCCTGAATTTAGTGGGATAGCCTTGAGTTTCTCTCCGTTTAATTTGATGTTAGCTGTCGGCTTGCTGTAAATAGCTTTTATTATATTTAGGAATGACCCTTGTATCCCTAATCTCTCCAAGACCTTTATCATAAAAGGGTGCTGAATTTTGTCAAATGCTTTTTCAGCATCTAATGAGATGACCATATGGTTTTTTTCCTTCAGTTTGTTTATATGATGGATTACATTAATAGATTTTCGTATGTTGAACCAGCCCTGCATCTCTGGGATGAAGCCTACTTGATCGTAATGGATAATTTTTCTAATGTGTTCTTGGATTCGGTTTGCCAGTATTTTATTGAGAATTTTTGCGTCCATTTTCATGAGTGAGATTGGCCTGTAATTCTCTTTCTTGGTTGAGTCTTTGTGTGGTTTAGGTATCAGGGTAACTGTAGCTTCATAGAAGGAATTTGGCAGTGACTCTTGTGTTTCTATATTATGAAATACCTTAAGGAGTATAGGTATTAGGTCTTCTTGGAAGTTCTGGTAGAATTCCGCATTGAAACCATCTGGTCCTGGGCTCTTTTTGGTAGGGAGGTTTCTGATAACAGTTTCTAATTCTTCGCGACTAACAGGACGATTTAGAGCATTTACCTGGTCCTGGTTTAACTTTGGTATATGGTATTTATCTAAAAAACTGTCCATTTCTTTTACATTTTCCAATTTTGTGGCATACAGGCTTTTGTAGTAAGATCTAATGATTTTCTGAATTTCCTCTGTGTCTGTGGTTATGTCCCCCTTTTCATTTCTGATCTTGTTAATTTGCGTGTTCTCCCTCTGCCGTTTGATTAGTTTGGCTAAGGGTTTGTCAATCTTGTTGATTTTCTCCAAGAACCAGCTTCTTGTTTCATTGATTCTTTGGATTGTTTTCTGTGTTTCTATTTTGTTGATTTCTGCCCTCAGTTTGATTATTTCCAGTCTTCTACTTCTCCTAGGTGAGTCTGCTTCTTTTTTTTCCAGAGCTTTCAGGTGTGCTGTTAAGTCACCAATGAGTGCTTTCTCCGTTTTCTTTAAGTGGGCACTTAGTGCTATGAACTTTCCTCTTAGCACTGCTTTCATTGTGTCCCATAGGTTTGAGTATGTTGTGTCTTTGTTTTCATTAAATTCAAGAAAGACTTTAATTTCTTTCTTTATTTCTTCCTTGACCCAGGTGTGGGTCAGTAGTTGACTGTTCAGTTTCCATGAGTTTGTGGGCCTTCTGGGGGTAGCATTGTTGTTGAATTCTAATTTTAATCCATGGTGATCCGATAAGACACAGGTGGTTACTAATATTTTTTTGTAACTGTGGACGTTTGCTTTGTTACCAAGTATATGGTCAATTTTCGAAAAGGTTCCATGAGCCGCAGAGAAGAAGGTATATTCTTTCCTATTTGGGTGGAATGTTCTATAGATGTCTGTTAAGTCCATTTGGTTCATTACCTCCATTAAGTCTTTCAATTCTCTGTTAGGTTTCTGTCTGATTGACCTGTCCATTGGTGAGAGAGGAGTGTTGAAGTCTCCAACTATTAGTGTGTGTGGTTTGATGGCTGCCTTGAGTTCTAGAAGTGTTTCTTTTACATAAGTGGGAGCTTTTATATTAGGGGCATAGATATTCAGGATTGAGACTTCATTCTGAAGGATTTTTCCTGTTATGAGTATAAAGTGTCCCTTTCCATCTCTTCTGATTGATTTTAGTTTGAAGTCAACTTTGTTGGAAATTAGTATGGCCACACCCGCTTGTTTCTTAGGGCCATTTGCTTGATAAACCTTTTCCCAACCCTTTACTCTGAGTAGGTGCCTGTCTTTGTGGTTGAGGTGTGTTTCTTGTAAACAGCAAAATGTTGGATTCTGTTTTCGTATCCAGTCTCTTAGCCTGTGCCTTTTTATAGGTGAATTGAGTCCATTGATATTAAGTGATATTAATGACCAGTGGTTGTTAACTTCAGTCATTTTTAGTAGTAGAGTTTGTGTGTTTCCCTTCTTCTAGTTGTGCTGGTGAAGGGTCGCTAGATGCCTGAGTTATTGTCGGCGTTGTTGGACTCCTTGGTTTGTGATTTTCCTTCTATTACTTTCTGCAAGGCTGGATTTGTGGCTGCGTATTGTTTAAATCTGTTTTTGTCCTGGAATATCTTGTTTTCTCCATCAATGGTGAATGCAAGCTTTGCTGGGTATAATAGTCTAGGCTTGCATCCATGTTCCCTAAGTGTCTGTAGCACATCTATCCAAGCTCTTCTGGCTTTCATGGTTTCCATTGAGAAATCAGGTGTAATTCTGATAGGTTTCCCTTTATATGTTACTTGACCTTTTTCCTTTGCAGCTCTTAATATCTGTTCTTTATTCTGTATGTTTTGTGTTTTGATTATTATATGGCGTGGGGATGCTTTCTTTTGATCCAGTCTATTTGGTGTTCTGTAGGCTTCTTGTACCTTCATAGGAACATCCTTCTTTAGGTTGGGGAAGTTTTCTTCTATAATTTTGTTGAATATGTTTTCTGGGCCTTTGAGTTGTAATTCTTCTCCTTCTTCTACCCCAATTATTCTTAGGTTTGGTCTTTTCATGGTGTCCCAGATTTCCTGAATGTTTTGTGTTAAGAATTTGTTAGATTTGTTTAGTTCTTTAATCTGTGAGTTTATTTCCTCTATAGTATCTTCAGAGTCCGAGATTCTTTCTTCCATCTCTTGTATTCGGTTGGAAATACTTGTCTCTGAAGTTTCTGTTCGTTTACTCAGAGTTTCCATTTCCAGTCGTCCCTCAGATTGTGTTTTCTTCAATACCTCCATTTCATTTATCAGGTCTTGTACTGTTTCCCTTACTTGTTTGATTGCTTTTTCTTGTTTTTCTTGTTTTTCTTGGGTATCTTTGAGAGATTTATTTATTTCGTCTACCTTTTTGTTTGTCATCTCCATTTCTTTATGGCAGTTTTTTACCTCCTGTTTAAGGTCCTCTATTATTTTTATAAAGTACTGTTTAATGTCGGTTTCTTCTATATCTTCTGGGGTAGGGTGTTCAATTCTTGTTGTTTCGGGATGTCTGGCTTGTGGTGATGTCATGTTGCCTTTCATGTTGTTGGAGGAGCTCCTGCATTGGCGCCTGCCCATCTCTTCCTTGCTCCGGGCAGTCAAATGAAGGAGGGGACCTCCCACCGGCCTGGGTGCACTCAATTCCGGGTCCCCAGAGCCCAAACAGGCTGAGCCCAAAGAACGATGGATCCTCCTGCAGACTTTCAGGTCCCCTTGCAGGCCAAGCAGCTCTCAGACAAAGGCCTACCTTGCTCCGGGCAGTCAAATGAAGGAGGGGACCTCCCACCGGCCTGGGTGCACTCAATTCCAGGTCCCCAGAGCCCAAACAGGCTGAGCTGTGGGATTTTGTGGCCCCAAAGACGGGAGGATGAGCTATACACTTCTTTTATACTATTACAACCACCCCAAAGGAAAAGAAAAAGCCACACAAATCAGTGCTGATATATTTTCTAGGTTCCCAGCCTCATCTGAGTCTTTTTTTTTTACTAATTAAAATTCTTCATTTATTTTACATACCAACCACAGTTTCCCCTTTTGTTCCTTTCCCCCACCTCTCCTATGCCCCCATACATTCCTCATCTATCCATCCATGTCGAGAAAGGCTCAAGTTTCTGTTGGCAGAGGTTTCTGTCCCACCTGGTCCCACAGCCATTCATCCCAAAGAAATATACAGAGGTGTACATTAATCATAGACTGGTTGGCCTATTATCTCAGGCTTCTTTCTTATTGACTAATTCATTTTTTAAAAAATTATTTATTTATTATGTACACATATTCTGTTTTGCGTGCATGCCTGCAGGCCAGAAGAGAGCACCAGACCTCATTACAGATGGTTGTGAGCCACCATGTGGTTGCTGGAAATTGAACTCAGGACCTTTGGAAGAGCAGGCAATAATCTTAACTGCTGAGCCATCTCTCCAGCCCCTGATTAATTCTTACATCTTATTTTAGCCCATTATTCTTGTCTATGTTAGACATGTGGTTTGGTACCTTTTTCAGTGAGGCATTATCAACTTGCTTCCTCTGCATCTGGATGAGGACTGCAGACTGACTCTTTCTTCTTTTCAGAAATCTCCCGTCTGCTGTGGGAGCACATTCTACTCCTTCAGCCAACAGCTTTAAGATACCAGCCCACTTGGGCATGGTCTCTTATACTGTAAAAGCAGCTGTAAACATGTGCCCACTCTCTTGCTTCGGGCTCCCACTTCTGGCTGCTAGACTCTGATCCTATTCATGCAGAAAACTGTTATCTAGGACAGTGATCTGTAAGTTTTCACCTTAAATAAATAACCCTTTTATCATTCATAGTTCTGAATTGGTGTGGGATTGTTTTGTGACTTATATCATCACCTGTCTCATTGTCTTACCTCTGTTTCCTGCCTGGCTGCCCCACCTCTACTTCCTGCCTTGTCACCCTGCCTATACTTCCTGCCTGGCTACTGACCAATCAGCGTTTTATTAAAATAGAAGTGACAAATCTTTACAAAGTACAAGACCATTGTCCCACAGTAGGCTTTCCATGGGCATCAACAAAGTATGGCAGAACTGAACTCCTCCCTTTACATCAGGGCTGGGTGAGGCAACCCAGCATGGGGAATAGGTTCCTAAAGCCAGGGGCAGGCCTTGATCCCACTGCTAGGAGATGCACAAAAAGATCAAGCTACACAACTGTCACACAATGCAGATGGCCTAGGTTGGTCCCATGTAGGTCCCTTAGCTATTGTCAGTCCACTGTCCGGTGGCTCCCACAAGCCACAGTCAGTCATCTCAGTAGGTTCCCTGGTCATGATTCTGACCCTCCTGGCTCATACATTTCTTCCTCCCACTCTTCAACAAGACTCCCAGAGCTCAGTCCAGTGCTTGACTGTGGGTCTCTGCCTCTGCTTCCATCAGTTACTGGATGAAGCCTCTCTGATGACAACTAGGGTAGTCACCAATCTGATTACAGGAGGTGATCAGTTCAGGTACCTCTCCACTATTGCTAGGAGTCTTAGCTGGGGTCATTTTTGTAGATTCCTGGGAGTTTCCCTGGCATCAGGTTTCTCCCTAACCCTGAAATGGTCCCCTCATCAAGACATCTCTTTTATTGCTTTCTTCCTCTCCCACCACCAACCTACCCAACCAGTTCCCTCATGCCTTTCCCTCCACTCTTCTTTCACCCCCAGTTTAGCCAGGAGATCTGTTTTATTTCCCATTTCCAGGGAAATGCATGTGTCCTTCCTTGGGCCCTCCTTCTTACCTTGCATCTCCAGGGCTGTTAATTATAGCATTGTTATCCTTCACTTTACAGCTAATATCCACTTATGAACAAGTACATACCATGTTTGTCTTCCTGGGTCTAGGTTAACTCAATCAGGATGACTTTTTTCTAGTTCTATTCATTAGCATTCAAATTTTCTGATGTCATTGTTTATGATAGTTGAGAATACTCCTTTGTTTAAATGTACCACATTTTATTTACTCATTCTTTGGTTAAGGGGCATCTAGGTTGTTTCCAGGTTCTGGATATTATGAATAATACTACTATGAATTTACTTGAGAAGATAAACTTTTATATATGAAAAATATCACAATAAATAACAAATCTAAAATTTTCTACATGAAAAACAATCAATCAGCTCTACTTTAAATTCTTAGCATGCATATCCACTCATCAACAGCTTTTTATTAAATCATATCTGGAAGTTGAGGCCAGAAATGGGTACAAGAAATTAATATTTACCTTTGATCACCAACCCATTTTAGCAAGAGAGGTATGTCAGCCAGCAATAACCAGGATGTCATTCTTCATGTTTCTTGTCCTTAATGAGTCCCTCACTCAACTCTGTGCCTTCTAAACTTTAAATTGTTCCCCAAGATTTTCTATCTCAAAGTCATTAACAAAAACACTTTAATCTAATTTTACTAACAATCCTAAACTCTTTCTAAGGGTGGTGGTTGAATCATTAATCTTCTCCAGCAGTAATACTTGGAAAAATCAGTCACTATTATTAAAAGTACCAGTAACACTGGCCAGTGAGGGGCTAGGAACCCCCTGAAAGTTTTCAATATCTCATAGATTATGAGGGTTGTGGTGACCATGAAGGCAGCAATTAGAACTATAGTCAACAATAGCATGAGGTCCTCAGAACACATATTCCTTGGGACTTTAACTCCCCAAGGCTTACTCAAGACTGGTTTTGCCAAATTTCCAGCCATATTCTATGACTTCCAATGTTGCCTGTTGGTACTTTCACATGACTCCCATCAAGTACTGATAGAGACAATTAGAAAGGAGGTTTTCCAGGGTTAGGTAGCAACCTGGTATAGGGGAACCTCCTAGGAATCCACAAGGATGACCCCAGCTAAGACTCTTAGCAATGGTGGATTGTATCCTGGAATGGCTTTCTCCTGTGACTATGAAGGACTTCCAGTGGAGGAATTAGCCATAACACAGCCATATAATCTTTGACCTACAAGTCTGTCCTGCCTATGAAAGTACAGGGTGGTGATGGTGGGGTTAATGGTGGAGTGGAGATCATGAGTCTAGTCTAGTCTCTTACTTCTTCTTAAAACTTTCCCAGAAAATATTTTGCTTTGTTTTAAGAAAATTGCTTAGACATTTCTTTTTAGTTAATTTGAAATCTGTGTGGCATCCGTTGTAAAGATTCATCTACTATTGCTCAGAGGAACTTTCTTTGAACTGTGGAAAATGGGATCTAAGACATATTTAGACCATTTATCTAGGATGACAAGAAACTGGTGTGCTTCTTATATCCACAGTGGACCACTGCCCAGAACCAGAGGAATAGTTGATTTTCTCAGCCTTTGCTTCAAGTTATCCCTATTCTGAACTCAAAGCTTCTTCTCTTTGCCCTCTGAGAAGAAATGAAAACATCTAATGCTTCTTCTGTACAAATAGTTTTAGAAACATCCCCCTTACTCTCATTAACATTAAAAATAGCTACTTAAATATATGTCTTTAATAGTAATTAATGTAAAGAGCTTGTGAGTTTGCGAGTAAGCATGGAGGGGTATATGGGAGAGTTTGGAGGATGTAAAGAGAAGGAAGAAATGATGTAACTATATTTTAACTTAAAAAGGAAATAATTTAAAAATTATAAGTGTATTTTATTTAAAATTTACAGAACACTTAAAAATATCTTGTGGAAATGCACCCTGAAACCATGTATAATGATATACACCATTAGTCCCAGTAGGTAACTCTGAGTTTGACACTAGCCTGGTCTACACAGTGAATTCCTGGCCAACTAAGGCTCCAAAGTGAGACTCAGTACCAAAAATAAAATAAAATACACTAGTCTTTGAGATAAGAAGAGATCAGGACTTACAGGCAATGGAAATTAGTTTTAACAAAGATAAGAGTCAAAAGCAAGATTCTTCTTTCCCCTTTCTTTGTATTCTTCTCCAAGAGCACATTCTCTTATCATTTCCAAGTTAATGATGTTCCACTTGTCAATCACTGCTCACAGGACCAGTGCCAAAGTCCACTCAACATCCCACTGCCTTGTCTTTCAAGGTACAAACTGCATAGGACTGAAACTAAGCACTGCAACAAGCTCTGGTGAACTAATGAATGGTGCACCCACAAAGACAGGGCTGCTAAGCAGGTGCAGGCAAAGATATGAGATAGCCTGAGGGATGCATGCCCTAGGGACCAGTTGTTGCATAATTAAATATTCCTCTACCCTTTCCTCTTGTGTATTTGTTTGTTGTGCCATCACATTTCTCCATTTTTTTATTGGGGGGGTTATAATCTAATTGCATTTTAAAATTTAAGTTATTTTTATTTTTTGATTTTTATTGAGCTCTACACTTTTCCCTGCTTTCCTCCCTGCCACTCCCCTATCTCCTTCAGTCCTCCCCCAAGGTCCCCATGCTCCCAATTTACTCAGGAGATCTTGTCTTTTTCTACTTACCATGTAGATTAGATCTGTGTATGTCTCTCTTAGGGTCCTTATTGTTGTCTAAATTCTCTGGGATTGTGATTTGTAGGCTGTTTTTCTTTGCTTTATGTTTAAAAATCACTTATGAGTGAGTACATGTGATAATTTTCCACGTTTTAAAACCCATCCAGAAGTTAGAATTTTAGGCGACTCACAGGCATTGCCACTTTTGCTGTTGCTGCCTGAGTTGTTTTGCTGCTGTTTGAATGTGGTTTGAATGTGAGCATGTTCTCCAGACGTCTCTGTGTTGGAAACTTAGTTCTCAGTGTGAGGATATTGTAAAGTAATGGAACTCTAAAGAGATGTGTGTAATTTAATTACTAGGGGTATGGTCCTCTGAAGTGATTGGCACTTATAATATGTAATGAATTAGGGTTTCTCACCAGAGGGAATTGTAGAAGCACAGGCTCATCCTTGAGTTAGTTATTGAGGGCATCCTTTCTCATTATGTGGTCACTCTTCCATGTTCTCCCACCAAGATGCCACCTGACTTGAAGCCCTTACTGAAGGACAAACATATGAGGTCACTGGGTCTTAGACTTTGAACCTCCAAACTGTGAACTCATAAGCCGTTTTTCTTATGTTTTCGTTTGTGAACCTAGGCTTTAACAGCTGAATCATATACACATACATTACGCAACCTAAGGTATTTTGTTATAGCAGCACTTCATGTATTAAGTAAAAATCTTGGTGTTTTCCTGGATATTTGAAATATCCTTTTGTTTCCTTCTGTTTTAGTTCCTTTTGTTGTAAGTTGACACTCCACACTGTTACAGGCTTACCCTAAACTAAAAACTGTCAAAGTCTATTTCATACTCGGAACTGTTAAATAGTGCCACATTATATAGAAAATAATGGGAGGCCCCAAAGGCTTGTAATTTAATTTGGAATTTTCCTCCAATTTCTAAAGTCCTTTACTAGGACACAGTCTATAAAACTAGGAATGTTTGAGGTTCTCTAATTACAATTATATTTCCCAACCCAATTCTTTGTTTTGTAGAACACTAAATTGCTCCCCTTTCTGAAAACTTAATTCTTAATTTCTTGACTTCTTGACATAATTATCCTCTTCACAAAAGCCCATTAAATTTGTGCTCCCATCAAAAATTTTTCCTCTATTCTTTCTCCTCCAGCTCCTCCTCTCCTTTGCTCATACTTCTTTCTAGTTTCTGTTATATTAATCAGACTGAGTGACAATTATTTTAATGTATACATTCATTCTATTGGTTTTGTTTCTGTAGAGAGCCCTGTCCAATAGGATGGTTAAATGATTGAATCAGCTTATACTATAATAATGACAGCATTTGTCTCCCACCGAGAGGACCAAAGATCTGGTGGTTGCTGGTTATTTGTGGATGGATGCTTCAGCAGCTGCTGGATGCTTCAGCAGTTGTTGGGCGCTTCAGAAGTGGAAGTAGTCCTATATTATCTGTGTATCACTGAGGTTGACAACTCTGTAGTTACACAATCCACAAGGCTTGGAGTCTCCATAGTTCCATGCTGGTGCTGAAAATCTGGAAGGTTCCTTAAGAGCCTCTGGTTCTCAGTCAAGGAAAGAAGCCTGCAAATGCTGGCTCTGATAGGAGTGAGGGAATCAGCAGCAGTGGTAGCAACGCTAAAAATCCACTCAACTGCAAAAGGGAAGGTCATGTAAACAAAGGACGAATAACCCTTCTTCTGTCCGGGGCCCTTACACCAGCAGGTTCCGCCCACACTGGGATAGGCTCTTCCCACATTAATTAAGGCAGCCAGGACAATTCTTCGGTTGAGGCTCCCTTCTCAGATGATTCTAGTTTGTGGTAAATTGACACTAAAACCACTCACCACAAGGACCAATGTGGGCTCCTTGCCCTCAGCAATATTAAGCTTCTCTGTCCATCACCGTGTTTCCCACCACTGAAATCCACTTACTTTCAGTCTATGCGTTCATTCAACAGCTTCTTATGCAGTTGCCCACCAAGGCCACTAATGGTTGTTATTGAATTCTTTCCTATTTATGGTAGTTAAGGCGATGTTGATAAGCATTTGGACTTCTTGTGATTCCGTTTCCAAGGAGTTTCTCTGAACAACGTGGAAGGAGCAACCGCAGTACCATAGAGTACAGGAATATTGTCTCCAAGGTTCACCTCATGTACGATTCAATCCATATCCCAAAATGAGACTCAATGCTTTAGAAGATCTATTCATACAGCAGAAACTCTTTTTCATCTTATAAACAATATAAAGACAACAAATGCTTAAAAATGTAATCTCTGAGGGAAAGAAACTGATTAACTAGCCCAGTTATCCAGATGTCCCTTTTTCTTTGATCATCATAACTAGCCTCATGATTTTTGAAGTTTTGTTTATTTTTAGTTTATGTGGAAGGATGTTTTGCCTGTATATATGTCTGTGCATCATGAGTGTACCTGCAGTGGGATAATGTGAGAAAACAGTGCTGGGTCTCCAGGAACTGGAGTTGCAGATGGTTGTGAGACCTTGTCATGTGGGCGCTGGGAAGAGCAGCCAGTGTTCTCAACAGCTCAATGATTTTTCCATCCCCCCATTGCTTTCCTTTCTCCTCAAACAAGAGAAAATAAGATTGACAGTGAGAGTTACAATGTACAAGATTTTGTTGCTATATTTCTGAGTTGTAACTAAATAAAAGGTGGAGTAATTCCACATCAATGTCTCTCCAAATAAATCTGGGGATTTCCTGTGAGCTTTGTTCCCAGGAAGTTAGCACCATATCTCATTGTAGAAGTATTTCTATGTGTAATTAATTTATATAACATAAAAGAAGCAGGCTCTAGATGAGAGAAACAATAATCTTCCCCTCGAACTTATACAGCCACAAACCAAGGGCATACTTTGTATTTTGTTCTTGTTTTCATGATCACAGGATGTATCTTATTTGTGGCTTACTTGGGCTATTTTCAGTGCCCGGGGAGACATGATGTACATTGTAGAATAATGCAATAAAATAATTGAACATTTTCCCTTGTCTGGCATATTTATACTTGTGTGCTCAGTCACATTAAAGGGGTTGGGAATGCAGCAGCCTCAGCTGTAAGTTATTATGCTGATGGAACTGGCAAGCCTGGATGCTCTTTCACTGAGAAGCAGGCTGGGTGTTCCAGAGGATGGATTGCTCTAGAGGCAGTGTAGCTCATGGAGAGAAAGTCAGCTCTGTTTAAAAGGGAAAAAAAGAAGTCTGTGGAACAAACAAAATAACATCTAATCCTTTGCCAGCAGAAGTTTTTTAGGGAAGTTCCAAATTAGTGACAGACCCAGGTCCGTCTTCTAAATCTAAAATGGGGAAGCAATCCAGCTGCAGTCACTTTAGGATTCCAGAAATCCAGCTGCAGTTGCTAGAAGAATCTCAGTGAAATAAATCGAGAAGGTTGCTCTCTTTGTTCTGACCTCCGATGTGAGAGAAGTGATTTAAAACTTGTCATTTCACCCCAGAAAATCCTGTTAAGAAAACAAAATAGCTTTAGAATCAAGATGAAACAAATGCAATATAATTTGAGAGTCAGGATTTGGAATTAGGAGCCTCATACCAGAGGATTTTTACAACTATGCTGGAAAGTTGGAATACATCATAATCAGAAAAAGGTCTCCATCCATTTCAAAAGGAACTGGAACAGCTCCTCCCTTCACCTTGCAGTAAATCTGGAAAGCAACCCTGAATCACAGACAGGCTTCATTATATTTGCCCAAGGCAAGGAGGGTTGGTGATGGCTGAGGAGTTTTCACTGAGAGTGCAGTCCTGAGTTGGTTTGGGGAAGAGAGTTAAAGACCAAAAAGTGAACTTGCCAACATGTAAGTTTTGATGTTCTTACACCCAAAGACTGAGGTAAGATGGGTGTGGGGCAAGCAGGTGGAAGGGCACCTAACACAGAAAGAGCCTGAGTTTGAGGCCAGCCTGGACTGCATACTGAAACTGTCTTAAAGAGAAAGACCAGTAAATCCAATTTCTGAATTCTAATTCTCTTTACTTCTCAGGAGTCTTTTGAAAATCTACTTGGATTCCGAAAATTTGTTTTCGTTCCTGGAGAAACGAGACTATTACCTCATTTAGTGTAAATAGGATATGTTGACACATTTGCAAAAATGTATCTACGCAGAGATTTCTGGATCTGTGATAAGCTATCACATGAACAGTATTGTCAAATGGATAATTTCCTCATTACTTTCAGTGACTTTAAAAGAACTTGCAGGTATCATCAGGGATAATTGTGACATAGTCTCTGCCATTTGGCACCTGAACAGAAAACATCCTTCAGCCTCACAGCAGCCATGAGAAGTTGTGTCATTTGCTCCATTTCGTAGCTGATGAAACTATGGTGACAGGAGGTTGAATAATCTGCTGAAGTTAGACAGCTAGCAGGTGAAAACTTCAAACTGGAAGCAGCCTGTGTTCTACGCCAGTGCTCAAAGACCATGCACCCAAATAGGTGGAGGAAATGAAATTTGTGTTCATGGCCTGTGTCCTCATGAAGGACAAGGAAAGAATAAAGAGAAGGGCAGTGGAAAAGGGGGATACAAAGAGCAGATGAGCTTCAGAGTACAGTTGTGCATTTCTCAGACTGTCTCTCTTACTCTGTAAAGATTTTAAAAGTCACAGCATTAACATCTTTTTTAACCTACTTTTTTTTAAATTTAAAAACATTTTTTTTCATTTTACATACCAATGCCAGTTCCCTGCTTCCCCCACCTTCCCCCGCCCCACCTCCGTCTACTTCTCAAAGACAGTAAGGCCTCCCATGAGAACTCAACAAATATGCAATCATGCCAGTGGTCTTTTAAAAGAAATTCCTTAAATTAACACAATAGGCCATAGAACTTCTGTTCAAGGGTGTGTCTGTGTGAATTATGTAGGGAGTATGGGTTGTAGCTTCTAAGTGCTATTATGAATAGAGCTAATAAAGTTATCTTAATGAATTGTGTCTTAATTATGTGAATTTATAGTAAAGACAAAAACTGGTATATATTCTAATTCAAATAAGATGCCCTTTATAATGAAATAATGGCTTTCTTGAGGTAGGTTTAGAAGAGTAATTTGATCTGTGAATGATTTATCAATATTCAAAGATCATATTCAGGGAATTTTCTAAAGCTAACAATAACTTTAGTTTGTATAGCATTTCAATCTTGGGGCATCCATATTTTTATTTTGGAAAATTTAATTGCATTTCATTTGATTTTTTTCAGATGATATATTTTGATTATATTTTTCCCATTTCCCAACTTCTTCATATTCTTCATATCTCCCTACCTATTCAACTTAATGTTTTTTCTTTCTCTAAACAACAGCAAGAAAGCAAGAAGTTAAAATTAAAATAAACAAATAAAAATAAATAGGACAAAAATGCCACCAAACAAATAAAAATCTCAGAGGTCCTTTGTGTGGATTAACTGTTCCTTGCATGGGTCTGCCCTGGAGTGTGATTAATATCTATTGATGCTCCATTGAAGAACACTGATTTCTCTTTCTCCAGCAGGTATCAGTTGCAAATAGTGTCTTAGGCAGGAGTGGGACTTTGTGTCCAACTTCTGTTCTCAATGATGAGATTTTCATCTGGTTTGAATCTGTGTTTGTCTTGTGTGTGTTGTCAATCTTTGTGAGTTCACACATGTATCCCTCCTATTATGTCTGAAAAACGCTATCCTTGGAGTCACCTTTAGCTCTTCCAATTCTTCTGTTTCTTTTTCTGCATAGACCTTTGAGCCTTGAAGAGCTTAATAAAGACATCCTATTTATGAATGAGTTCTTCTAAGTCTCTTATTCTTTGTATATTGTCCAGTTATTGGTTTCTGTTTTAATTACAATCTACTATAGGAAAAAATTTCTCTGATGAAAATTGAGTGATGTTCTACCTATATGCCGAAGAACAGGCTTCACGAAATTCATATGTTCCAGGGTAGAAGTGTGAGAATTAGAATTATTAAGAAAAAGGAGCAGTGATATGAGAGAAATAAGATGCAGAAACACAGTACAGCATTCGGAGAGAAATTCAGAGAATACTGAACCCATCCATAGTTTATTTTCCACATGCTTATATACTTCATTTCCAAAAGGGGGGGGGGAAGCAACAGACTTCATTAACATGATATAAGGAATAGACTTGAATTCTCTGGCCCTTGGTTGAGGTGGGGCAAATTTACCTCTGTACCCAGAATACTAATTAACCACATCCTATGTCAGAATCTCTTGTTTGTAACCACATCTGTTGTCAACAACTTTGAAAGGGCAAAAATCATCTCAAACTTCCTGACCTCTAGTCAAGGTGGAACAGGCTCACATCTTTGGGTCCTCACACCTATAGGTACAGCAATTTGACATTTATTTCTTATACCAATAGGAGTCATTTAATTATGTTTAGTACATTAATAATATAAGTTTTCCTCATAGGGTCCATGGCCTATCTAGTCTCAGGTTCTTGGATACTTTGTTAGTGTTATGTATGGGTTGTATCTCATAGATAAGCCTTAAACCCATTTGAAAAAGGTGATTGGTTGCTTCCATAACATTTATGCCACTACTGTACTAGTATGTCTTACAGGCACGTCTATGTTGCACATAACAGGGTTTATAGCTGGGTGAAGCTGATGATTACCTTCTTTTGAAGATGGATGCTAAAAAGTAATCCCACACTAGCTCAGAATTGAGTATAATAAAGCATTATTTATTTAGGGGTAGACTCACAGATCACAGTACTCTGCTCAAACAGGGAACAGAAACCAAATCCTGTAGCTGCAAGAGAGGGCAATGGCACACTTACATTGCCATTTTATAGTATATGGGGCCTCACCCAAGTGGTGGGTAACTTAAAGGCTATTGGCTGAAGGATTTCTGGCAGCACCTCCCCCTTTTTATTTAAAGAGAGTTCTAAGCCTACTACAAAATTGTATACAATAAGAACAAATATCAGGTATAAAAATTAAAATTACAACAAGCATAAACAATATCAAGCAAGAAATGTGATACATGTCTCAATAATTATTCTATCCTAAGGAGTTCAAATCTTTTATTATAAATAACTTGGCTAAGTCATGAGAGGAGAGTAACTACAACTATCTAATCTTCAACTAAATTGAAGACCCAAGAAGGGAAATAATATTACTTGAGTAAGCAGGAAGTACAATCAACCAACTTCCAAAATGTGCAACAAATGACAGAGACAACTGGCTACCTGGGCAATCCCCCAAAGTCTCATCTGAAACGTTGGAGCAACCAACTTTGGCTAAGGCCTAGAATAACTGACACAGCATTTTCAGAGGCAGGCAATTTTTCAAAACCATCTTACCCTGTGTTGGCAAGATTTGACAGTCTTTTTATTGTATCCTGCTTGTCCTGCTGGACATCATGCATTTTGTCAATGGTGGATGCATGGGCAGTTCCTTGCCCAAAGGCCAGTCAAAAAATTCAAAGATAATGCAATAATATACATAATCCAGACTCTCTGTGAATTTTCCATTTTTACATGGCTTATTTTTCTTTACTCCTTTTAATATATAACTATCTGTACTCTGTCTTCTAAAAGACTTTACCTTTTTTTTAAAAAAAAAAACATTTACTTCTATTTATAACTCTCTATACTCTTTTCTTTCTCTCTCCCAAGCCTATATACATTTATCCAACACTGTGACCCATTTACAAGATCTTTTTTATCTGGATTTGTCTTTATTGCATACCTATAATTATTTTCTGCCCAGGAGCAATTTTTAAAATGTTAAGCACTTCTTAAAACTTAAGCTGTGGCATTACTAGGTAAAATATGGTACTGCCTGCCTGCCCTGCCCAGTCCAGCATGACGAAGTCTCTTGCGCCTCTGAGCCACGTGCACTGCCCCATTTCCCATGTTGCCATTAATCAAGCTGCAGCAGTCTGCTCACAAACTCCATTCAAATGCTTGGTCTCCTGAAAGAGCCAGAGTTTGTGCTAACAGCACAGCTCATGTTTGGAAAGCTGCTGTTTTGAAACCAGGAGGTTGCTATCACTGAATCAGGAAAATCTCTCTTAAAGTAACTGTGGCAAGCTGCCAGCTGAAAAAACAAATGTGGCTAAACTTTGTGTGTGTGTGTGTGTGTGTGTGTGTGTGTGTGTATGTGTGTGTGTGTGTGTGTGTGTGTGTGTGTGTGGCTAGAGTCTAGAGTTCCTTTCCAAGCCCTCTCAGATTTTACATGAATTTATTCGACCATGTTGGGCACCAATCTTTGCGGGGAGAGCCCCACTTTTTTTATTAATGTTAATCACAGCACACTGAGGAGACTCCCACATCAATTATCCAATGTCTCTCTGTTGCTGTTGTCCCTTTCTCATTAGTGTTAAGAAAATTCAAGGTCAATAAAGCATTATGCAATCTATTTCTAGAGGTATTTTTCATCCCTTTTTGTTTAACATATAAATCTTTTATAGTTCAATTGATCTTTCTATAACTGCCCGACCTATAGAATTGTGTGGTATAGCTGTAATATGTTTTATACTATAATAAGCAAAAAACTTTCATTTTCTTAGAGACATATGCTGGACCATTATCTGTCTTTATTTGTGTAGGTATACACATGATGGCCATAACTTCTAATAAGTGTGTGATTACTGAATCAGCCTTTTCTTAGCTCAAAGCAGTTGACCACTGTAAACCTAAATAAGTGTCAATGGTGTGTTGTACATATTTTATGTTTCCAAATTCTGCAATGTGAAACACATCCATCTGCCAAATTTTATTCCTTTGAGTACCCTTTGGGTTACTCTCTGCAGGTAGTAGTGTTTGGTTATAGAAAGAGCAAGTAGGGCATCCATTTATAATCTCCTTATCTTGTTGCCATGTAATAGAAAACTCTTTCTTTAAATCTTTTCTATTGACATGATGTCTCTTATGAAATTCTGAGGTTTTCAACATCTAATCAATACTTGATCAATTTCTGCATTACCTTGTACTAGAGGACCTGGCAGACCCATATTGGATTGGATATGTGTTATGTATATGGGACAAAGACTTTTCCTGACTATATCTTGAATCTGTATGAATATTGAAGTCAATTCTGTATCATCTGGTATAAATTCAGTGGTTTCAATATGTAATACAATTCTTTCTGCATGTTGTGAATCAGTAACTATATTAAGAGGTTCTTTAAAATCCCTTAGTACCATGAGAATAACATATAATTCTTCCCTTTGGACAGAATTATAAGGGCTTTGTTCCACCTTACTTAAATCTTCTGATTTGTAACCTGTCATTTCTGATTTTTATTTGCATCAGTATAGAATGTCCATGCCCTAGTTATTGGTGTGTCCAATAATGCAGGAAAGGATTCAAGTAGTCCTCTATATAAGGTTAATTCTATCAGTTTTGTGTTAATTGCTATTAACAACAACAATCAATTCCTTTTCTGCTTCAGCTGTTAATTCTCTAGGACTATTTAAGTCTTTGTCACCATCTAAGGCATTGTTTAAATGAACTATTAGATTCGGTGTTATCCCAACAGCTGGTCATAGACTGGAAATGTCTCCTGGCAATCATTGAAAGTCATTGAGAGTCTGCAATTGGACTCTCCTAATTTGTGCCTTTTGTGTTCGAATTTTCTGTAAACCTATTTTATAACCTAGGTAATTGAGAGAATCTCCTCTCTGCATTTCTTCAGGGGCAATTTGTAATCTCCATTTTGGCAAAACTTTCTTTACTTCTTCAAACATTCTTTCTACAGTATCTGCGTTTGAATCAGATAGCAAAATATCATCCATGTAATGGTAAATTATAGTTTTAGGAAATTTTTTGATTATTATTTCCAATGGCTGACTTACAAAATATTGGCATAGGGTGAAGCTATTGAGCATTCCCTGTGGAAGGATGGTCCATTGGTATCTCCTAGTAGGTTGAGAATTATTATGTAGGCTCTGTGAAGGCAAATTCTTCTCTGTCCTTTTCTTGTAAAGGTATAGTGAGGAAACAATCTTTTAAATCAATAACTATAAGAGGTCATCCTTTTGGTAATAGAGAAGGCAGAGGAATTCTAGATTGTAAGGGCCCATAGGGTGAATAGGTTGAATTCCCTTATTGACGGCTCTTAGATTCTCCATTTACCAGATTTCTTTTGAACAACAAATACAGTAGGATTCCAAAGATTGATTGATTCTTCAATGTGGTGAGCATCTAGTTGCTCCTGTACCAGCTGTTCTATAGCCTGCAGTTTGTCTTCTGTTAATGCCTACTGTTTAACCTATATTGGTTACTCAGTTAACCATTTTAAAGGTAGGGCCAGTGGTACTTCTAAAGGTTTGCTAGTTTCTTTGTGTTATTGTACAGCCTTAATGGCTGGTGACTTTTGTGTATAGTACCTTATAATATCCTTCTCAGAATTATGAGTTTCTGGGACTGCAGGAATGTTAACTTGGGTATTCCATTGCTGCAGCAGGTTACAATCCCATACATTCACTGCAATATTAGCAACACACAGCCTCAGCCTTCCTCTTTATCCTTCTGTCCCTATAAATTCAACCCATCTTGTACTTTCTCTCATTTGAGATCGAGTTTCAATTACTAGGAATTGAACATCTGCCTCTTTAAGAGGTCAGTTTGGATGCCAAGATTCTGGAGTAATGATACTCACGTCCTCACACACATCTATCAAACCCACATTTACAATGCCATTTATACGCACTCTTAGCTTTGGTCTTCGATTGTTTATAGAAGTCTGCCAGAATATACATTTCCTATTTGCTATTGGAATTTGTGGTCCATCCTCCATGTTTATTTCATCATCCAGAACAGTATAACCTTTACAGAAGGATCTGGATTTTTTAATTTTCATGGTGAGACATGTCCTCCACAGTGACTGGGAATGACTAGACCACTTTTGGCTTGGGGGCCTGTGAGAGGCACCTCAAGGAGTTTCTCAATGGTATTGGGTTGCCTTGTCTGTCTTTTATTGATCTGCATTCATTGGTTCAATGTTGGCCTTTGCCACACCTTCTACATATACCTGAAGGCTAAGTCCTCCTATTCTTGCCATTCCCAGAGGAGATATTATTCTTAGGAATTTCTTGTCTACGATCCCTTCTCAGATATCCTATTCTACCACAATTAAAACATTTGGCATTTTGATGTCTCCTCATACCTTTGGAAATTGCTTCTCCTACCCAAGATTCAGTATTATAGTCAAATGTCTTAATGTTCATTGTATGCAGGATCCATTTATCTATAGGTGCTGATCTAACCTTTAAAAGCCCAAGTATCTTCTTGCATTCTAAGTTGGCATTTTCAAAACCCAGAGATTCAATAAGAACCTGTCTAGCATCTGGGTCTGTTAATCCTATTTGTACAACCTTAGTTAATCTTTGTGAAAAGTTAGTATATGGTTCTCTCTGGCCCTGTTTAACCCTGGTATATGATTCAATTCATTTTCTTAGTTCTTGCATCCTGTCCCAAGCATATAAGGCTGCTGTGTGGCATAGGGACAAGAGTTGTTCATTGTAAAGAGCTTGAACCTGTGGGTCAACATAAGGGCCTTCACTAAGAATTTGATCTTGGGAAGTCTCAAGGCCTTTTGCTTTTCCCTGTTGTATAAATTCTTTCAGATAATTTCTCAGTACCCTTTGACATGAATTCAATTTTGTCTGTCAAATTAATGTTACCCTTATCAGTAGTATTAATTTTTTTTCAGGTAACTTTTGATTTTCAATGGTATTAGTCCTGTCAGCTAGCTGTTTATTATTAGCCTGTATAGATTGTATCATTTCTAAAAGTGTGTCATTCTTGGCTCTGTTATCAAGCCATTTTCTTTCTTTTTTTTTTTTTTTTTTTTTTTTTTGGTTTTTCGAGACAGGGTTTCCCTGTAGTTTCTAGAGCCTGTCTGGAGCTAGCTCTTGTAGACCAGGCTGGCCTCGAACTCAGAGATCTTCCTGCCTCTGCCTCCCGAGTGCTGGGATTAAAGGCGTGCGCCACCACCGCCCTCAAGCCATTTTCTTAAGAATATAATATAAAGAAAAAAATTGAGTCCCAATATCCAATAAATGGAGATATCACAATAACCATATAAGCCTTGCAGAATACAATCCTTAGTATTAGCAAAAACTTTACTAAAATTCTCAATGGTAATGTTGTTTGTCATTTCAAGTTTATTGATTTGTTAATCAATAAAATATTTACCTGTATTATGAGGTCTGGTAAATTGTTATAGGTGTAATAATCTTTATTGTCCAGCAGGTGTCATGGTTGCAGAGTTGCGACCAGCACTGCTTTGGTTTCCTGTCTTGGTGTTGGTTAAATACTGAGGAATATGCTTTGCTTGATAAACTAAAAGCAATTAAATCAATTCCATACAGAGAGCAAGAAGCCCAAAACTCAGGAGCAGGGAGCACAAAATGGAAGCTGCACAAGTCTCCATGGAAAGGGAACATGGTAGTGGGGAGGGAATGTGCATGAGCTTGGGAAATTTCCAAGACGCCACATGTACTTAGCTCTGCAGTGGCAGGGGTTTTACAAAAAACCACTTAGTAGGTAAAAGCAAGCCAAGTGGGCAGGGGTGGGAGACTTTCTGGGCTGTAGACCAGTTTAGGTGTGGAGTTCAGATCCACACGTGTACCAGATAAAGATGGATGCAAAAAAGAAATCTCACACTAGCTCAGATTGGATATAATAAAGGGTTATTTATTTAGGAGTAGACTCACAGATCACAGTTCTCTGCTAGAATGGGCGACCACATGTTTTACATAGGCATTTATTGTATAAGAGGCCATGCCCAAGTGGGCAGGTAAGTTAAGGGCTACTGGCTGTAGGAATTCCTATAGCAGATGAAGCTGATGATTACCTTTGTTCCTCCAGTAGCATGCAAAGTCTTATGAATGCTAGTCAGCAGGGGTGAAAGTTTTTAGTGGGCACCAGCTCAATTCCTCCATGTTTGATAACATAAGAAGTTGTATCTTCAGCAATAAGAATTTACCATCACATTGTGGAGAGTAACCAATAGCCTTGGCAACACCCTGGGATGTTTGTGTTAGAACACCTGAAACAAAGGGATATGTAGAATCTCTTTGGTCAATGACTCAACCAGATGTAACCCATCCTGGCATTTCCCACTTTCATTTCTTTCTCAATATTCTTATCATTTGTATATAGAAAGACTACTAATTATTGTGCTATTTTTGCATTCTGCAAAACTTTGAAGGATGTTTATAGGTGTAGAAGTTTCCTGGTAGAGTCTTTAGGATATTTTATGTTTAATATCACATAATCTTAGAATTTTTCAAAAGTTGATTGTCAGAAATATCTGGATATGAGGTTAAATGATTTTTGCCCACATGTCCTTGCTTTTTGATGGTCCTGCAAAATGAACCCAACTTAGTAAACAAAGTGAGAGACATCATCATTGAAAAATGTGCCATCAGTTTTAAAATTCTGGACAAGACCAATTCTTTAGGAAATATGTTGATTGTGAATTAGATCAAGTTTTAGATGGAAATGACAATTTAAAATCTATTTTAAATTAAGCTCAGACCTCTGTAAATTTATTTAGTTGATTTTTGCCATTGATAAGAGGGACTGAAATGTACAATCTTCTTTTCTTTCATGTGATGCTCGAGACAGGAGACACAAGGAGTTCCATGAACTCTTCCTGGGTTTCTTTCCCCTTAAATAGTTCTATTGTATTTTTATTGTAACAAAGTGAATTGTATAAATTAAACATACACACTTAAATAAGTTTTGAATTACCTTACAATAAGCTTTCTCAATAAGAAGAATTAATCCAAACTATCCTCGTGTCCTATTTCTTTATACCATTTACACCTTTATACCAATGTGATGAGCATTGCAAAATACATTAGCTACATTGTGGGTAAGACAAATATGTTTTATCATCTCAAAGCATTACCGTTGTTAATGATATTGTTTCCAAACACACACACACACACACACACACACACACACACACACACACACACACACACACACATCCTAGAAGCTGGAGAGATGGCTCAGCAGTTAAGATCATTATCTGCTCTTCCAGAGGACCTGGGTTCAATTCTAGCACCCACTTGGCAGCTCACAACTGTATGCAACTCTAGTTCCCAGGGGATCTGACACACTCAGACACATATACATGCAGGTAAAACGCCAGTGCATAGGCAATAAAAATGAATAAGTCTCTTAAAAAAGAAACAAAGCACATTCTAAATTCTGCAGCATTTATTTAAGATAGAGTGTTAAAACATTTCATCTGTGAGTAGAAGAACAAATATGTACCAGTTCCTTCTCTGGACTATTAACTGTATATACCTGGGTTTCCTACCTATTCTAGGTATTGTTTATATTCTCATAGACCTTTTTATACCGCAGTTTCCATAAATCCTATTTACTTAACGCCACAAAAGGCAACTTGTTGGAGGTACCATTTTTAAAGAGTTGTAAAGAAGGGGTTATATGCCATGGGCATTACAGGAAACTGAAAAGGAAGGTGATGGTAGAGAGAGTCATAAGACTGCGCTAGCTTCAAGAATGAGTGGTTTTTATTTTCCCCACTGCTCTTTCTATATTGTGAAGATAGCTGTTAGTGATAGTATTGTAAACGGAGCTTGAGCAAAGTGTCTTTGATTCCCTTATCTGAGCTCTTCCTTCTGTTCTTCCGTGGCCTTGTGAAATTGTTTTGACCTGGAGAACATTCCTCCTTGACTTTATATTGTATCTGAAGTTTTCTGCCAACACTGAACCACATCTGAGTCAGACATTTGGAAAGAGAAGCTGTAGACCATCTGGACCCAACAGTGCTAGAATGTACCTGATGTCTCACTCCTTTTCATAAAGATATCTCTCAGAAGCAAGCAACTCTGACAACCTTAGAATTTTGCATTCAATTCTTAAAATGATTGTTATTTGATATTTCAAAAAACTTTTATTTTTTATATTATGTATATTGGTGTTTTGCCTGCATGTATGTCTGTGGCCATGTTGTGCAATTGATGTCACCAGCCATGTAGGTGATGGGAATGGAATCCAGTCCCTTGATTCTTATTATAGTATAATAATAGCCATTATTATGATGATGATTATGATGATGGGGTTTTTCTGTATTTGGAATCAATTGCTGATGCAATTACAAGATTGTAGTTGGTGCATTAGTTTGGTCACTTTATTGTGATTTCTGTATCTTTTTAAAATTTTATTTTTTGAGAATTTCCTTCATGTATACTTCTGTGTCTTTTTTATCCCAGGAAGATTTGGGTGAAAGCTGTTAAGGCTCAAAACCGTGGAAGCCAATGTTGCATGTGCTTTACATGGATTTCCACATTTGGAGTTTGCAGCAAGCTTATGAGCTACGTGCCATCCTTCTAAACTTACTGACTAGAAACTGATACCCAGGGACCAAGATAATATGTTCAGTAGCATATATATTTGGTGAGACACTGAGCCCTGACCTGACCTCAGTTTGCATGGCACCCTTTACTTAATTTAGTGTTTCTACTATGCAAAGGGCCTTGCTTTGTCTGTCAAAAGGACCTGAATTTTATTCTGGGCTATATCATTAACATTGTTAATTTGGATAAGGCTTCTTGCTATGTTTTAAAGCATTATCTCTGGTAAATGGAATTAAAACCACCATCTGAAAAAAAAAACATTCTTGAGTTAAAATCTATCCCACAATTCCAAAAGCATCTTCTTGAGTATTAAATGCTGCGTGTTCCTCTGACCACAGACTTTTTCTTCTTTCAGTCTCCTGTTCTCACTTAGACTTCCATGCCTAAGCATTTGGTGTGTGCATTCCTGAATGTTTGCTGAGTTTCACAGTTTTCCTGTTTAATAGGAAAAGTTTAATAACCTGTGCTGTTCATTTTACTGTCCAATGTGGTTCTGTTTGCTTGCCTATTTCAACAAAGTGAAGATGCAGAAAGGAACAAGTGAGGGAAAGACTGAGGTTAGAATCAAAGGCCTGGCATGGTCGAAGGCATGAGAGGTCCATTTAACTTAGCTATTCCCACCAGCTATGGAAAATTCCTTGAAATTTCCTAATCACATTATGAGTTCAGTACTGAGGTTTGGGGGCCAGTGAGATGACTCAGGTGGCAGCCATTTGATGTACAAACCTGGTGAACTCTGTTCAATTTCTAGAAGCTAGGTAAAGGTGTAAGGAGAGGAATACCATTACAAAGTTGCCCTCTGAGCCTCACACAAAGGCTGTATCACATGTGCTCACACAAACATATCAGGCACACACGTACAATGATGGTAATTTTTTTAAAAAAAATTAAAAATTGAGCTTTGAACAAAACTTTACAAGCTATTTTTAGTCATTGTTTATAGGTTTAGTGTGTCTGAATATATTTGTATTATGCACTTGTGTATGCATATATATGTGTGATACAGATTTGAAGAAAAGGTTAACAGCAACTTAAGAATCATGTTGATTAAAGATTGACTTCATTTCACTTTGCCTAAGTTTACTCATTCCTACTGAAAATTGGAATCAAAATGGTCACTGCGTTGTACTGCATACCCCTTGCTTGTCTGTGTGTGAGCAACACAGGAATGTTCTCAAAGGGTAACTGTGAGCTTGCTCTGACTGCATAGTCCCAGAGTCCTGAAATCTTCGTATGCTTTTTTCCCCCCTCTTCATAAACAATACAAAGAAGTTGACAGGTCTGAAAGGGGCTTATGTGAAAAGATAATTAAGAGCTTTAGAGAGTGTCAAGAGTCAATAGCTCAGCACTGTCAGCACTCTGGAGTGTTGCAGGCTATAATTAGATGGCATGGAGGTGTAAGGCATGCTTGGCAGTTGATTCCTGCATGATCTCCAAGGGGGAAAAAAAACCAAAGAGCGGCCTCCATGAGATGTCAGGCAAAGTGGGGGAACAGATGTACAGGACTAGATTCTTTCAAGGGTCTGCTTCATTTTCCCAGATGGCATTATTTTGGTGGGAAGTTTCTTTGCCTTTTGACTAGTATTCATGTGGGCCATTTTATCTGTGCTCAAAATAACCAAGTGCTCCAGGATTTGGGCAGATCCCTCTCTTCACTCTATGAATGAGATCATTCCTCACTGGCCTCAAAGCGCTGTCCTTATTATTGAGTAAAATTGCACCTTTTTGTCTTTTTTTTTGGTTTTGAGATTATAATATAATTACAGTATTTTCCCTCTCTAAACCCTCCCATAGGCCCATCAATGTTCTTTTTCAAATTCATGACTTCTTTAATCATTACTTTTGTTACATGTTAATACTACTGATCAAAATTTGACCTAAAAAGTTTATTATTATACTGAACTTTCAATTGAAGAAAAATCCTTAATTAAATTAATATTTCTATACTTAAACTTTACTAAATTACTTAACTAACATGCCTATATAATGATATATATCAAATAAACACAAATTTAGAGAGCATGTGACAACAAGTTGGCTTGAAAAAGACTGGTATGTTCTCAAAATGTAACTATTTTGAAATTTTATTTCTTGCATTCAGGAAATCTGACTGTGATTAAAGTATAAACCCACACAGATTTACCAGTTTTGACATTTCATTCAAATCATCTTAAACTAGAAATTGTTAAACATTACAGATGAAATTAAATTCTTCCTCAGTTTCATTGTCTTTATTAATTCCATATAGAGCAACCTGGGCAGCAAGCTAACACACCAGGATGAGTTCTTTTAGGCCCAAATGTTCTAATGCTTTTTAGGTTCTAAAGTTTAGAAGACTCCTCTTGAAGCTCTCTCTCCCTCTAACCCTGAACAGCAAGCTAGCCCAGGTACTCATTATATCTTAAAATGTTGTTTCATCGCTATGGCCTTGACTTGTACTCATTCCCCAACCAATTTTCTGTGTTATCCCCATGCCCATTCCTCTATTTCTAGATAATATCATGTCATTTAGTGCTTTCTACTGCTCTGTAAGGCTCTACCTTCTCCACACTCATGGTCAGACACAAAATCTAGTCATTAAGGTAGAAGCTGGGCTGCACTGTCTACTCCAAATTCACTTTCAAGTGTATTATCATTAACTCTTATTTCTGTATTGGTGTTCTTCCTGGGCATTAGCTGGGTCTCAATCGTGCCCTTGTTTTTCCAAAGCTCTGTGCCCATCGACAGAAGATGGTACCTGGATGAAAAATTTACCCAACTGTTTGCATTTTTTCTACTTAACTTCCACCCACACTTTCTAGGTACTTTGATGATCCATATGTTAATTAGCTCATAATAATTGTCACTGATATAAGTATCTAATGCTTCAAACTCTGAACCTAATCAAGTCAAGAAAAATTAATGTAATTCCCCATTGTATCCCTTAGCATATCAGCATAAATGTTTTATGCTATTACTTGATAGAGAGGAAGATAGGAGAAATATCATTTCTTATTGACTTTTGCACTTCTTGCACTCAAAATAGCATTTGATATATGTGAAAAGCTCATGAACATGTTTTATTTATTTATTTATTTATTTATTTATTTATTTATTTTTGGTTTTTCGAGACAGGGTTTCTCTGTGGCTTTGGAGCCTGTCCTGGAACTAGCTCTTGTAGACCAGGCTGGTCTCGAACTCACAGAGATCCGCCTGCCTCTGCCTCCCGAGTGCTGGGATTAAAGGCGTGCGCCACCACCGCCCGGCATGAACATGTTTTAATATATCAGGGGTTTGCAAGCTTTGGACTATTGATTGAACATAGTGCAACATATTATGTTTTACTAAAAAGACATATTGGAACACAGCCGTGCATTCTTTTAAGTGTTACCAGTGCTTTAGAACAGTAGACTAGAATTGTTGGAATGTACTATATGACCAACAAAGATTAAATATTTCCTAGCTAGTCATTTCCAGAAAAGGCTTTCTGACTAAATGAATAAAAATGGGGTGTGCATTAGGGTGATGAAGTATCAGACAATAGTTCAAATTATCATTCGAATTTATCATTTTAGAAGCTTATTCTGTCTTCATTTCTCTCCACATGAAGATAGACATGTATGTAGTTATTTCAACATTTGTGCCATTATTTGATGATGTACATTGATCATTGATCATCGAAGATATTTTGAAAAGATATTTGGGATCATATCTATTTATATAAATATATACATTCATACATATGTATGTATAAACCCACATATATGCATTCATATCCATATGTACTCATAAATGTATTTAACATATGTACCTAGTATAAATAGGATTTTTGAAAATTCTCAACAATAAAAAGAAAAAAATGACCATTTCCAATGACACAACTCAGTATTTTAAAAAGCCATTTGGATATATTTCTTTGATTGCTTTTAAGAGCTCAGCAAGAAATTCCAGCTTTGCATACATATACTTGTTACCCGCTGAACATCTAAGGCTGACCTACACATAATTGCAAAGAAAGAATATTATAATTCCATTAAAATGGTGGCACTTATTACATGCTAACGTGTGTTTATACTAAAACTCCATCACCTGATGAATATGCAATTAACCTACATATTGCCACAGAAAACATCTCCTCAGAAATGCAATATAGTCATATAGTTTTTAATCTGATCTTCAAAAGCTTTCTGTGGGAGAAAATAATTTTTCCAAATAAGATATATTATTGGAAACACAGCTCTGTGTAGCCAATTCTCTACATCATCTGATTTATTTTAATTAGAGGTTAGCTGCTGAATGTGATTACAGCAATAATTATTACAATACCAGTCACCCACGTTTCCATTAACATTCCACTTGATAGTTAGCAATAAGCAGAAATAAAATATTAGGACTTTTAAGAGAAGAGATTACCAATTAGTACAATTCTCCACTGGCACAAGATAATTATTAATTATACTCATCATGATAATTATTCACCAAGCTAAATTCACTAGGCTACTTGCGTTCAGGTTCTCTCAGCTTTGCACCCTAACACCAGCTCCTTCTTATCTGCTCGGGAAATCCTGAAGCGATGTTTGTATTAAATACACAGTTGACTGCACACCAAATGGAAAAGCAGTCGCAAAGGGGCAGGACGGATCTCCATTTCATTAAAGGATCCCTTCTCTGAAGGGCAAAACAAGGTAAGGAAAGCAAAGCATACACCATAGGAAAAGAAAAGTGCGAAAGTTCTAATAGTCACACGCATGCATGCTGACCACACATGGTCAAACTGACCCCAAACAGTCCTCTCCGTAGCCACGGTCATTCTCCTGAAATGTCACTCAGACCCATACTGCGTCACGTATTGTCAAAAAAAGCAAACTAAATGTGGCTGCTGTTGAGCACTCAAGGACTGATACTATTTGGAGGAGTTGCAGCAATATTTACAAGCATGAAGGATTCTCACATGCATTCCTGCTGTGCTGGGACACAAAACCATTATTTTGCAGTTTATATGTTCCTGCATGTAAATTCCTGCATAAACCACCATATTCTGCTCTGATTTTTTTTTTACATGAAAAAATTTACATGGAAAATTCACATGAAAAGAATTTCTAGAAGGTTCACAGAAAATATACCAAATAAAACTGCAAGAAGGGCCGTTCTCTGGATCACATAGGACTAGGGTGGCGATCAGGTGAGTTAGAGCTGAACCACTCTTGGATTTGCAAGGGAGATCGTTGGACATTTGTCTTTTTGCCTCGTGTGGAGTTTTGAGTGGAGATAGATTAGACTGTATGGGACATAGTTTTCATAAGGTATCAAGTGTTTCTCAAATATAAGGCAACCTTTAATAATTTAAAGGCGCCATCAACAGAGGGTTAAATGTTTCTTTACAAAGTAAGATAAGAGCGTTATGTAACAAGTGATTTATGATTTTACTCAGTAAATAACAATGTGGCACTGACGAAAACAAAACAAAACTCTGCTGTTTGGAAAGATATTAGAATTTCTCAAATCTTTCTCTAAATTAGCAAACATTGATAGAAAGTATAAAGGAATTGACCACCCGCACCGTGCGTGCGTGCGAGCGAGCGTGTGTGTGTGAAGAGGTAGCACAGACCTGGTACTGTGGGAAGGAAGAGCATAAGCTGGTTTCTCTTTCTGGTGATGGTGGGCAGGGTAGAATATTGCTGAGAACCTCTCTCAGAGGGCAGATGGGCTGCATTTGCCAGCAGGAGGCATGGACCTGCTGTAGCTGTCTCTATGTGACTGCACCGATCACTGCCTTACTGATTCTAAATAAAGGGAAAATAAAGTAAATTCCAAGTGATTCTTTTCATTGCTGCTGGTGTTTGCTGCCAATGTTTGCCTCCATGCTTGAAAACACGGACAAAGATTTGTCATTTGCAAGTTCTCTAGTTCTTGTGTTTAAATAACTCCTCCTGCTAGAGTGGCAACTGAGCTGAGCTGGGGCCCTCCACAGGCTGCTGGAGGGAGGGGCACATTTGCTCAACAAACATATTTAAGAGTAAAAAGAAAGCAGTTTGTAGCTTGGCGTTGGGTAGTGCTTACTCATGTTCCAAGATTCATAGGAGAAACAAGACAGATGTGGCTCAGATTATCTTTGGATGTTTATCATTTTAAGTACTTGGAAAGCATAGTTTATGTAAATTTCAGTGTTATTAAAGACTTATAGATACATTAGTCATTCTTGTTATTTTAATTCTGTTTTAATTTAAAAGAAATGGATATAAAGGCCATATATGTATACACACACATATACATATACATATACATACATACATACATACATTTCCTAGGATTTTTCCTAATAAATGATTATTTTTAGCAGTTTTTATGAAGACAATAACAGTAAAATAGTCAAATAATTTACCTAAAATCATTTTATTCCAGAACCTAAAGGTCACCCTAAACAAGTATTCTCTTTGTCTAAAATGTTACATGAAAATAAACACTTGTAGTTTATTTTGAGAGGAGAATCGAGAGTTTCATGGTGCTCAAACATTTGGTAAAATCTCAAGAACATGAGGGGGAAGCAACACGCCTGCCTGTTCTACCAGAGGGAAACAAAGTAAAGAGCAGGATTTAAAACTGTATCTTCTCCGCAACCCTGCAAGAAAACTAGATCTGCCCTTTAATATGTGTCCATGCAATGCAACCCACATGTCTGCATCATCTGCCAATCTGGTGTTTTGTTTATAAATCTACTATCAGAGGAAAGATGAGGAGAGAACAATTTATGCAAATTGAGTTCTTCAAATTAGAAGAAAGTTGATAAATGATAATACCACAATATTTTTTCAAGTTTAAAAGTTAAAAGTATATTTTGTTTTATTTAAGGTTCTTGGATTAAAAAGATGACCTGAAAATGGTGGCTAGGAATTTTTTTTTAGATTTCTTGAAGTTTTGAAGGCAACTGCTTCTTCCTGCTTTCCTGATGTTACTGTGTGTGAGTGCTGGGGAGGGAAGTGGACAGCTTTGTATGAGATTACTTCCTGATTCTGCAAGGACATAACTGTAACCAATCAGATTAAGCAATGACTTGCCACTCACCTGGAGGTTTTACTGGGTGATGGAGCTCTAGTTTGTTTATGTCCAATCAGAATTCATCAGAAGGCACTTAGCAACTTTTCTACATCCATTTATTGTGGTTATGTTCAGGGTATGAAATTCTAATTTATGGTCCTTCACCCAAATTTTCCTACCCTAATCATCCCATGTATTGGAGTGGTGAATTTAATTCATTACAAGCATTTTAGAGAAACAAGCTATATAATAAATTTATAGGAATGTTGTTATGTGTAATTTTTCAGTGAAACATACATACCTGCTCACTATAGGTAGTACACCAAAGGCTGACTAGAAAAAGAATTTCAATAAAATCTTGTTGGTGAATCAATGAGTTTATTAGGGTTACTCATAGGGGCACAAATGACCGAAAGTCACCAGCATCCTCAAAACAAACAAAGAAACAAAAAACAAAAGACAAAAACTCAACCCAGCATAGGTGGGGATTCTCAAAAGTTGCTTCCCTAGAGCCCTCCTGACCACCATGTAGTCTCTCTTCTACCAGGCAGTCTGCTACTTGATTGTCATTGTTTACTGTTTATATAACCTTTGGGGAGCAGCTTTATAAGTCCTCTAAGTTTCATAAATTTCTGGAGCTTTGTAGATTTTGTTGGTATCACAAGTCTTAGGTATTGCTGTCCTGGATATTTTGTAGAAATGACCAAAGATTGAAGTTACAAGTCTGAATTTGCACAAATAGTTGGAGAAATCAAAACCACACATTTATAAGTTCTATTTTTAGGAGTGATGGGTGGAAGATGATTGTGGGGAATTGGTGATCTGTTGGTGATAAATGCTTTACTCTCTCTAGCTCCAACTTAGTCCATAGTTCTTGGGTTGGACAGCTGTGGAGGTTTGTGAGCAGCTTTCATTTCTTATAGTGAGCCATTGAAGGGTGAGAGAAAGGAACACTGGCATAATGGTGATTTCTGTCTACTCAAGAAGTTATGTTCTCTCTCTGAAGTAGAATACATCAATTTTTGCCCTTGAGTCTTTATTATTTACCAGTATTTATATACTTTACGAATTTATGGGTATACAATGTCTCCAAGCACACACAAATTAATATATATGTGTGTATGTGTATGTATGTATCATGTATACACACATATATAATCTCATGTTTTCTTCTCTGTGTGTTGATGTGTCTCGTGTGTGTATGTGTGTGGTGTATGTGTGAGTATGCTCTACTAAACCTATTTGTTGCTGCAATGCATATTGCTATGGGGCCATTCACTGGAACATAGACAACCTAGAAGTGGCCACACATTCCCAAGTGACACTTACTCCCTCAGCAGCCTCCTGTTGCCAATAGTTCTATATCTGGGTCTAGAGCCTCATGAGTCCCTCCTCTGTCCATCTTTGAATTTGTACTGGCTTGATTCTATTTGGGTCTTATCCAGGGAACCACAGCTACTGTGGGGTCATGAGTATAAGTGCTGTGTCCTGTCCAGAAGATGGAATGTCACAACCCTCCTCACCATCCTCTAGATCTTACATTCTTTCTGCCTGCTCTTCCATGGTGTTCACTGAACCTTCCTGGAAGAATTAATACAGATGTGCAACTAAGTCTGAACACTTACAGTTACTTGTTCACAGCACTTTGACCAGTTATTAGTCTCTGCACTGATCACTGCACACTGCAGAAATGAAACTCTGACAGAGGTTGAGAACAGTACAGATCTATGGTTATAAATAGTAGTATTTCAAAGGTAGTTTTACAACAGGACCATTTAGCACACATGATAACAGTAGTAGGTTCTTCCCTAGGGCATATGGCTTTTCAGACATATATTGAAGATCAGAATTACAGTACCAGGCATGGATTTCCTTCAGTGTAGCAGACCTCAAATATATAATATTGAAACAGTTTATTAACCCCCATAACAGACATACCACTACTGCAATAGTGTGCACATCTGGCATGGAAAGTTGGTACTGGAGTATGCCCAATCCATCATTGAATAAGACCATTACTACCTTTTCTCTCAACAGTCAGCAAGATACTTTCTGATATAATGAAAGCTAGCCAGCAAGGCAGAAGTATCCTCATTAGTTCAAGACTGATTTTTATGTATCTTACATACACACACAGATACATATATTGTGCTGTTTTCAGTGATATGGTCTTACCATTTAGTTACATTGAGCAGCTAATAGCAATGCCAATAATCCGTGTAATTTTGGAGATCTCGGGAGCCTCCATGACCAGGTCTTGTCCTGGGGCTTTCATTAAATAATCCATGTCTTCTGGGATCAGCACCGTGTACTGATGCAGGTAGTCTTTGGGGCTTTCTAACAAAGCAGGATGAGCAAGACATGGAGAGCAAGCCAGTAGGCACCCATCCTCCATGATCTCTGCTTCAGGTCCTGCCTCCAGTTCCTGCTCCGGCTCCCCTCAGTGATGAACTTTGAGATGGAAGAAAGCAAAAGCCAAACCAAACGGAACAAACACACAAAGAAAACAACAGCAAAACCCTTTCCTTCCCAAGCTGTTTTTGGTCATGGTGTTTATCACAGCAATGGAAAACAAACGGGCACAAGTAGCTCTCCTAGTTTCCACTCCCACCCACAGTATATAATCCCCCCCCTTCCCCCACATCCAAACCATCATTTGTTGTCCTTTGTATTCTTGATCTTGGCCATTCTGAAGGAAGGAAATGGAATCTTAAAGCAGTTTTAATCTGCAAGTCCCTGATGACTAAGGGCATTGAACCCTTCTAAAAGTATTTTCTAGTCATTTGTATTTCTTCTTTTGAAAACTTTCCATTCAGTTCTATAGCCCATTTTTAATTGGATCATTTGTTTTCTTGATGTTTCGTTTTTAAAGGTCTTTGTATATTCTAGACACTAATCCTCCGTGGTATGGGCAGTTGACAAGGAGTTTTCTCCCTTTCTGTGGACTGCCTCTTCACTTGACTGACAGTTTCCTTTCCCATATAGAAGCTTTTTAGTGTCATGAGATCCTCTTTGTTAGTTGTTGGTCCTATATCCTGAGCTGCTACAGTTCTAGTCATAATTCCTTACCTGTGCTTCTAAGTTGATGGGAATTTTTCTATCAGCTTCACAGTGTCAGGCCTCATGCTGAGTTTTGTGCAAGGTGAGAGATAAGGACCTCTCTTTTATTCCCAGTTTTATTAATTTGTATCTTCTCTGTCTTTCTTTTTTGTTGAGTTGGCTAAGAGTTTGTCATGCATGCTCATCTTTCAAAGAAACAAATCTTCATTGTATTGTTTCCCATTTTAAACCTCTACTTCATTAATTTCTGTCCTGTATTAAATTCCTATTTATGTGTATGTGTATATTTTGGTGTGAGTGTATGCCATATGTGTGCAGGTACCTGCAGAGACATCAAAAGTGCAATAAGATCTCTTGGAGCTGGATATACAAGCAATAGTGAGCCACCCAGTGTGGATGATGGGAACTGAACTTGGGTCCCCTGAAAGAACAGGAAATGCTCTCTACCGCAGAACCATCTCTCCAGCTTCCACCCTCATTTTATTTTTCTTCATTTAGTTTTATTTGTTTTATTTAGGTTTTATTTGTCCTTGTTTTTCCAAAGTCTAAAAGTATATCATTAAATTAAATTTGAATTTAATTTGCATTCTCCCTGGGTTTTGCTTTTTACTATAATTGTTTTCTTTTGTGAAACAGTGTTGGACTTCCGGCGGAGCCTGAAGCCAGAGAGCGAGTGGAGGGAAGTGGCTGCATTTTTAAAAAGAGAGACCACGCCCCAATGGGCTGGTATCTCAGCGGCTATTGGCTGAAGGAGCAGAAGGAGCTCCCGCAACAATACCTGGTCTCTCTGTTATTTTTATGCTGGCACTTACTGCTATGAACTTTCTTAGGATTTCCTACGTTGTGCACCATAGATTTTGATCTACTGTTTTCATTTCAATCATTTTTAGAAATATTTTCTAAATTTCCGTCTTGATTTCTTCAGTGACAAATTCATCATCACTCAGTAGTATGTTGTTTAGTCTTCATGCATTTGCCACTTTTCCGGAGTCTTTATTGCTGTTGATATCTAAAGGTCTTCTATTGTGCTCAGATCGACTACAGCATGACATTCAGATTTTCCTATCATTGTTAAGTCTTACTTTATGTCCTAATATGTGATCAATTTTGGTAAAAGTTCCATGGGTTGCTGAGCAGAATATGTGTTCTTTAGTGCTTGCGAGGGATAGTCTCTAGATTTCTCAGATCCATTTGATTTATGAAGTCATTTAATTAATTCCAGTGTTTCTATGTTTAGTTTTTGTGCCAGGGATCTATTTATTGTTGAGAGTGCGGTAATGAAGTCATCCACTGTCACTGTGTTGTGATTAATCCATGACTTTATATCTAGAACTATTTGTATTATGAAATTAGGTGCTCCTTTGTTTGCTGCATGTGTTTAGAATTGTAATTTCCTCTTGATGGATTGTTTTCTTAATGAAAAAAAGAAACCTTCTTGTCTGACAAGTTTTGGGTTGAAATCTATTTTGTCAGATATTAAAATAAATATGACTGCTTGTTTCTCAGTTCCATTGGCTTGGGATACCTATCTTAGCCCCTATGCCTTAAGGTGGTATATGCCCTGGATGGTGAGGTATATTTTAAGATGCAGAAGAAGAAGAATCCTGTTTTCTAAATTAATCTTTTAGTTGTACTTTTATAAAGTGAATGGGATTTTTGATATTCAGATTAATTATTGAACACTACATATTAATTCTAGGCGTTTTCCTGATTTTTGTGGTGTTTTCATAGACATATTTGACATCTTCTTCTCAACTCTCCTGACAATGCTTATTTGTCCCCCGTGATCTCTTGGGTGTATTTATCCTTCTCTGTAGACTGAAGAATTCTTTCTAGTAACCTCTATGCAGATGACTTACTGTTCAGGACATTCTTTAATCTATTTGTACCATGAAATTTTAATTTCCTCTTCAATAGTTTTCATGGGTACAAGTAGTCTCAGCTTTCTACTATGATCTGTCAGAACTAATAATATGTCTTTCCAGATCCATCTGGCTTTAAATTTTCTATGTATTATTCAAATGTTATTTTGATGGACCCAGCTTTAAAAGTGACTTGACACTTCTCTTTTGCAAGTTTTAATATCTGTCTGTCCGTCTGTCCGTCTGTCCGTCCATCCATCCATCCATCCATCCATCCATCCATCCATCCATCCATCCATCCATCTATCTATCTATCTATCTATCTATCTATCTATCTATCTATCTATCTATCTATCTATCTATCTATGTATCTCTCTACCTAAATTATTATTCTTTGAGAATATCAAACTCGCATCATGCATATTATGTATTTTGATCATATGCACCCCTCATTCCTCTTCATAACTCCCTACAAATCTACCCCACCCCAACTACAAGTTCTTGTTTTATTTTTATTTTATAATCGATCATGCCCAATGAATGCTGTCTATATACACATGGGTGTGGGTGATCCACTAAAGTATAGACAACCTCTTTCTCCATGTTGGAATATTGGGTATTAAGCTTATGCAATAAATACCTCCATTGTTTTTTAGTGCTTTAGCTATAATATGTCATGGGGAATTTCATGTGGTTCTGTATGTTTTGTGTTAGGCAGGCCTCTCTTACATAAATATGTATCTTTTTTCTATTAAATTTGTGAAATTTTCATACATGGTTGTATTGAAAATAGTTTGTGTCTTTGGTGAGGTATTATTTTATGACTATGATTTAAAAAATATGGTCTTTTCATAGTGTCACCAAGCTTTCCTAAGTTCAATTTATATAAAAATTATCATTATTCTTTACCGGATGATCTAATTCCCCTACCTTGTTTTTTTAAGTACTGATGCTCTGTTTTCCTCATGTTCTATTCTACTAGTGAGGCTTTCCATTGAGCTTTTTATTTGACCTATTGTGTTTTCATTTCCAGGGTCATTGCAGTTCGGCTCTTGAAAATATTACTATGTCTTTATTTAATTCTATTTCATATATTTCATTGATTTCCTTATTTCATTTAGCACTGTGAGCTTTTTCTCATGGAATAGTATGCATTCATATCTTCTTTATGTTATTTGGGCACAGTTATCATCATTCTGAATTACTCGTCTGGGATTTCATCCAACTAGTTCTCATTCAAATCATTATTACAGAATTAGTAATTTTTTGGAGAAGATATATTTCCTTGGTTTTCTTATATTTTTATTATTGTATGGTGACATAAACACCTGAAGTTACTTTATTGGCTGAATCTTTTTTTAAAAAAAAAATTCAAGTAACCTTTCTTTTCTCAGTGGATATATTCGCATTGTTCGGGATATTACTAAATTGTAGTAGGTCTGAGGTATCATTTTCTTATATGACTAGTGTTCACGGTTATATCCTTGGCCTTCTCTGAGAGTAAGCTACCATCTGCATTAATAGTTACTATTCAAGGGTCAACATACCCTTGCTTGTCTGTGTGGTGTGACTCTCTCCACAAGTCACCTTACGCTGTGCTGGTTCTGGCTCAATCCCTTCTGTAGTTTCCCCAGAATTGTTTAGTGTCTGTGTGCAAGGCTGTCTTAGGCTGGATTAGCTGTGAACTCCTATCTGTTTACACAACTTTTGCCAGGTGTTGTAGGATTTGCGGACTGGAGCATCTCACATTGGGTCGGCTTTAGTTTCCTCTCTGGGTACACTTCCTCCACAAGTTGTGTTACAATGTCAATCTTTTTTCTCCCCTGACTGTTGCCTTAATCTGTGTCCGTTTCTATTCTCTCTTTAGATTCACAGCTTCAACCATGATTTATGAGTTTCTTCCAGGCTATGCACCATAACATGAGTCAATTCTATTGCCCCAACCCCTGGACCTATAGCTTCCTCCAAGAGTTGTACAACTTAAGCACTCAGTTAATACCTTTATTTTGGAACTGTAGATGAGCTCATTTTGAGTAAAGAATTAGAGGACAGTCTGAGACTAAGACAAATCTGACCTCCCCAAAGGATGCCAGCATGAGTAGCAACAGCTTTTCATCTGGCTATTGAAGCGGATGCACTTCAGTTGACAATGAAAAGATGGTACTTTTCACCTGGCTATAAGGGATGATATAATTCTGGTGACACGGTTGCTCAGGCAGCAGCCTAAATTAAATTCACTTTTGAAATGGCAACATATATATTCTATGGGTGTAGTAGTAGTGCTAGGAGTTCATTTAAACTTTGCTGTAGCAACTGTGCTCTCTTCAGTGTTTAAATTACTTTATGTTTTCAGTAACTTTTAAATATTAGTGGGATTGAGAACAAGTTCTACAAGTTATAGATTTCTATTAGCTTGCTAATTATTTTTTAAAGGAAAAATTCTTTGAGCAAAGTTTCAAAAAATTAAGCTATGTATGGAAACTATACAAACAAGTTTCTTCCCAATCATTTTTGCTTGTTTCTTTAGTATTTAAAATGAAATTTGACATTTTATAAGCATTAGGAAACATCACTCAATAATAAATGATTATTCGTTATTCACTTTTAAATAACTATGAAAAGATGTCAGGAAACACTATTTATGAATGAAAATCTTGCAGAAAGTTTTCTTCAGCAGATGTATTTAGTCTTATTTAAAACACTATGAGTCAAAGGCAGTCTATTTTTCCTCTTATTGCTCTCTGGTCTTCTGCAGAGACCTTCATGTCTGTTATTAAATCTCTAAGCATTGTCTTTCCAAGATCTTACCTCAGAAAAAAGTGTGACTTACGGCTTATTGGGTCCTGGGTTACAGTCTATTTTTAATGATGATGCAGAATTGTCACAAACTCAAATGATTCATCATGAGACCATCCTAGTCCCACTAGGATGAAAGTTCTTTTTTAAAAAAAAACTTTAAAAGAACACACACACACACACACACACACACATATGCTCTATCTGCATTCATGACTTTATGCAAGAAGAGGGCATCAGATCCCACTATAGATGGTTTTGAGCCACCATGTGGTCCCTGGGAATTGAACTCAGGACCTCTGGAAGAGTAGCCAGAGCTTTAACCGTGAGCCATCACTCCAGCACCTAGATGAAAGTTTTTTTTTCATCAGTTTTGTTGGTTTAAGAGGTTGTTAGAGGCAATGAACAATATTACAAATACTTATAGACTGTAAGGTATTTATAATGATTGAGTATAAGAAAATTTATAGAAATCCCCAAATTAGATTGAATTTTCCCTTCAAATAGTTATTTGACCATCTATTTTTAATCTACCTATTTCTTCACCGTATCGCTATGAGTCTTGGAGCATTTTGATAATCTCTTCCATTTTCAATGATATTTCTACACATGTATTATTTATTTCCTCATATCATTTTAATAGACTGGGCATACACCATAAACAACTAGTCCTTGAGCAGAGTCATTATATCAAATAGCATGGGATGATTCATGCTGGTGAAGAGAGCACTAACAGAGAAAACTTGGAGTGATTTTCCCTTTTGAATTTCTGCAATTTAAAATCTTTCCACCAAACTACTGAAATATATGCTTCCAAATTTTATAACATTAAAATGCAAATCAAAAATTAATTAATTGATAGTTTTTCATTATTAACGTTACAATATGGCAGTTCAGAATAGCAGATGAAAGAAAGCCAAATCTTTATTTAGGTGAATTAAAGCACTACATAAGTAAAAAACCTTAAGACTTTAGGCAAAGAAAAAGTTCCAACAGAGCATCCCTTGAGAATGCAAATCTCAGTTATCTGTGCAGTTGCTCAGTATTTAAAAGGGTTCTTTAAATATGAAATCTATATAAAGATGTGCACAAAGGTATCATAAAATACCTTCCATGTGCTTTGGAAACACATATCTTATTTGGTAAAGAATCTATCTAGCATTATAACTTATATTTCTAAAATCCTTCAAGAGCATATAGTGAAGCCATACAAGAGAAATGCCCCAATTCATCTAGAGATGATTAAGTTACAAAACTGGAAAGCAAATGTTTTGTGTGAGAAAGAACATGTTACTTCCTGGATGCGTGTTGTGTGTATTTGTGTGTATTGTTGCAAGTAAGGCAGATCTGGTTTTAACAGTTCCTTAGGAACTCAAGGGATGCCACACAGGCAAGCATGAAAGGATTCTTGAATCTCCCACTTTAAAAGTCCTTACCCAATTGGCATCTGGGCTCTAGTTCTGTTACTGAAATGTACATGAGGCAGATAACAAATATTCTTCAGTTTCCAACAGTTATTCAAAGTTTATCATTTTCATTTCAAACTTGAGGTATTAAAATGCTCCATTAGATGTTCTCAACACTTATTCCACAGATCTGGCTAAAACTGCTGTGGGTCCTCACAGTTGATATTTTTCTCAGATTAGTTTCTAACCGTACATCTATGCTGTGACTCATGGGTCACATGAACCCCAGGATTGTTATAAATGTGAACCAGCATGAAATCATAAAGTTTCCTAAAACCCTGATGTTTGTTTTTTATATGACTTGCTTTGTGTGTGTGTGTGTGTGTGTGTGTGTGTGTGTATGACTTGATTGCCCGATTCTGAATTGTAAATTTTGCAAATAGTACCATCAGGCAGTGTCAAAAGGTTAGGCATGTTTGGTCCCTACATTTATGCTGCTTAGTTTTGTCTTGCAAATATGTGTTTTCTTATTTGGAAAATTTTCTTGTTTGATACAACTTGATTTATGGCTTGCATTCAGGTAATGATTGTCAGATCATAGTCCATTATCAATGTTGTCTATGATTACTTTACTATTCCTAATATAATGCCTCCTGAATATGTCTCAGGTTTGCAACAGATTTAATTCCATGTGATGATGTAAAAGTGTTAAAATGTAAAATATGACTATCCATGGACATGATTTAATGTTAATAGAAGTCATCTGTGCTGTGGGCAGGATATGCAGGATGAATCAGAGATTACCAAGCTTTAGCACAACATGACTCCATCATAGTCCATATGCTGTTATCTGCAATAATAAATAATTTTTTATATTAAAAGACATTTTGTATGCCTTATTTTATTTGATTTTTATACCTTATTTTTGTTAATAAAGGTATTTTTAAATTTTCAAATATTTTTGGCTTTTGCTAAAGTGTCAGTCTCTGCAACATTATCTTTGCCATAAATCCTGTTGATTTTCTTAACAGATGCAAATGATTTCTCTAATGGTCCCTTTATCCATTCTACACTACTATTATTCTTCTATAATCTCAGTTTACATATTTCATTATCTAACCTCTGCCGTATATTTTCCATCCAACAATATTGGGTCATTGCACTCATATTTTCTTTGATCTGAGAGAAATTATTTTATAATTTCACACCCTGTCCCCATATTCTTTTTCTTCTTAGTGTTTATTTAATGTTGCAACTCACAGTTGCTGTCCTAAATAGAACTGATGTAAGTGGAGGGAGCAAAGCCAATTGTGCATACAAAGCACACTCTGGGGTGACAGGGAAAGGCATGTGTTGTGGGAGGTCCTTCTGTCTATGTGTTGCTTTCATTGGTTAATGAATAAAGAACTGATTTGAGCCTATGACAGGGAAGAACAGAACTAGGCAGGGGTAGCTAGGCTGTATGCTGGGAGAAAGGAGGGCACAGTCAGAGAGAAACCATGGGGCTGCTGGAGACAGACACTGGGAACTTTAGTGGGCAAACTACAGCCATGTGGCAATACACAGATTATAAGAAATGGGTTAAATTAAGATGTAAGAGTTAGCAAATAAGAAGCTAGAGAAAATGAGCCAAGCAGTGATTTAATTAATACTGTTTCTGTGTGATTATTTTGGGACAGAGCTGCCAGGAACAAAACAAATGGTCTCCTTACTACAGGTATGCACATTGCATGGTATTCAATCATGGTAAAACATTATTTTTATTACTCTAGCCAGAACTTTGAATACTATGTTGAATAGATATGGACAGAGTGAAAAACTTTGTTTTGTACCTGATTTTAGTGGAATCACTTTGAGTTTCTCTCCATTTAATTTGATGTTGACTCTCAGCTTGCTGTATATTGCTTTTATTATGTTTAGGTACATTCCTTGTATCCCTGATCTCTCTAAGACCTTTATCATGAAGGGGTGTTGGATTTGTCAATTTTTTTTCAGTATCCAATGAGGTGATCATATGCTTTTTTTCTCTCTCTCAGTTTATTTATGGTAGATTACATTGATAGATTTTTGTATGCTAAAACATTCCTGCATCTCTAGGATGAAGCCAACTTGATCATGGTGGATGATTTCTTTAAATGTGTTCTTGGATTCTGTTTGCCAGTATTTTATTGAGTATTTTTGCATCAAGGTTCATGAGACACATTGGTCTGTAATTCTCTTTCTCAGTTTCATCATTGTGTGGTTGGGGCACCTTATAATTTATAAGGTAACTCTTGCCTTATAAAAAGAGTTTGGCAATGTCCTTTCTGTTTTTATTGTGTGGAATAATTTGAGGAGTATTGGTATTAGCTCTTTTTTGAAATTCTGGAAGAGTTATGTGCTGAAACTATCTTGTCCTGACACAAATGGGAAAGGAAGAAGTCAAACTTTCACTATTTGTAGATGATATGATAGTATACATAAGTGACCCCAAATATTCTACAAGGGAACTCCTATAGCTGATAAAAACCTTCAGTAATGTGGCAGAATACAAGATTAACTCTAAACAATTAGTAGCCCTCCTATATACAAATGATAAAGGGGCTGGGAAAGAAATCAGAGAAACATCACCATTTACAATAGCCACAAATAACATAAAATATCTTGGGGTAACACTAACCAAAGAAGTGAAGGATCTTTATGGCAAGAACTTTAAATCTTTGAAGAAAGAATTTGCAGAAGATATCAGAAAATGGAAAGATTGCCCATGCTCTTGGACAGGTAGTGTCAACATAGTAAAAATGGCAATCCTATCAAAAGCAATCTACAGCTTTAATGCAATCCCCCATCAAAATCCCAACACAATTCTTCACCGATCTTGAAATAACAATACCCAACCTCATATGGAAACACAAAAACTGAGAATACCCAAAATAATCCTTTACAATAAAGGAACTTCCAGATGTAACACCTCTGACATCTCTGACATCAAGCTCCATTATAGAGCTACAGTAATAAAAATGGCTTGTTATTGGCATAAAAACAGACAGGTGGACTGATGGAATTGAATCAAAGACCCTGATATTGATCCACACACTTATGAACATGTGATTTTTGACAAAGAAGCTAAAATTACACAATGGAAAAAAGAAAGCATCTTCAACAAATGGTGCTGGCATAACAAGATGCCAGCATGTGGAGAAATATAGATCCATATATATTCCCATGCACAAAACTAAAGTCCAAAAGGATCAAAGGCCTCAATATAAATCCAGCCACACTGAACCTCATTGAAGAGAAAGTGGGAAGTAGCTTTGAATGTATAGGCACAGGAGACCACTTCCTAAATATAATACCAGTAGCATAGACACTGAGAGCAACAATTAATAAATGGGACCTCCTGAAACTGAGAAGCCTATGTAAGGCAAAGGACACAATTACTAAGACAAAATGGCAGCCTACAAAATGGGAAAAGTGACAGGTGGTGGTGTACTTCTTTAATCCCAGCTGTTACGAGGAGGAGACAGGCAGATCTCTGTGAGTCTGAGGCCAGCCTGGTCTACAGAGCAGAATGGGAAATGATCTTCACTAAACCCACATCAGACAATGAACTGACCTCCAAAATATATAAAGAACTCGAGAAACTAGACATCAAATTACCAAATAATGGATCAAAAATTGGGGTACGGAACAAATAAGAAAATTCTCAACAGAAGAATTGTAAATTGTCAAAAGACATTTAAGAAATGCTCAGTACTCTTAACCATCAGGGAAATACAAATCAAAACAACTCTGAGACACCATCCTACACCAGTAAGAATGGCTAAGATAAAAAACACCAAAGATTGCTTATGCTGGAGAGGATGCAGAGTAAGAGGAACATTCATCCATTGCTGGTGGGAGTGCAAACTTCTATAGTCACTTTTGAAATCAGTATGGTGGGGGTAGGAGGAGGGAAGGGAGTGGGAACAGGGATAGCTATGTAAAATGAGAAAAGATTGTATTAAAAAAGGCTTAATAAAAAAGCAATAAACAGATATCATAAAAACAATATTTTTAATGGTTTAAGCTATTTCACAGAATTGTGTTATTGATGGTTCTTTTCTGTTTTCACCTTGATGGTTTTTAACATTGAAGTTTTTTCTTTTGAGAAATGAAACCTGGGATGCATTTAATTTTTGTGATGAGTGCTTGGTGGTAGTCTAAGTAAAAGACTTCTGATTTTCTTTTGCATGTATATGGTGAAGTTAGAAATATGGGTAGTATTTAGAAATAAAATATACAGTACTTTGACTATTTTCTCTTTTGTCCCACAAATAATTTATTTTGAAAATTTTTAAACCCCCAAAATTGACATAATAGCTACTAGTCACATTTTTTACCTACTGTATCGAGTGCTACTATTTTTACTTATGTACATTTATGTCCACATGAATCTGTCTCTCCAGTTACACTTTTACTGAATTGCATGAAAGCAACAGCATGCCTACATGTTTTATTATATCTTTAAAGAAAAACATTTGTTAAACAAATTAAAAATTTTTATCTCAAATTACTAATATAATAATGTCTACTCTAAAGCATATCATTTCAAAATTTCCATTTGCGTGAAGAAAAATTCTAATGTTATTTATTTTCAGCCTTAAAAAAACTAATCAACGCTTCTCTTTTGTATCAATTACTATTTGTTTTTAGTCAATTTTATTTGACAGTACTATTCAGTCTACCTTTTCATTGTTTGGGTTTTATTACATGTCTTAACTGCTTTCTCATTACTGTGATAAAATACCCTGAATTTAAGCAAGGTATTCTGATTCATAGTTCCAGAGGAATTCTTGGCAGCAAAGCCTATGGAGCAGGTAGAGAAGCCATGGTAACAGGAGTAGGACTTTGGCTAATCACAATGCAGGCTCATTGAGGAGGCAGAATGTCAAAAAGAGTTGGGGTTGAGCTATAAAGTTTCACTCCATGTGGTGGTTAGAATGAGAATGCCCCATAAGCTCTTGTTTTCCAGAAATGAGATTGGGAAAGATCAGGAGGTATGGCTTTCTTGAAGGCAGTCTCACTGGGAACTGAAGTTTGAGGCATAACAAAACTTGCTCAGTGAGGAGAGATTCCTCGTTCAGATTAAAGGAAGTTCAAAGCCCATGAATGTTTGGATTTGGTGTGTATGATGGTGTTTGATAGGATACCCAGGACTTGCATAGTTCTACCTCTTCATCTCTGCTACCTGCAAAAAATTTAGTCTTCCAGCTTCACTACTGAGTGCTGCTTTCAGCAGTGGACATCCGGTAAATATGACCTTTCCTGTTGGAGAATCCCTATTTCTATTGCTATTAATGTTGCAATCTACTATGTCCAGAGAGCTCTCAGAGCTTGGTGCAAAACGGAAGACTCCCTTTCTCTTCTCTACATGTCTTATTTGGAGCATGTCCCTAAGCTTGAATGCCTGATCTTATTTGGAGGATGACGCTGCACAGAATTGGCTGTAAACTGTAACCCTAAGCCTAACCCCTAACCGTAACCCTAGCCCTAACCACTGCAAATTCTGTATAACTCAGCATAGAAATCCCGCTCTTTCCTTCCACCGGTATATTTAGGTACTGTGTCATGAGCAATCAGCCCTCCCTGCCTATAACCCTAAGAACCCTTATACACCTTACCCCTGGAATAAAAAAACGAGCTGTTTCGCTAAACCTGACTCCAGAAGTTCTTTCCATCATGTTCATAGCCTTTGGTACCCTGCTTGTCATTATTGCTTAGACTTCACTTTTCCAGCTTCACACAATGGGCTCAGTTTGTCTTTGAAAAAGTTCTGATCCTGCTAAACATTTTTTGGCCTCAGCAGTTCTAAGGAACAGTGATTCAAGGCACCATGACTCTTCTCAGTCATACATATTTCATATCTGAAAAAAAGTAGGCAATGCTACCAAGTTCTGATGCCCTTAATGAAACTTGCCCCCTTAGATCACAGTTACATCAGCTTCTATATGCTGCTTTTGGGAACCGTTTTCAAGAGCTTAAGCCCCCTTTGGAATTCTGAGCTTAGGCTCTCTCCTTTCAATGAATTTGAATTTTCACATGTTGGTACCTTTGATGATGTGTTCTCCTCTTAGGCACCTTTCTGATTGTACCAATACAGAGCTAGTAGTTTCTATTTATTGGAACGAATCCCTTTAACAGTCCCAGAGACTAGGTCATCTGCACTCTCCTTGTTCACACCTTTAAGCTTACTCGTATACTATTCCTTAATATATTATATATTTAAATTTTTTATTTTGTTTACCCATTCTTTAATCATCTTGTAGATCTATACAATGCATTTTAATCATACTAAACTACCTTCGCCTTTCAGTTTCTCCAAGATCCCTCATATCCCCCTCCCAACTTTATCTCCTTTCCCCCTTTGCAACTCACTGAGAACATTTCTCTCTCTTTTTGCTCCATTAGTTCCCTTTCACTGTAGATATGACTGAAAGCAGGAAACAATAACCATGACGCAGCATCAGTGTTGCCCTTCTTTGAGCGTTCCTTTATCAAAGGTATTAGACCATTACTTTTTTAATTTTAATTTACAAGTTTCAAGGACATGGGCAGGATGCAGCCAGATTCTTCACCAGAATGTAACCTGAATGGTCTCTAGCCCAGTTCCCACTAGAATTCTTCTTCCCCTCTGAAATGTTCTGAGATAGCCTCTACAATCCACAGTTTTCTTTGTCTTTTTTTCCCATCCTCCCATTAGAATGGCCCATTAAACTTTGCTTACAGAGTTTCAAGGCTTTTCTAGACCAAAGTTCTGAACTCTTCTACTTTCCACCTAAGAGCAATTCCAGATGCCTCAGAACTACATGGTCAAGTTTATTAAAAGTAATAGCACCACTTCTTGGTACTAATTCTTATCTTAATTACTTATTACTGTGAAAAAAACTTTAACAAAGGTAAATTAAGGGAAACATGGTTTATTTTTACTTATAATTTCAGAAGAATACAGTAAACTTTGTCATAGAAGCCATATTACCCAAAAATAGGAGGCTAACTGACCACATTATATCCACAATAAAGAAGCATAATGTGAACAGGAAGTGGGGGATGCTATAAAGCTTCAAGGCCCCACCATTAGTGACCTACTTCCTCCAGTAAGGTTTCACTTCTCACGGATTCTACAGCTTCCCCAGAGCCACTAATTTGGGGCCAAGCACTTAAACATAAGAGTATGCAAGGGACATTCAAACTACAATACAGCATTATTTTTTTTCTTAAATTACTCTTTCTTCCTTTCTTTTGATAAGGTCTTCCTATGGAACACACACTGGCCATGAATTCATGATACTCTTGTGTCAGCCTCCTCAGTTCTGGCATTTTATGTATGTGTTCTCATGCCGGACTGTAGTATTTATTTAAAAGTAGAATCCATGAAAACCATATTACAAAGTATCGTGTCTCATTTTCTGTATCCTCACTTTTATATCAACTTTTTGGTAAGAATATTGTTCAGGCTCCAAGAATGCTTTCTTTACTGCTTTTAAACTGTGCACCCATAAAGTCAATTATTTTCTAACATTGTGTTGATGAAATTTATCAGTTGGTTATATTGATGACCATCATATCTCTTTCTTATAATAGTACATGAGTTGTTCTCTAATAAACAAAGACTTAGTAGAGTTACCTCAACCTTCTTGAAGGACTCTTTCTGGGAAAACTTTTCTATATTTGGATAAAAGAATCCAAAGACTTCTAAGTAAACTAAAAACAAATATAAACAAGACCCAACTGTACTCTATCTGAATATCTATTCCAAACTCTAAGTCAACATATTACTGAGATACCTTCCTATTAATACATATTGCAACAATGGTTATAATACAAAGTTCTGAAATCAAGCCAAGCATCAATCAACAGGTAAATGGCTAAAAAATATGTACAGAGTTTTATTAAAACAGAAGAATGAAATTATGGTATTTGACAAAATATGGATACAACTGGAAACCACCTTACTAAGTAAAATAAGCCAAACTTAAGAAGACAAATATTGCATGTTTATTCTCATTTGTGGATCCTAGATTTTTTTATAGATACAAAACCATAGTTGAATGTAATGTGTATGATGTATCATTGTTGCCAGATGTATGTGATTTGCTTTTTATTTATTTTATGCTTTTATTTATTTATTACAGGGGTTACAATTAAGAGATTGTTTTGCATTTCAGAAGAGACTCTGACTTTGAGACTGCGAAAGACAATGGGACTTTAGAGTTTAACTAAATACATTTTGTGTTATAATATGATCATGAACCTATGGGGACCAGGGCATGGATTCTGGTGATTTGAATGACGATTGTTTCCATAGGCTCATATATTTTTAATCTTTGGTACCCTATTCGTGGAACTGTTAGGGAAGGATTAGGAATGTGGCCTTATTGGAGGAGGTGTGTCACTGGGACAGGCTTTGCAATTTAAAAAAAAAAAAACTAATGTCATTCTAAGTGTGCTTTTTGCTTCTTGCTTGTTGTTTGAGATATGAGCTTTCAGGTATTCTTCTGTCATTCCTTTGCTTTTCCATCATGGACTCTAACCCTTTGAAACGATAAGTCCAATTAATTGTTTTATTTGTGGCATTTCATCAAAGTCATAGAAAAGTAACACAATGTTTATGTGAGTAAGGAATGGGACTATGTTCTGATGTCTTCCACTCTATTTGAGTTTTTACTTGTTTGATCTTTTTATTATTTTAAGATTCTTGGGAGGAGAATAAACTGAATAAAGTTTATAGCGCCTGACTTTTCATAGAAACATTACTTTAAACTATCATCCATTCACATACACACTTACCATTATGAGAACTAATAATTAAAGGGAAGGCGTGATAGCATGTGGATGTGCATGGGAAAGGAAGACATTGAAGCAAATAAGAAGAGCATCTTCACAGAATCTGTACAATCCCTCCTTCATCCAAGTGTGAATCAGCATCATACAGAATGCAGCATAGCAGGCAAGTCACAGCAGCAAGAGGTTGATAAAACTTATCCACACTTGTGAGCAGGAAGCAGTGAAATAAGACCCACTAGTGCTCTTCATGTTCTCTTCATTTTATATAGTCCAGAATTTCCTATGAAGGGAATGGTCCTATTCATAATTAAGGTGAGTACTTCCCAATTCATTGATGAAATCTAGGCTTTCCCTCACAGAAATTGTCAGAGGCTAACTGAATCTAGATAATCTCTTAGAAGTATGGCTTATGGCTTACATCATGGTGTCATGTTAAAAATTAATACTACCATAGACAGATTGATGGTTCTGTAGCATTTTCTCTGAGTTAATATATTCCACCCTGGAATGAGGAGTGTTAACACTCAGGAGGTTGACAACTCATAGTTCTCAGGAAGTCTGTGAAGCTTATCTATATCTTTCTTCCTAAGATATACAATGAATAAGGACACCTAAGGACAGAAGACTCTCCAATCAGCAGAGTTTCCTGTAAAAAAAAATACAAAGATCTCTACAGTTGCAGATTCCATGTGTCTTCACTTTGGCTGAGGTGGGTTTTTCAGTGACCCATCTGCCTTTAAGAAACCTCTACTGTAAGCAGCCTCCCACCCATACATATTCTTTCATGTAACACCTCAAAAGTTGGACTTTGGTAGAATCATTACTTTGGGTTATGACTCGTTCTCTTCTGGAGAGAAAAGTTGTTTCTATTGCATCTCCCCAGGAACAGTCATACAACACTGACGAAAAACTTTTCCAGTCCAATCTAGCTTATAAACTGTAGTTGCATCTTCATATCTACAAGCACCAATACAAAAACAGATGGATTACAAAACTGGAAACCTTATAGCACCAGAGGAACAAAAGGCAGTGCGAGAAACTGACTTATCAAACTTGATCCTCTACAAACCACTTGATTAAAGTTCTGAATGATAACCCAAAGGAGCTCATGAACTTAAAAGAATGAAACACATGCAACAGACGTTCAAACAGAATCTAAATGATAACACAGTAACAAAATATAGAATTCTACAAGATAAAAGCTATGAAAGAGAGTTGATAGACCACGCCCTCCTGAAAGGTTGCTGTGAACACCCTCAAAAAATTACTTTGTTCAACTGCTGACTGAGATAAACCTTTCACACAGGTTATACCATGAAATACCTGATTAACAGTGCCCCCATTCAGCACGAAACAGTTTGGAGAGAAATAACTATGTTCATATTCCCAAATATTGTTTATAAATGTTCTTTTACATTTAAAGGGGGATATGATATAGATATGAATAATTTGCATTGGTATGGATTTTAAGGTCAATTCTGTTATATGTATATGTATTTCTGCTCTTGATTAAGGTATTGTGATTCTGTAGTTCATTTAAAAATGTAATGTATAATTAGGAAATGGAGGTTGTTAATGGATAATCATCGATAATAGTCAAGCTTGTAGTCATGTTAGATTTTCTAGACATGTAGAGATATATTTCAGTTAAATAGGCACTTTTATATCTTTTAAAGACTATAGAATATGGTATTTAATGTTTTAATAACTTAGGGCTTTTCAGGACAATGAGACACATCTGCTCCTGGCAGCACCAATCTATTTCAAGAGGAAGATGAGCATCGAAGAGGCTCCTTATGGAGTTTGATAGCCATTTGGGCAAGAAACTGCTCTTGCCTGGACTAATGTATGAACTGGACACAAATAACCCACAGAGAAAGGACTGCTGAACTTGCCTAAAGGTAAGATCGTTCTTCAGGGTTCCTGATTCGTGAAAGAGTCTGCGAGACATTCTGCAGGACACAGCAGAAAGTGACTGAACTGTCTTCGGAATTTCCTGCTTCATGGAAATGTCTGCTGGATACTATGGGCCTGAAGGCCGAAAATGGATGCCCCAACAGTACAAAGGAACTTTGGGTGACTGTCCAGGCAGCAAGATGTCTCTGTCATTTCTAGAGATTCGAAGTTGCTTACTTCTTGTTTATTTAGGTAATATTATATCCTTTTGGAATCTTTGATGGAATTAAAGAATGGATAGTTATAGTTTTTCCTTTGTTATGATAAAAGATAAAATAGATCTAAACATTGTAATTGTAATTCTTGCTTGATAACTGTTTTGTTATATGTAATTTTACTATGTTAAAGTGAAAGCCTTTCATTTTTGTTTAAACAGAAAAAGGGGAAATGATGGAGGAGAGTCATCTGTCTATGTGTTACTTTCATTGGTTAATAAAGAAATTGCCTTGGCCCTTTAATAGGACAGAAAATTAGGTAGGCAGAGTAGACAGAACAGAATGCTGGGAGGAAGAAGGCAGTGAGGCAGTCGCCATGATTCTTTGACCCGAGACAGATGTAGGCTAGAATCTTTTCTGGTAAGCCACCACCTTGTGGTGCTACACAGATTATTAGAAATGGTTAATCAAGATGTGGGAGTTAGCCAATAAGAGGCTGAAACTAATGGGCCAAGCAGTGTTTAAATGAATACAGTTTCTGTGTAATTATTCTGGGGCTAAGCTAGCCGTGCGGGAGCTGGGCAGGATAAAAAGCAGGCCTGCTTGCCTCATCACAACAGAGAGTGAAACAGAAATTTTGGATTAGAATATTATAATGACTAAGTTAAAATAAGAACATTTAATAGATGCTCAATAATGAAGAAGAAAAAAATTGCAAATTCAGAGACTTCATGTCAAATACCTAGGGAGAAAAAATGAAAAACACTGAAGAAAACCTATAGTACAAAAAGAAATTATAAAACAAACCAGTATTATGCATAATAGGTATTCCAAAAGATCAGAAAAAGGCAAAAGGCCTGCAAGGAAAATAACAAAATTTTGTATAAAATTACCCAAGCCTGAACATCTAAATCCATCAAATTGAAGTAGTCATATTAAGTGCAAAAGAATCTTCATAATATACAAATTCTCAAAAGTAAGAAAATAAATTTTAGAGTTATCTAAATATCTAAACAAACAAACAGTCTTGTTAGGGTTTTATTGCCGGGTCTCACATCTGGGCAACAACATCAGCTGGGTCCTGCCTGGCTTATTTGTCTGTGCTTGGAGGGTAGCATGAGGATTAAGAAGTGGCAGGTAGAGAAAGTAAAGATACCAAAGAAAAGACAGACTTAGAATAGAGTTGGGAGGGTAACCCAGTGAATACTGAATCTACCACATTTATTTTTCATAAGCTTTATAAACCAAAACCCAAAGAGGATGGGAAGACAAAAGACCCTTTTACCAAAATGCAAGGAATGAATAAATTGATCATCTCAAATACCCAAAGCATCAAGTAATTCCCCCCAGGTCAAAACACCCTGGGTCAAACCTCCTGTCAATAACTTTAACAAAGAATAAGTCTGAATTCTTTGACCTTTGGTCAAGGTAGAAAGAATCCACATCAGTGGGCTCTGACATTTTATTGCTATGAAGATCACAATGACCAAGGCAACTCTTATAAAGGAAACATTTAATTGAAGCTAGCTTACAATTCAGACATTTAGTCAGCTATCATTTTGGAGAGAAGCATGATGACATGCAGGCAGACATGGTGCTGAAGAAGTAACTGACAATTCTGCATCTTGATCCGCAGGAAGCTGCAAAAGAATGAAATACATTAGACCTGGCTTGAGCTATTGAGGTCTCAAAGCTTGCCCCTGTGACACACTTCATCATACCAACTTCAACAAGGTCACACCTCCCAATTTTGTCAGTCCCTATGAGCCAGAGGGCCATTTTCATTCAAACTACCATATAAACAAATGCCTCCTATCATCTGCAAGGAAATTTTCACATATTACATATAGGTCTTTAGTAGAAACTCTCCAAATCATATATTCAAGACCAGTAAAGCTGTTTTTAAAGAATGAAGAATGCTACGGAGAGATCACTTTGGTAGTAGAGACCTTGTCTATTATGTATCATGCATAGGACCCTAACACACACACAGACGCACACACACACACACACACACACACACACACACACAAAAGGGGAAATAAAAATTTCTTACTGGGGAAACAAAAACAAATGAAAGCCACCATCAGATATTATATCTGATTTCAATGCCTTCAACAAAATACTTGAGAGAAGTCAAGTTTGATCAGGTTTGTTTTGTCCACAGTCTCAGAGGTCCTGTCTCTGGCTTGCTGACTCTATTTCTGGGAGCCAATAATGAGGTGGAATATAATGACAGTTGCGACACGCGTCAGGAAGCAGCACATCTCAGGGCAGCCCCAAGCAAAGAACAAAAGAAGAAGGGACTAGGGGCAATTAAAATATGCTTTTTAAAATTTTTGTTAAATGTAGCAATGTTTTCCATCCATGGCCACCTTCAAATAGTTCATTCATTCGTGAATTAATGGACTGATCATTCGTGAGTTATGCTCACGATGTGCCTTTTAAAAGTACCAGCAGCTAGCTTGGTGTTTGTAGTTCAGTATGGAAACCTAGAGAGAGGACACTTTTGATTCAGTCTATAATCCTGTACTTGTTACCTTAGGTTGGCTATTATCAAAAGACAGAAGATACTTCCTGGTCAGTTATGAGGGGGAAAGTGATCCCCATATGTTGTTGGCAGAAATGTCAATATATATAGCCATCTAAAAATATTATTAAAATATTTTTATATTATAAAGTCAGGAGAATCATCTGTAATATTTTTAGATTAGTAAGTTTATGAAGTATATGGCAAGCCAAAGTAAAAAGAAAAATAGTTTATAGATAGATAGATAGATAGATAGATAGATAGATAGATAGATAGATAGATAGAAATACTATCAAATCAAGTACTCAGTGTATCCAGCAGAAACTAACTAGGGAAGTTCAGACAATTGCTGAAGTTCCCAGTTGAGCTTTTCTCCATGCCTTAGCTGCCCACCACTGAACTTCATGCAGCTCTTTCCCACTGTAGGCATTTTTATGTTGTGGGATAAACAACAGTCACCTCTGATGGAAACGGTTTACTTTCCAGTCGCTCTCAAGACATGATGTTTTAACTCTGGTTGTTTTATTTACTCTTTCTGCCACAGAGTTAAGGGGAGCAGCCAACCCTAGAATAAGAGACCTTAGAGGACAGACACTGTAAAACAAACATGTTTGGGTGTGAAATGGGTCAGAGGTAAAAATCCACTTCCAGTGTATGCTTCTCAGTTAGTTCTAACAACACATAACCATTCACCATTATCAATGCACCTTATGTTTGGCCCAGAACAACACATTTGATATTTTTCTTGTCTTAATTTGGCTTATTGGTTAGCTAGGTATTACTGTAAAACCAAATCTCAAAATATATCTACATCTAGTTTGTCTAAGTTATTTATGCTGCATGCATAGTTCTGTGTTCTCTTTATCTTTACAATGAAATGATCAATGCTTATTTTTATGTACCTATGGAGATATCAAGAGGATCAGTTGACTTTCGGAATGAAAGTAGTTATTATGATATGCAAATTACAAAATAATAAAATATAACTATTTAGAAAATACTTCAAGAAACCAAAATAAAATTGGATCACACAATTTAATATCTGTATTTAAAAGATATTCATATTTTGGATTCTTTAAATAACTATTAGCCTTCCAAGCAAAACCATATTTAGGGACTCTTGGAAGATTTAGAAATTTGGATTCTAAGTGCCTTAATATAAAAATAAAAATATGAATGCACGGTTTCTTTTGTCTGAGTTGTTTGGAAGTCATCTCATGATATACAAATAAGGGAAAAGACAGTGTAACGTGAGGATTACAGCGACTGCATTAATACCATTGTTGATGATACAGAGATAAACAAAGTAATTTTCCCCAAGACTCAGTGCTGTACAGAACATAGAAACAAGCTCTTTGCTTATTCTTCTCCTTTCTACATGCCCTGTCTTACTGACCCATGCTGATGGATCTTGGTATTTACACATATTAAGATATAGACCTCAAAATCGACACTTAAACATTATTATCTCCATCAGCAAGCAAAGCCAGATGATGTCATTGTTGTGGAAGCACCCAGAGAATGTTCAGCCATATCTTCTGATGTCATCAGTAACTGTCAGAAATCTGCAATAGTTATTTGTTAAAGAAAGTACATTAGGGATGGAGCATGGAGCATGAGTTACTCATATTGTTATCTCACAAATCAACGGGTTATGGAGACATTGATGGTGCAATGATATTCTTGCGTTCCTAGATAACACTGAAGCGGCTGTTGCTTTGAAAGTTATAGAAATGTCCACTGACTGCTAGTCTGCTACTGAGACATCCAAATAAGCATGTGTGCTGTGCTAACATTATTGATATCAAAGGCTGCTTTTTTCTAACACCCCATATGTACTAGTTAAGAGAGAAAATACCATTCTTGGGATATTAGTATTTTAGGCTTTATAACAACAAGGGTCATTATTTAGGATATAAGATCTTGGAACAGATAAAGACGGTTATGCCATTTGGTAGTAACAGCAATTTAGTGACTCAAAGATAGCCCATAACTTAGTAATTTGTAGACTAGCTCTGAATTTCTTTTCTCTTTTGATAGTAATGGGTGGTTTTTCAGAACCTATTTATTCAGTAAATAAATAAAATTCACTAGATTGTAAAAATTATGTAAACTAGTATTATGTAGGTATTAGTATTATGTAGTATTATGTTGGATCACCCTTACATTTAAGTTTTTAAGACAAGAGCAGCATTTATTTGCTATATAATCTTTTGGTTCACAATATGGGTTAAACTCCACTGGGAGTTTCTTCTCTTTTTGGAGCTTCTTCTCTCATACATATATGCTCAGTTTCTAGCTCAGCTGAGGTTGACTGCTATCTTAGTTGGGGTTTCTATTGCTGTGATCCAACACCATGACCAAAAGCAATTTGGAGAGGAAAGGGTTTATTTGGCTTACACTTCCACATTGCAGTTCATCATGGAAGGAAGCCAGGCATGAACTCAAATAGGGCCAGGAACTGGAGGCAGGAACCGATGCAGAGGTCATGGAGGGATCCTTCTTACTGACTTGCTTCCCATGGCTTTCCCAGCCTGTTTTCTTAAAAAAAAACCCAGGACTAACAGCCCAGGGATGGCACTACTCACAGTGTCCTGGGTTCTTCCCCACTAATCACTAATTAAGAAAATGTCTTACAGCATTTTAGCCAATTGAAGTTCCCTTCTTTCAGATAACTCTAGCTTATGTTAAGTTGACATAAAACTGTCTAACACTGCTGCCCTAAATGTCCTTTTAGCTGTGACCCCTAGTTCCTTTGTTCAGTTTTTAACTCTCCAGTGAGGTGGCTCAGGCTTGGTCACAAAGGCAAGCCTCCAAGGGAGCAAGCAGATATAATCAAAGTACCATATCCCTGGATTCTGAACAGATATATTGCTCTGATACTTGCTTTCTACTAAATTTTAGTGAATAAAAATATCAAGGCATGTTTTGATTTCTGGGGCTGTGGACCAAGTCTTTACCTCCCATGGAAAGTCACATTATAAATGCTGCAGTATTTGAAGGAGGATAACCCAGCAATTTTCATAGTCTGTTAAAGCTTCTTTTAGGCTAAATCTTTGACTCTTAAGATCTACTAAAAAATTATCCACTTTTTGAGCAAACTTTGTTCTAATGACCTTGAAAGAGTGAGGACATAACAATGTTCCAATAATAACCCTTTAGAAATCTCATAAATAAATGTGTAGCACAAGTCCTCTGACATAGCATGGAACAGCTTCAATGTGCTGGATATCTTAGAACAATCAAGAGTTTAAAGACGAGATAGAGTATTGGAAGCATCAATTACCAGTAAATTATAGCATATGCCAGCTGGTGTTCTTGGGCAACAAGGAAGAACTGAGCAGGTTGCAATATACTCAGAAGTAAGAGCCAGGCTTGATATTGCCATGAATGGTTCTCTTTTGAATCTGCACAAACTGCTTCATGCTTATTTCTTATATTTAGTTTTCCCGTAAGTGAACTAAAATAAATTGCAGTGAAGTGTAATGTTTTGAAATAATCCCATAGTTTTCAAGTGCTCTTGAGCAATGGAAAGCAACAGGGCTCTGTGTACGTTTCTCCACTGACTTACCACTTATTGTTTTTGCTGGCTGGAAGAGTTCTCTTTAATTGATACTTGGCTTGATATGCTTTTAAATTATTAAAGATTGGAGGCGCTCATTAAGTAAGAGATTAAAAGACATGGTAGACACAGCTAATTATTAAAGGCCCAAGAAGGGACAGGAAATGCATTTTATCTGAGGCTTTCGTGGATTGTTCAAGTAAATGAATGGTTTAGTGATAAACCAGTCGGAGTTAATCAATTGAGCAAAACTATAGGGAAGCTATTTGAGGCTAGATTTGAAGGGTTTATAAGTAATCGTAGTGAGAGGCTTACAGCTGCTCCCAATTTCTTTAATTTAGACTGCTGAGCTGCTAATTGGCCCCGAAATTGGGCCTAAGCTCTGGAGCTAATGCTGACTAGCGGAAGGCTACTACTTATGGGCCATTGTGTAGAATGTCTGGTTGCCAACCATTAGCAGGTCAGAGTTTGAGAGGTCTGTGATTTAAAGGATGCTATGTTTCATTCACTCTGTTGGCAAGTCTCTAAGAAGGCCCATTTTCAACTTCCTGAGTTTTCCAGCTTCTCCAGCTCTCCCTAACTTCCAAGAGTGAGCAGTGTCTTATTTTTGCTGCTTACGGAGAGGGAAAGCTGGCTGTTGACATAGCCACTGTTGGCCAGTGAATTAGTAACATGATACAGAGATTTTCACCACCTAAAAGTCACTGCTTCAGCATGGTTCAGATAGGTAATGACTTGAAGCTATTCTGACGCGACAGCTGTTTAGAGGCCCATTTGAAGGGAACTATTTCTCGGTTTGTCCCCAGACAAGGGACACATCACTGCTTGGATTGCAAAATGTCATCTCTGCTGGAATTCTGCATAGCAGTAAGACTCACAGATGAGTCACCATCACTGAGGCTAAAGTAACATGTTCCGTAGGATTAGGACTATTTGGCTGACTTTTATGACAAGCGTTTGAACCCTGTGGAAAAATAAATATTGAGTTAGTTTTTCTCCACAGAGTCAGGCATTCTGCTTACATGATTAACTAGTTCGAGACATCAGGGCACCATTTGATGTATAACTAAAATAGACCTTGGCCTCAGAGAAGATACATTTAATGTTCCTTTCTCAGGCCTTCAATAATTTTTCAGGCCAGCATATTCTGTGATTTTAAATTACTATTTAATGAACGTATTCAAACAGAAATACAGTCTTCTGGTCACCCATGGAGTGCTTTACACATTAACAAAGATGGAATTTGTTGGTTCAGCCATTGAGGACTGGGTAATTCCCAGCTTTGTAGAATTCATGGTGAGAAGCTCAGTGTTCAGACCCCACAAACAAAGCAGAGCCAAGTGTGCTAGTGGAATGGGGTGACAATGGAAGGAAGATGGCACACTGGTGGACAAACAAGGAGCCTTAACTCAAAACCCGTGTGCGTGGAAAGGGGCTGCGATGAGAGGACTCCTCAACTCGAAGACCTCAAGTAATTGATTGGAGCCAATCTTCTAGAAGTGCATCTGCAGACACATCAAGTAGACTCTAATACTGCTTTCTGTGACGTAACCTTGGTTTTCTTTGTTCCAGGGCATGCCCATTATAAGAAACAGAATAAGCTGTTTCTGACTTTATGTTAAACCTTGTTCATAATGGTGGGCAAAGGTTCCTGTGCAGTGGATGTCTCACGTCTAGCCTTTCAACAGCATGACAGCTAGCTGTGCTAACACAGGCCTTTTGGGATATTCTTGTCTTGCCTCCTAAGCAGTGCCTCCTGGAAAAGCACTACACACTTCCCTTGCTCCTTTTCTCTACACCCTCACTTTGTTGAAGGTATGCTGAAAATATTGTGGTGGACTTTGATTCGTATTTGAGCTCCTCTGAGCATGGAATTAAATTTTTCTTTTAAAATATTATTGCTATTGATTTTATAGTTCCAAGTCTGAGGTAAGAGAGACATACCTGGATGCGCTGACAATCCTAGAAGAGAAGAAAGAAAGATTACATCACAAAGGGCAGTATTAGGTCCTTTATGTGTCTTTAGGCACATTGGAAGGGTCACATTCAATGACTTGAAGTCCTATAGGCAGGGTATATACTCCCAGTACATCCCCTTTCTCACATGCACCAGTTTTTAGTAGATTTGTCAGCTAGTGACATCAACAACTGTTGACTTCTTTGTATTTTGTAGCATGACTGACAAAAACCCACAGACAGATATTGGGGTTCAACCTGAAGGTCAGAAAAGCAAAACATCCAGCCATTGTCTCTTACCTCTAATTCAGTATGAAATGGCCAGACTGCCCCCAGGAATCTCAGAATGAGACTGTGTGTGAGAGCTGTCACTTCCTGTCTCATATTCCTCTCTAGTGCTGGGGTTAAGGTGTGCATCACTATGCCCAGTTTCTATGGCAAACTAGGGTGGCTACTGGGTTTAAAGGTGTGTGTCTCCACTGCCTCCTTTGTAAAGCTGACCAGGGCAGCTGTTTTACTTCTGATCTTTAGGCAAGCTTTGTTTATTAATATACAAAGGAAATATCACTACCATATTTTGCTTAAACTTTCATTTGTATCTTTCCTGTTGCACGCTGACCCTTGATTTGTAAAAAGAGGTAGTTATCTGTTTCTCTTACTAGTTTATGATGTATTAAAAGGCAAAAGTGAGCTTCTTGAATGCATCATACTTTTCTTGAATGCATACTTGAGTACATCATTCCTATTACACACTTTTTCTTACCATATCTGGATTTTATACACACACATACACACACAAACACACACACACACTCACTCTCTCTCTCTCTCTCTCTCTCTCTCTCTCTCTCTCTCTACTAAATACAGTGAATTTGGGGAAAATAGTTTCTTTAAAAATATCAGTCTTTTGAAAAAAATGAAGTTTATTTTATTTTTATTTATTTTTTTTTTTTTGCTGAAAATAGCCCAGCGGTGGGTATCTTAAATGTACCACAGATCAGGGAAATGCAAATCAAAACAACTTTGAGATATCATCTTACACCTGTCAGATTGGCTAAAATCCAAAACACCAATAATAACCTTTGCTGGAGAGGTTGTGGGGTAAGGGGTACACTCATCCATTGCTGGTGGGAATGCACACTTGTGCAACCACTTTGGAAAGCAGTGTGGCGGTTTCTCAGGAAATTCGGGATCAACCTACCCCAGGACCCAGCAATTCCACTATTGGGAATCTACCCAAGAGATGCCCAATCATACAACAAAAGCATATGCTCATCTATGTTCATAGCAGCATTATTTGTAATAGCCAGATCCTGGAAACAACCTAGATGCCCTTCAGTGGAAGAATGGATGAAGAAACTGTGGAATATATACATGCTAGAATACTACTCAGCGGTAAAAAACAATGACATCTTGAATTTTGCAGGCAAATGGATGGAAATAGAAAACACTATTCTGAGTGAGATAACCCAGACCCAAAAAGATGAACATGGGATGTACTCACTCATAATCGGTTTCTAGCCATAATTAAAGAACATCGAACCTATAAATTTGGGATCCTTGAGAAGATAATAAGAAGGTGAACACCCAAAAAAGATATAGTAATCCTCCTGGATATTGGAAGTAGACACGATCGCCAGGCAAAATTGGGAACTTGAGGGTTGGGCAAGACTGGGCCAAGGGAAGACGGGGAGAGAAAAGTGTGAAGGGGGAGAATGGGGGGAGCTCGGAAGAATGGGGTGCTTGGGATATAGGAAGGGTGGATATGGGAGCAGGGAAGCATATATCTTAATTTAAGGAGCTACCTGAGGGTTGTCAAGAGACTTGACCCTAGAGGGGTTCCCAGGTTTTCAGGGAGACGCCCCCAGTTAGTTCCTTGGGCAGCTGAGGAGAGGGAGCCTGAAAAGGCCAGTTCCTATAGCCATACTGATGAGTTTCTTGCATATCACCATAGAACCTCCACCTGACGATAGATGAAGAAAATGACGGAGCCCCACATTGGAGCGCCGGATTGAGCTCCCGGGGTCCTGTTGAGGAGCAGAAGGAGAGAGAACATGAGAAAGAAAGTCAGGACCGTGAGGGAACCTCCATCTGGCGACAGATGGGGAAGGTGACTGAGCCCCACATTGGAGCACTGGACTGAGCTCCCAAGGACCTGATGAGCATCAGAAGGAGCGAGAACATGAAGGAGAAAGTCAGGAACTAGAGGGGTGCGTTCACTCATGGAGACGGTGGGACAGAACTAATGGGAGATCACTAACCCCAGTTGGAATGGGACTGATGGATCATGCGACCAAACCCGTCTCTCTGAATGTGGCCAACAAAGGGGGCTGACTGAGAAGCAAAAGACAATGGTGCTGGGCTCTGGTTCTTCTGCATGGACGGGCTCTGTGGGAGCCTTCTCAGCTTGGTCGATCACCTTCCTGGACCGGGGGGGAGTTGGGAGGACCTTGGTCTTGGCATGGAGTGGGGAACTCTGATGGCTCCTTGGCCTTGGAGGGGAGGGGAGGGAAGGGGGAGAAGGGGGGGAGGGAAGGGGGAGGAGGAGGGGAGGGAAGGGGGAGGAGGAGGGAAGGAGATGGAAATTTTTAAATGTGAAAAAAATAAAAAAAAAAAGAAAATATTCAAATGCCTCTAACAGTGATAGAAAGTTAAAAGTCTTCATTTGGAAGAGATATAATGTTGTTAGTATGTAAGATGGTTGAGGAATTAAAAAGTTATATTAGGCTTACAAAGAATTCAAAATATACTTATGTGGTAAATATGTCTTGATGTACTTTAAGACAGTAAATGACTGAACCCGTTAAGCCTGACAGAGTGGGATGACAGGTGAATATTTGGGAAGAGTGTCAGAACCTGTGGTGCTTTGGTTAACACCAAATTCACTCCTGGACACACAGCTTTGCACTTCCTCCAAAATGCGAAGTGTGGAGGGTTTGCTTAGTTCCTTTCTGTTGGTTCTGTGTAACAAATTATTTTTAAGTGGCTTCGGTGTTCCAATGCCTTGCAGCTGTGTGTTCTGTCCTGGATGACCACATACCTCTGACAACTGGTGGGAAATGCAGACTCACGAGCAACACCTAGAACTTTCAATCAATATTTCCATTCAACAGGGGTCCCAGTGTCTCACATGCACATTAAACTGAACTCCACCAGTTTTACTCTATGCCATTAAAATACAGACTAGGGAGGTGGACATATGGCTCAGTTGTTAATAGCACTTGCTGTTCTTGCAGGGGTCCTGAGTTTGGTTCCCAATACCTACTTGGGTATTTCATAGCCAGCTGAAAACTCCAGTTGCAGGGGATCTTACACCCTTTTCGGGTCTCTGAAGGTATTTACAAATACATAGTGCGTATAATACTCTCAGATACACTCATGTACACATAATAAGTAAGTAAATAAATAAATAGATTTTAAAATACATGAATTCTGATTACATGTGACTAATACCATTTGAGCAAACAATAGTCATATTTTTTTTTCAAGAAAGAAGAGCATACATAGTTAACAAAACAGATTTCTAAATGTCTTTCACTTGAGCTCAGTCTGTCTTTGGGAATTAGTTTATATCTTCTGAAATTTATTGTGCAAATGACAGAAGCAAATGAAGAAAAAGAAATTTGAATGCCAGGTTAAAATAATTTTTTCTTTTTGTTCTACATGGAAGTGACTATTAAATGCAAAAGTTTAAAAAATAAAAATGACTTTTCAAATTGATTGGCGAATTTCGCTGAAGTGTTTTCATCTGTCCCTCTTAGGCCAGCATACAAGCCTACTGAGGTTCAGAAGAAACCCTAGGTAAGGGGTGTCCCGGTGGATGAGATCATTATGAAAGTTGGAAAAGCTGCAATGACTTTGAGAACTGTACTTTTGATTGATTGACCACATTGAAATCCATACCTACCCATCACACGTTATGTTTTCAAACTCTGTTTCATTTCAGCTTTTTACTTGACTTCCATTTATGTCATTTTTTAGTGTGGGGAGGAAGTATGCTAGGAACGGCATGAACACAACCTCAAAGAGTGTTTCCATGAGGAAGTCTTGCATCAGCTTCTTTCCTCCCTCCCTCTCTCCCTCCCTGCCTCCCTGCCTGCCTCCTTCCCTCCCTCCTTCCCTCCCTCCCTCCTTCCCTCCCTCCCCTTTTCCTTCCTTTCTTCTTTTCTTCTTTTCTTCTTCCTCTCTCTCCTCTCTCTCTCTCTCTCTCTCTCTCTCTCTCTCTCTCTCTCTCTCTCTCCTATTTCTCTTTTTCATTTCAAAAGAACTTGATTCCTGTTTGTTAAAAGAATTTCCCACATCATGGGTTGGGCACTGTGATTGTAAGTCTTGTTCCTGAGGCTCAACACCGTTGCCCAGATCACTACGAGAGACACTTGGCTTTAGACTCTACAAAGGATCAAACCAATGGTGCTAATTCTGCTTCATTGTAGTTTATTTACATCTGCTACCATTCCCTGCCAGATGCATGGTTCTGGGCCTTTCTCCCCTAATCATCCCTAAGTCTGTCAAATATGTGAAATCTTGGAGCTTCACCTTCCATTAATATCTGCATCCAACTCCATCTAAGTGCAGCAATGGCAGGTTAGTGAGAAGCTCCTCTGGAAGGTGATAGCTTTATTGAGTGTCATGCGGCAAAATATACATTCCCTGCCATGCCCTTGTCTCCTTTCCACCCGGGTTTGAGAGAACATCACATTCACTCACATATCTTCGAAGTTGTGCTTTCTACTGGCAGTCATTATTGTGTTCATTTTTTTCCTATGTGACCTTATTTTTTCCCCTCTTCCCTGTCACACTAACACCTGAGGCACACGGAAATAAAATCCCTCCCAACACACCAGCAGCTTGTCATGCCTTCTGTTTGCGTTTTTGACTGCCTGGAAATTAATTAAGAGATGTTGATTTCAAAGTGCTTCTTTTTCTAAGTTTCTCAAATATTTAAACAAATTTTGTACACTTTTTTCCCCACTTCCCCTTTCTCTCTGTTTGTAATAAGATTAATTATGTGAGGTGCACTGCTGCTTATCCCCATGAAGGAAAATCTAAAACGAGGGATTTCAGCCTCAAGAAGGCTATTTTGTCCTGTTTCCGATGTTCTAAAGGGATTAATTTACCATATCGTATAGCCCTGGAAGACTGTGATAATTGAAAACATCCATATTCATTGCATGTTCAAAGGGATCTGTCTGACTTTGTAATGTAAAAAGTGCATTTTTAACCTGAACGGGGACCTGCATCTGCTATTGCTTAATCCTATTAGTCGGACATTTCCAAAGCTTTAGTGTATAATCATTAGCTCGTGTTAATCCTGAGACATGCCTCCAGCTTCTGCCTGTCAGAAGGAATCCCTGCAGGGAAATGTGGAGGTGCTGATAGCACACCACCAACTAATCTTATCTTAAATGCTAGCAGAAGCCTCTATCTGTGAGAGCCAGGGAATTAAAAACAAATTTTTATGGGTATTGGATAGCAAGGTTTCTCTCTCTCTCTCTCTCTCTCTCTCTCTCTCTCTCTCTCTCTCTCTCTCTCTCCTTTCTGTGCTCTTCTTTTTCACCATTCTTTGTTATGTGGTGTTGTGAGTACTGTATGGAAATGTGAAAAGCGGACCTGTTTAGGTCTCTGTTGCAGTAGAGGAGGTTCCTCATTAAATCACTCAGGATACTTGTCAGGTCTTCTATCATTTTAATTCCTTGACGTCAGAAAGTGAAACCAATTCTGTGCTTTGTGCCGCTGTGGGTTGTAAAGATGACAAGATGTATCCTTAAGTTTATTGTCCCTCCCATCACATGGGCCCTGGAGACTCTAAACTCTGGGTCCCTGGCATGGAAAGGAAACTACCACAGATTATTAACATGGGAGCGTTTTAAAGATGGAGTTGAAAGGGCCAGAGGGAATGTGGTGTAAGAGAATATGTGGGTTTGGGGGTTCTGTGAGAGGTGTGCACAAATATCATTGAGTTTCTACTTGTATTTCAGATCACAGTATACTGTAAGGCAGGCCCTCCATTTCATATGGAGATTTTAACAAAGGATATCTGACTATTTCTTCATTGATAATACATTTTAAAGTGGCAATCACCATGTGCTAGTTGTTGGGGTTTCTACCACAAATGTATTCCCTGCACTTACAGAATCTGAGTAGCTATCTTGATATAATTGGGGAGCCAGTGAACAAAAAAAGAAGTCATAATGAAAATGAGTATACAGGGTGGTAATTACTAAGATGCTGTTTACGCAATCTACTGTTTCGGTCTCTTGGTAAGATAAACCTGGACATTGGTGAGATGCCTCCAGGAGAGTTTAGAGTTTCTTGGTTCACCCTTTTCTAAAACTTATTACTTCTTTTAAAACCTGAAAGCAGCCAGGGGACTACACCTTGTCTCCACCTGTCTAAGATTATCCTCTATTAACTTAACATTAAGGACAGTTCTAAATTCAAGTGTTTTTTTTTTAATATTTCATCATTGCATGACTTCTAGCAATATGCTTTTGTGAAACTTTTTCCTGTCTAATCACCCTAGATAGGACATTATGACAGAACAAAGGAATGATTCCGTCAGAGTCCAACTTAATGAACCAGGATTTATTGAGGTTACTTACATTCATATAGGTGAGGTGTTATAGAGTAGAGATGACTCACTCAAACACAGTGTGTAAGAGCCTACCACAGCATACAGAATGTGAGGAGGGAGAAACTCCCCCACGGACAACAACAGCCAATGGAGACTGAGAATAGCTAAGCAAAGCAGGTTATTTTATGGCCAATCCAAATAAAACGGGGAATCGAGAGAGCAGGGGACAATGTTTATAATCCTGCAGGTCCCCCCCTTCTTTGCCTCATTGGAAATCAGGGTAGTACAATGTAGGTAGAATGTTCCTGTCTCAAAGGCGCTTTGTTCCAACTACCTGACAGCTGCCTCCCAAATTACCACAGAGGCTTAATATTATTTATAAATGCTCTACTAATAGCTCAGGCTTATTATTAGCTAATTCTCACATTTGAAGTTAACTCATGTTCCTTATTTATGCTCTGCCAACTGACAGTACTTTTTCTTAGTACGGTATACCCATCTTGTTCATTCTGCATCTAGCCAGCATCTCCCAACTCCACCCTTCTCCTTCCCATTATCCTTAGTTTGGTTGCCCCTCCTATACGTCCTGCCTGGCTACTGACTAATCAGTGTTTTATTAAACCAATTTGAATGACATATCTTTACAGCGTACGAGAAGATTAGCAGGCTGTTTATGTTTAAGCTTTCAGGCACACAAGCTTGTCTGTGGGTCCCTAGGCAAGCTTGGCTCTTAATAATTTTCTACTCTAAATGTTCTGTTTTGGGGGGTGGCCAGACTAGCATATGCTAGCAAAGTCAGGGGATTTTATGCCCATCTGTAACTGGACCTTAACTGACTCAAGGTATGTGAAAATGGAACTTAAAAAAAATCTTATGTGTAATGATCCAGAGAAACAGAATCTCCAGAGTACTTCTATAGGAGTTGCAGGCAGCTCAGTGAGTTAGGTTGGAGTGTCTCTGCTTCAAAGCAGGTGACAGGAAGTCTCTTAGACCTGTGAAACTGCCACAAAACAATGACAGACATACCATCAAATGATAATTTAAAAATATGACTTTCTTTTATAAATCTCTCTCTCTCTCTGGCTCTCTCTCTGGCTCTCTCTCTCTGTTTGTGTGTGTGTGTGTGTGTGTGTGTGTGTGTAGGTACAACATATTATGACACTCATATGGAAGTCAGAAAACAGCCCCAGGTGTCTGTTCTTGCCTTGCATTTCATCTGAGCCAGGCTCTCTCTCTTGCTGTTCACTGCTATGTATACAGGGCTAGTTAGCCCACTGGCTTCTGGATACTCACTTGTCTCTACTGCCTATCTGTCTACATTAGGAGCAGTGGAATTATAAGCATACCCTTTCATAACTGGTATTATGTGGGTCCTGGAATTTGAATCTGTAATTAGCATAGAGATTGTAAGTATATGATCAATCCTCTACTATGTTGGTCAGATGAGTTGCTGTAGGAACAATTCTCTTAGTGACTTGTCCACAGCTGTGAAGGAAGGATTTGTTGTGTCTCCTCAGGTTAAGCAGATACATGGACTGTACATTTGATCACAGATATCCAAAGCAATGGTTTGAAAAATTATATATTGACATTCTAACTTCTATTCTAGTGTTCTTATGCAGAGAAACCTTTAGTAAGTGACTAGACCATGAAGGTGGAGCTCCCAGTAATGAAGTTAGAGACCTTATACAAAGACCCCACATAGTGCTCTGGCCTGCTTCTCACCTTATTTGTTGCTCCATGAAAATAGGCTCTAGGAAGTGGTAAAATTAAAAATCTGAAATTAGAGTTTTGAGATGACCAGACTGTGTGCCACTCAGTCATCAAGTATCTGCCATGTGCCTCCTTAGAACTGTGGAGATACCAATAAGGACCAGCCATTGGCTCCAACTTCCCAGAACTCCCATACCAATAGAGGAGAGGCAAAATGTGCACTTACGCTTTTGATAAAGGGCAGAAAATGTAAGAAATATGGAGTCTGGAGGGAAGGCATTGCAATTAGCACACAAGGAAGGGCCCTCTGTCCACCACCGTGTGTCAGATTGCCAAGTCTGATTGCACATTCAAGTCTCAGGGGGACACAGAAGTCATAGCAGTGTGTGGGCCTCATCCTGTGGAATTCCAACTCAAGTGGCTGAGGCGGGGCTTCATCATCACCCCTTTAATAGCTTCCTAAGGTCTTTAAATGTGCATTCTGAAATTGAAAACAAGTCAGTTTTCTAAATACATATAAAAAGAAGTGGATGGTTTTGTTTTATTTTGTTTTTTAGAGACAGGGTTTCTCTGTAGCTATGGAACCTGTCCTGGAACTAGCTCTTGTAGACTAAGCTGGCCACGAACTCACAGAGATCCACCTGCATCTGCCTCTTGAGTGCTGGGATTAAAGGCGTGTGCCCCCACTGCCCAGCAAAGTGGATGGTTTTGAAAACTTTGTAAGTGTAACACACTGTATTTCCAGTGGCATCAGATGTCTTTTGTTTTCAGTTGTTCCGGTGAGCTATTTTTATGGTTTATTTTACCTAGTATTTTGTCATACCTTTAGCACTGTGACAAATACCTGAGAGAAGTAATTTTAAAATAGGAAATATTCATTTTGTCTCATTGTTTCTGAGGCCTAAGTCTCAGGCTACCTGAATTCAGGCTAACTCTCAATCCATCTTTAGGAGAGGATAGAATGTCCTCTCTCTCTCTCTTTCTCTCTCTCTCTCTCTCTCTCTCTCTCTCTCTCTCTCTCTCTCTCTCTCTCTCTCTCTCTCTCTCTGTGTGTGTGTGTGTGTGTTATCAGAATTGCTCAGGAAGCAGAAAGGTGACAGAAATGGAATAGCACAGATGTACTTTTGGAGGACACATTTTTGGTGAGTTAATTCCTCCAACAAGGCCCCATGTGCTACAGTTCTATCACATCCTTATATTCTGTTCCCCCTTCACATACATCAATTGAGCAAACCATTAAGTCAGACCGATCCTGGTCTATTATCTCTGGACATGCCCTCATACAAATACCCAAGTCTCCTAGGTGGATCACAATCTATTGAAGTTGATATTCATGCTAGATTAACCAACACAATACATTGATATAAATAAATTGGTTTAAATATTTCTCCAGAAAAATGTTTTGTAAAGTAATGTTGTTTCACAAAGCATTTTAATAACTTACAGTAATAATGACTTGCTTCCGACAAGGCACAATATGCAATAATGGCATTCATTAGTAGATTGGTACATAGTTTATAAAAAGTCATGCTTATTTGCAGTTGACACAGATTTTATATACAGTTAGGTGTAAACTTATTTTAAAAAATCAGAACTTGGTCAATGTTTTGTGAATTATTTTTTTCCTTAAAAATTTCTTTTTTCCTTGAGAAATCATTTGCCCTTAGTGAAGATCTTAGGCTTCATTGTCACAGTGGAAAGGGTATTGTCAATAATTTTCAAAGAAGTTTGACCATGCATTTCCCAGTTAATGATGAATAACTTACTAAGTTCTTCTTTAAGTAATCATATATATAGCCTGATTTGCTTGCGTTCTGTTACCCTCACTACTTCTAAGAAGAGAAGATTGTTCTTGGGAAGAAGTGTTGCTGGATAGGAAAGCTGTGAAAACAACCTCCATTTTCTCCCCGTGGCATCTCAGGGCAGAGTTTCCAGAGGATTTATCTTTCAGCAATCTGGAAAAGTATAACGTAATTCTTCTTTTTCAAAATGGTCTTATTAATTCTTCCTTATGTTTTTTTGTTGTGAAATATTAGTTTAAGATGTGTTACATTCATTTATGCTGTGGAATATTTGTTTAATTATGCAAAATGTGTTGCATTCTTTTATGTTTCATTTATTTAACTCTGTATAATTGTGTTGCTTTGCCTTTCTAAAACATTTGACTGGTCTAATGAAGAGTTGAACGGCCAATAGTTAGGCAGGAGAGAGGGATAGTCATGGCTGTCAGGCAGAGAGAATAAATAAAAGGAGAAATACAGGGGCTGGAGAGAAGGCTCAGAGGTTAAGAGCATTGCCTGCTCTTCCAAAGGTCCTGAGTTCGATTCCCAGCTACCACATGGTGGCTCACAACCATCTCTAATGGGGTCTGGTGCCCTCTTCTGGCTTGCAGGCATACACACAGACAGAATATTGTATACATAATAAATAAATAAATAAATAAACAAATAAATATTTAAAAAAGGAGAAATACAGTCTCAAGGGCAAAGGGAGGAGTTAGAAAAGGAGAAGGAGAGAAGGATGCCAGGGGCCAGGCACCTTGCTACACAGCCAGCCACGGAGTAAGAATGGAAGGAAGATATATAGAATAAAGCGAGGTAAAAAGCACAGGGCAATAAATAGTAAAATATTTATTTATAATAAAATAATAAATAGTAAAGGGAAACAGGATAAGATAATTTAAGTTAGAAAAGCTAGCTAGAAACAAGCTAAGACCAGACATTCATAAGTAAGAATGAAGAATAAGTAAAAAAAAAAAAAGTCTCTGTGTATTTGTTTTGGAGTTGGGTGATGGACCACCAAAGAGAAAAAAAAAAGCAAAACAAAACAAATAACAAACAAACAAAAACAAAACAACTACAGGTTTTCTTAAACTATGTAAAATCTTGTACATTTAAAGGACCTTCTAATTTCAGTTCTGCACTATAAATGGAAAGGCATTCAAAAGAGTATTGATTTAGGTAGAGCAATGTTTCGGTTGTTAAAAGGACTGATGCTGTTGCAGAGGACTGGGATTTGGTTCCTATCACCTGTGTCCAAGGGCTCACAACTAGCTTATAACTTTGGTATCAGGGCTTTTGATGTTGTTTTCTGGTCTCTGTGAGCACTCACTTACATACAGCATCCATTCTCATATACTTAAGCAAAAATAAAAACAAATTATTTTTTAAAAGACTGCAAATGTAGGTATAAATTTGTGTAAGGTCTACTTTGTTAGCTTATCAATATATTCTAGAGAATAATCCACAATGAATGAATGAAGGAACAAATAGATTTAAGTACCTTTTGCATGTTTTGGTGGAAATAGCCAATGCCTTCTAAACAGTATCTTCAAGGCCCCCACAGAAAACACAAGCAAAGGAGAATAATTTCCTTCCATTTCTGAGAAAAAAAGCCCAGCAACTTTATTTCAAGGGTTGAAGGACACCAACCTGAGTAATAATTTTGTGAAGCACCAAGATGTGGAAGAGAGAATGTTGCTGCTGTGGGACAATGGTTTCACCCTGTAAAGATTTGTTTCTTGTACTTGTTTAATAAAATGTTGATTGGCCAGTAGCCAAGCAGGAAGTAAAGGCCAGACAGGCAGGAAGCAGAGGTGGGACAATGAGAACAGGAGAATTCTGAAAAGAGGAAAGATGCAGTCTGCAGTCATCACAGAGGAGGCGAGATGCAGAAGAAGCAAGATGAGAATGCCTCACTGATGAAAGGTACCAAGCCTCTTGGTGGACACAGACAAGAATTATGGGCTAATGTAAGTTATAAGAGTTATAAGAAGCCTGAGCTAATAGGCCAACAAGTTTATAATTAATGTAGACTTTTGTGTATTTCTTTGGGGGATGAATGGCTGCAGTATCAGGTGGGACAGAAACATCAGTCAACATGTTGCTCATGAAATTCTGTTTATTGTCTGTATTCCCCATTCTGGTTGCAAGGAGGAATGGGTCATGCAAGGGAGGAAACATGAGTACCTTTGTGTCATTTGCATGGTGAAAAGTCTTCAGTTGCCAGTCTCTTCCTCTTCCTGCAACATACCACCTGAAAGGCCAAATGCCAGATATCTAGGGACAGATCTAGTGAAGATTCTACACAGAGCCTGGATGCGTGCTTCTTCTGTATCACCAGAAAACACAGGTTTTCAAACATGCCTGAAGAATGCTAAACCAGTGAACATTTCTGGACCCCTTTGCTTAAGGAATTCTGAAATTGTTAACAAAGTGATAAGGACTTCTTCCAATATTAGATGACTCTGCACATTCTTTTTTACTCTTTGGAAATCATGTAAAAAAAGAAAAGCAGATTTTGTAGCTGCCAAATTCTGCCCTCTTGAGCCAAGTCTTTTGGGGGAAAGTCTACAGGACAGTGAGGAGAATCTCCATTTGCTTGGTGTTCAAGGGAAATGTGATATCAATATTCTCCCTTGGCTCAAAGGAAATCATTGATCTTACTGTTAATTCATCCTTTTTAGTCTAAATAACTCTTAGGTTAATTAGACAAGCTTTCTATTTCATATGTGGTTAGTTATGAAGAAAATGGGCATGCACTCAATTACATTTTTAGATTTGCAAATATTAGATAGTAGCAAATTACTTATTAGATGCCTTTAAAATTAAGAGCCCCTGTGAAAAATATAACAAGAACTTTAAAAATATTGTGTTGTAATTGGTTGATGGCTGCTCAGGCAACAAAGTTTATCAGTCCTGTATATATCTGACTATATGAGTTGTTAATTGAAAGATTGAATTATGCAGAATTGTTGCTTCTGGCTGCATTTACATTTGCCTGTGTTTTACAAACACCGTCATTTGAGACTGGTACCAGAGGAACTGAATAAGAATTTCTGAGTTATTATAATATCCAGCTAGGGTTCAGAACCACTATTGAAAGAGAGTCTGAATTGGTGTTTTAATTGCTTTTATTAGTCATATGTGTAATATGTAAAACGTGTAGTCTCTATGCATTCAAGTTTTCATTTTCACGCACTAGGGGATTTTATCCCTGTTTGGTTTGAAGTACACTTCCAATCCAAATCAACTGACTGCTGAGAGATCATTTGTCTCTATGCTAAGGCATAGAGAAGGTCACACATGCAACCTTTGTGAGCTGACCCTTTCCCGTTTCTCTCTAGGTCTCTACTCATTTCGGGAGCATATGCCTATGTCAGAACCCCAAAGGCAAAGACAGGAGCTGGGTAGCACAGGAGGCTGTTTCACACACTGTGTTCGAACCTTGATTTGATTCTTGTCTCCACTATTTCTAGTAGTGTGGTTGGGAAATTATATGAATTTGAGATTATTAAATCTTTAATCTCTATCACCAAGCATGTGATTGGAACAGGAAAAAGCATCCTACAAAAAGAAATTTTCCCTCCTCAGAAAGCTTATATCCCAGAACAGAAGACTAAAAAACAAGATAGAATGATTTTATTTTCTTTTTTGTTCTGAGATTCGTCCAGTAAACAATAACGAGTATCATCACTGCTAAAGAAGAGCCAAGGTTTAGCAACCCCAGCCACCAGTGTAAGCAGGATGAGCTCATCTACCCTTCCTGCCCCAGCTCATTTCTACCTGTGCTGAAGGACAGCAGAGAGTTAAACAGTCTTGGAAAGTCTGTCCTTGACTTCAGTCACCCTTGTTGTTGGATTTCTTCTATATCTAGTCCATGGTTTTGAGTTTCCTCCAGGACTGACAGAGTATAATTCTAGCTCATGATTTCAGCATTCATCCTAGTCAGCAACATTTTGGCCTCCTGAGACTCTACCCAACCAAAACCGCTGGGAGTAGGATCAGCTGCCATCAGGGCTTTCCTGGTCTTGATGGGGAATCACTTTTGACTCAGAGCTTGTTCTAAGATGAGAAGTTAAGTAGAGGTTTTTCTGAACTCTAACATATTAACCACTTCTCCTAATAATGGCCTTCCACGACAAGTTTAACATCAAAATTAATTTTAAAAACCTTTAAATCAAAATTTTCATCATGTAATAAGAAAATATTAACTTCTGACCATTTAGTTTTAAAATGAAACATAAGTGATCCTGGCTATTATATTTACTAGTGACATTCTATTCTGCAAACACTATACTCTGCTAAGCCAGATTTGGAATTTGCTTGCTTTCTTAAAAAAAAATCTAGAAGTGTTCTTAGCTTAAACAAAAGCACTTGTAAAAATAAGTAAATGTCTCAAAGATTCTCTCTTCTAAGAGGATTAAGTCATAAGTTAAAGAGAAAAGGCACTCATTTCTGATTCTTCTATAGTCATTCCTAGTGTTCCATGTGCCCACTATTGTAATGTGAACATAGTTTGGTGTCACTATCAGCTCAACAGTGATGGTCTAGAAAGATCTTGCTTCAGAGAGTCTACTTCCATCGTGGTTAATGATGAATGCAAAAGGTCAGGAATCTCTTGCATGTTCTGGGCGGTTTCAAAGAGAATGGTTACCTCTCTGAAACCACCTACCACAATGGTACCCTGTTTACTTCCTTCTTGTAGGAGAGGCTTTCTAAAAAGACACCAGGCTGAGTACTTTAGATCCGTGACATAGAATGGAGCACTGGCTGTAACTTCATGAAAGCTCCAAAAGTTCCTAAGCCTTCTGTATACTTCTTTGTTAAATGAGATTTTTTAAAAAGGGGCTTATTGGGAGTTCCTGCCACTGTCCTGACGTGATGTCTGATAGCCTTGGCTTCACTTTAGCATGCTGCTGCCAGACTAATTCACCTGGACCACATCCTTTCCTATAGTAATTCCAATTCTGATCACTGGTTTTAAATTTCTCTAGTCCATGCTGTGTTTAAAGATTGAACTCTATCTTTCTCCCTTACTGCATGACCCACAGACAGCTGTTCTCGCACCTGTCATGATGATCCTGATCAAAGTCTTCCTGACTCTGGTCTGGTTTGCTATAAACCACTGAATATGGTTTTTTTCTTTAACACATGCATGTGGTGAGGTAATCACAATAGCTCATTTCTCGGTCACAAACGCTCTAACATTTGAATCAACACAGCGACATTTGGTTGAGGATATTACCCATCTCTCCATGCTCATTTTTTCCCCCAGAGAGCCCTCCCATTCTCCATTTCCCCCTCCTCCGCTATTCTTTTCTCTGCTCACTTGTCTCTGCTCATGACAAGAAGGAGTGCCTCCACTGGACCAATTCATCAAGCCATGACACCAGCAGAGTCTCATTCCCTCTGACAGTTGTCAATTTAAAAAGCAAGAGAAGCCTTCAGTGTGGGGGTGAGGGACGTGAATAACATTAGTCATCATTACCCTGAAGCCACAAGGGTTTGCTGTAGCTGTTCCCTCATCAGACTTCTCATGACTATGCCCTGAGGATCACCCCCATCACTCTAAATAGTCATGACACAGCCAAAGTATAGGTTAAAATGATGAGCAAGAGAGACAGGCCGATCCCAAAGTAAATAGCTTGAATTAGAGGCATTACAACAGTTAATATGTCAGGTCCCTGCTGGGAGGCCATAGATCCTGTGTGGTCTGTTTCCCTTGAATATTGAAATTGATTGCGCCTTGGGCAACAGAAGGGCTGGTGGGGGAGGGGGAGCAGAGAATTCATCCTTCCACTCACATGGATCAAAGAGAGCTGATAGTATTATGTGGAATTATATGCTCTGAAGGTGCAGGAAATAGAATTTAATAGAGAGATGGAATATAGTAAAAGAAGCCCTGAGTCTTAGCTAGTGTCTCCCCAGGCCACACTATCCAAGGAGTATAAATTCGGTCATGCTCCCACTCAAATCATATTTCCCTGGCAAAGCTTTAACTTACACCACTTTCTTCCTCTACTTGCCAACTGTTTTTAGAAGCCTTCAGGGGATGCTTCCCATGTATTTAAACACAGTACTCTTGGAAACCACAGCTGAGGTTTTCCTTCACCCCTTCTGCTTACCTTGGAGATAGCAAGCAGAATATGATAACTTTTGAGCTATTCCACAGTGCCAACTACAGAGGACATCATTGCCACTATGATATCACTGCCACAATGCTTTTAATGTTACCACATATTATGTTAGTGTGCAAGTGCCTGGATTAAGGCTGATATACCCAATTGGTTCCTTCTTAAATGCAAAGATAATCTCAATCTCATAGTGACTTCAATTGAACTGTTTCTGTGCCCTTTGAAGTTACAGTGTGAAACCACAGTAATGGGTACAGAAAATCACATGGGTTTCTTGGCTCAGACTCTCCTAAAACAAGTTCAGAAGTCATGTGTGCAGGATGTGAATTGGAGCACGCTCAGGTGGGCAGTCCATACAAGAGAAGATTCATTTGGAAACCAGGCAGGAGAAGTAAATGGATACCATTTCAGGTGGGGAGGGTTGGGGTGTGTGTGAAGCAGCAGGACTGGGCAAGGTAAACCTCTGTGACTGATGCTGTTTTACAAGAACCTGGTGAGAGCTGGAGCTGCATTGGTCCTTCTGAGTTGTTTGCAGCTGAGACAAGAAAAAGCCAGGGTGTGAGCTCTCACATTGTATGGGCATCAGTGTGCATTGCTCCCTGGCAGGGATGGAAACAAGAAGGTGATTCTCTTCAACTAATGATTAAGTCACAAAACCATTTATCTGGAAATGGTCTACAGCCTCCTGTAGCCTAGTGTACATGGAAGAATAAGTGCCTTCTTGGTTTTCAACAGGAGTCTCACTTTCTCATCTTCTCTCCCTTTGCTGTCATCTTTCTTCTTCCCAAGACATCCTCCTCAGGACAAGGTTGTGACTTATGGAATCCACACTTATCTAGATAAAAGTATGTGTTACTTTGGTTTATCACCAAATTTGAAGCATTTTGATGAATAATGGGTTAAAATATGTGATTATTTCAAGAGTCTTTGTTAGATAATATTTTACATTGACAATTAATCTTAGCCAAACTATAATAATATACCAATCAGCAAGAACAACACATTCTAGTAAGGAAAACATTATCCTTTTCTACATTTTGCTTTTATCCTTTTTATTTTTGCTTTCTGAAAGAAACTCAAGTAATTTTATCATCACCTCTTTTGATTATTGTATGGTTCGCTTACCTCAAAGACAAGTTCCAAGCCAAAACAGAAGGAGAAGTGAACATGTTCTGAATATACAGAGTGCATAACTTCCTCCTCTTAGTACTGCTCACAAGACAATAATCAAGAAACTTATGAGGAAACCACAGACATTCCAGACTCTTGGGGAGATAGGGAGCTACTTAGGGAGAACATGAGGAAGGAGATCTCACAGAGTTTCTCTGAGAATGCACATCCAATTGAGACACCAGAAGGGAAACTGAGCATCCATGGGAGCTTTGAGGCCGCACTGAGTGACGAATCCTACTGGGCTAGGAGGTGACAGGAACCAGGAGGCACCATGAGTGCACTTGCTGGAAGGACTAGAGGGTTGGCAAAACAGTGGCTCTTTGCAGGATTAGGTGCTCATCAGACTCAAGACATATGTTTTGTTCTGCTCTAGTGGCCCATCTGTGTGCAGCTGGAAATGTAACTTCATTTCCTGAGACTAATACCCAACTTTCAGAAGGATGAATAACATGAAAGAGAAGGAAGACAACTTAATTATTTTCTTCTCATCAGATTATGTTGCACATTGTGTCTCCATGACATCTTGAATTGTAGGGAGAATGAACAAGAAAAAAAATCAATTCAAGAAAAAAAAATAAATTTTTGAACAGAAAACTTCATTTTTCTTTCTTTTTCTCTTCATGATCAAATATTTCTGTATAGATTGATAGTGATAGTTTTGTTTATTTTAATAATTTTGACCTTAATTACTTTTATATTATTGTGATATGACACTGTAGTCAAAGCAACTCATAAAATAAAACATTTAATTTGGGGCTCACAGTTTTAAAGAGTTAAAGTTCACGTCTATCATGGCAAGATGAATCTTAACTATCAGGCATGGCTCTGGAGCAGTAGCTAACAGCTCACATGTCCATCCACAACCATGAGGCAGAGAGACATTGGGAATGATGTGGGCTTTTTGAAATCTCAAAGCGTGTCTCCAGTGAAACACCTCCTCAACAAAAGGTCACACCTCCTACTCCTTCCCAGACAGTTCTACCAGATGGAGACTAATCATTTAAACACATGATCCTATGAGGAGCATTCTCATTCAAAATACCACAAATTTGTATGGAAACTTAAAACTCTTAATCTGTATTTTTTTGCTGTCACTTTAATAGATTTTCATATCATGTAATAAATAAATAACACAAACTGATGCCGCATTTTAAGAGAGAAAGAATGTAAAGTTGGGTAAATGGAGAGGTAGAGGAAGATCTGAGAAGAGTTGGGGGATAGGAAAAGAAATGATCAAAATGTATGCGTGAGATTCTCAAAGAATAAACAAAACCTATTTTTAAAAACACATAAATTTAAATGAACAACTTTTAATTTAACATGCCTGTAATCTAGAACTCAAGAGACTATGCAAGAAGGATTGTGAGTTTCATGTCTGCCTGGCTTTAGTTAGAAAATTTTGTTTCAAATTAATAAATAAAGAAACAAATTAAGACTGTAGGAGCTTGATCTTCCAATTAATACATCAGCAATTTAAAAGTATCTGAGGTTATAAATTTGTCCCAAATTATATGTTCATATTTTCTTTATGGAAGAGATATAATTAGAATATAGAGAAAATAGGCGTAAAATGAGCACTGAAATAATTACTCTAGTCTATGTTTTCACTTTCTCAAGGTTAATATCAGTTTCAATTTATGCTGTAAATATTTAGAGTTTTTATCTAAATAAATTCAAGTATACTTATATATTATATAAAACATTTTACCATAATTGCCATAATGTACTTATTATTATAATACAACTCTTTATACTATATCATAGATATTTTTACAGTTTAGTCCATATATGCAACTATTTTAATTATTAAGGATACGTTTAATGGTATTACTATGTCTTCACTTACCACCCTGATGGCTACTTAGTCTTCTCCACATTTTCTACTTTCAGTGCTTTTACACTGAATATTTCTTATACATGTATCTCAGTGCCCTGGGATCACATTAATATAGGATAAATTCCTAGAAGTGGAGTCACTATGTTTACTAGCTCTGTGCATTGTCAATTTTGATGGGTATTGGCAAATTTCCCTTTCAAGTAGCTTGCCCAATTCCATAGTATAAGAAATTTAGGCTGCATGCTTTCCAGGCATGGTTGTTGTCTCTAATTTTCCCATTTTTATGTGAAGGATGGTATTTATTATTAAATGTCTATTTCCCCAATTGCTACATGAGAAACCTCTAAAATCACTATTAAGTACGGTTTCTTTACTCTTATATTACAATTTTATGAAGTCTTCAGTTTTTTGCTTCATTTCTATCACCTGGTTACTCTAAAAATTGATTAAATTTTTGTTCATCTAGTCAAACTGGATTTGTTTTCCAAGAACTCTGTAAAGTATATCAAAACAGATTTTGGTTCATCTCAAGGGATTTCAGGGCAGCTGACAGGGGCTGCACCTCTCAGTCCATTGGCTGCTACAGCACTGTGCAGTATAGACAGTAGACCAAGAAGTTCAGAAGCAGTGCACAGAGAAACACAAGGCAATGGTTCACACCTGCTTTGGGCTCTCCTGTTAAAAGAAGAGAGGATGGTTGCAGTAAGGTAAACATAAATATCCAGAAATCCGTTTTTATTCCGGGTTGGGTATGGTTGCCTTAGTCAACCACAAATGAGAGAAGCAATGGTATAAGGAAGACTAAGATTTGAACCCAAGTAATGCTTTGGAGTGAGGGAACTTAAGTTTCACAAAGCCTGTTTTAACATGGACACAGTGATTCTTTCCCACAGGATATCTTTATTTGAATTAAGATATTATTGAAGGCCGGGCGGTGGTGGCGCACGCCTTTAATCCCAGCACTCGGGAGGCAGAGGCAGGCGGATCTCTGTGAGTTCGAGACCAGCCTGGTCTACAAGAGCTAGTTCCAGGACAGGCTCCAAAGCCACAGAGAAACCCTGTCTCGAAAAACCAAAAAAAAAAAAAGATATTATTGAAGACTAGGGCTCCGAAAGAAATCAGGATACTGTTCATTCACAGTGATTGATGCTCCATTGCAACTACCCCTTGTTAAACCTGAAATTACCTCTGAATCAAAGCACCAAAACCAAAACTATTTGATGACTTGTAAATAACAATTATTATCATATTTCTTGAACTCCCAAATGTGTTGGCCCCAGACTGGTTGGTATTCAGGGCATTTCAGAAACCATTTAACATACATTAATAATACCCACATCATTTATCAATTTGAAATTTTGTATCATTTGGCATGTTTTTACAAGTCCATTTTCAAAGATGTACCTACTGGCGTTGAACAGTACAGAGGTGATGCATTGAGGTCAATGACTTATAAAAAATTTCATGAAGTTTGAGACCATTTCTACGAGTTAACTTTGAACCTGAGTATAAAGAGCAGCAGAATGTTGTAGGTGGAGGAATCAGAAAACCCAATTGGTTCATTGTCACATCACTGAATGTCTGAAAGTTCAGAGATGAAATCCTGTGTGTAATGGGGTCTGAACGTAACAGCGTGACAGCATGACAGAGAAGACATTTTATAAAATGCAAAGTTTTAGGTTTTACCCTGGTTCGGGGCCATGGAATTATAATATTAGAGCCTGCTAGATATGCAGCACAGACCGGATGATCACAATCAGATTTCCACTCTATGGATTCCTCAGAGTTCAGTCACTTATAGAAAACACTCCCCATATATATTTTGTTTTTACATAAAAAGCCAACAATTTCCCTTAAAAGGTCTTTAGATTTTAGGTAAATTAGAAACAAAAATCAATTATATCAGGAAATGAAGTGAAATCTGTAGCCCAAATAACTCCAAAGAGCATCTCCTTTTTTCTCTTTCACAAGTGTTACACTTTCCAGCACTGACTAAAAGAAAAGAAACAGGAACAGCTCTGTACCTGTCACTGTAAAAAATCAGGAGCATCTGACCCTTAACAAATCCTTTGATAAAAACTTACGCTACAAGGTGTCCGTCTTAATTACTTTTGAATCACAGTGATACTATATCATGACTAAGGCAATTTATAGGAGAAAGAATTTATTTGATGGTAACAGTTTCAGAAGTTGGGTCCCTGACAGCAGTGGCTGAGAGCTTATCTCTTGGACTCCCGAAACTTCAAAGGCCACCCAGAGTGATACACCTCCTTTAACAAGACCACACCTCCTAATCCTTCCCAAACAGTTCACTGACTAAGGACCAAGAAATCAAATACACAAAACTTTGGTGGCCCCTCTTTTAAAAACTATAACAGTTCCCCAAAACAAAACAAAACAACACAGTGTACCTCAAATCTTTGTCTTCAACATAACTGGCAGAGTTCGTTGCTGGTCTCTAAACCTTACACTCACATAGATAGCATAGTGCCATTTCTGATGATTATTGGAGACTCAAATTGTGCCTTCAGTTTTGATATTCCTTATTCAGTTATTTTAAACATTTTAGTCACTTAGTAACAAACCTGAAGCAGCTCCATAAAAGAAATTATGCATTTAAGTGCACTGGGCTTTTCTCAAAACATTTAATAAGAGGGGCCTAAGAGAACAACTTCCCCACTGCTTTAGATAAAAGTCATTCAAAGGCTTGTCTTATTCCTTGCCTTTCTTGGGAAGAAATGTTCAATAGAATAAGCCAGTTATTCTTTTTCTTTCATCTTTTCTTTTCTAAGTGTTTCTAAGATGGAGACTCCACTCTGCTATGTCTGTAGTGAAAGGCATTGGATGAGAACAATTGCAGAATAGTAGGAGAGCAGGGAGTGGTCAATGTTATTTCTTTTCTGATAACTCTCTGTCTTATTTCTTCTCTGTCAGCAGTTGTGAACGGCCTCCCCTATAGGCCCAGCTAGTACTAGACTCAGTATGTTTCTCCTATCCCAATACTTGTATGTGTGTGTGTGTGTGTGTGTGTGTGTCTGTGTGTCTCTGTGTGTGTGTCTGTGTGTGTCTGTGTGTGTGTCTGTGTGTGTGTGTCTCTGTGTGTGTGCGTGCGTGTGTTATGCATCAAACTCAGGGCCTCATGCATGTTAACCCAATGTTCTACTGCTCAGTCATACGCCTGCTCTTTAGTATAAACTTTCCTCAAATGCCTATGTTATTGCCATTACCTGGGCTTTTCTATCCCTCTATTACCATTTTAGCTCTAGTCTTATGTTTTTCCTTTCCTTATGTTTTAAAGGGTTTTGTTAGTCAGAACCATGAACTTCAGCAAACATTTCCTACTCAGCTGATGATATTTAATGCAAACTTTCTTTGTCATTAGTTTATTTCAGGTAAAAACACTGTAAAAACACAGGTGAATTTGCTTCTATGTCCATTTGTTTCATGATTTCTTTCAGTAAATATGTGAAATACAAAACTGTTTAAAGTTATTCATGAAATCTCTTAACTTCTTAACTGTAATCTGTAGGCTTGTCTTGTTTGTTTGTTTTTATAATTCTTTGGCTCTTTCGTAGGACCCTCCATTCAGCTCTCAAATAAATACACACAAAGACATTATTAAATGCCTGGCCTTCGCTTGGCTTGTTTCTAGCCAGCGCTTCTTAAATTATCCCATCTACCTTTTGTCTCTGGACTTTAGTTTTTCTCTACCTATGCACCTTTCTTTACTTCTTACTCCATGGCTTGCTCTGTAGCTGGGTGGCTGCCCCTGGTGTCTTCTCTCTTTCTTTCACTCCTTGATCTTCTCCTCCCAGAAATAACTGCCTCCACGGTGTCAATGCTTCCTCCAAAAGGCTATAACTATTCCAAAAAGGCTGCATCTCCTGATAGTTCCTTTCCCTATGGCCAAACATTCAAACACATGAGTTTATTGGGCCATATATATTCAAACCACCACACTCTTCATGGTAGTGGAAAAGTAAGTAAGACAGAAATTGGTGACTAGGGATTGGGTTTTGCTGTGACAGACCTGACCATAATGTTTTGTGGAGGAATATGCAATACTTTTTACTTTGGAGTAGAGAAGTAATTGAATGTTATAAGGAGAGCCTTGGAAGTCAGTAGGGCTAAGAGCAATGTGGACTATGGTAGCCCAGCCCAAGAGGTTTCAAAGGAGAAAAATATTAGCAACTGGGAAAGATATTTTGGAAAGAATGTGGCAGCTTTTCATTTCCTAAGACCCTACCTGAGGCTAGATTGAAGAGTTTTTGACTATTTTTTTGGAAGAGGAGATTTTAAGACAGCTTAATATTGATTCTGTCATGTAGTTATTAATGATCACACTTATGTAGGTCTATAATGAAAAAGAGCATGTAGAACAATAAGGAACACTGTAGTAAGGAGAAAAAGACACCAGGGAATTTAATTTAGTGTTGGAGCCAAGATTTGTGTTGAAAGAGATAAACAAAAATGAAATAGAGGAAGTGATGCCCAAAGGGTAAGACCACATCCTGTTCAGTTTCCGATTTGTGAAAAGGAAATTTTTCTAGAAAGAAAATTTCAACAAATTAAAGCTTATGCAAATGTTATTCAAGGAAGGGCCCAGGTTCCATATTGAGTGGTTACCAGAACTTGACAGCACAGGCCATGTTGTTCTGGCTTTAGAGTCTTGAAGTATTTAAGAATAAACAGGTTACAGTTTACAGTAATATAGATTACTCCTGCATGGGTAAGTAGAACCACTAAAGCCAGTCATATGAGAGGCCATTTCGTGAAACTGTGAAATTAAAGTCTGCATGATGTTGAGGACCCCAATATATTAGAGATACCAGAATTATGGTATACCTGTCAGTGAGAGCTGCTCACAAGCCCAAGAGGAAAAGGTATGTTGTAGTCAGCAAAGTTGGAAGGGCAGACCCATCTAAGCCCTTTGATATTTGACATAGAGATATAATTTGAAGTTTTCTCTCCTGGATTTTGATATTTCTTTGGTTCAGTATGTCCTTACTATGTCCCTGTACTCCCTTTTGGAATATGTCCCCTGTCATTTTATGATGGAACTATGGAATTTTTATTATTGTTGTTTTACAGGGAGTTGCAATTAAGAGATTTCCTTGAGTCTCCAAAGAGACTTTGGATTTTTAAATTGTCTTGAGACTCTGAAAGTCTATATAGATATTGGAAGTTGGACCAAATGCATTTTTTTATTATGATTTGGCCCAGAGATTGTGGGGGCCAGGTGACAAATAGGATATAAACAGAGTTCTCATACCCAGGAAAACAAAAATTTGGAAAAATTTCAAGAGCCCCTACCAATGGTATCTTTAAAAATGAAGGGTGAACTAGACAATTGCTGGGAGTGGAGCCTGAGCAATCAAGAGATATTTAGAATGTGAAGCTGCCTGCGAGCTGCTTCGAGGCTGCATAGCTGTAGATTTCAGTCATCAGCCATGTTAGCATGTACTTTATGGCGACACAGCTGCTTTTGAGTTATTATTGCTCCTTGTAAGTAACCCCACTCCCATACTTCTGTTGGTAACCCCAACAAAAACTCATTGATTAGCCAAATTAAATATTAATGCACTCATTACTTTGATCTGTCCTGGGCTCTCTCTCTGGGGTGAGAAGATATACTGCATCTTCTTAGGCAAAATCTGTCACACAACAGGCCAGAGAGAAGACATGATATGGAAGTTATTGGGTCTTTCACCTATGGGTGGTTTGGAGCCAATTCCATAAACTGTGTGGATTTCCTTTGTGTGCTCCTTTTCATCTCAAGAGTAACTGTTTGCAATAATATTATTGGTAGGTCATGGTAGATTCGTTTTTTTTTTTTTAACCTATGTCAACTGATAAAATCACTGAAATAAACAGAACGAAGAGTGTCCTTTTTACTTAGGTATGGCTCAGATAGACCTCCAATTTAGCCCTTTAAAATAGCCAAATCAAATGCATGTGTTTAAAAAAATCCAGATACCTCTGTGACTAGAGGTTCAATGACGAACGGATGGTGATTTTTCTTTCCCTCTAATCAATTGAGACATTAGTTCACTCAATTTCTTGAAGAGAAATAAGCCGGGAATGGGCAAGAGGGAGAATCTTCTGGATAATGCAGCTAATCATCAGGTGACATCTTCGGCACTAACGTTTAGTAACTGATAATTGCTGTAACCAGGGCCATTGAGCTTTGCAAATATTATCCAGTAAATTTTAATTAGTACCCAGGGGATTGAAGAGCTGTGGGAAAGCTCTTGGGAGACGCTTCCCTGGCCAGTAGCAATGTGTGCGGAGTAATTTTAGATCAGCTGGCCTGTCAGAGCACATCAGTGTCATCACAAGGCTTATCCGCAGGAAAGTGCACCTGCTTCGACATGGAAATGAGGTGCATTATCTGCCAATTTGTGCTGCTTATTTCCACCGCTCCCTCAGGTTTGATGAGTAGGAAGCGCAAGGGCTAAAGCAGAGGACCGTGGAGGAGAAAAGGAGACCTTTGCTGCTTCTCTTCAAGGGCACACGCTGTCTGTTTTCTGTTTTTGGCTGAAGTGGGAATTTTGTTGAAGATGTGTCTAAATGAGATATTTAAAACGATGCTATGAAAAGTGATGGTGCTGTTGTGCAATAAATGTCTATGCATTATCATTTTCCTTCTGTATGGTGAATTTTCAATCATATTGAAGGCTAGGGTGAGAAATTAGGTGTGAAGAGATAGGATCATTTACAAGGACTAAATTAATTCCAAGTAAAAGATACCGACTGATATAAACAAACGTGCAAACACAGAATTTGAAAGTCTTTGATTTAATTTTTCTTATCATATGAAATACTTCATAATGATAACAGATTTAAAAAATATACAATATTGGGGTAATACCACTTTTGTGATGAGGTATCACTATGTAGACTAGGCTGACCTTGAACTCACAGACATCCATCTGCCTCTGCTGCCAACAGGATCAAAGAAGTATGATACCAGGTCGCTTGTTCGTCCTGTCCCCCCAGAACCAAAATAACCACATGTCAATTTGTTGCAAGGAGAACTCTTGTTCTTCCCGGCTGCCCAGAACCAAAATAACCACATAGAAACTATATTAATTGAAACACTGCTTGGCCCATTAGCTCTAGCTTCTTATTGGCTAACTCTTACATCTTAATTTAACCCATTTCTATTAATCTGTGCACCACCATGAGGTTGTGAACTACCAGCAAAGTTCCAGCGTGTCTGTCTCCAGTGGCTACATGGCTTTTCTCTGATTCCTCCCTTCTTTCTCCCATCATGCAGCCTAACAGTCCCTGCCTACCTAAGCTCTGCATTGCTATATGTCCAAAGCAGTTTCTTTATTCATTAATGGTAATAACAGCACATAGAGGGGACCCCCCACATCAATACTATTTTTTAAATATAAATATTTAGCTTGTACAATGTTATGTACATACCTTTTATTGTCCTTACTGATGGGTAGAAAAATGAGCTCAGAGTAATATAGCTACAAGCTATAGGTAACTCAGGAATTAGATCATGTTATCTGAATTAGTACTCAAGGCCTTTAGCATATGAACTCACATTTTCAATGGTTCAAAGACTAACACATACGTGTCCATGAACACATTGTATGGCATAGAGAAGGCCTTCATTGTGTGAAGTCCTGAGGGCTGTGTATTATTGACATGAGCTGGTCATGCCAAGGAACAAAGTCTTACCCCTTGCGTAAGGCTCAGCAAAACATGAAAAAGCCTTCCTTTGGTCCATGTGTGGATGTTGATAATGTGTGAAGAAAATACCCACCATAAATTTCTCCCCTAGATATTTACTTTCTGAAGTCTGCCTCCCTAGAGAGGCTGCTCTAACCAAGGTTGACTAAACCTGACTCCTTCATTAATCTGTGTACCATAAAACCTGCCTTTTCCATTAGCTGTATGTAATAATACTACCTTCCAGTTCAACTATTTATAATAAACATGTTAAGATTACAAGGTACTGTGGCTTTTCCATCAGAGAGCCTAGTCTGCCTGATCCCAGCTTTACTGTGTTCATCCTCTCACTGTCTCAATTAGGTCAATCTCCAGAGCCATGCAAGAAAGTGGCACACATGCAGGAGACATACATGGAGAAACACGTGTACACCTACAGTTCTACACACATTATAAACACTGGTGTGTGTGTGTGTGTGTGTGTGACGATTTCCTTCTCTGTCTTTGTAATGGAAAACTGTCATAAAAGCAATGAGTTTGTCGTTGAATGAATAAATTTAACAAACATATTGAGATGTACTTCAAGAAAAACCTAGGATTTGTCATCAGGAAAATGCAAATAGAAATTAAAATCAGATTCCACTTAATCAGCCAGACTGGTATATTAATCAATGCTCTGTAATACATAAAAAGAGAAGTAGTAAATGTTGGTGAAGATGTACAGTGATCAGAGCTCTCTCCCTCCCCCCTCCCCCCGCACACTGCTAGAAGAAACAGAAAGTAGTGCGACCTGTCTGACAAATAGTCTGGAAGCTTTTTAATGGTTGAATATAAAAGAGCCAAATAAAGCCAGCAACTACATCTGCACATGTGTATCCAAAGGAAAAAAAAAACATTGTCTAGACCCCAATTTGTAAATTACATTCATTACAACATTACTCACAGTGACCCCTAATACAGATAACCCAGATTTTCATCCATTGGTAACAAGATAAACAAAATGAGTGCAATGGGATATGCAGCCATAAAAATAAGCGGAATAGAAATACATGCAGCAGCCTGAATACACCTTGAAGGTTTGCTACATGGTAACAGATACAAAGACCACATATTGCAAGACTGTGTGAAATTTCTGGAACAGGCAAATCCATGCATTGAAAGGGCAGATTAGTGATTTTCCAGGCTGGAAGAAAAAAAGAAATAGTTTGTGAGGAATAAACTATGCTGAATCTGCTTTGGGAAGATGAAAATACTGTAAAATTAATTATGATGGTTGCACAACTATGCAAATATATTAAAATCCAGTGATTGTATGTTGAGTATTTAATATGTGACACATAAATTAAATCTCAATAAAGCTAAATACTAATCCAGTATAGAAACCCAAGTATGCCACTCAATCTTGAACATCTACCTGGATGGCTTTGAGAGGATGGACCACTTTTGTTTTTCCATTCAAAAATTTACACTTCCTCCCCTCCTCCCATTCTTCTCCTGCTCCCCCACTCACGCTCCTCCCCCACCTCTTTAAGAGAGGGCAGGGAACCCTGCCCTGTGGGAAGTCCAGGCCTAGAGGAAGCTTTGAATCCAAATAGACTAGGGTCCCAAAAAGCCAGTACATGCAGTAGAAACAAGTCCCAGTGCCTTTATCAATGGCTTCTCAGTCAACCCCCATTGTCAGCCACATTCAGAGAGTCTGGTTTGATCACAGGCTTGTTCAGTCCTGGTCCAGCTGGATTTGATGAACAGGTACACTGCCTCAGTGGGTGGACCAACCCCTTGAGGTCCTGATTTCCTTGCTCATCTTCTCCCTCCTTCTGCTCTTCAACTGGAGCTTTGGAGCTCAGTCCATTGCTCTTATGAGGGTCTCGGCCTCTATCTTCATCCATTGCTGGACAAAGATTCTATGGTGATATTTGAGATAATCTTAAGTGTGATAGTGGGGCAAGGCCAGGTCAGGCACCCTCTGCTCTGCTGCCCAAGGACCTAGCTGGGGACATCGCCGTGGACACCTGGGATCCCCTCTAGAGCCAAGTCTCTTGCCAACCCTAAAATGGCTCCCTTAATATAGACATCTTCTTGCCTGCTCCTATATCCACCCTTCCTCCATACCCACCCTCCCACTCCCCCAAGTTCTCTCCAGTCGTTGCTTTCTCCCTTCTCTCTCCCACTCTCTCCTTATCCCCATCCCTACCCGACCCCTACCCCCACCTGAGGTTCTTACTTAAACAAAATGGGGAAGTGTTGCTGGAGCTCCTTCCACTCCTTCAGCCAATAGCTGCTGAGATACCAGCCCATTGAGGCGTGGTCTCTCCTTCTTTAAAAAAGCAGCAACTGCGCACTCTCTCTCTGGCTTCCGGCTCTGCTTCCAGCGACTAGGCTCTCTTCTTGATTGTGCAGAGGGCTGTTGTCTGGAAAGGTGATCTGTAAGTTTTTCCCCTTTAAATAAATAACCATTCTATTAATGATAATTCCAAGCTGGTGTGGGATTGTTTGTGATTTACGCCTTCAGATGTGCAGTAACGGGAACATTCATCCATTGCAGGTGGGAATGCAAACTTGTGCAACCGCTTTGGAAATCAGTGTGGCGGTTTCTCAGGAAATTCGGGATCAACCTACCCCAGGATCCAGCAATACCACTCCTGGGAATATATCCAAGAGATGCCCTATCGTACTACAAAAGCATTTGTTCAACTATGTTCATAGCAGCATTATTTGCAATAGCCAGAACCTGAAAACAACCTAGATGCCCCTCAATGGAAGAATGGATAAAGAAAGTGTGGCATATATACACATTAGATTACTACTCAGCGGTAAAAAATAATGACATCTTGAGTTTTGCATGCAAATGGATGGAAATAGAAAACACTATCCTGAGTGAGATAACCCAGACCCAAAAAGATGAATATGGGATGTACTCACTCATTAGTGAACTCTAGCCATAAACAAAGGGCATTAAGCCTATAATTTGCAAGCCTAGCGAAGCCAAATAACAAGGTAAACCCAAAGATAAACATATATAGATCCTCCTGGAAATTGAAAGCAAACAAGATCGCCAGGCAAAAGATGGACCACTTTTTAGCATCCAGTTTTTCCATTTGAAAAATGTGAATTTTAATCTTCTGTTTGCAGTTATGAGAAATAAAAAAATAATGCTTGTAACATGAGCATAATAAATTTCTAATATGTGGGGTAGTAGTAGAAGTGACATTATTAGCATAAACTAGATTCTGTGGCCAGTGAAGGAGAGCAGATTTGAACACTTAGCAAGTGAGGGAGGGGAGGACTGAGAAGGTACACAGAGACATACAGGATGTGAATACAAGGAAAGATAGCCCATGGGTGTTTGGAGACATCAGAGATGAATGAGGTGACATGGCTGAAGATGGAGGTCCAGAGAACATCTCTTTAAGGGGAACTGAGGTAAGCTCACTGTCCCATGTTACTGGGACCTCAGAGTCAAATCTGAGTCTTGAGTAACAGAGGAATTGGGTAATCTGGCACTTTTTAACTCTGGGAGCCTTCCAAACTAGGAAATTAATTTTTTCTTCATTTTTTCAGTTCCAGAATGCTTGATGGTCTTTGCATGCTGGCCATGATACAGCTCTTTTCCAGGGACTAAGTGCATGTTTTTGAACTCTGTAGATGAACTAACCACAGTCAATGCAATGTGAAGCAATGTTCTAAACATCAGGTGTAGAGGCATATGGCATCCAGACCAAGCTGGGAAAGCCCCATTTCTCAACCTTTTCCACGTTCCCACAGAAGCAGAATACTAATGACAAGATTAACTTGTTTTGGGACTAATGATCAGAAAACAGACATCTTGCAGCTTGTCCTCTTCAGGGAAACAGGCGTTCTGGTGGTGAAAGTGCTGGGGTTTCCCCAAAAGGAAATCTATTGCCTTTCTCACTTTCAAAGGCAGGTGGACAAGGAACAAGCCTAGTGTGTAGATATATATCCTCTTGTGCAAAATATCTGACCTTTTCTGAGTCAAATTTGTGGAGGCTGTCCTAGTTATTTGGAAGGCTTGTACATTTTGAAGGTAGGTGCTGTAAACTCACAGCTGAGCCCCGATCACAGCAATTTCTCGAATATGTCTTTTTGTTTAATGTGTTCCTGGCTTAGCTGTCACTCTGTGCATTCTGGAATTTACATTTAGCCAAACAGAAATAGTATAATTGTGTTTCAGAGGAGGCAAGAATGAAGTAACTAATATAAATCAATACTTAAGTCTGGAAGAAAAGTCAGGTTTTCTAATTTGGAGGGGGAACTCACTATGGTGACATAGCTATGTGCGCTTGACAAACAGTTGAGCATACATGGAAACAACATCTTATTTTTTCTTGACTACACAAAAGGAGAGCAAAGATGCCATATGGTATTTTCGTTTTGTCTGGAAATATTGAATCTCACCGACTCTGTCTACATAGGCAGAGGTGTTTGCTTTATTGAAAGTTTCTGTGTTATCTGTACATGTTGAGGGTCATCTTCGTTCCACACAAAGAACTCACCAGTTCTCTTAGAGACATTGATTTGCCTTGAAGTTTTTCAGCCTAGTTTTGTGTCACACTTTGGTTTGAATGAAGGCAGATGATTACACATTTTCTTTCACTAGTGAACTTAATACTCTAAAATGCATGGCAAATGCCAGAGGACAGACACAGAAAGACCTTCTAGTAGCTCTGTTTTAATTGGAGAGAAAGAAATAAACTGTATGAAAATCTGAACCACTGTCAGTGAACTATGTGGAAGTTCTAATCTTTTTGAAAGAAACATTTGAGAGATGTTAGTGCAAGGAGGAATCTGGATGGCAAGATTTGAGTATATAGGGATGAAATTAAGACTGGTACCCATTGCATACGTCAAAGCGGGGGTGGTTTGTGTGGTCTTAATAAGTACTTATAATAGTCTTCTTTCCTTTCATCTTTAAAAGTAGTATTAACATATATTCATTGTTCAGAGAGATGGATTTTATAATAACATTTGGTCAAAGTCTGTCATGTACTTGACCATGTTAAGTCCCTGTTCATGTTTCATTTCCCCTAGTTCCCTTCCTCTTCTCTGATAGTCTTACCACTTCTATTTTCATGTCCCCACTGTGTGTGTGTATTAGGTTTGTATGTTCCACGTCCATGGTTGTTGTGAAACATTTGCTTATGCTACAGAACATTAACTGTGTAACGTTACTTTTGTTTATGATGTATTTGTTTAACCATGTAAGGATGTGCTACATTTGCTTATACTGAATTTGTTTAATTATGAAAAGATGTGTTGCTGTCTCACCTTGCCTGCCTAAGGCACTTAGTTGGTCTAATAAAGAACTGAATGGCCACTAGTTAGGCAGGAGAGGGATGGGAAGAGCTGGTAGGCAGAGAGAATAAATAGGAGGAGGAGAAATATAGGCTTAAAATGAGGGAGAAGAAGAAAGAAAAGAATGAGTAGAGAAAGACACACTGAGAGCCAGAAGCCAGGCAGATGCCAACCAGCCACAAATAGAGACAGCAGGAAAGTAAGACATACACAAAGAAAGAAGGTTAAAAAAAACCCAAGGCAAAACATAAAGAGAAACAGATTAAAATAAGAACAAAAAGTCAGGTCAAGAATTCATAACTAACAATAAGTCTTCATGTCATAATTTGGGAGCTGGTTAGTGGCCCAAAAGAAAAGGCCTGGTACACACAGTGTTTGTCTTTCTGGGCTGATCTTATTTTGTTTAATATGGTCATCTCAAATTTTATCCATTTCTTCCAAATAATTTCATTTTTCATGACCACATTGTGTATGTGTTTTACATTTAAAAAACCCATTTATCTGTTAATGGGAGCTAAAGTTGATTCCATAATTTGGCTTTTGAGAACAGTGTTGTAATAAGCATGGATAATTAGGTGTCTACATAGTTTGCTTAACTAGAAATTTTGGGCTATATTTCTGGAAGCACTGTAGCTAGGTTAAATGGTAGCTCTTTTTTAGTTTTATGCAGAAATATATACATCTTTTATGGTGACTCCACTAACATATGTTCCTACCAACAATCTATAAATATTCTTTTATCCTTAGATCATTTGTGGTTTTCAAGATGTTTTATGATCGTTATTACTTTAATCATCTGCATATGTGTGTATATTCAAAAGCATAGGTATGCGTACATGAGTGCAGAATAAAAGAGTTATGGGTCTCCATCTGGGATAAATAGGCATGTGTGCTGTCTCCTTAGGAAAAGTCTTGTCGCACAACGGTGCTGCATACTGAATTCAGGTATGTCCTCATCTATATTATCTACTGGTGACCAATTTTGAACCAGAATTGCTTTAGTAGTTACTTTAATGTCTCTTTTACTGCTTTGTTAAACACACTAATTAAGATCATCACATTAAAATGTTTACTTAGAGTTCTCATAGATTATCCCCTTTGATCTCATAATTATGTCAGGTAATTCATTATTAGCTCATTTTACATGTAATATGCTAAAATTTAGTGAGCATACATATTTTTCTGACAGTGCATGTTAGAAGGAACAATTTAAAAGTTCTACGTTCCCTTAAACATTAAAAAATATGCATGAGGAAAGACTAAGAGGTGTTGCAACATGGGAATAACACTTCTGTTATATTAGAATTAATGCAAAATCCTAAGAGGTAAAGGATATAAGAATGAAAAAATTCCGTGATATTAAAGGTAAATGTTAACACTTAACCTGCAGAATTTGCTAGAAGAAGCAACTTAGGTTAGCTGCTGTCATTCCAGTAGAATAAGCAAGAGGTCACACATTCAGAAGTAGACTGTGAAAGAAAGCTTTTTTTGAAATTAGCTGACAGTTCTTTACTGTCTACTGAGCATCTAAAGTCCCACCACTCAATATTATGATGTCTCTGTGATGGTCTGGAGTCTCATTGTGGACTAAAGAGTACTAAGACCTTCCACACCTCCCAAGTTGTCCCAGGAGTGGAGATGGTAACTCTCAGGAGAGTTTGAACTGTGTCTCCTTACATTGAGACAAAGAGCCTGGTGTCTGTTTCACTTGAAGAAGTCTGAAAAGCCTAGACTGCGGGGCTTGGGGTTGGGGAATAAGCTGTGAGGAGAATAAAGACAGCCAGAAAAGTGAGGAATGGGTTCAGATCTCTATTTTTCCAGTTTGGAAGATTGTGCTTTGCCATAAGATAGTGTGGAGGTGGCTGGTCTTGGGCCATCCTGAAAGTTTCTAGGTTATAAAGGATATTGATTATTCCAAATGCTTAAGCTTTACCCATGGGCCATCATTTTGGCATTTACTGTGACAGGCAGATGACGCTTGTGATAAAAATAAAAGAACTTGAGAAAGCTCTGTCCATGAACAGTGGAGGAGGTGGGAGAAGAGGCAAGTGAAGGGCAGTTATGATACTGAACATTATTTGTGCTGGTGGAGCTTGTCTCCTTCCTAACCTTGAAGGATGCCTTCCTTGACCAAATCTCAGCATCCATGGAGTGGGTTTTATTCTCACTTTTGTGCTAATGTTCACCAAACTCAGATCTGCCTTGAGCATGGGGCACAGAGAAGCTGTACACCATGTGAATTGAAAGTTTGGGTTTAGAGTAGATGTTTTAAAGCACAAACAAGCAAAAGCCCAAGTCTCTCAGAACTTGTGGAGTTTGCTGGAGATGTAATCTGGAAAAGGAAACACCCCATGGAAAGTGCTATAAAGCACTCAAGGGAAAGACCATAAACACAATGGCAGGCAGACTAACTGGTTGACATTTTGCAGATTTTTAAAACCATTAATGATGGAGAGGAAATGGCTGACATGGACTCCGGTAAGGTATTGTGGAAAGTTCACATTGGTGAAGTTGCCTGGCTGAAGCTTTACACATAATGTAGCAGCCCAACTTTGAACTGTGTCCAGGGTGCTTGTAGTGGGTCAAATGCAACTTCTACTAGGAGAGTGACATGCGGAACTGCTTATAGTTACACAGTGCACACATGCTTTCTCCTACAAACAACAGGAAAGGATAATTTCTTGTAGCCCCTAGGAGTAAACAAGATTTTTGGTCAGAGTAAAGAAAGTAAAGATAAAAAGAGGAAAGGCTTTATCTTAGATTGTTACAAGTTCACTTAGATTCCGAGGAAATGCTGCAGGCTAGAAAACAGCCCGCAGAACACAATTATTAAAGAAAGGCATCAGAGTCCTACAGAGAATGAGATACCAGTGTGAAGAATGGGAATCTCCAAGGAATGGTCAGAGAGAAGATTTTGGAAAAGCCAGCCATACCAGAAGAAAAATTCATTTTAATTAAAGTAGGCCAACATATGGGAAATAATGCCTCATGAGTGGAAAGTTCTGTTATTGAGAAGAGCACTTTTTTTTCCTTTTTAAATAATTGGTTTCAAAATATTTCACTTTTCCTCTAGCTTGTTTTCTTCTTACTGTGCATTCTTTTGATTCATAGCATAACCTCTATTTTATAAACACTGTGCTGTAAGGGTGTTTCTCTTGTTTTAGAATGTTTAGAAAGAAAATTCAATGACATAAATAAAATCTGGAATGTCAGAGATATTTTCCTACAAATTATAATCAATATAATATATATATATATAAAATATGTTATCTATCTATCTATCATCTATCTATCATCTTCTTCTTCATCATCATCTATCTAACTATTGTGGAAAAATGCTAAGTAAAGGGAATTTGGGAATTCCAAGTAAGTCAGAAGTGAATAGACACCTAAAAACTAGGTGACTTTTTTATGAGAAAAAAAAAATGATTGTGATTTGGAGTCACACATGGGAGGCATGTCTGTTTGTTTTTTCATTTTATGTGCTAATTCAAAACAATGGCAGATTTTTCACTTTGAAAATATAAATTCCTTTCTTCCCACTCCTATTCTCTTAAAATGTCACTCCCACCCACTTCACAGCTAGAGGCTGGAAAGGTGGCATTTGAGCAGGTTGGTACAGCAAGATCTTGTTTCTTGAGTCAAACATGAAGAGGGTACATGTGTGCCACTTTCTGTAGATTACCCCTCTGATTGTTTACTTGCTCATCGGTGATTTATCAATAAAAGTGTCAGTACTGTCATGCTGGAGGACATGATGGGCCCTGGAACAGTGTTAGTCGGCTGACACGAATCCCCAGGGAGCTTTGAAAAGTGCCTTGGCCAAGATGGTGATCTAATTGACTTCTGGAGGTCCTGGGTATTGGTAATTTTTGACACTGTTGTCCAGGGATGTTGGGATGTAGGTAGGCCGGGAGGAGCTTGGTGTGCCAGGCCACCTGTGTGTGCTTTTGGAGGAAGGTGTTGTGTAATTCAATCCTTGCAGCAGTGCCGCAGAGGCATTGGAGTCTTCATTTTAACTGGGAGGGATGGCATGATTCCCCCAGCACCGCATCACTAAGGTATGGAAGGGTGTATTTCATTTCTGTCATTGTGTTTGGAAATTGTGGGTTGGAAAAGCTAATTCAGTTCCACTCAAATAAAATGGTTTACCTGTGAAACGATTTCCACCATCTGTGCCTCTGAAAATAGAGTGGCAAGTTCTATTATGGAACTGTGGAAAGTTTGACCCCAAATGAACAACTGATAAAAAGTGAAATTAAATAGCATACGCAATCTTAGAAAGGAGATCCCCAAATAGGTCTCTTAAAATTATTTCTATTATTTGCTTTTATATTTATATGTTTCAAAGGAAAGATTCAACCAATCTTTATTTTTCAATGTTCGATACAGTATTTCTTTTCTCTATTATTTCTGAGCAAGATAAACTCAGGAAACACTAGAAATGTCAGGCAGTAGGTTTTTCTTCCTGATAACACATGAGGCATGTGAAATATTGATAAAACAAAAATACACTTTTGTTAAGAGGTTTTGAATTATTGCTTTAGCTATCAACTCAAATGGAGAACGTATTCTCGGAGGAGCTTAGCAAGTGCAACAGCCGTCACTGTGCCACACTTGTGAACATACAGGAGTCTTCGTACAACATATCTCTCAGCTGACAAGTACTTGTTATGCACCATAAAAATACAAACTCTCATAGAAAAGGAAGTGAGTGAACAGAAAACAGACTCCCTTGTACAGAAACACTGCCCACTTTGAATGACTTTATCCACTTCATTTTGGTAATTTATCTAGCAGTAATTAATCTCTTCAAGGGTCAATAACAGGATACTGTAAATATTACTTTTCAAAATTTTAACATTAATACATTCTCTCTCATTTTGTGTGTGTGTACAAGTGTGCACACGGGCAGATCAGAGGACAGCTTAGGTGAGTGGTTTTTTCTTTCCCAATGTATAGATTCTAAGTATTAAACATGGGTTCTCAAATGGTGGGGAAGCAACTACACCTGCTGAGGTATTTTACTGGCCCAAGTGTCTTATTTCAATTTCAGTTACAGCTGGCTAATTTGTAAGGGTCACTTTGTAGCTGCACATGTAAACCTTTATCAGTGGATTTTCTCTCATTTTTGTTGGATTGTTGAGAATTTTGTACATTGTATATTTTGATCATATATATGTTTCCCAACTCCTTCTCGACCTACCCCCATGTATTTATCAATCCAATATTGAATTCTCTTTTCTTTTTTGAATCCATCAACTACAGTTTGTGCTCCCTATGTGTTCTTGGCTGTGTGGCCTTCCACTGCAGTATAAAAGGATCCACACTAGGATCTACTGAGATTCACAACCTTGAAGAAGACTAATTCTCCTATCAATAGTCAGTAGCTCCTTAGCTAGGGTAGAACTTCTTGGCCACCTCACCTTTCCATGCTAAGATCTTGTCTAGCTTGAGCTTGTGCAGGTCTTGTGCATGCTGTCGCATGTTCTGTGAGTTCATACATGCGTCTTCACTTCTGTGTCTGAAAGAAACTATTTCCTTGTACTTAGTCACTGCCTCTGCCTCTTTAATCTTTCTGTCTTCTCTTCTACATTGATCCCTGAGGCTTATGAGAAGGAGGTGTGATTTAGATGTCACATTTAGGACCAAGTACTTCATAGACTCTTACCTTCTACATATTGATCAGTTGTGGGGCTATTAATCCCAATCAAATGCAAGAAGAAACTTTTTAAACAACAGTTGATAAATACATTAATCTGTGTGCAAACGGTAAGCGTTCAGAGTTGGTGTTTTAGACTTCTCGAGAATAACAACTTATAGAATGAATTGCTCTCTCTGTATATTGAAAGAAGATTTAATAGAATGACTTACAGGCTATGGTCCAGCTAATCCAACAATATCTTGCTATGAATAGAAGATCGAGACTCTAGTAGTTATTCAGTCTATGAGGCTGGGTGTCTTATCTTGTCTTCAGTATATGCTGGAATCCTGAAGAATTAGGCTTTCTTGCAGTGAAGAAATGGACTTGCTAACAAGGGCAAGACCAAGTAGGCAAAGATGGTGCTTCCTTCTGTTATTTACCTAAACTTCCAACAGAATGTGTGGCTCAGATTAGAGGTAGGCCCTCCCACCTCCAAAGGTCTGTTTTAAAGGTGTGCATTCCTACCACAAAGCTTTGGACTAGCAGTGAATCTTTCCACTTAAATTCATTTAATTAAGCAAAAATACCTGTGTGGAATTTTTGAGTTTTAGTTATTTCCAGCTGTAGCCAAGTTGACAACCAAAATTCCATCTCGCAGTTGGTTTATTTAATACTGCGCACATTTAGCAGAGCCTTAGCAGAATTTTCTCCCCTAGGGCATACACATGTCTATCCTTGGGTTCTCGTCATGAAAATAATGCCAGGGAAAGAAACCCACATACATCTGCTATAGTTCTACTTCATAGAGTAGGACTTAACTAAAATCATAAAATTGTTGGTTACTTCCATGATGCCTGTGGGCATATCTTGTTAGGTTAGTCATTGTTTATACCCCACTGGGATCACAGTTGGGTACGATTGATTATCATTTTTCTCCTCTAGTCATGTGAATAGACTTCCAGTGATATGAAAGCTATCAAGTAGAATGAAGCTTCTAGGTGAGCACCAGCTTGATTTTGTCATTTCCTCTGACTCAAGTTTTTGGGGCTTTCAGGAGCAAGCTCTTACTATCAAGTTCTGGTGTGCAACCAAGAGCATTGCCAACAAACAATAATGTTCAGAGGGTTTATGAGAAATGCATGGCCAACAACTCCAAAAAATCTAACCCATTCTTGACACTGGGCCTTTAGTTTCTAAATCTGTGGCGCCTAGTAAGGTCACTATTGCTATGTTGCAGAGTAACTCCATTTAAACTCTTTATATATCTGTATGATTGTACAATAGTGTCTACAATAGTAGATTTCTACATGACCTTCTGAAAGAAAGGTCTTTTGTGTTAGTTATTCCTCCACATATTCCTTCCTCTATTCTGTCATTCCTATCCCCACTCCATTTAACCCTTCCTGTTTTGCCCTTTAGATATTTGTACCATTGTGCTCTAGCTCCCCTTCCTTGAAAGACCCAATGGCTCTTTACTATATCCTGACCTATAGGTATTCTAAATAGAATATATACATATGTATACATATACCTCTACCTATCTCTATATCTATCTCTATCATCTACCTATCAATCTATCTATCTATCTATCTATCTATCTATCTATCATCTATCTATCTGTCTATTCAAAGCTAATATCAACAAAAGAGAGAAAGCTTATAACATTTCTGCTGGGTTTGGGCTACCTCACGCATAATGGTTGTTTCCAAAGCTACACATTTCCCTGTGATCCTAACATTATTAAAAATGTAATATTTCATCATGTAGTGTAAATATACTATATTTTAATTGCCCATTCATCATGATAGAGCTCTATCTAGGCTGTTTCTATTTTCTTGTCATTGTGAATAGAGCAGTAATAAAAAGACTGCACATGCATGTCTTTTTGTAGGACACATAATTACTTAGGTATATGTCTAAGAGTGATATAGCTGTATGATGTGAGATATAGACTTCAGATCTTTTAAGGAAACTTCACGCTGATTTTTATAGTAACTACACCAGTTTGTCCTCCACCAGAACTTGATAAGCATTCTTTCTTTCCGAATCCAAGCTAGCATTTGTAGTCATTTTTAAAAAATTATACCTATTCTGAATGGGACGAAATGAAATCTCAAAGTAGTTTTCATTTGCATTTCTCCAATAAATAAGGTTTTTGACAAATTTTAAAAATTGCTTTCAGCCATTCCTATTTTATCTTTTGTGAACTCTTTTTAATTATATGACTCACTTTTAATTTGGGTTGTTTGTTTATTGTTTTGAGCTATTTGTCTATTCTGGGTATTAATTTTCTCTTCTGATGTAGAGCTGGTAAAGATTTTTCCCTGTTCTCTAGACTTCCTCTTCACTGCAATGCTCCTTTCTGTACAGAAGTTTTCTAGTTTCAGGAAGTTCAATTTGCAAGTTGATGATCTTAATGTCTGTGCTGCTAGAGTCAGTCAGAAAGTCTTTTCCTGTGCCTGGACATTCAAATGTGTTCCCTACTTTCTCCTCTGTCAGAGGTATCAGGTCTTACATTGAAATCCTTGATCAATTTGGAGTTGAGTTTTTTTTTTTTTTTGTTTTTCGAGACAGGGTTTCTCTGAAGCTTTAGAGCCTGTCCTGCAGCTAGCTCTTGTAGACCAGGCTGGTCTCGAACTCACAGAGATCCGCCTCCTCTGCCTCCCGAGTGCTGGGATTAAAGGCGGGTGGTGGAGACTCTAAAAGCCATAAGGGCATAGGCAGTACTACGTTGTATCTAAGATTACTTAGTACTTAGTACTACAGTATCTAAGAGACCACAGATGCTATTCTAGACTACTATGTGCAGCAAAATTTTCACTCACCTTAGATGGAGAAAACAAGATATTCAATGGAAAAGTCAAATTTATAAAACATCTATATAAAAGTCCAGCCTTAAATAAGATATTAAAAAGAAAACTCCATGGTGTTAACTATACCCATGAAAACACAGTCAATAGATAACCTCACATCAGTAAAACCCAAAGAAGGTATATACACATGAACACAGACACACACAAACCCCATCACCTCCATTACCAACAACAGCAACAATAACAGGAAATAGTCATCATTGGTCATTGATACATCTCCATATCAGTTCCCCAATAAAAAAACAGACTAACAGAATGGATAAAATAAAACAATCCATCTTGCTACTGCATACAAGAAACACAGTCCAGATCAAAAAAATAAAAAGTAAAGGGTTTGAAAAAGATTTTCCAAGCAAATTGACCTAAGCATGATGGTTTAGTTATCCTAATAGCTAACAAAATATACTTCAAACTAATATTAAGGAAAGGCACTTCATACTCATCAAAGAAAAAATCCACCAAAATAACTTTTCAGTTCTTAAAATCTATGCATCTAATTCAAGGGCACCAACATTTGTGAAAGAAATGTTACTAAATTTTAAATCACACATTGACCTTCACACATGATAGTGTGAAAATTCATCACCCTACTGTCAGCAATTGACCAGTCACCCAGCCAAAACCTAAACAGAGAAATACGGGAACTAACAGTCATGATAAACCAAACGGATCTAACAGATACCACATTTCACACAAACAAACAAAAGTATATCTTCTCAGCACCTTATACAACTTGCTCCAAAATTGACCACATACTTAGAAGTCTCAACAGATACAAGAAAATTGAAATAACCCCTTGCATCCTATCAAATCACTATGGATTAAAGCTAGAATTCAACAACACAAAGAACTGAAAACCTACAAACTCATGGAAACTGAACAACTCTCTACTGAATGAATAATGGGCCAAGACAGGAACAAGAAATAAAAAATTCCTATAGTTCATTGAAAACCAATGCATAGCATACCTAAACCTATGGGACACAATGGAAGTGGCACTGAGAGTAGAGGCCATAGCACCAAGTACCTACCTTTAAAAAAACTGAAGAGAGTTTAGAGATATTACCAATTTAACAGCACACTGGAAAGCTTTAGAACAAAAAGCAAGTACACCCATGGGAATAGATAGAAAGAAATAATGAAAATGAAAGCTGAAATCAATAAAATAGACACAAAGAGAATAATACAAAGAATCAATGAAACAACAACTTGGTTCTTTGAGAAAATCAACAGGATAGACAAACCCTTATCCAAACTAACTAAAAGATAGCGGATATCTAAATTGACAAAATCAGAAACAGAAAGAAAGGCATAACAGCAGAAAAATGAGGAAATTTGGAGAATCATATGGGTATGTTTTTAAAATTTGTACTCCATGAAATTGGAAAATCTAAAAGAAATGAGTAATTTTCTTAATACATGCCACTTACAAAAGTTAAATGAACAAGAGAAAACAGCTTAAATACACCTATAACCCCTAAGGAAATAAGAGCAGTTATTAAAAATCTCCCATCCATAAAAAGACCAGGGGAAGATGTTTTCTTTATCATATTTTTAAATTATAAGTATTCACTTGTAGTTACAGATTAGATTTCTAAAACTTATGCTTCTTAGAAATCTTTTTTTCTTTTCATATTTTATTAAAAAATACTTGTCATTTTACACACCAATCCCTGTTCCCCTTAATTCCATTTTCCCACCTACACCTCTCTCCCTTCCTATCTGCCATCTACTCCTAGAGTGAGAAAAGCCTTCCTTGGGGAGTCACCAAGGTCTGACATAACAAGCCTTTCTCCATCCTAGTATCAAGGCTGAGTAAGGTATCCCACCATAGCAAATGGGTTCCAAAATGCCAGTTCCTGCAACTGGGATAGGTCCTGGTGCAACAGCCAGGGACCCTACCAATATTTCAAGTTACATAACTGTTTCCCACTTTCAGGTGGTCTAGTTTGGTTCCCGGCAGATTCCCCAGTTCATAGTCTGTGAGCTTCCACTATCTTGGATCGGCTGTCTGTGGTTTTCCCTATCAAGCTCTTGACCCTACCTTGCTCATATGATCCCTCCTCCCTCTCTTCAGCTGAACTCCAGGGGCTCAGCCCAGTGCGTGGCTGTGGGTCACTGCATCTGCTTTCATTAGTTACTGGCCAGACAGCTTTAATTCTGAATTCCTCCAGTCTATCAAAGAAGACTTAACTCCAATACTCTTCAGATTAACCCACAAAATACAAACAGAAGGAACACTGCTAAAATCATTTCATCATGCCACAGTCAACCCAATACTCAAACCACATAAAGATTCAACAAAGAAAGAAAAATACAGATGAATTTCTCATATTAATATAGATGGGAAAATAATCAATGAAATACTTGCCAACTGAATCCAAAAATATATCGAGAAGATCATTCACGATGATCTGATAGACTTCTTCCAAGTGATTCAGGGATAGATCAACATATGAAAGTTTGTCAATGTAATCTACCATATTGTGGGTCCCCTAATTTTGATCAACTGTGTGCACAGCCTTTCCCAAGATATAGAGGAATTGGGGAGCAAGGTCTTGGGTGGCAGTGAGTACAGAAGACCTGGGGAACTGCTTTGGAGGGTGGCTTGTTTATGAAATGGTGAGGATAGTTTATTTAAAGTCAAGTGGTAGTGGAGGAAAGAGATCAAGAGAGGAAATACTTCAGCAGAGGTGGGACTCTCCAAGCATACCAGTCATATTAGCAGCCTGTCAGTCAGATGATTTATGAGAAGCCAGTTCCCTGCAATGTGGTGGGAACAGAAACTTGACTGGCTTTATTATGTCATGGCTTTTATCTATGTGGAGCTGAATAAGCTCAAGCCTGATTTGGGTATGACACAACCTCACTCTTGACTCTGAGAGATGTCCAGAGCATTGGCAAAGCACTATCATCCATCATCTGGCCTGGGAACCCAAACCATATAAACAAACTGAAATTAAAAAGTCACATAATCATCTCCTTAGATTCCAAAAAGGCTTTGACAAAATCCAACACCCCCTCATGGTAAAAGTCTTGAAGATATTATTGATACAAAGGATCTATCTAAACTGTAAATCAAAAGTACTTTGAGATTCTGTCTTATGCTTCTCAGAATGACTAAGGACAATAATGCAAGTGCCAACTTATGCTGGGAAGGATGTGGAGTGTTTTAGTTAGGGTTTCTATTACTGTAGCATGAGACTATGACCATGGAAATTCATATAAAGTAAAACATTTAATTGGGGTAGTTAAAGTTTTAGAGGTTTAATCCATTAACATCATGGTGGGACATGGAGGCATACAGGCAGAGATAATGCTAATGAAGGAGCTAATAATCTTACATTTTGATCTGCAGGCAGCAGCAAGTAAACTGTGTCACTTAGGATAGCCCGCGCATAGGAAACCTCAAAGCCTACCTCCTAAGTAACATACTTCTTCCAGCAGGACCATACCTATTCCAATGAAGCCCCCTTTCCCAATAGTGATGTGAGATGTCTTTCTGTATGCTATGAATATGCGTTGCTCTCATTGGTTGATAAACAAAGCTGATTGGGCCTAGAGCAAGGCAGAAAGGGGCCAAGTAGAGATACAGGAAAAGGAGGGAAGAGTCTGGGAGACTCCATCCAGCTGCCTAAGGAACAATATGCCTGCAGACCAGCTTATATACTTCTACTTATATTTAAGATACTTTTTGTATATTGACTGATGTACTTTGCCAATATAAGCAAATAGTCTTTCAAATTTCCTGCTTTACTGAAAAATCTGACGGCCTAAAAGCTGCATATGGATGCCCCAATATTACAGAGGTATATTGGGTGACTGTCCAGGCAATAAGATGTCTTTGTCATTTCTAGAATTTAATGTTAATTATTATTTTGATACATCCCAAAGTCATATGAAATGAAAACTTTGAAGAACTACCTAGATCAGAATGCCTGTGGACATGCCTCTAAGAGATTTTATTGATTGGTAATTGAGGTAAGAAGGTGACTCCCACTGTGGGCAGCACCATTCCTAGGCAGGTGACACAAAGCTATTTAAAAAGCTAGCTGATGGTTTGGAGAGATGATTCATTGTGGTAACACCTTTTCCAGAAATTATCTTTTTCTTTAAAAGACATTGAAATTTTGAAAAACCTTATAATCATAATAAGTTATTAACATATCTTGAAATAATTTAAAACTATGTACTTAACCTTTCTATCTTACCATATAATAAGTTTCTTTAAGTTTAGCTTGCCTTTAAGAAAGCATTGTAAACCAATCTTACCAAGCCTTGCTTTTCCCTGGTATTCAGATTTTACAAAGCAGGCAAAGTGTTTAGCTTTAATATTGCCTATGTACTCTCCTATTCCCTTGACTCGGAATAATGTATGTATGTGTCTGGTTGTGGTAATCACTTTCTGTAAACAATCAATAAGTTGAAAGCAACCTCTAAGACAAAAAGATACCTCATAAGTTTTGAAAGCAGTGTGTAGATATAAAATGATAAAATGTGTGTGATTCTGTAGTTGTGATTGGGATCTATGCTGTATAAGTGGAGAAAAGTAAGAGGGACACAGACGTGTATACTTTCATTGCTGTTCTCTTGTGATTGAGAAGGGAATATCAGCTGCTTCAAGGCTCCTGATACTTTTACTTCCCCAACACTATGGACTGTAACTTAGAACTGCTCTCAGATATAAATCCTTCTTTTCTTCTGTTGTGTTATTCAAGAGTCTTTCGCCACAGCAATAGAAGATAAATCAAAGTAGGACCATGACATTTCACGTAAATTTGCAGTCAGACTATGGTGACCTAATGAAAGCAGCATAAATACCTCCATCTTCCTTGCTTTTTGTCCTTGAGTCTTCTCAGAATCTCTCTCAAAGTCATGTTCAATTTAACTCATTAGACAAAGGAGCCTAGTGATGTAATGCTTATGAGTTAGCCTCTTGGGGCACAGAGAAAATAGAGAAAGACAGATGATAAAAATGAGTAGGTGAGAAACAACCAGCACAGTATCTCTTTATAAGGTTTTAAGTCTGGGAAAGTCATTCTAAAATAAGATGGGCCTTCTTCCCTAACAGAACATGCACTCCTATTGAGTAAGAGTTTAAATTGTCACAGCTCAAAAGAGGGATGCTTCTGGTCTCTTGTGGTAGAGGTTAGTAGAGGTCAGAGATGCTACTAAATGTTACATTACATATAATTCCACAGAGAACCCATTCTGAAATTCCAACAATAAAGAAATTTAGAAACTGTCATAGGGTAGGAAAGATTTTTTTGTCAGATGATCCCACAAATGACTGTAAAATTGTCAAAGATACATGACCTATGAAAAACATCATGAAAGTACAGGATAGGCCGACTTGGACAGGTTGATTGGAAAGGTGGATCAGAAATGGGTATACCAAGATGAAGAATGGTAGCACATTCCAGGCAGAAGGCACCACATACAAATATCTAAGACAGTGATTGCAATAAGACCATCAAATAAAAAGGAATGATAACCACATGGAATTTTGCCCCAACCCTTATGAGATTTTCTTGCCACCTGTATAATTGTCACCTCTGTGGATGAGTCGTCATTTCTCTTTCAGAAGAGGTTTCTCTTTTTCAAACTGAATCTTTATTAATTTTGATGGTATACATAGTTTTTATTTTTCTGTGGAAACAAGAGTGGAACTTCTTCCCCAGCCTAACACATCTCCTGGCTTTCCTGGTTGAGAGGTAAACACATCTTGAAATACACCAGCTGATTTAATTCAGAAGACTTTTATTACCCAATGTCTCTCTGCTGCCGTTATCCCTTTCTTATTAGCATTAAGAAAATTCAAAGTTAAAAAGAATTATGCAATCATTTCTGGGGGGGTATTTTTCATTTATTTGTGCTTATTTAGCATATCCTTTATAGTTTGATTTGATCTTTTTATAGCTGCTGGACCTGTAGGATTGTTTGGAATACCTGTAACATGCTTTATATTGTAATAAGCAAAAACGGTTTCATTTTCTTAGACACCTATGCTGAACCATTGTCTGTCTTTATTTGTACAAGTATAGCCATGATGGCCATAACTTTTAATAAATGTGTGATTATTGAATCAGTCTATTCTGAGCTTAAAGCAGTTACCCATTGAAAACCTGAATAAGTGTCAATGGTGTGGTGTACATATTTTAATTTTCCAAATTCTGTAAAGTGGAACACATCCATCTGCCAGGTTTCATTTGTTTTTGTACCCTTTGGTTTACTCATTGCATGTAAAGGTATTTGGTTATAGAAAGAGCAAGTAGGACATTTCTTTATAATCTCCTTAGCTTGTTGCCATGTAGTAGAAAACTCTATATACCTTAGCTATTGACATGATGTTTCTAGTAAAATTCTGAGGCCTTCAACACACTTCCAATCAACATTTAGTCAATTTCTGCATCACCTTGAGCTAAAGGACCTGGCAGACCCATATGGAATCAGATATTTGTTATCTATTCCTGATTATGTCTTGAACCTGAATGAATAATGAAGTCAATTCTGTATCATCTGGTATAAATTTAGTGGTTTGAATATATAAGACAACTCATTTTGCATATTGTGAATCAATAACTATATTGAGAGGTTCATTAAAATCCCTTAGTACCATGAGGATATCATATAACTCTGCCTTTTGGACAAAATTATAATGGTTTTGTTCCACCTTACTTAACTTTTCTGATTTATTTGCATCAGTATAAAATGTCTGGGCTCCAGATATTGGTGTGTCACATACAATTTGGGGAAGAATCCTAATAGTTATCTTTATAAGGTTAATTTTATCACTTTGGTGATAATTACTATTAATTCCTCCCCCAAAATTAGTACAAGCTCTTTGCCATGGTTCATCATCTTTTAATTTTTTTTTTAAATTTCACAAGTAGTAAAAATCAATATAATCTCTTCTGGATATATACCTACTAGTTGACAAAGTCTCAATTTTCCTTTTATAATTAATTCAGAGATTTTTCCACATATTTAAGTTTTTATTTTTTACTTGGTTTATGTGGTAAAAAAAGATCCACTCTCAGATAATATCTTCCCTCCACATTAATATTCCTGTAGAGGAAATTCTGGAAGGCTGAATAACTAGAATTCAATTAGGATTTGGGTTCACATTATCCACATGTGCTTCCTGTAGCTTCTCCTTGATGATCATCAATTCTTTTTCCACTTCAAGTGTTAATTCTCTGGGGCTTTTAAAGTCTTTGTCACCATCTAAGGTTTTGTTTAATTGAATTATTAGATCAGGTGTTAACACAACAGCTGATTGTAGAGTGGAAATGTCTCCTCACAGTCTTTAAAAGTCATTAAGAGTCTGCATATGGTTTTTACTAATTTGTGTCTTTTGTGTTCCAATTTTCTGTAAACCTATTTTTTTAGCCTAGGTAATAGACAGAATCTCCTCTCTGTATTTTTTCAGGATCAATTTGCAATCCCCATTTAGTCAAAACTTTCTTTACTTCTCCAAACATTCCAATGTATCTGCGTTTGTGTCAGATCACAAAATATCATCTATGTAATCATAAATTATAGACTTAGGAAATTGCTTACATATTATTTTCAACGATTGACTTGCAAAGTATTATCACAGGGTGAGCTATTGAGCATTCCCTATGGGAGGATGGTCCACTGGTATCTCTTATTAGGCTGAGAATTATTATAAGCAGGCACTAAAAAGGCAAATTTATCTCTGTCTTTTTTGGAAAGGTGTAGTGAAGAAACAATCTTTTAAATTAATAACTGTAAGAGGCCATACTTTTGGTAATAGAGAAGGCAGAAGAATTCCAGATTGTACAAGGCTCATAGGTTGAACAACCTTGTTGATGGCTCTTAGTTCTGTCACCATTCTCCATTTTTCAGATTTCTTTTTAACAACAAATGCAGGAGAATTCCAAGTGCTGGTAGATTCTTCAATATGGTGAACATCTAGTTGCTCCTGTATCAGTTGTTCTAAAGCCTGCAGTTTCTCTTCTGTTAAAGGCCATTGTTTAACCCATATGGGTTTCTCAGTTAACCATTTTAAATGCAGGGCCATTATTATCTCTCAAAGTTTGCTAGTTACTTTATGTTCTTGTACAGCCTGAATGGATGGTAACCTTTGTTTATAATATCCTTCTCAGAAACATAAGTTTGGGGGACTGCAGGAATGTTAATCTAGGTATTCCATTGTTTCAATAGGTCATGACCTCACAAATTCTCTCAAATATTAAGCACATATGACCTCAGTCTTCCTGTCTGTCCTTCTGTCCCTATGCATTTAACCCATCTCATTCTTTGTTTCATTTGAGAAAGGGTTTTAATTCCTAGAAATTGAATATCTGCCTCTTGAAGAGGCCAATTCAGATGCCAAGATTCTGGAGTAATGATACTCATGCTTGCACCTATGTTTAGTAATTCCTCAATTACAATGTCATTTATATACACTCTTAGCTTTGGTCCTTGATCATTTATAGAAGTCTGCCAAAATATACTTTTCCCTCCCTATTGGAGTTTTTTATTCATCCTCCATTTCTAGTTCATCATCCATAACAGTATTTTTTTTTTTACAGTAAGCACTGGATTGTTTAATTTTCCTGGTGAGACATTTTCTCCACTGTGACTGGGGCTGACCAGACCTTGTTTGACATGGAGACCTTTGAGAGTCCACCCAAAGAGTTTCCTGGTGGTATCAGGTTGCCTTCTCTTTCTTTTGTTGACCTACATTCATTGGTTTAATGTTGTCATTTGCCACAACTTATCTACAGTCCCTTCTTAGATATCCTATTCTCCCACAATTAAATTTAAAACATTTAGCATTTTGGTGTCTCCTCATACTATTGGAAATCACTTCTACTACTCAAGCCTTAATACTATAGTCAAATGTCTCAACATTCTTTGTATACAAGATCTATTCATCTATTGGTGCTGATCTGACTTTTTTAAGACCCAAGGATCTTCTTACATTCTAAGTTGGCATTTCAAGAGCCAAAGATTCAGTAAGTACACATCTAGCTTCTGGGTCTGTCATTTCTACTTGTACAGCCTTAGATGATCTTTGTAAGAAGTCACTAAGTGGTTCTCTCTGGCCCTGTTTAACCTTAATACAGGATTCAATTCTGTCTTCTAATTCATGAATCCCGTCCCAAGCATTTATAGCTGCTGGGCTACATGGGCACAAGGCATGTTCATTGTAGGGATCCTGGTCCTGAGGATCAGAGTAATAACCCTCATCAAATATTTGATCTTGGAATTCTCAAATCTTTTTGCTTTACCCTGTTGTTCTAAAAGTTTTGCCTCTTTTCTCAAATAACACTTCCAAAGCAGCTGTGGTTTATCTTCTAGGACTGCTGAGATTAGTAGAAGCCAACCAGATGGGGAAGCCTTATTGCTCAAAACCCACACTTTTACCATTTCCTTAATAAAATGTGAATGTAGTCCATAAATACTGTTGCTTGTTAAATTTCTTTTAGATTGCTTATACGTATTGGTTCCCATATATATTCTTTGACTACCTTAGGATACTTTGTGCTAGATAGTCTTTTCAAGGAAATTACTGGATATTAAGTTAAAACTCTGGGTAAGTCATTCCAGGGTTTGGCACTTACTGATGAGGCTAAATAGTGTCCTTTTATTTTCTGTTCCTGCTCATCAATTTTAATAAATTCCTCAATTTTTTTCTAATATTTTATGACTGTTTTTTGTAAATTCTAAATCCCCAGTCCAGTGTTCTATTCTAATGCCCTCATTGAAAATTTCAAGGTATGAAACTTGCAGGTAAATAAAACGCCTCATCCTTGGAAATAATTTTGATGGTGGGCATATTACCTTTCTGGAGATACATCTTATCAATTAATCTGTAACTTTTCAATATAACTTTTCAACAGATTCCAATTGTTAAATTCAAGACCACAAATTCTTTTAGATAATTCTGTCAAATTGATGCTATCCCTTTCCATAGTATTGATCTTCTCAACTAGCAGTTCATTATTAGTCTGTAAAGACTGTATTATTTCTAAAAAAGTGCCCCATTCTTGGCCCTATTGTCAAAACATTTTTAATGAGATAATATAAAAAAAACAAAACTAATTCCTAGAATCAAATAAAGGAATGTAGAAAGAAAATCACATAAGCCTTGAAAATACCATCCATAGCTTAAGCAAAATAATTATTGAACTCCTTGATAGTTATGTTACAGGTAAATTTGTAGTTTTTTCAATCTTCCATGTTAGGCAATTACAATGAATTGGAATAAGTGTAATAATCATTATTGGCAAGCAGAAGTCACAGTTGCTGAGAGATAGCTGAGAGATGCTAGTAGCAGCAAACAGCACATGATGTTTACTTTGGTACGAAAAAATATGCTTTATTTAACCAATTAAGAGAAGTTATTAAGGTGATCAAATGATTCAGAGAGTTGGGAACCAGGATAAAGAGAAAAACCAGAGTTTTCCATCAGTGCTAGTTACGGATTGTGTGAGCTGCAGTGATCACAGGCAGTGGCATGTGGGCTGGCATGTAATGCACAGAGCAGCAGCATGTGGGTCCAAAGCCAGAGAACACTGAGCAGCAGCCTGTTTAGTTTGAGTGCCTGCTGGATCCATGTGCAAAAGAATCAGTACTCAATGTGCGACACAGCTGGTGAACCAATCCTGAAAAGGGTGGACTGGTCCCCATGTTCAAGTGCCAGATGATGACAGAAGTTACAAAATAATCCCTTAATAGTTCAGAATTATGTATAATAAAGGGTTATTCATTTAGGGGTAGACTAACAGATCACAATCCTAGATCAGAGTCCCATTCAAGAAAGGGGAACAAGAACTGAATCCAGTAGCCAAAAGCAAGAGAGTGAGTGCACACTTTACAACTGTATTTATAGTGTAAGAGATCATATCCAAGTGGGCTGGAATCTTAATGGTTGTTGACTGAAGGAGCTCCCATAGTAAGGAGTTAGGAAATCATGTCCAATTAGCAAATTTGTGGTTCCTTGGCTTTACAAATAAAGGTTTAGAAGAACAGAGCCATGTTTTGCTATTGCATTATCTCTTTCACATTTTTCATGTTATGAAGGCAGAATTGCTTATATAGAGACTGGCTGGCATACAGAGCTGAGAATATTTGATATCTGATCTTTACAGACTCCATTTGCAAGCCCCAGTAAGAAGAGTTTAAATACATGGACCTTAGACATCAAGACGTTCTTCAATAGTTCATGAGGACTTAACATGGGTTATCTTTATAAATTCTGAGTTTTGATTCTATGTTATAAAAACGTCTGTTTTCCTTCCTAAACTGGCAGTGTTTTTATTATTTTCTCATCTGCCTTCATGATGGTTCTTATAGTATAAAGATGTCTTTACTGACTTTTCTTTTTCTTGGTTTAAAGTAGTCATCTCATCACTGTTGCAGTCATTTACCACTGCAGTGCTGTAACCTTTGACCTAGTCAACTAGAGATTTGCCTCATGTGCTACCTCTTGGTTTCAGTGACTCAGAATCATGTCACTTTTCCTTGAAAAAGTTTCTTGTACTGAAGTACCAATACTCAACAACAGGAATATGTAAAACTATGGAAGACTTAACTATAGGTTACTGATTATTGGGAAAACAGTAAGTGGACTATATCATTTGACATTTATTATGATTACTCTAAAAGTCAGCATTTAGATGCCCAATAAATGCTGCACCTTGTCTGAGGTTTTCCTGCTGGTCAATTGCCTGAACCCAAGCAGTGTGAATATATGGCCCACTTGCTTATTCTCATTCTTACATAACCTGATTTCTGTGCCATTCTAGGAATGATTTGAAGTTCAATTGGAAAAAGTGGAGAGATTGTGGCTTGATAGCCTAGACAGGAGGCTAGACCTTAAGAGCTAATTCCTGAGGTATACAAAGTCTAGATATCCTAGAAACCTTTCTAGACTATGTGTTAAAACAGTAACAACAATGACTCTCTTAAAAATAGGAATGAAAATTGACATTGATTAGTCATAGTTTTTGCATGCTTTTGGGGAAAGTACCTTGGTTTCTAGCTAGCTAGACTAGACACAAGCTAAAGATTGCCAAATACAATGGAAAACTATTTCTGGATTTGTGAACATTCACGTGTGTGAACACGTGAATGTTCACACAGAATTTTAAACAGAACAGAGAGAAATCAGTATAAATTATGGTAGCTCCTATGAATTGTAATTAGTACAGTGACATTAAGCTTTAGTATTTCTGCTAGAGCACCACATATATTGTTTTATTTTGAAAAATTGAGTTGCAATAGCCAAATAAAGGAATGAGTCTTCCTATTTTGTCTTCCTCTTTGTGCATGTCGATGGTACTGCATGCAGAGTATCCTACATGATGCTGAGAAAGTCCATTAGTACTTATAGTTTTTCTTTGTAGGATGAGGAAATCCTGGTGACTTGAAGATGACGTTGATTTAGACCTTTCCTTCACAATACTGTGGTGAACTTTAGAAGCTTTTATTGATGTGATGGTTCTTTAGATCCAGCCTGTCACAGTGTGTTTAGTTCAAGTACAAGTAATCAATAGCAATAAGCTCTATTTATCCAGCAGCTCACACTGGACAATGGGAATAGGAAGCACAGGAAACGCTGGTCACGTAGGACTAGCATGGCAGAGACCTTCTACCACAGAAGCTTTAGACTATCTGGTGCTGTCATTTGATACAAAATTCACAGGTAGTCTGAGAGAACAGAAGTAGAAACTACAAGTTTGCTTTCCAATCTATGGGAAGGTCTTATTTTATACAGCAGATACTTACAGCAAAATAAGTGATATGGGAAACACTAAATTTGATGAGTGGCCTATGCCAAATACCTGTTCTTATAGACATGAATCAATGCAGAGTTTCTCAAATAGCTGATAAAGGTGGCATGTGTCTTTCACTAATGGTTCGCCAGTTTTTGGTATTTCCTTGACTCAAGTTATATTTTTTGGCATTTGAATTTTATTATATTATTGTTTATCCATACTTGTATTTCTATTTAATTCCTTTGTGAAAGATAAATTTCAGCACAGGCTGAAGTTTTTCCTGTATGATCTCCATCACAGGGTTAGCTTGGTAGCTCTGGGGCTATCTATCGCAGCAGTTTGTCAGAAGTTTACAGGAAGTAGTGAGACTGCTTTTTTAGATGGTCACAAAGGTCAACATTTCATAGGCCATATAGGAAGGAGATGCTGCCTCATGATGGAGAAACTTCTAGGCCATCTAGAGACTACTAGATTTCTATACTTGAACAAAGTGCAATCTGTGAGGTTTCTTAGATTAAAACTTCTGTTTTATTTAGTATTACTTTTCAATCTAAAAGGGAACCAGTGGAAACAAATTCTTTATTGCCGAATCTGATATAGGTATAGGTAAACCAAAAGTGAAAACTAATGTTTTCCTTAGACAATATATGAGAACATTATAGTGATCCAGGTTTCTTTAATGAGTAGAAAAAACTTTCAAATATATTTGTTTTTGAAAATAGAACTAGAAGTTTATCTTTTATCTGTAGTACTTAAAAAATCATGATGTCAGGGAAAAGCTTATAAAACCTTAACCCTCCACAGTGAACTATAGGCAGCTGAGAAAAGCTGGGAGTAGAAGTGGTTTTCACCAGGGAAGAGAACTCCAAATTATTGCCCAGTGCTAAACCTACAGCCCTGAAAACACACATATGGTTAACATTATATAGACTGAGTAGGTTATATTTAGAAATTATATATATGTATATATAATATATATGTGTATATATATATATATATATATATATATATATGAAAGAAAAGTCCATATATTTGTAGAAGGCAGGAGGGGTTCAAGGTGGGTGGGTTGGAGGGAGGAAGGGGAGAGAGATGTTGTAATTGTATTATAACCTCAAAAATTAAATGAAAAGTCAATGTTATGTAGTCATTCATTTCTCTGCAAAAGTTACTCAACTTTTTATATCAAGCAGTTAAAGACTGGGCTAGGGAAAGTTTGATAAACTTTACTACCTAAATGTCAATCCAAATACTGATATGTTAAAAAGAAAAGTGGAAAGGGGTGAGAGAAAAAAATAAAAATATTGCTTGCATATATAATCATGTCAATGTTGTTTGTTTGGTAGGTGGCTTTTCATATTAATAGCCATGAGAAATCAATATGGGAAGACATGAAAGGGAAATCACATGATGGTTTTCAAAATTTTAAATTAATTTTGAAATATTTTAACTTTCAGATTGGCAGAAAACAATGGTAATACATGTCACTAATGAAATCATAAAGAACTTGACAATATTCTTTATGGGAATGGATTGGACACCTGCATTGAAGCAGAGTTTAAAAAACTTTCAAAACGTTGAATTCACCTGATGTTTTAACTAGAAATCCTATGTTTAGGAATTTGTTTTGTAATTTTACCCAACAAGTGCAAACATTTATGTTTGCAGGAACATTAGTAAAATTTACAAATATTCTAAAGTATCTATTGATAGGATGCTCCCCGAATTAGTTTATTTCTATAACGAATACATGAGGGCTATTCTTATAAATGAGGCACCTTCTTCATTCCAGACTGACATGGAATTAATCCCAAGATACTTGTTAAGAGGACAAAAAAAGTTATAGGAGAGAGTAATGTAGGGTATGAAAATCTAAATTAAAAATTTCAAGAAAATATAGTTAAGAACCTGAACTCTCCATGGAATAGAGGGGTAATTATCTTACTGTTTATTTTTTATGGTGGTTTGGATAAGTGGTCCTCATAGGCTCATGTGTTTGAATGCTTAGTCATCAGGGAGTAGCACTCCTTGAGAAGGATTGGGAGGTGTGACCCTGTTGGAGTAGGTGTGGCCTTATTGATGGAAAAATGTTGTGCAGAATGTGCTTTGGTGTTGCAGAAGCCCAAGCCAGGTTCCGTGGTTCACACTCTCTTCTTGCTGCCTAGAGATCTGGAAATAGAACTCTCAGCTGTTTCTCCAGCTCCATTTTGCCTGCATGCCACCATGCTCCCCAACAAGATGACAATGGACTAAACCTCTGAAACTGTAAGCAGGCCCCAGTTAACTGCTTCTTTTATAAAAGCTGTTGTAGTCATGGAATTTCTTCACAGCAACAGAGCACTAAGACATGTATTATTATTTTTATTATTGCTTTGAAACAGGATCTCATTTTGAAGTCCTGGGTGGCCTGGAACTCATGTACACCATATGGCTTTGAACTCTTCATAGAGTTTTGCCTGTCTCTGCCTTCTCAGTGCTGGGATTGAAGGTGTGTGCCACCCTACCAGGCTATTTTTAATGTTTATCTATTTTCCATGTATATTTTTTACTTTAGTCTTAAAATACTAAACTTGTGAAGAAATGAGTAAAGCATACAATGTCAGAATAGATAATCTGAATGCTATAGGTTTTAGTTTGTTTTTTTTTTTTTTTGAGACAGGGTTTCCCTGTAGTTTCTAGAGAACTATAGGTTTTAAAGTTAATATACTTCTACAAAAAGTAGGAAAAACATTGAACTTGGTATGTCAAAAAGGAAACCACACAAATAATTGATAGACAGGGTATTCAACATTTATGTCACTTTAAAATTTAGGCATTAAGGAGTTCACTAACTAGTTCTTTCTTAATGTGATGGTTTCTCAGTTCCTTATATTGGGTTACTTCCTTATTAGTTCTCAGTTCCTTACAATTGTCACTAAAAGGTTAATGGAAGCCGGGCGGTGGTGGCGCACGCCTTTAATCCCAGCACTCGGGAGGCAGTGGCAGGCGGATCTCTGTGAGTTCGAGACCAGCCTGGTCTACAAGAGCTAGTTCCAGGATAGGCTTCAAAGCTACAGAGAAACCCTGTCTCGAAAAACAAAAAAAAAAAAAACAAAAAAAAAAAAAAAAAAAAAAAAAAAAAAAAAAAAAAAAAAGGTTAATGGAGTCACCCTTACAATGCCTCTGATTATAGAAGGAAGCATTGGCAAATTCTCTACCTTACTGCCAAATTCAATATTTGTTTGATTTAGATATGTCTAATGTCCCCAGATGCCATTAGGCCTGTCTTGCTTTCATTATAATAATGGCTAACTAGCTGTTGAAATTCTCCTAATATGGGCTTAGCATATGGTAGGTACCTGATTTACCTAGAATTTTGCTCAAGCTGTTTAAAGGTTGGTCGTTTTTTTTCTAAAGCAACAAAAATTCCTGGGAGATGAAACATCCCAGTTGCTTCTTGGCTTCTGCTTTTCTCCCTACTGACATTTCCACTGAATTCTTTTTTAAAAAAATTGTTTATAATTTTATTTATTGTTTTTATTTTTCTCTTTTCCCCTCCCTTCCTCCACCCTCCTTTTTTACCCTCTCCCATGCTCCCCATGCTCCCCATGCTCCCAATTTACTCAAGAAAGCTTGTCTTTTTCTACTTCCCATGTAGATTAGATCCATGTATGTCTCTCTTAGAGTCCTCTTTGTTTTCTAGGTTGAATTTTTAAGAAGTACCCATTTATTGAAAACTCATGACCAAACATAACATACATCTTGAAAGTAGGTTTCTCTAGAGTTCTTGTTGAGATGAGAAGCATTTTAAATGCACCCAGATAAGTTATATAAGTCAGTGCTTCCCATTTCCTTTGTATTAACTTCAACTAGTTTCTGGCTCATATCCTGAATATATAGTGAAACCAGAATGTTTCTTTTTCCTTTCTTTTTTTTTTTTTTTTGGATTTTCAAGACAGGGTTTTGATGTAGTTTTTGGTGCCTCTCCTGGAACTAGCACTTTTAGATCAGGCTGGCCTCGAACTCAAAGAGATCAGCCTGCCTCTGTCTCCAGAGTGCTGGGATTAAAGGCATGTGCCACCACCACCCGGCTTTCTTCCCATTTTTAATGAAGACAAAAAGCCAGTGTGCTTAGGTTTTATTCTTTAAAATGCTTTTTTAATTCAACAACAAACTGTCAATTAAGCATTCCCAGCATATTTCCTATACCTTTTAAAAATCTGTATTTTCTAAAACATTTTTGTCACCTTTATTTCAGATTACTTTCCAATTTATAAAGGCAGTACAGTATACATGCAAACTTAGATATTTTATTTTACATAATGACCTCAGTAGAGAGTAACTTAGGCTCATAAATAAATGTAGGATTTCTATAATGAAAACATGTATTAAAAAGAAAAATATATGATATATGAGATAAATACATGATATATGAGATAAATGGGCTGTAAGTGGTTTCATATAAGTTCAAATGTTTTGCTACCAAATAAATATGTTGCTAATCAAAGAAAAAAACTTTGATTTTGAAAGTTTCTGTATATTGAATTTGTGGAAGTCAAATTAAATGGGTCTAAATAGTGTGTGTGGCAGCATGTATAAACCATCTTTAATAGCATCCACAAAATTAATTTCCCAGTCCCCTTTTCTTCTAACATAGAGAAACAGCATCATTAATGAGTTAAGGTTCAAGAAAGCACATCAGACACCACCAAACATGCACGTACATAAATCTCCATAACAGCTTAGAACTATGTAGAGGAAAAATTACTTCAGTTGATGTGAATGGACTGCTTTTTTAGTTAGAAAGTTAAGTTTTAAACTTCTCAATGAATTAGTGAACTTTAATTGAAATAGTTGAGCTTTGACCTTGAGGGTTAAGAAGTGAACTAGACTCAAGGGTATACAGCCATTAATGATCTTCACCCTGCCTATGTGACATTTTTAGAAAGTATCCTGTCATCTAGTTTAAGATGGTGACTATTTCAATGAGTAATGTTGAAGTCAGTGCTTCTACTGACCTCATTGATTAAAAGGTATCTGCTACATGACAGAAATTCATTTTGAATTGGTCGGAAATTTTAACAAGGGGCACTGGCTTAATCATCTGGAATTATAACAAGTTATGGACAGAAATAGGTCTACTGAGAGAAAGAAGACTTCATATGCCCAAGTAATTCTGTAAAAATATCATCTTTCCTTGATGGTTTGAATGTACTGATATTGATCTCTGATAATGAATAAAAAATAGAAAACTGCAGTGGAAAGTACTGTTCAAAGCATTGGGGACTTTTAAGACCCACAGGGAGTAGAAAAGTTCCTGGTGACAATGTTTGTGAAGTCCCTCTGCCCACATGACAACCTTCAGTGAACCCTGGAAATGAAATCCACCTTCCACACCCACTGCTGTAGCTTCTACACAGATGTGCTGGACATGCAGTGCTTTTGCTTCTAAGCCACATTTAGACTTTCTCTGCATCCCCATCACTTCCTGAGTCAACACTCTTTCTGTATGAGTGTCTGTTTAATATGTCTTCTCCACGCTCCCCGCCCACACCAGCTCTGTCTGTTTATAGTATACTTAATGCCATCAAACATTTCCCCACAAATCATTTTCCTAGATAGTTGTCTCCCAAGTCCCTTCTTCTGCCTAATTATTGCCATTAATCTCCCTGCTAAACCTAAAAAAAAAAAAAAAAAAAAAAACTGGATCCATTTCAATCCTCATTGCAAAGAAATTGGGGGAACAGTAGAACTTTAATAGAAGCAGAACCTTTTAGTTTTCCTACTTACCATTTGTGTAATTTTGGCTGAGATCCATGATTTCTTCAAGTTGAGGTTTTTCTCCATTCAAGTAGATGATAATTGAATTAAATGATTCCCAAGTCTTGCTTCAGCTTTAAAAACATCTTAGACTTTGATTCTTCCTGTCGTTCTGGTCACACCAACTATTCTCCATGTAAAGAAGCAGAGCAGACTTCACTGAGTAGTTCCTTTTCTTCCCCTCTCCAATTGTCAGTTCACCCTTCCATGTTAGCTATTGGCCCTTTCTGTCTTGGAATGTCTCCCAGGCTTACTACATGATGGCTGTGCATGCGATCAACATGGGATTAGAGTAGACATAAGTAGAGTGTATGTATGTGTAGAGTAAAGTATATGTATGCCTCTCTGAGTCAGATGCTTGAGCAGTAATGTTTCTTTGGGTCAGGCTTATGTTTGAGAATTTGACCAAAATAAATTATTTATCTGGGAACGTTATAATTCAATAACAAACCACATACATTAAGATATTTTCTTAAAATCGTTTTTTACTCTTTGGTTCCTAATAGCACAAATTTGTTTCTCTGATTCTTTCTGCAAGAGTAATTACTGACAGTTGGTGGGAATAGATTTAGAAAATAAAAGGGTGAATAGAAAAGAAACTCTTGCAAAAAATACTTTATCTTCTATAATTACCATAATACTGTACAGCGAGTAACAGCTCAGGATCTGATCTGTATGATTTATTTTCCTTTGTGCCTAGCCATACATAGGCCTTAGAAGGAAAATGGGTGAGTCAATTGCAAACAAAAATGTCGAAATTTCGAGAAAATTTACTAATAATATTATTAACATAAATTTAAACAAAATGGATGTGTGGCACTAATATAAATAAACTCTCAATACTAGCATCTATGAATTTATTGATTTTAAAAGATGTCAGAGTTACCCAAAAAATTGTTGAAAAAAGAAGATTCTTAATTAAGGAATATAGGGAAAATTTCATCTGACAGATGCTCCTAGGATAAAGGTAGAGGTAAGATTTATGTCAAAACAATACAAAAGTAACAAAAAATAAGAAAAGAAAAAGAATGAAGAAAAATCACACATGCTGCTTCTTGATGGAACAATACCAAATGGGACTTTCAGTAGCTGAATAATTAGCCTTATGTAAATTAACTTAATCTTACCATTTTAAAATTGGGGATGAATCAAAAACTATAAACTGGAAATTACTTGAACATGTTAAGTGAGAAAATTTGTACTTAGGGAACAATAATGCATAGGGTTTAATGTATAGAATTCTGACCTTTACAAGGTTCATTTAGCTCTGCAGTACTCAATTTTCCAGTCAGTGAAATGGGATATTTGCCAATTTATGTATATATGAGTTGAAATATGATGTCAGTAAATCTTGTGGAAGCAGTGGTACAAAGTAGGAGTGCAACAACCATGATTATTTCTTACTTTTTATTGATTAAAGTCATACCAGTGGTTCATGCTTATGAAAGATCATTTGGAAAAGAAAATAAGATTGGTACACCCGAGGGCTTATATTTATGAGATTACTTCAAGTCGAAATGAGATTCAAATCTTTTATTCTTTTGATTAGAAGGAACTCAGTTTTCACTAGATATTTTTGCCTAACTAATTCTCTCTGGGAATCTTCAGTGTGCATGGGAGGCTAATAAAGAGGGTTTTTCTCTGTGGCACTCTCACTCCCTGCTTTGGAGCCCAGTGATGCCTGTTTGTTCTCCTGCTCTGGAAAAGCTGCCACTCAGCCAGCTTCAGGCTCCTTGTCTCGGCCTAGTCACCTCCTTCAATGCCTTATAACTTCAGCATCAGGACAGATTCTCTCCTATGTCTGTCCCTCGAGATATGTGCCACTGGGCCTTACCACACCTTCCATGGTGCCACCACTCTCGCGATTTTCTCAGAATCTCTGTTTCTTTGCTCCCCTTTGCAACAGGAACTTGGCTGATGTGATGGCCACAGATGACGGCTGCTGTCAGAACTAAGAGGGCCATACGCGCATGGACTGGGATTCAACTTGGCCTCGGCCCACAGAGATCATTCAGGCCAGCAAGGATATCTCTGTTTCTTTTCCTTTGTTCCATGAAAAACAAGACCCATTCCTACTGACTCTAGAGTACCAGATGGGCCTGACAGATTTCCCGTGGATGTGACTCAAGTTCTCCCCTGCTGCCCTTTAACAGCCACTTAGCTCTCGGGATGATGGATTTCGTGTCAGTGCTTCTTGTTCTCTCACTGGAGTTGGCTGATGTTACTCATAATGCCCACGTGATTCACTTTCTCTCATTACATTCACTTCTTTGCATGCGGTGTAATCAGCAGAAGGGTTGGAATACTACAGCAAGAGGTACTGAAAGAGAACATACTTGGGTGTATCAGAATCAATGCCGTGATTGTTCTATTACTTACCTTTTCCCGTGCTCATTTATTAATTAAACTTTACTGTAAGTGCTGAAGTTTACTACCATTTGCTGTTTAAGGCTCTTGGACCATATCAAGAATAGGGAGCGTTATTGTGTTTGTAGATAATTTTTAGAACGGGAGGGTAATATAGCTCTTTTCCTTGAAGCACATCAAGCTATTCTTGCCCTGTCTCCCCTCAAACACAGCAAAAGCTTGGGTTATTTTTAGTTTTCTATCTCCAACAGTTATGTTCCTCACATCATTACTTGAACTCCATTTCTTATTCTTCTTTCCTCCTCCTCCTTTCTTCATATACTCCTATTTGAACCGAAAACTATCAGGGGTATCTATTGGGTGATGGCTGAATTGTAATTCACTTCTAATCTCTAAAATCAGATAAGTTTGAGAATTGGAATTATGTAAGTGGAAGACTATAAGAATATGGAGTTTGAATCCATATTGAGGAGAGAATCCATGAGAAGTCCTGTTTGCTGTGAAATAAAGAGAGGAATTGAACTTCCTAAGATTTTTGTATAGAGCAGATGGTCAAAGGGTGTTCCCCTTTGAAACAGAGAAAATTTTCCCAAGAACAAGTGAGCAGCGTCACCTGTTCAGAGTAGGTGGTTAAAATCCCTTGCTGAGCCATCATGAAATCTAGAGTTTAGATTATAGCACAAACATATTATGTGCCATGTAAACACCTGTACATTCAGTTCATAGGGATGTACCACACTTTGTGACCTTTCACACATATGCAGATTTATACAACCACATATAAATGTACTCATGCACTCACCCATCCACACACACACACAAATAAATCATCTTCTTAAAAAATTCAGTTTCAAGTTTAATTATCTAAGGGATGTTGGAATACAAAACTGGGGTACAAAATTATAAGATCTAAGGATTGTTAGCATAAACCTTCAAACAGGACAAGGGCACTGGCACAATTATATATATATATATATATATATATATATATATATATATATACACACACACACACACACATATATATATACATACATATACATTACATGTATTTGGGGGCAACTGGAAATATTTTTGCCAGTTATTTATAATATTTATATAGGTATAGATGTATAGTTTAAATTGATATGATTAGTGTGGTTGATGTTCACAAGACATGTGGTTACATTGTAATTTAAAATGACTGCTTGATTTAAAGTCCCTTCATCTGCCTACAAACCTATCGACTTCTTTCAAGAACACACACAACTGACCATCAGAGAGTCACAGCTGGTAAAGCACTATGCTTATCTGCAGACCTGAAGTTTGATTTCTCTAAGATTATGAGCAATTCAGAGACATATAGTTTCATCCAAATGAGATCATTAGAAGGAGTTTGACTTTGAGTTTAAAAGATTAACTTCCTGGAAACTGTCCTTGATCAAATAGTCACTGTGGAAATTCAAGGGAGATTTTGGCTGATTGATACTTCTCAAGGGGTAAGAGGAGGATTAGTGTCTCTGCTGTTTCCTCATGCTAAGATGAGTCAGGTGCTGGCAGTATTAAGAAAATCAGGAAACTAAGTAAATTCCCTTACAAAGACAAAAATGCTCCATTTATGAAGAGGTAATGGTTTTGTAAATCCCTGTTTTAGTTAGCATTACAGCCACTTATATTTATAACTGATAAGAACTTGACAGATTACAGTGATTTGGTTAAGTATTTTCTCTGTCCTTTGCTCCAGTGACCCACACATCTCCTCTTTTATCATGCTTGGAGAACCATCTTGGTTCCCTACAGCCCCAGAAAATGAGACAATGACTGCTAAGTGACCATTCTCTCCAGGACACCACTTTCAGGATAGAGGAGGTAGTTGAAATTCATAGTAATGCTATATCTTTAGAGAGCATCTTTCTCTTAGGAGCTTGCGTATTTTATAAGCTTTCAGCAGAATTCTCTGCAGGACCCAGGAACAACTTGTAGCAGCAATAACCCACACAAATGCCTATAAACCTTAATGACAGGGGTCAGTGATACCCTAGGAAGGAAATGTGTGCCTGGAGTATAACCTTGCTGATTGATACAAAAGCCCTCCTGACAGCCCACACTACTGATGCCCAATTGTCCAAGTGGCCTGAGTGGATATACCACCGTGTGCCAGTTCTTGGTGACATATTAGTCCTTGACTAATCACCAATTGGTGACAGACAGCCTGCATCAAGTCAAATAAAATGTTATTGTAGGGTTTTCTATTCTATGCACACTAGTAGTTACTTTCTTGATTGGTTATAAAATGATCCAACATTCTGAGAAACACACTGCAGGAGTAGTATACATAGCAGGAAACAAGTAAGAGACAGTATGGTGCAGTGGGGGAAGCACACACAACTCTGCTTTTTCTCTTGCTGTGAGACAATTGGCCAGTTGTATCAACATGAATATAAGTTTTTTCTGTCCAGTAAATAATAGCTCCTTATTTTAAAAATTAGTGAATTGCACTCATTCAATATGATACTGTATGCTGATTATGGAAATGAGAACTTAGCAGTGACAGCTTTTATTGTTTCTACCATTCTTTGTAACTTAAAAGAGAATCAAACCACCCATGTTCACCCCTTCAATTGGAATCCTGGGCCTGTTATAACCAGCTCTGTATGGAAGACCATAAACACACACATGTGTGCAGACATGCCTGCAGGCATGGTATATATGAATGTAAGATATTGCCAACATTGTCTGAAATATCATTACTTTGGCATCTTAATATTTTAAGGCATAAAATATCCTTCTTCATTTGTAAGATATTAGACTTTTTCCTTAGACAAATTGTTGGTCTTGTCAGTATTGAGTTCTGAGTGAGAACTTAGACTTTGCATACACAGACTCTACCACAGATGCACTCAGAGTTAGTGTAGAAACCATGTCAGATGACATACACAGTGTGCAGACTCTACCATAGATACAGTCATAGTTAGTGTGAAAGTCAGGTCAGATGACAAATTCAGTGTGCAGCGTCTATCATAGATATGCTGAACAATAATATAAAGGCCATATCAGATAAAATATTCACTGTGTCACTGTGAAGACTCCATCATGGACACACTCAGTGTTAATATGGAGATTGGATCAGATGTTTGACTCTGTTCATGGACACCACTTCTTCATCACAGAGAGGAAGAAGAACCTGGGGGTTGTTTCCAGGAAAAAAAAAAAAACATACATCATATAAAACTGCAGGAGAAATATCCCTTAAAATTTTGGTGATAGGTGGTTTCCTGCATAGCAGTTTTAGCCTGCATAGACCAAGACAATACATGCCTCTTAGGTTTGAGAGGTTTGAAAATTCCAAGACAAGGTGTAGAACTAAGCACTTTGGAAGGAAAGAGGGGTTTAACAGCAGGGGAAGAAGTTATCTGCCAGTATTTGTAAGAATGTTTCAGAGTTCCAGCAAGTGAAAGTAAGTTGGGTTCTGTTTGATATAGTTGAGCCTACCAGCATCTGGACAGATTCATCCCTCTTAATTCTATTTCCTCCAAAAGTGGGTAGGAAAAAGAAGAGTTGGAGATGATACTGACAGCATATACACAGCAAATCATTATACTGACATTATCAGCTGGATTCAAAGCAGTTGCAGTAAAGCTATGTGACATACATGTTTGAGTATTTTTAAATTTCCATTTTATTTTCTTTTAATACTTCAGTTTACTACTTTATTACAATTCAACGGTTTATGCACTTACACATTCATTCACCCAAACATCCTTGAGGTACTTTCTATAATTGAACAATTGCAACATTGAGAAATTCACATACCCCTGAGTGCTCACAGTCCAGTAATGATCAAAGGATCAGTATGAGGCCAGAAGCTGTGGGGCCAGGAAACTGAATTTGCTTGAATTGATTTGGGGAAAGTGAAGAATGCTTCCACATAGTTGACCCACTGGGTATCTGAGGTGGATTGGAAGATGAAGGAGAATGGTGGGTGGAACAAACTTCGTCTTGTGAAAATCAGGAAATAAAGACTATTGCTATTCCAAAAATGGCATGTTTAGTCAATAATTTGTACCCTTTGACAGAGTATCGAGAGAAAGTGCAAGATGGGGAGAATGGAGAACGATTATCTAGAAAGACACGAACATTAACTAGAAGTCTGTCATGCTACAGTCAGAATTCTGGACACTGCCATTAAGAATAGCTTCAAAAGCTGGGAATGATGCTGTGTGCTTACAATTCCATGACGGGGGAGGGGGGCGCTAAAGCATGGGATCCTGAATTTGAACTGCATAGTGAGATTCTATCTCAAAATAAGTAAGTAAATGTAAATGACCTCTCTAGGCTGCTGTGTAGCAATAATTACTTCATTTTCCAGATCCAGAAGTTGAGTTTGGGGGCTGGAGAGATGGCTCAGCCACCGATAGCATTACTGCTCTTGCAGAGGCCCAGGTTAGATTTCCAGCACCCACATCAGGAAGCTAATAACCACTTGTAAGCTTGTAACTCCAGTTCTCAGGCATCCAACATCTTTTGACCTCTATGGGCACGAAGCACACATATAGTACACATAAATTCACACACACACACACACACACACACACACACACACACAAATAAATAAAGTGAACAAAATATTAAAGAAGTTGAGGTTTGTCATGGCTAAACAACTCATCCAAACTCAAGTTATTAAAACAGAAATTTATAGCCTAAATCTTGGGTTCTCCCTTAAAGAACTTCACATCCTTCTTGCTTCTTTCTCCTTGCCTGCTACTGGAGAAAGTTGCCACAGGTTGGAGGGAGATGATGAAAATCTGTTGGTAACTTGCAGAATTGAAACAACAGAATGAAATACACTGGAACTGCAACAACTGAACAAGATTCCGATTTTTAATCTTCCTGTCAGGAAAGACAAAGAAGGATGGTCAGGATTAACCCAGTTGGCAGTCTTAGCAACCACCATCAGCAGCACCCTCCTGGAGCCCACTCAGCAGCACTCAGTCCTGCCCCAGCTCTGTGACTGACAAGGGAAATGCTCTGCTTCCTGAACAGGCACAGCATGGTGAGCTTCCAAATGAATTATTCATTTGAATCTTCTGACAAAAATGTGTGGCCTTCTCTCCAGCAGGACCCTGTGCTGAGAGGGCTGGAAGGGCTGAGGGGATAGGAAATTGCTGCTGCTCACTGCCGAAGATGCTGGGATAGGCTCAAAGGTAACAGTTACTGCCTAAAGGCAACCTAGTAAAATGTGCACTGAAAAAGAAAACAGTGAACGTAAGTCAGGTATTTCAAATGCAAGCTCATTTGGTATGTATGGGTATGATTAAAAAAAAAGAAAATTCAAATGTTCTTACGCTGTAATTGTTTTTAAAATCACATTGATTTAAAAATGATGGCTTTGATAAGTCCGCAGCTGCTTGTGATGGCGTTACTGGGACGTGGGGCAGCCACAGGGCACATCAAGCAAATGGTGCATGAAAATGGATCCCCAAAGAACAAAGGGAACTTTTTTGTTTGTTTGTTTTTCCAAGACAGGGTCTCCCTGTAGCTTTGGAGCCTGTCGTGGAACTAGCTCTTGTAAAGCAGGCTGGCCTGGAACTCACAGAGATCTGCCTGCCTCTGCCTCCTGAGTTCTGGGATTAAAGATGTGCAACACCACTGCCTGGCTAAAAACTTTCCTTTCATGGTTATCCTTAGATCATAAATAAAATAAAATAAAATAAAACACAAGTGAGATAAATAGATAAATGAAGCACATATAAGACAGGTCTTATCATTTCAACATCTTACAAGTACAGGGAAAAGTATAAATTTCTTAATTAAATGGAATAAAAATATTAACAAACAGCTGACACAAAGAAAAAAAACAAGATAAATTGCCTGATAGAGTTTTATGTAAAAATATTTCACAAAGCAATAATTGCAGAAATTTGAATGAACACTTTTATATATTGCTTATTTTTATAACTCAGTTGACAAATTTTCTTACTAGTCTAATAGTATTAACAAGTTTTTTAAGACATGAGTTGGTTTCTACACTTCATAGTATCATGTGCAGTTGGGAACTGGAGAGATGGCTCAATCGATAAGCATGAGGGTCTGGATTTACATCAGTATCCATGGATAAATGATGAATGTACGCAGGGTTAGAAAGATGACTGAAAAGTTAAGTGTTCAGTGCTCCCTCAGAGGTTCCCAGTTAAGTTTCCAGCATCTGTATCAGGGAACTTATGCCTCTAACTCTATTTCCATGGGATCTGATGGTCTTTTCTAACATCCATAGTCATGTAGTACACACAAACTCATAGGGGAACACACACATATACATAAAATTTTAAAAACCCCATGGAGTAAGGGAAATATTTTTCCATTGCTGGTGGGAGTGAAAACTTGTACAGTCACTTTGGAAATCAGTATGGTAGTTTCTCAGAAAATTGGGAAGCAATCTACCTCAATACCCAGCAACACCACTCTTGGGCTTATTCCCAAAGGATGCACATTCATACTCCAAGGACATTTGCTCAACGATGTTCATAGCAGCATGATTCGCAATAGCCAGAACCTGGAAACAACTTAGATGCCCCTCAACCAAAGAATGGATAAAGAAAATGTGGTACATTTACACAATGGGGTATTACTCACTGGTAAAAAGCAATGACATCTTGAAATTTGTAGACAAATGGATAAAACTAGAAAAAAAAAACATCCTGAGTGAGGTAACCCAGACCCAGAAAGACAAACATGGTATTTACTCACTCATAAGTTAATATTAGATGTAAAGCAAAGGATAACCAGGCTACAATCCACAACCCCTGAGAAACTAGGTAACAAGAGACATGAATGGATATCCCTGGGAAGGGAAAATAGGTAAGATCTCCTGAGTAAATTGGGAGAAGGGGGGTGAAGCAGATGATGAGGAAACACAATGGTTGAGTTGTTGGATGGATAGAGAGAGAGAGAGCAAGGAAATAGATATCATGATAGAGGGAGCCATTATGGGGTTAGGGAGAAATCTGGTGCTAGGGAAATTCCAAGGATCCACAGGATGACCCCAGCTAAGACTCCTAGTAATAGTGGAGAGAGTGCCTGAATGCCATGGCCTTCCTCTGTAATGAGATTGATGACTACCCTAATTGTCAGTATAGAACGTCCATTCAGAAACTTATGGAAGCAGATGCAGTGATCCACAGTCAAGTACTAGGCCCAGCTCCTGGAGTACAGCTGAAGGGAGGGAGGAGGTATTATTATAAGCAAAAGGGTCAAGACCATGATGGGGAAACCCACAGAAACAGTTTACCTGAGCTAGTGGGAGATCACTGACTCTGAACTGACATCTAGGAGATCTGCATAGGACCAAACTAGGCCCTCTGAATGTGGGTGACTGTTGGGACTAATGAGTCCTGGCCTAAAGCTGCTCTTCCCTCCTAAAATTTTCTAATTGAAGTTACTAGAAGCTGTGCCTAGTTTAGAGGATCAGAGGATGGGATTTTCACCTGTTGACCATTGACTGCAGTGTATTTAAGCCTACATGGTGCTAATAAAGGGGGGCTTCTTGATACCAGTGTTGGAAGGTCTGTGTGTTGGTCTGTCTCTGCGTGTGTATTATCCACCTCCAGCCCCTTGCCCGAAGCTCACGAACTGGGGTCTAGTGCATAGAGCGCAGACAGGGGCCGTGGTGCACAGCAGGTGACAGTTGTGTGGCTTGGGAAATCTGTGAGACCACTGACAATGGGACCAGGATTTATCTTTAGGACACAAACTGACTTTTTGGAGCCCATTCCTTATAAAGGAATAACTTGCTCAGTCTGGATACAGGGGGAGAAACTTGGTCCTGCCTCAACTTGATATGCCAGACTTCGTTGACTTCCCATGGAAGGTCTTACCCTTTCTGAGGAGTGAATGGGGGAGTTAGATGGGGGGAAGGTGAAGAGACAGAAAGAAAGGAAGGAGGGAGAACTGTGGTTGGTATGTAAAATGAGAAAAAATGAAATAAAAAAATTTTAAAAATGTAAAAATTTTTTAAAAGTAGAAATGTTGATTTCAGTAAGTACATTTTAACCCTGGCATCATGGGGATTGGAAACAGGCTGATTGCTGAAGTTTGCTTGTTGCCCACCTATCTTCAAGTTCAGTGAGCTACTGCTTAGTGGGAATGTAGCAAGAGAGATAGAACATGATGCAGAAAGTCTTACTGTAACTTCTTCAGATACAAGTGATGTGGGAGGGTCTTCTGTTTGAGTTGATTTCATTGGTTAATAAAGAAACTGCCTGGCCCATTTGATTGGCCAGCCCTTAAGTGGGCAGAGTAGACAGAAAAGAATGCTGGGAAGGGAAGTTAATAAATCACCATTCCTCTCCTCTCTGAGCCAGACGTGATGAAGCTCTGGCCCAAGATGGACAAATGCTAGAATTCTTCCCGGTAAGGCAACACTTTGTGGTGCTACACAGATTATTAGATATGGGTTAGTCAAAATGTGAGTAAGAGGCTGAAACTAATGGGCCAGGCAGTGTTTAAATGAATACAGTTTGTGTGTTGTTATTTCGGGTGTAAAGCTAGCCAGGCGGCCAGGAGCCGGACGGGAATGCAGCCCTCGGCTCCACACTACATACAAGTGTGTGAGTCTGTCTAAAATGTGCACATATGCCACACACACACACACACACACACACACACACACACACACACACAAGTGATATTGATATATATTTCTGGAGGCCATTTTGATAATACATTGACATGTAAAAGTGAGAGACTTATGAACATTTATCTTGCGCATCTCCTATCATAGAATTCACCCCCAGGGAAGTGACAGAAGTGGTGTACAGTGTTTGTCATTGCCAGGATTGTTATTCAGCAAACATCTTTAGCTGTAAGTCCAGTTCCACACACAGCACTGTCTTTAGAAATAGGCTGTATCATTACTCATTTGACAAGAGGAAGGAGGAGAAGTTCTCAGACATCAATTAATTTACTCAGAAAAGCCCCTTGGAAGACAGGAGCAAAAAAGAATTAGAATTCATGCCTATCTTTTCTTTTTCTCAAAATACACACTCAGCTGCTTGCTGAATTGATGGACAGTCGCCATTCTGGATGGATGCTCACTGCATGCTGTGAGATTGTCACCAGTGGGCTTCCCTCTACTGAATGTAAATCTTGTTTCTTCTGCAGTTTTGTTATGTGCTTATCAACAATGGGCTGTTTCTCTTCTTGTGCCTTCACCCAGGTATAATTATTATTGTTGTTTCACAATTTAATTAAACACTGTATAAATTTCTGGCCTCATGTGAGTATGAAAGGATAGGAGTTCTGTTTTTATAACAGCCAAGTAAAGTATGTTAAACCAGCTTCAAATTCTTCAGCGGCTAAAATTAAGAAAAGAAAAAATCAAGTTACTGTGGAATTAAATGGCTATATGACAACTGGAAAATATCAGAAAGATTTTATTAATTCCTATTATTCACTTCATAAGTGATGGCTTCTTGTTGTATTGAGGTTCTTCACTCTAACTCAAGTAAGTGACAAGTATGTATTTGTTATTTCTCTGAAGCACAATGAAATTCAAGAAAATAGTTTTTTCCACATGCCTGGTTCCTATTATCCCTTGAGCCCATAAATTATTATATTTCATGACAAAAAGAAAATTAAGGTTTAATTTTATTAAAATGAGAGATTCTATCTGAGTTTATCTGGGCATGCCCAGTGTAGTCGGATTTCTCCCTTAAAGGTAAGGAGGATTTCAGAAGAGCTAAAGAAAGATACAATGGCATATGCAAGTTTAGAGAGACGCTGGATGAAAGCTCCTGCCATTCTGCCTTTGAAGATGAAGGATGGGACTATAAGTCAAGTAATGCAGGTACCCTCCAATAGCTGGGAAAAGATAAAACAGCAAAGATACCCTGGAGCTTCCAGGAAGGAATTCAGCCTTGCTGACACATTATTTTACGATATTAAAAAAATCTGATAAATAATCAGTATCACAAACAAAACAAATGAAAAAAAAACTCCTATGCAGATTCATTACCTTTTGTAATGTAAAGTTAACAAATGAGGAGTAGAAAAGAGATTCAGCCTCATCAGGGAATGGTAGACTTAACCATCAGTGAATGACTCCGTGTGTCCACAGGGCTGTGGCACTCGGCTCTGATGGTGCTCATGGAGATTGCACATGGAGTGACACAAGTTCTGCTGACAGCAGTGAACACAATACTGTACAGCAGTGTGAGGGATGGCTTGACATACTCCATAAAGCTGAGCACAAGATTGCCACATGATCCAATAGTCACCTTCCTACCAGGAGGAACTGCAGACATGTCTTCACAAAACTTTACAAATGAGGCCCTTGCCGTCTATTCCCAACATTGCTCCAGCTCAGAAGGAGTCTTGATGTGCTCCAACTGAGGGATAGATGGATGGAAAAACTGTGTGTGTTAAAATCTCAGTTCTTGAAGACATTGAGGAAAATATAACCACATATATTACTAAATGAACACAGCCCAGCTATAAAAAGATATTATTTCATTCTAACTATATGACATTCTAGGGGAAGAAAAATTAAAAACAAAACACCCCCCCCCAAAAAAAACTAGGAAAGAAAGCTCAGTGATTACTGAGGGTTATGAAGACAAAAAGCTGAATATAAAATGTCTAGAACTACTTTTATGATTCTATTATCATTGAATCACAATGAATCATAAATGATTGATTTGTTGGCATAGATTTGTCCAAACCTTAGAAACATATATCACCAAGTGATATATGTTTTGGACCATAGATGATACTGAGGTGTCCATACAGTTTCAAGAATTATATACCAAGGATGCTGTTTATGTGAAGGAACAGGACAGTGACCGTCATACTCCCTTCTCAGTGTTACTGGGGCCTCAACTACACTTAGAAATAATCTTGGGTAAGAAGATAGATAATAGGTGGATAGATAGACACAGAATGGATGAACAAATGTGTTGGAGGAGGGCTGCTTGCTGGTTCCTGGATGCTCAGCTCTGAAATAATCATACAGAAACTATATTAATTAAATCACTGCTTTGCCTATTCGCTCTAGCTTTTTATTGGCTAGTCTTATATATTAATTTAACCCATTTCTATTAATCTGTGTATTGCCACAAGGCTATGGCTTACCGAGTAAAGTTCTGGCATCTGTCTCCAGGGGTGCTATATGGCTTCTCTCTGACTCCACCTCCTTTCTTCCAGCATTCAGTTTATTTTTCTTCACCTAGCTCTATTCTACCCTATCTCGGGCTCAAGACAGTTTCTTTATTAAGCAATGGTATCCATAGCATACAGCGGGGAATCCCTCATCACAGATGGATAGTTGCATAGATAGATAAAAGACAATAGCAAGTCGTGATCTCTCCATGTTTTACACAGGGAGACTTAGATTATTTGGTACAATTCTGCATCAGTGCAAAGATAGCAACCAGTGACTCAAGTTTTCTAATCTGTAGGATTGAGCATAATGAACAGAATGAGATCATACTTTCAGTCTCCAAAGCCAATTTTGTCAATGGGCGACCATGACTTAAATAACAAGATTTAGAGTTTTTCCCGCTGATAAATCCTTTCTTGCTTTGTCTTTGTAAAACCTATATGCAATTCTGTACTGGCCTTTGCTATGTCTGTATGTGTTCTTGCCTCTCGTCAAGTTAATGTTTTGTTGTTGTTTGTTTGTGCTCTTACTTCAGAGAAGATTATGCAATAGTTGCATGTTTTAAACCTCATTTTTGTTTCTCTCAACTTCAAAGAGACATGATCTCTGTCAGTCCAGTACATTTCCTAAACAACTGAGATAATTAAATGTCAGATCTATAACTGTGGTTCTGTCCAAGAGAGGGCCACTTTGTAACCACAGACCTCTAGTTCTGAAAACCCTGATGATTCTGTGGATGAGAACAACAGCCTTGTGGAAGTGACTCTTTTAAGCAGAAGGCAGCCACTAGCACTGGTAGACAGGTGAAAGTAAGGGCGGGCGGCTCAGGACAGGGATTAGGAACACCGGCTAGTCAGTGCAACACATCCTGTGCTCATATGACATTTGACAATTCTCTTGAGTCAATCTCAGGTTTGTACTTTTGCAATGAATTTCTTGTCCTCCAGGTTGTGATAGTTTGAATATAATTGGCCCAAAATATCTCATAGGGAGTGGCCTTGTTAGGAGATGTGGCTTTGTTGGAGCGAGTATGGCCTTCTTGGAGGAAGTGTGTCACTGTGGGGGCAAGCTTTGAGGTTTCCTATGCTTTGTATACCACACAGTTTCTCAGCTGACTTCTTGTTACCTACAAGCCAAGATGTAGCCAGCACCATGTCTTCCTGCATGCTTCCAAGCTCCCTGCCACGATGATAATGGATTAAATCTCTAAAACTATAAGCAAGCCACCCAAATTAAATGCTTCTCTTATAAGAGCTTCTGTGGTCATGGTGTCTTTACAGCAATAAAAACCAAAACTAAGACACAAATATTTTATAAAGATTATAGGTGCAAACCCTAGATACATACCTATGAAATATTGTTCATATTAGTATTATCATGAATTGCTTTGGATATGTTGAATCTAATTCCCAGGGTGGTGCCCAGTTTTCAAGAAGTCTGAGGATATGTGTCTGAATGTTGCAGTAGAATTTGGGTAGGTAATTTGGATTTCTACTTCAATTAACATAGAACTTAGAATCTCAGGAATAAATGAGAAGAACTAAAATCTAAAGACTTAATAGTTTAGATGTGCTTTTGGTTTCAAGAGTTAGGGAAGATAAGAGATCAGTAAAAAGGCTGAATATGAAATGTCAGAGAAAACATGGTATTTGGAAAAGAATCTGGAGAAGATGAAGCAGGAAGTCAATCCATATAACATTTAAGAAGGACAGATGGTCATTTTGAATAAACCATCATTTGTAACTCACATTGGTAACTAGGTTCATCATGGGAGTAAAACCATGCTAGAGAAAGCGACATGTAATTACATTACAGACATCTGATGCATTTGACAGAATCAGATCTCTACATGCTACATTTGTGAGCAATGTGTCAAGAACTTTTGGATTTCAGATGTGATATGCATATGTTTTGGGGACATGACATATATCACTGCAGGACGGCCACCAATTGACAACACTGAATATCTTCTAAGCTTTGAAAATAAATTGCAAATATAGAATTTTTTTCTATTGCTTGTTGCAGCACTCAAATAACTTTGAGTGTCACAGAGTTGTAGACACTTTAATTAAAAGCTACCATTTCATGAATATTATAGATAGGAGACCTGCAGTCAGAGGTAAGGCAGTTCATCTGAAATCGCAAACCTGCCAAGGGGGAATGTTATCTTCTGGATTTGAATTTTTAAAAGGAGGAACAATAAGACCCAATAAATGGTCAGAGTTGCAACCACTCCACACCCACACACATATACATATGTTAATTGCTTTGCAGAGAAATGCTCCTGAAAACCTGAATGAGATCTTTGTATGACAAACACCTGAGATTTGTACCTGATGGGCTGAAAATGATAGTTCCCTAACAAGAGTCCCTAACAGCCTGCCTGTTTGTGGATGGCTCGTGTGTGGAACCTAGATTTCATCAGGCACAGAAGAGTTAAGTATTTGTATCTCCCAATGAATGTCAGTCTCCTAGGGCTAAGGTGGATGGTGCTGCATAAAGACAGTGCCGGGTGACTGTTGCTCGTGAGGGCTTTGGTCAGGGGAGGGTCATTCAATTAGAGCTGCTCTTCTGCCTCACTTTCACCTGGTTAGGATCAAAGGTGATTTAGCTGAAAGTGAGATGAAAAACAGAAAGCTATCCTGTTACCCCTCCTGGGCCACTATCCCTGTCCTCCTAAGCTTGCAGTGTTTTGAAAGCTACTCTGTCTGGCCTTTGAAATTGCATTCAAATCCTTCTCTGAAAGTCCTTAGACTGTAACCAATCTTGCATGGCGAGGGCAGTTTGGGACTGAAAAGGGAACACAGAGCTCTGATGGGTCTATTGAATATACTAGACAGGACCTTAAAGTGGAACAATACAATTGGTTTCAAAAGCTACACCCCTGACTCCCAAAGTCACCAGAAAAGGGAAATTGGATGGGAATGTGTAAAAATTGAGTTCCTCGGGCATTCCCCTCCTCCCTGTGGCTTGATGCTAGTAAATTTTTATCAGTCTCCTTTTATTTCCTGAATGCTCTTCTCTTAGTAAAGAACTACAGCAAATCATTAACAGCTGGCTCATATACAAGCCATTATGACATTTATAATCCTGCCCTTCTCATGACGACCAGGTTTATTGCTAGGGAAATGCTATTTCTAGAGTCTACCAACTTATTTGACAGATTGTGCATTTAGATTTTTAATTTATAACTCATCACAATTTGGTCCACTTGAAAGTACCCCAAATCCACAAACATGAGGTTTTCTTAGTTGCTTTGAAGAATAACAATTGAAATGTGACTAATTATAAGAAACAAATCCTGTCTTTGTCTCATTGGGATGAAAAGATTATTTTTAGTCAGTTACTGGAATTGTATGTACTGTACGTTTTGACTCTGACACTTCCCTCCTGGTGTCTAGCTCTGTCCTTAAGATTGGAAATTGGCGAGGTATTGTAAACAGTCTTTTGAAATTTCCTATTTTAGGAGCTGTGCACCAAAGAGGGAAAGATCACTGCCTGCCTCTGTTCCTTTAATCCTTAATAGGTTTAAACCCCAGTCAGGAAGAGGAGGAGAAAGTGTGACTTTTTAACTAACCCTGTCATCTTCTTAATCATGCTGATTCTGGTAATTTAGTCTCCATGAAAGTCACAGCTCTAGTGTCCCTCTGGTCTCCCTGTGTGGGGGTGGGGCTTATCATCACCAGCCCGACAGGACAAGCTCTGGTGGGCTAATTGCTGTGGTAGGGCTAGCTGCATGTCAGCTGCCAACACACAGGGACTACTGAAGGAGGCCGGCTATGCCTGTTACAAACCAAACATCTTCATGCACCTCAGGTTTCTCAGAAAGATAGGAGGAATAAATGCTCATTGTTCATTTTCTCTCTACACAATAAAAATAAAATAGCCCCTGGCTAAACCTGGCAACAACAGCAGAGGCATTAAGTGGGGAGGGGAAAGAAAATTTGCAAATTAACATTATTACAAACATTTCTGCCTGAACGTGCTGGAAATCAATTTTAGTGTATTTTGCATTTTAATGAATCGCGGAGAGATAAATCAGCTGTGTTTGAGGAATACTTGCTTGGCATGATGTTTTCTTATCGCATCTTGTCTTAGCTGATCACATTTAAAATGAAACTAGTGTTAATTGAAGGCGTGGGAAATGTAACTGCTGCTTAATGAAGTAAATGTAGGCTAGTTATGTAAAATTAGGAATTTGCTTTAATGTACTAACTCTGACACCATTTGTTTCTCTGCTCTGGAACCCCCTTAACTCCCAGTGATATTCTTAATCTTTTTTTTTCTTTTTTAATTAAATTATATAATTTTACAAATTTTCACTCTTCCCCTCCTCCCATTTTCCTTCCCCTCTCCCCATCCCTCCTCCCCCTCCCTCTCCAGTCAAAGAAGCAGTCCGGGTTCCCTGCCCTGTGGGAAGTCCAAGTTCCTCCCCCATCCATCCAGGTCTAGGAAGGTGAGGATCCAAACAGACTAGGTTCCCACAAAGCCAGTACATGCAGTAGAATCAAAACCTAGTGACATTGTCCTTGGCTTCTCAGTCAGCCCTCCTTGTCAGCTACTTTCAGAGAGTCCGGTTTGATCACATGCTCCATCAGTCCCAGTCCAGTTGGCCTTGGTGAGCTCCCATAAAACCATATGATCATTTCATTAGATGAGGAAAAAGCATTTGACAAAATTCAACACCCCTTTATGATATCCTTAATCTTAATGGAAGAAGAAGAAGAAGAAGAAGAAGAAGAAGAAGAAGAAGAAGAAGAAGAAGAAGAAGAAGAAGAAGAAGAAGAAGATAAGGCCAAAGAAAATGTTCCTCGAGATGTAGGACAATACAATGTTTCAATCACCTATTATAAGTGGAATAAAAATTATGTTGTTGAATCCTACATAGTAAACAACAACTTTTAACTCCTGAGTATTCAAGGCTTTGGGAAAATATAGAATTAATTACACATTTTCTATTAAGAAACAACAATAAATTTTCTATTGTACTGATAATAATAATCTGCCTGAAGAGGGAGTGGGTTTTCGATGTTATTGAGGTTATAGGCTTTCACTGTGTCATCCGTTCTAGTACCATTGCTCATTAAATTTTGAGCTCTGTGTCTCTGGATGACAGAAAACTCATTGCATTTTCCACTGTGTATGCATGTGTGCCTAATAACAAATGTAATGAATCAAAGGTCAGTATTCAATGACAGCACACAATATAGATGTGTTTTTCTCATGTCTTCTAAAAAAAATGTAACCTATTTCCATTCTTACTAACTGCATTTCATTGTCCCTCAGGTCATGAATTTTCCTTTTCCCCCCTTCTTTAATTGCATAAAACAAGGAAGGCAATTTCTTGGAAAATAATTTCATGAAAAGTAACAAGTGACATATCATTTGGCAAACTGAAATTAGGTAACAACAGAAGAAATGATTTTATATTTTTTTTTCTGACCCATAGTGTTTTAAATTCAGAGGCTGCTAAAATGTCTTTTGTTCCCTATCATCAATGACAGAAACATGTTTATGAAATTGTCTGGCCAGTATAAGACTTGAGCTTTATGCAACAATTAGTGGGAAACATGCTTCGTAATGGATAAAAGTGTGTCCGTGGGCTGTTCAGAAGGTTGGCCACAGCAGGACGTCTACTATGTAAGTTTTTCTCCCTAGTAAATGACCAGGATAGTGAGACTGCTCACCCTTGGAGTTGGCGTCACAGTTGGAAGCATCTGGATGATTTGTTTTCATGGCATAATGATAATCGCTCTTATTAATAAGGTCTTTTCAAACCCATATATTTACAAATACACATCAAAACAGAAAATGACTTTCTATTTGAAGTCTTTGCAGAGTTACTGTTCAGAAGAAAAAGGTCTTTGTTGACAAAGATCTCTGTTTACCAAAATTGAGTCAGACTCCAGAATCTTCTGCTGGGACCAATAAATTTCCTTATAGTGTTAAATTTTAGCCAGAATTTTGCCAGGTCAGTTTATTCAGAAGCCACCTTAGTCCTGAGGTTTCCTTTCTGTATTTTTCTATCCATTGCCTCTCACTCTTCTCTGTGGAGGACACTTTCCTTGCTGTCTTTGAAATTTAGCTCTGTTTTCTATGGTGACCCTTTCCTGGATAACAAACATTCAGAATAAAACCTGTTGACACAGTTCAGGCTTGTCCTGCTCTCACCTTAAAGGGAACACGAGATTATTCTGGAGCCATTCTGAGCAACTATGGCCCAGGAACCCAGATTTAGGGTACCCAAAATTCCATGAGCCAATGTGGAAGGAGTTTCATGATGTTTTTACAGTTTTTCAGAAGAAACAAAGTCAGAAATCAAGGCAAGTTTAAAATACATCACGGGGACATCAGAGAAGCAGGCACAGCCAGATTGGGGAAGCTTTTCCATTTGCTCAAGATGTTACTTGATGACTTCATTAGGCTTGGGGTTGGTGAAAGCTAGTGGTCTGTTAAGCTAATAGATTTGAAAAGGTTATTATCTATTAGTCATGAAACGTTAGGTCCCACACAAAGGTGGGCAAGGAATATCTGTTTCAGAGGGTTAGAATTAGTTCAAGATAAGGAAATTACCCTCTGGACCTGCAATATTCCAACCCCTCCATAGTACTACCAATTCAATCAGTCAGTCTCTCAGACACAGCTTCTTTTTAGTTGTCTTTCAAAGACTGCTGTCTGCGTCCAGTGGTTCTTCGGCACCGTGGAGAGGTGAGAGAGACAGCAGGGTCTCCTGCAGCATACATTTTGGCAATTTGCTTACTGATAGGGAAAACAGCTCCTCATTCAGCTATAGAATTGGAGCCACTTAGAAAGCAAATGGCCAAAGATGAACCTGTGCTGCTGGATTGTCTCACCTTGCTCATTGTGGTTACTCCACTACTGAAAAAGTCGCCTCCCTTCAATGTAGTAGGTCATGCATGGTCCTACTAGAGAGCTTGTGTGAGGAACCTTGAACAGAACTTTCTAGAAGAGATGAGATGCAGCTGTGAGCATGTGAAAAAACCATCAATGGTTTAGCAGAAAAAAATTTCAAGACTTCTACTATCACTACATCTTTATTGTTTATTTTTACTAAATTTACTAAAATTACTAAGCATTTGCTTTCTAACATAAATTTGAGCACAGTCTTGTGACTTAGTTTTAGAAATAATATTCACTAATTCTTTGAGAATTTCATGCCATGTGTTTTGATAATATTCATGTCTCTCCAGTGTCTTGGAGGTCTACCTGATTTTGAATTTAGCATTTTGAATGTTAGCCTTATCAATATAATTTCCCCCTTGTGTTAGAGTTCTTGTCATCTTCTATGTATATTCTGTCTCACGTCTGCCACACTAAAGAGGTTCCTGATCCTCTACACACCTATCTACATACCTTCTTGAACTCTCTTACATTGGCGTTATCAATGACAGTATTGTCAAAATTTCATTTTCTCTTGTTCTTGAGAATTGGTACAGATAAAATAAAAAAATCTATAACTGAAAAATTGTAGAAATTTACTGTCTTAAAGGATGTGTGACTGGAGTCATTCTTATTGCGTGTGTGTGTTTGTGTGTGTGTATTCAAGTGCTCATGTGTGCACAGGTGCCAGTTCAGAGTTTAAGACTTAAGAGGTCCTGTATATCTGCATTCTTGACCTCTGACATCACTCTAAGAACCATTTCAGGTTTACTTCCTTCATCCATTGTATATATTCTCACATAGTCAGGCCTGTACTATCAAGAATAGATGTCAAAATGTTCCATATAAGGTGAGGATTCCTATAAATTGATCATTTATTTTATTGTTTTTTACATAGCATTATGTCAGCAGTTCCTGACATATACAAGGGCTTGAGCCTAGCTATTTGGGAATATTTAATTAAAAAATTTTAGGTGTAAGTTAGTTATATTGTTATTGTATTCAACTTTAATATTTAATGTGTGCTCTTAACTGTGTATTCGAAATTTCCTTCTTAAGTGGGTAAAATGCTATAGATTTCATCTTTCATGGCAGTTTATATTGTATTCTAATGAACAGTATAAATCTTCAAGGAGAAAAGAAGATCTTGATGAGCAATTATTACCAAAGGTGTATGATCCACATATTCTGAACTATCTATCAGAATATTAATATTGGGTTGTACTTTTCTACTTGATCCTGAAATCCAGGTTCTATTTCATCAGGGCAGTGGACTAGCTGAAAAATTCTTGATCCTGAAGATAAGATATCACCAGCTAATTTTGTTTTGAGCAGCATAGTACAGAGCATTAGAATAGTTGAGAATTGGGGACCTGTCCTTTGCTATGACAATGACCTCTTTTCCTTAGGAGAAGCCTGCTAACAATGACTTGAGTCATACACTCTTTAAGACAGTAAATTTCTACAATTTTCAATTATAACTTTTTTCTTTAATTTGTGCCAATTCACAAGAACATAAGAAAATGAAATTTTGACTATACTATCATAAATAACATAAGTGTAAAAGAGTTTGAGAAGGTATGTAAATAGGCATTTAGATGCTCAGGAATCTCTTTAGTGTGGCAGATTTAAGACAGAACATACACAGAAGATGAAAAGAACTCTGACACCAAGGGGAAATTATATTGCTAAGGCTAAAATTCAAAATGCTAAATTCAAAAGCAGGTAGACCTTCAAGGCATTGGGGAGATGTGACTATTATCAAATACATAGTATGAAATTCTCAAAGAATCAATAAAATATTTTCAAAAGATAATAAATATTCTAAAGTTTTTAAAAGCTAGAAAGTATAAAGTTTTGATGAGAATGAGTGAAATGTTTGATGTTACCTAAGATCTTAACAAACAGAGTCCCAGGGTCTTCCTATTTTCTGGCTCTGGTTCCTTTTCTCCCTACCAAGTGACTCAGTCATAAAATCTAGGAGACATGCTTCCAGGGACTAGAAAGCATATGTGTAAACAGTGTTCCTCTTCAGTTTGTGGTAATGAACTCTGTGCCCTCAACTTTCTTATCTAAAACTTTATGCCCGCTTTTGGTGCCTTCATAGGTCTCTTCCTTGCCTCTTCTTCTGACAGAAGACACAGTACATCTGTTTTCAAGTGATTTGGTAGTTTTAGCTAAAGTATCCATAAAGATGCTCAGGATAGATCCAGAGTGTAGAAGAGACATAGAGTGGACCTAAGGCTAAGTGTATAGGTTTTTGATTTGTGTAATCATATAGGAAGTTATATAGAGCACCCCATACTTGGATAAATCATCTGCTGTTAACATCTTGAAGTTCTTTATAGTTTCATCGTTGAATTGTGCTTCAGAGGTTAAATCTCATAAGATAACAGTATGAACACTAGAAGAGAAGGTATCCATCATCATTCCTCCCATACAAGCATATAGAACTCCTTATGCTCCACAAGCATGGGATCCAGCAGACACCCATGTGATGTGGGATTCCCCTCTGTGTGCTATTATTACCGTTAGTGAATAAAGAAAACTGGCTTGGTCTGATAGGGTAGAACAAAGCTAGGTGGGGAAAGCTCAACTGAATGCAGGGAGGAAGAAGGCAGAGTAAGAGAGAAGCCATGTAGCTCCACTGGAGACAGACACCAGTTTTCCTGGTAAGCCACACAGATTACTAGAAATGGGTTAAATTAACATATAAGTGTTAACCAATAAGAAGCTAGATCTAATGGGCCAAGCAGTGATTTCATTAATACAGTTTCTGTGTGGTTATTTTGGGAGTCTGGGCAGCTGGAAAATGAACAAGCAGCCTCCTTACTACACCCATGAGTAAAACTTCAGTAAGAGTTGAACAGAAAACAAGAAGACATGCTAGGTCTTTATCTAAGTAAGCACTCCACTGACAGCCCAGAGTATCTATGAGGCATTTGTTGTGTAACAGACTTCTTCTGGGAGAGGTGCAATCCACACAGTAACACAAATCTATTTACTTACCCCAGAAAAGGCACCTGGGACAAACTAAAGAAAAGTTGGCACTACTGTCCAACGTTGTCAATCAGTTAGCTTTTATTCAGGTCATCAGGGAGAGTGTGGGTTGGGGGTTACTTCCAAGGAGCAGTTATGACACAAGATTTGTTGCATTACAAAAAAGCCTACCTTAACATGCATGACTACATGCAAAAAACTGCAAGCGTAGAGCTCTCTTCAGTTTGCAGACTACTTCACAGTCTGCATGTCTTTCCTTTCTGCAGTTTTGCTCTGGGCAGAGTCTCCATCCCAGTAGTTGCTTCCTTCTTTTTATACTGCTGGACAGATTTCTATTCTCTCAGAAGACCTTTTGTTTACCTTGTGAGGTGTGTGAGTCTTCTCTATTTCCAGCAGAGGATATTTGAATTTAGAGGAAACTGACATACACCAATAATATTAGAACTAGTACTTGCTTTGGAAGCAGAAGGTGATCGGTGGTATTCTGCAGAACACAAATGACCAAAAAAAAATCTCACTGTACCTTTTCTTCCTTATGTTACTTTCTGGTTATCTGCCAACAATTTTTGCTAGGAATGATGGTATGCAAGAAAAGAAGATGACAGGGAGAACCATAGAGCTTTTTCCTCACTCAACAGTATACATCAGGGCATCTGAGGCATTGAACATGAAGCAATACTAGATAAATACTAATAATATAAATACTAAGGAGCTGAATACATAATACTAAATTTACATTAAAGACCAATATACTGAAATTATCACTTTAATCTTTGATTAAAAATAAAATATGGAATTTTTGTATCTATGTGCTAAGTACTTGCAAAAGCATTTAGAAAAATACCTCAAATAATCTCAAAATGCTTTAAGTAGAAAACGTTTGTGAACACAGTAGAAGATGTCCTGAGGCCATGTGGCCATCACAACACACAATAGTAGAAATGTGAAAACTCTATTTAGCATTTAGGAATCCTATAAAGTTAAAACATCCTGAAGAGAAAATTTGAGAAGTCCCAGGAGGAAGGGATGAAGAGATGAACACCAAGTCACTCAGGAGCCATATGCCCCTCAAATTCTTCAATTGTGCACATGGGCGTAAGACTATAGAGTAACAATGTCAAGAATATACTATTGTTCAGTATATCTAGAATTAAGAATAAAATTTATATCCTGTTGAGCACATATTACCGCTGAAATTTGAGGTCTCCAAATATGAGAGACCTCATTTAGGAAGGGTAAGAATGCTTTTGAAGCATCACCTCTGGATACAACACAACCCTGGCAATCAGGAACACGTGGTGAGGGGTTTAAACTTTCCCACTTTTCACAACTGAATTTAAGTTTCAGTTCTCTAGGAGGAGCAAAACAGGTTTCTCTTCCAACAAAGGGCCATTAATCAACAACACCCCTGATAGCAGGGATGGGAGAGAAAGCCCTGAGCCAGCTCCCACTGTCTTGCAAGGCAATGATCAAATAAGAGAAATTCCTGCAATCCCATCTTGAAACATATCTGGACTTGTCCAATCTTTCCCAAGAATGTCCAAAGATTGTAAAACTAAAACCTCTGCCAACAAAAGTGTACTAGTATAACTGCTGCTTGATTGACCAATCATGTTTGAGATGACCTAACTGTTCCCGAAATTCCCCTAGTTGTGCTAAAAAAAGAGCCTGAATGCTCCTTTCAGGGCACCATTTTTGTACAAGTGATTGACCCCGCAATCTAGCTCCTTTTGTAGAATAAATGCTCTTTGTTATTCCATGCTATTTGAGTCTGGGGTCTTTCTTCATAGTTTCTATGGCCCTTACAATAGCAGCAATAGATACCTATACCAGAAGGTACCTGCTATGTCCATCATGGATAAAGGAAGAACCTGTGTGTCCCCAACCTTTATGAGGAACTATTGACTGTTAGTGGTTACCTCAGGAGATTGTGTCATTTTCTTTGATTGTATAGCCATTAGGGGACTACTGAAGGTAAAGAAGGGGTTCACAAAAGAAAAACCAGAGAAAAAACAGAAGAATGAACATAATCACAAAACTATGTGTATATGAATCTATAAAGAGAATATTTAAAAATTCCATTTAAAACATTTAATAAAGTATTCCATAAATGCAAAATTTGGAAATTTTCTATGAAACATGAGACTATATCTTTAATACCTCGTATTTAGAACCTTAAAGATCTTATCAACAGAAATACAACAATTCACAAAACACTCAATAAGGAAGATGAGAGTAGTCTACTGGAAATAATATCATGCTAAATGCTAAATTACTTTTCTTGAAAGATATTAGAGATTGATGTTTATTTTCCATTTAACTACCAGAGAAAAAATTATAATGCACAAGCTTAAGTCAAGATAAGAACAATGTTTGCCATGGAAGGCTACAGAGGAAAGAAAAGAAGGATCAAATCACAGTGTGAGGAATACAAGGCAAAGAAATAAAATTTTAAGGCCAATTTCTTAGAACAAGATAGATCAAGCATCCCAAAAGGTGGCAGGGGGTAGTGATAGACAGAAACAAATATTTGTAAAGCAGCTAAGAATATAACATTGCCGTTAGTTGCTTACCTAGAGTGAGTGGGGTTTTTGGTTCCTTCACCATTGCTGTAGTAAATAAAAGAGAAAAGTTAGAACAGTGCCATCCGACTGAATGAGGAAGAACTTTACATATAACAAGCAAAATGATATTTTCTAAGTTGGGTGAGTGTTTCACACAAAGTTGTCAAAAAGTCTCATTTAATCTTAAATGAGCAATAATATACCATGGCAAAGGTCACCTTCTTTATTAAACTCATGTATATCTTGTTAAGGTGTAAAGGGTTGTACATTAATTTCACTTGTCTGATTATTATGAACGCCTCAAAGTGAAAGTGAAGAACAGCTCTTAAATACAAAAGTGAATGATATTGAAACTATGTTTTGATCAGAGGGTAGAGTGGATCAGTTACAGTACTATTAGAAATACTTATATTTTCTTGCTAGGGTATCATGTATTATATGTTTGTTATATAATATATTGAAAATAATGGCATAAGTCTTTCTAAACTAGAAATTATATGAAAAAATGTGGGGTTTTTTTGTGCTGAGAACTGAACTCTTGAATTGAGTTTCATGACCCCCAAGATAAATCAACTCACCTTCTAGAACAAGTCTTAGATGTTTTCGATATGTATTTGAAAGGAAGAATCTCTACTGAGATTGTTGGAAAAAGCAAAGAGGAGAAAAACAGAACACATCAAAATGAAAGCTGGAAAATGTTGAAATAATTTAAATATTTTAATAATGTAAACTACATGTTAATATATTTGTTTGCAAACAATTATAGTAATTAATATTAGAAATAACTTTGTGGAAGACATAAACTGCCTAGTTGTTAAGTCAAAATAGCAGAAAGAGCCACAACTGAAGAGGTCACTACTGAGGAAACTGAAATAAAAACCAAAGTATTTCCTTAAAGAAGAATAGAGAGGCAAACGTACAAATATTTAAAGTCAAGGTATTTTCTGGAAGGTTCTATAAAAGTTTCAAGGACTAATTATGTCGATTACCTTTTACAATTCTATAAGAAAACAGAAAACTTAACACAAAATACAGCAAATATTAAGAAAAATTTACAAGGATTAAAAATCAGTGAATAATGCCTTTACTTGTTTTTTCAAAAGTAGATCATACACACATGTTCAAAAAAACTACTAAATAGGATGTCAGCCAGCCAATCCTAGCCATGTATTTTAAAATAATTTATAATTTATTGTGGAATATCAAAAATGATAATATATGAAAAATTGATCTCCATATTGATGCAGAAAGCATTATCAATCATTAATCAGTTCTCTAAATAGACTTGCAAAATGTTTTAGATAGAAATTTTAATAGAAATTTTCCTATTTGATAAGCATATTATGAGTTAAACAAAATAAATTAAAACTAAGAATTTTATATTAAATTTATGAAGAAAGCTTTGCTGAACTTACTGAGTAAATCTGGCACAGTGATGTGGCACCTATAATCTCACCACTCTAAATGCTGAGAAAAGATAATTTTAAGTTTGAGGCCAGTCTGAGCTGATAGTGAAACCCTGTTTCAACAAAACAAAAGAAAACAAAACAAAGCAAATCAAAACACGTGCATAAAATGAATATATGTAATGATGTTATATTTTAATATTATATTAGTAGTCTATAATGACAGTGAGAGACATTTTAGGATTAATAATGGAAAGGGATAGATAAGTTTTATTGCTTGTACATGCTATGTTCAGAAAAATCCGACATAAATAATAAATAAGCACTGAAAACTATCATTAAGCTAGATTTAATGCCATACTACCAACTTGAATATATGAATGCTATCATATATACAATGTATGTGCATGTATAGAAGCACTTGTTTTTAGATTAGAATTTAGCCTAGAAAAAAAAATACCATGTAAGTGGAGAAAAAATTATATAGAAGCCTATGCAAAAAAAAAGTGTTTTCAAGGAGAGACACATTGTTCATGAATAGCACAATGTAACACTCAACTATATCATTCATAATTAGCTATTCTATGAATCTTTTCATGGAGTGAAAATACTGGGGCTATTTTTTTTAATAATTGCAATTCATACGTAGATTTCAGAAAAGGATGTTCACAACTTGATTAATAAAGGAGAAAAGAACCGAAGCTGCCTTGCATGATAATAAGAATAATTGAATAGCACCTCTGTCTTCAGTGGAGGCACCACATGTCGGAACAAACAAAAGTGTTGTCCAGCAGCAAAGGAAGCCGCATGTGAGGCTGTAATACTTCATTACACCTTTTACAAAGGAGATGATGTAAATCACAGTAATATATATCTTATTCAAATGTAACCTAAATATTATCATTTCATCATGTAGTCAATGTAACCTTTTAATTAGCTATTTAACAATCAATTAATAAAATTAAAAACAGTAGGCAACTTCTTATACTATATCCCAGATTAACTAACCATAGAGACTAGTGATGGCTATAGAGGACATGATGAAGTAAGGGATTACTCTTTTATTCATGAACATTAGAGGGAAAAAAAAGTACAGAAAACTGTGTACTTCAAAGCCAATTGAAAAAAAATGCTCCATTTAAGGGAGAAGGGTAAACCTGGAGGATAAATTTATATTACATAATCAAGTAAATGCACATGGATTAGAAAGAGACAGAAGAAAGCAAAATAGAGCTAGGTACATTTTATAGTGTTAATTTTTTGTAAGTTGTCTCAAATATGTGGATCATCACTTTACCAAGTGATTTCTGTTACCATATCCACAAATGAATGGGCCTAAGAAATGAGCAATGAAGCCCCCCACTCTTAACATGTTTAAAACTTTTTCTTTCTTTCTTTCTTTCTTTCTTTCTTTGATGGAAATGGGAGGGAGGAGGGAAGAAGGGGGCTGTGCGGGATCGTGAAGAATGGACGCGGGTAGGGCGATGACGGTAGTTCGTGATTGCATTCCTTGAGGTATGTAGGTGTGATTGCAGACTTTCCTTTCTTTCTTTCTTTCCTCCTTTCCTCTTTCTTTCTTTCTTTCTTTCCTCCTTTCTTTCTTTCTTTCTTTCTTTCTTTCTTTCTTTCTTTCCTTCTTTCCTCCTTTCCTTCTTTCTTTCTTTCTTTCTTTCTTTCTTTCTTTCTTCCTTTCTTCCTTTCTTCCTTTCTTCCTTTCTTCTTTCTTTCTCTTATAGACATCCTAACCTCAGTTTCCCCTCCCTACCTCTCAACTCTGCCTCTCCTCTCCCCCAGATCCACCCCTCCTCTGTTTCTCTTCAGAAAAGAGCAGGCCTCCCAAGGGTGTCAAACAAACATGTCATGAGAAGTTACAAAAAGACTAAGTACATATTTTTGTAACAAGGCTGCGTGAGGTTTTTAATTTTTGACTAAAGCTAATTTTTGAGCCAAGCTAACAACTAAATGATCAAGGACTTCAGCTACAAAGAAAAGAAGTGTGGACCTGTACGCCAGCACAGATGTAGTTTTCCCCTCTGTTGATAAAGAAGAAAAGCAGACATTCAATATTAGGGAGTGCATGGCTGCGCTTACACGAGCTGTACACAACATGCAAATGTGCAGAGACAGGAACACAGTAACTGTTTGATACAGGCTGGAGGACTGGGTTTTTCTTTAGCCATGTGATAGGGGTTCTGAAAGTAGATAGTGATAGTTATAAAACAGAAAAAAGTGTTAAATTGCCCAAATTAAATATTTTACGTGATGAAAATGATGAATTCTATACTATGCATATTTTACAGCACCAAGATGTGAGAATTTGGTGAAATAAACTGATTAGTAATTAAGAATAAAGATACTGTTCTGGTCAGGTTTCTCTAGTTTTTGATTGTGCCTGTTGGTGATGATACCATCAGTACCAATTCAATGGATTTTTCTTTTTTTTTTTTTATTCATTTCACATAACAACCACAGTACCCCTCCCTCTTCTCCTCCCACTTCCTCCAGCTCCCCTATCCACTTCTCAGAAAGGATAAAGACTCCCATGGGGAGTTGACAAACCTGGCACATCAAGTTGAGGCAGGACCAAAACCCAACTCCCATCAAGTCTGAGTAGTTCATTCCACCACAGGAAATAGGCTCCAAAAAAGCCAGCTCATGCACTCAGGACAGATTCTGGTCCCACTGTCAGGGGATCCCACAAACAGATCAATCCACACAACTGTCTTCCACATGCAGACAGCCTAGCTCAGGTCCATGCAGGCCCCCAGCTTCTGGTCCAGAGTTCATGAGCTGCCACAAGCTTGGATCATCTATCTCTGTGGGTTTCTTCATCATGATATTGACCCCACTTGCTCATATAATCCCTCCTCTCTCTTTCCGACTTGACTCCTATAACTCAGCCCAGTGCTTGGCTGTGGATCTCTGCACCTGCTTCCATCAGTTACCGGATGGAGGTTATAGGATGTCAATTAGGGTAATAATCAATATCATTCTAGAAGAAGGACAGTTTAAGCACCCTCTCCACTATTGTTAGGACTCTTAGCTGGGGTCATCCTTGTGGATTCATGGGAATTTCCCTAGCACCAGATTTCTCCCTAACCCCATACTGACTCCCTTTATCAAGATATCTCTTTCATTGCTCTCCTCTCTCCCTCCTCAACTTGACCATCCTGATCCCTCATGTTCTCATTCTCTATTTCCTCCCCTCTAACCCCATCCTCAGTTTACCCAGGAGCTCTCATCTATTTCCCCCTTTTAGAGCTATCCATGTGTCTCTGGTATGGTCCTCCTTACTATCTAACTTCTCTGGGGCTAAGGATTGTAGTCTGGTTTTCCTTTGCTTCATATCTAATATCCACTTATGAGTGAGTACATACCTTATTTGTCTTTCTAGGTCTGCATTATTCAGAATGATTTTTTTTCTTGTTCAATCCATTTGCCTGCAAATTTCATGATGTCATTGTTTTTACAGCTGAGTGATGTAGGTGTGTCTTCTATCTATATGATGATTTCATTGGTTAATTAATAAAGAAACTGCTTGGCCTCATAGGTTAGAACATAGGTGGGCGGAGTAGACAGAACAGGAAAAAGGAAGTGAGGTAGATGCCTCAGGCAATCGCCATGTCTCACCTCTCTAGGGCAGATGCCATGCCTCTCCTCTCTGAGCCAGACGCAATGAAGCTCCAGCCCAAGTGAACGTACGCTAGAATCTTCCCGGTAAGGCACCACTTCATGGTGCTACACAGATTATTAGATATGGGTTAATCAAGATGTGAGTAAGAGGCTGAAACTAATGGGCCAGGCAGTGTTTAAATGAATACAGTTTGTGTGTTGTTATTTTGGTGTCAAGCTAGCCATGCGGGAGCAGGGCAGGACAAAAGGAAGGCCTGCCCGCTCACCTCATCACTACAGCTGAGTAATACTCTACGGTGTAAATGTACCACATTTTCTTTATCCATTCTTTGGTTGAGGGGCATCTAGGTCATTTCCAGGTTTTAGCTATTATAAATAATGCTGCTATGAATAGAGTTGAAAAAGTGTTCTTTTGGTACAATTTACCATCCTTTAATTCTTCTGGAATGAAAACAATCATTTCTGATTGGCCTGGTAGACAAAAGACAAGATAGCTGAACAGATGGTAGCTACCTTGTGCCATGCCACTGATAAATTTAGTTTTTGTTTTTCTCTTGCCTTGCCAGTCTCCTGCACCCCCTTCCTGATGTTTTCAAACAGAAAAGATAATGCTTGCATGCACTGTTTTTATTTCTTGTGAATCAACTACCATTTCAGAGTCCTGCAAGTCCCTCAACTTACAGCTTTCAGTCAGGCCACAGAAACTTGGTACTGCATTCAGGAATCACACAGGAACTTGATGTTCTTAGCTGTAAGGATAAAAGCCTTTGTGTTAATTGGTTTTTATTGGATGCTCCAAGCTCAGTTCATGTTTCCTTAACAGTGCACACATTTCACAGGATCTAAAAAACATTCCTTCCATTTTGAGACTTTTAGGTGAATTTGCTGTGTTCCTTGATTGGTACATTAAAATTATTTAAGATATGCAAATAACTGCTTCTTTAGCATTTGCTTTGTTAGGTTTTCTGTTGCTGTGAAGAGACACCATGACCACTGCAACACGTATAAAGAAAATATTTAATTAAGGGGGCTTGTTTATAATTTCAGAGGTTCAGTCCATTATCATCACGATGGGGAGCATAGCACGATGGGCAGATATGCTGCTGAATGAGTACCTGAGAGTCCTACCTTTTGTAGGCAACAGGAAGTTGCTAAGACACCTGGGCATAGGAAAGCTCTAAGAATGCCCCCACAACGACACACTTTAACCAACAAGGCATACCCACTACAACAAAGTCACACCTCCTACTAGTGCCACTCCCAATGAGATTATGGGACCAATTACATTCAAACCACTACACACATCTTCCCAACCTCATTTTTACTTGTAATGATTGGCATTAGGAGGACATATATATTTAAACAAGTTTTAAGTATACAGTGCATATATAAATATAAATATATTTAAGTTTTATTAACATATAAATGTGCTATTCATAGAAAATTAATATGCAAATAGATAGTACTTTAAATTAAACACACCATATCTTCAGAGATAGGGACTGTTAAATTTTTTGAGCAACATTTAAGTCATATCCATATAATTTTGTTTATCTATGTTACATTATGGAAGATCTAACACTACATGCATGTGCTTTAATATTTTATGCATAGAATCATTTAAACATATTTGGGTATAATATATATATATATATTGATTTTAATGTGTTTTCCTAGAGATATATATATAGATAATATCATATATGCATGTATAAATATCTGATTATAAACATACATACACAGAAATATTCTTATTTATGCAAAATAAACTCATGAACAGATTTTATCATAAAAGTAGTTGTGACTTTCTGTTTTTAAACTACTTTTTAAGGATTTCTATTTTTTATGTGTATATGTGTATGACTGTGTGTATGTTCACATTGTTGTAGGTACCCACAGAGACCTGAAGAGGGCACTGGATTCCCTGGAGTTGGAGTTACAGGGAGTTGTGAGCTATCCACTGTGGGTGCCAAGAACTGAACTCCAGTTCTCTGCAAGAGCAGTATTACATTTTCATCACTGACCATGTCTCCAGCATTGTGTCTCACTGATTTAATAATTATTTAAATTTTCCCTCAAATTAATCTGTCATTTTGTAACACAAACACATATTTGTTAGTTATTTGACGATCTCATGTGACATGTTTCTATGAACATTATTCTTTTATTGATTGTTGTATTATATTTATTGCTATTATTATTGAGTCTGTCAACAGTATTCTAGACAAAATTATTTGAAATATTTCATAAAAGAAAAGAAATCTTATTATAGCAGAAAAAGCTTTTAAAACCCATACATTTAAGAATTATTTGGAAGAACTTAATGAAACAGTAAATATGCAGTGAATTGATGGCTCTGTCAAGAGCAGACAGCAGAGTCAATAGGCTGAAGCTAGGGTTGCAAACCTTTTCTTATTGGACTTGATGGTAAATATTTAGCTTTTATGGGCCAAGAGGAAAAGTTGAAGTTATTGTGTATATGATTAAATAACCATCTAAAATGTCATTACTTAAAAATGTGAAAATTAAAAATTAGCTGGTTCAGTAAATATAGCTCAGAAGTTGTAATTGATTGACATTTACCTGGAAGCTTATATTAATAGTCAATTTCCCACATGGGAAATGAGAGATTAGACATGATCTATCCTGGAAGGAAAGTTTGAAGTAAGAACTTGCATATTTCTTCCTGCTTACTGAAATAATAGAGGAATAAGAAAGAAAACTACCATTGCAGGAGAAGTAAATGAAATTCTCCTAGCTTCTGCTCAAAAGAGAAACAATATAGGAAATTCAGAGGTCATAGTAATCTCCTATCTGCTTTTACTGAATTGCAAATGGATTCTAAGTTTAAAAAAATAGCCAGGGCTTACCGTGAAAGGGCTTATGATATTCATTCCTTTGTGCATGAGTACCATGTACTTGTATTTAATTGACTTTTGTCTATGTATCCTTCCAGAGAAGATTTACCAAAAGTACATCCTGTTAGGTAGTCCTTTGTATAGCAAGGCGAGTCCCTTCTGAGTACTTTTGCTCTTGCTGTGCAGGAATATCTAAGAGTTGTAATTATACAAGAAAAGGGGCTATTTTAGCTCATGGTTTTAGAGGCTGGGAAATGTTAGAGTTAATTGCTATTTCTGATGAAAGATGACTGTCAAACCATAATACTGTAGAGAAAACATGTAGAAGCAAGCAGAAAATATGAAAAAACATATGGGTAGCCTTGCTTTACAACCACCTTTACTATAGTAATGAATCCAGTACTTGTGAGAGTGAGAAATCATTCATAAAGAAAACTGACTTATGAGTTAAGGATCTTTAGCATGACCTCCAATTTGGGCCTAGTCCCCAAAACTGCTGCACTGCATCATGCTTAAAGTGTACTTTCAGGTGGCAAGCCGTGTTTGCCCACAGTAACTGATGCAATAAGAAAATGAACTGTAATGAGAAAGTCATAAATAATATTCAGCACCAGAATGTCCAAAGTCATTTAATCAAGTATGGAATAAAGCTATATAGATATTTTAATTGACAAATAAAATAATTCATATTTATGAGAGCCCGTGGGTTACATAACCCTCTGAGATTAACCATTCACAATGTTGCCAGGAGAGTCAGGCCTTTCCAAGCCCATCCTGGTGTCAATCTGTGAAATACATCTTAATGAGTGGAGAGGAAGCATCTTGAACTAAGTCATGAATATGATTGAGTATTAGATGTTTAATTTTGCTAACATTTGATTTTAAGGAGATAATAATGTTAAATGTTGACTCGTGAGTATCATTGCCAGAGAGCTGATTTTAAGCCATGTGATTCTCATCCTACATCCTAACTAGTTAAGTCAGGGATGGTCAAACCTGATAACTGGATTCCTTTTCCATGAAGTTGAAACTGTAAAAGTGGCACCTGAACCTGCAGTCTGTGGGTCATCAGTACTCAGTATTACAAAGGTTTTTGTAATGAAGAAGAATGTAGCCTTTTTTCAGGAAGAAGTGAAGGTGAGAAGTTGGAAAGAAAGATAGAAGGAACAAAAGGGCTTTAGAAGGAAGAAGAAAAGGAAAAATTAAGATGGCACAGGTTAGGTGTGAGAAGAGGATAAGGAGAATGCAACTGTAGGGATGCTGAGAAAGAACAAACCACACAGAGATGTTACTTGGCTTCTCCCTGCAGCTCTGGTAGCTACCTGCTCTAAAACAGAAATACCTCAGGCCCTTCATTGTCAGATTTTCCTAGATTCTTTTAAACTCTTCTCATGAAAACTAGGGTAGTTCTATTTTTTTCCTAGTTGTAGCTAGTAGGTTGTAATTTGTGCAGGTGTATGTTCCATTTACCCATAATGCATCAAAAAGTTAAAAATAGATATAGAGTCTTGATCAGGGTAACATAATGATATTTCCTAATGCATTATTTTATCACGTTATCTCTGAGGGAGGAAAAGGTTAGAAAATTATTCAGAGTAATGGGCAGTCACAAATAGAAATAAGAATGGTGGGGGAAAATAGGTAAATGGAAAAGCAAAGCACAAAAAGACAAAAATCTAGGTCCAGTGAGGAGAGTAAAAATAGTAATGTAGGAATTTAAAATAAAAAGCAGAAGTGAATGTTTTTTGAGAATATCTAAATATTACTACCCGGTTTCTAATTCTTTTTATCACTATGTTTCCATCTTCCAAGTTTCTAATCTATTTCTGTTGTTGGAATAGTTTTACAAGTCAGACAAGTAGTACTCAATGGTATTTTTAAATAAAAGACCTTGAATGGCCACAAAGAGTAATCTAGCTTTCATTTATGAGTGAATGGGTAGTCTTTCCATTTTATCTTCTAGTTAAATGACATTAGAACAAAAAAAAACCCATGATCATTGGTTCAGGATATACTGGTTGGCCTTGCAGAAACAAATGTAGTTCTTCCAAATCATAATGAATGACATAAGAAAAAAACCTCTTAAATTTAATATTCTTTAAAATATACCAGTGTAGGCACTTCCTGAGAAAAGTGAAAGAAAACAAATTCAACACTAATTACAGATGGAAGTGAAGGACACTCGGGGGCGAAGCTCAGGGAAAAGTAAATAGAGAATGTCTACTTTGGGTCAACACTTCTCTGCTATTATTTATATTCTTGAGTCACTTAACAAAAGCAAAAGTTGTCAGTTGTCTTTCTGCTCCTCCCTGTTTCAGGGACAGACATATTTTCTAGTGCAGTGCCAGTCTTGTCTCTGAGAGACAGCGGTGGAAGTAGGAGTGAAAAGAATTGCCTGTATTATATGCCCCATCACCGGGACTGCCTTTAACTATGGAAAAATAGATATTCTTGCCATTAGTGACCCCCAACATTGACCTCACTTACATGGTCTACATGTTCCAGTATGATTTTGTCTATAACAAGGTCAATGGCACAGTCAAAGATGTGAATGTAAAATATGCCATTAACAGGGAAGGCATCTCTGTGTTGAGGAGTGAAAACACACCAAAATAAAAAAAAGGTGATGTTGGTGCTTGGTGTTCTATAGAGTCTACTGGTATCTGTATCATCATGGAGAATGCCAAGGCCTACTTGAAAGGTGAAGACAAGAGGGTTATCATCTGTGCTCCTTCTGCTGAAGCCGTCATGTTTGCAATATGTATGAACCACGAGAAGGACTCATGAACATGGGCCATGCCACCACTGCTACTCAGAAGACTGTGGAGGGCTCCTTTGCAATGCTGTGGTGTGATGGCTAGGGGATTACCCTGAGCATCATCCTTGTATTCACTGTTGCTGCCAAAACTGTGAGTAAAGTCATCTCAGAGCAGAATGGGAAGCTCAGTGGCATGCCTTCAATGTTCCTACCTCTAGGGTTTTTACTGTGGATCTGACATGCCACATGGAGAAAGTTCTCAATTATGATGACATGAAGAATGTGGATAAGCAAGCATCAGAAGGCTCATTAAATGGCATCCTAGGTTCCACTGAGAAGGATCAGCTTCTCTGGTGTGACTTTAATGGTTATGCCCACTCTTCCAACTTTGATGCTGGGACTTGTATTGCTCTTAATGACAACATTCTAAATCTCATTTTCTGGTATGACAATGAATATGACAGCAATAGAGTGGTGGACCTCCATAGAAGCCCTGCCGCATTCAGCCCAGGAAGAACATAAAAGGAAGAGAGAGGCCCTCTGATTCTGTAGAGTCCCTGTCCAAGCATGTCCCCCACCACACTGAGTATCTGTTTTCATAATTTCCATGCCATATTCACAGAAAATGGGAGTGGCTTCTGGGGCCCTACTCTCTTAAATATCATTACCAAAGTTCGCTGTATCTTCCTCTCCACAAATGTTAGGTTACTGAACTAAAAATGACAAAAGTCAACTTCTGACATCTAATGTGCTGCTCTTGAGGAATTATGAACTGTGTGAACTGCTATAGTTATTTTTCTTTGTCCTTTAAAGCCTCCATATTAACTTTGGTTTCACATAGAAAATTTCTTGTTAAGCCACTAGCCCCACTAACCACCGTTTACTCACTGAGAGGAAGAGCAGAGTTCATTGCTTGTTCTTTCAAACAATTGTGTTATCGAGGAAGCTTCTTCTTATCAAATGCTAGTGTTTGTGTCTAAAATGGAAGAAGAGTATAAAACAAGTGGTTCTATGATATCCCAGGAGAGAAGCTTTCAGTGCCAAGGTGCTAAAAAACAACTTTCAAAAAGGAGAACCTGGCAGAACTTGTATTCTTGTAACCTTCTGTTGTAGAAATAAAAATTAGGCATGGATACTCCTGGGTTTCCAACATTTCTGGACTCTTCTTTATTTATTTTATTATCTGCCCTGAAAAATCATATTTTAAGTCACTTATTCTCTACTCATATTATTTACAGTCACTTCCTGGGCTTCTCTGGGAGGGGTGTAGATTCTGAAAAATCTGTCTTCCCTGGCTTGGTAGAGTAAGTAGTGAGCATGCAAACTTCTGAAGCATAGTAAAACAATAGTTAAAAGATCTAGAACGTAGTCAGAAGGATATAGTCAGAGGTTATGAAAGGAGGACCAGGGAGGGATCATATGAAGGAAGAACATTCATAAAGTTGTAGAGAAGGCCCTAACCCCACTTCTTTACCATCTTTTTCTGAAAGAATATTGCTGACTATTACAAATGATGTAGGATTTGCTATGTTATGTTGTTATCATTTCTATTTTGTTAATGAGCCCTTGGAAAAAAATTACATTTGTGTGGTCTTTCAGTAATATCACAAGTAAAGAGTTCAGATCAGACACTGACCATACTACTGTGTCCCTAGTTCCATGACCTTCTTTGTCTCACATTTTTTGAGAATTTCATATATGAGCACTATTTTTACATACATTTACATATCATTTCCATTCTATATTTTCCCCTCCAACTGCTCCTTGTACCTCCAACTTTCAACTTCATGACCTTTTCTTATTTAATTATTATTGTTACAAAAAATATAAAACCTGCTAAGTTCGTTGTTTGTTTATATTTGTAGACAGGTTTGACCACTTGGGATTGGGTAACTTATCAAGTGGCCAATTTCTGGAGAAGAATGTTCTCTCCCTCTCTCAGCAACTGTTACTGGTATTTAGCTCTTCATCCAGCATGAGGACTATTACAACATAACCTCAAACCACAGTCAGTCAGAATGCAGAGTTGTGACTCCCAGTCCCAATGGATAATCTATGAAATACTCCTATACTTATGGCTCAATGAACATTGCAGAAGAGGGAGTAGAAAGATTTTAAGAGCCAGAGCACTATCCCTTATCCCTAATGCTAATCCTATTTCTAAACGTAAACCTGACCCTAGTACGAATTCTAAATCTAACAATTACATTAACACAACTACAATGCCTAATCACATCTATACTCTAACACTAAACCAAGCTCTAACCTTAACTTTAATCATAGTCATAACTCTAACAAAAACTGTAACCATGACCCTATCCCCTAGTGTCAACCCTAGCTTCAATACTAATACTTGCTATAAACCTTAACAAAACCTAACCTCTAAACATCACCATAATCCTAATATTACCTTAATCCTAACCTGACTTGTAACTCTAATCAGAAACAACTCAAAATATGAACGGCCTTCCACCAAACCTAATGCTAGCTTTGAACATAAGAACACTAACCAAATCCCACTCTATAACTCTCCTTGTAGCCCAAATCCTAAATGTAAACATGCTTTAATATTCCCACAAACCCAAATCTAACCCTGTGTAAATCATAATCCTGACCTAATCCTCTAATTAACCTTAGCTATAATCTAGCACTAATTGAAACCCAAGCCCTGATCAAAAGCCTGTGTCTAACCCTAAATATAGCTATAACCATAGTGCTAAACCTAACCCTGACTGTATCTCTAACCATAACCACAACACTAACCCTGAGCCTAATACTAACTTTAACCTTAACTCTCAGACATGTAGTTTCCAGCACAGTCACAAGTTGGTGTGTGCACATGTTCACATACCTGCCTTTTCTGAGGATAGTGACAAGTTGTTGTGTATGTACATGTTGCATATGTACTGAATGCCCATGCATTCTTTCTCTGAGTATACTCACATGTCAGTGGGTGTGTGTCTGTTCATATGTATGCAGTTTCTGAATGTAGTTAGCTATCAATGTATACACATATCTTCATATACATGAAGTTTCTGAGCATGATAACATGTTAGTGTATATGTATATGTATATGTTTATATGCAGGCAGTTTCAGATTGTGAACATATGTCAGGATCACATGAATACAGTTTCCAAGCAAGATCATGGATTGGTGTAGGTACATGTGTTTACACAGATGTAGTTTCCAAGCATAGTCACACATTTGTAGTGATGGGAGCGACAGGCTGCATTCCCACCCAGCTCCTGGCCGCTTGTCTAGCTTATGCCCCGAAATAATTACAAGGAAACTGTATTCTTTTAAACACTGCCTGGCCCATTAGTTTCAGCCTCCTATTGGCTAATTCTCACATCTTGCTTTAACCCATATTTAGTAATACGTGTAGCACAACGAGGTGGTGGCTTACTGGGGAAGATTCAGCATGTCTGACCTGGCGACTGGCTCCATGGCATCTGACCCAGTGAGGAGAGGCATGACGTCTGACTAACTTCCCTTCTTCCCAGCATTCTGTTCTGTCTACTCCACCTATCTAAATCCTGCCCTATCAAAAAGCCAAGGCAGTTTCTTTATTAACCAATGAGAGCCCTCCATCACACATTGTCACATGTGTACCTGTTCGTGCAGAACTAATTTCCTGGATGAGTCACATGTTGGTGTTAACATGTTTGTTAAAATGCATGCAGCTCCTTAAAATGTTCACATGTCCACATGTATACACCCATTTGCACACATGCATTTTCCACATAGTGTCATATGTCAATGTGTATGCATGTGTTGATATTCATGCAGTTGTAAAATATTGTCACATGTTGGCATGTGCATACATGTTTATATGCATGAAGTTTATGGACAGCATTCCATGGTGGTATCTATTTGCGTGTTCAAATACAATCAGTTTTTGTTTCTGTTTTATGTTGCTGTTTATGTACCTGTTTATACTCAGGCATTTTCCAGGTTCAGTCAAGTATCAACAGTCATGTGTGTTCATATGCAAACACTTTCTGAGTGTTAAAATGTAGGTGTTCATTTACATCTTCACACATGTGCAAATTCTGAGTGATGTCATCTGACAGCATAACTGTGAGTATACACAGGCAATTTCTAACTGTTGTCTTTTGCCGGTGTTTACATGCATTTTACATGCATGCAGTTTCAGAACACTCTCATATATTAGTGTATATGTACATGTTCTTAAGTTTTCAATTTCTGAGTCCTTTCATTTGTTGCATATGTGTATATTCACATGATTATATTTCTGAGCACCCTAGTATGTCAGTGTGAATGCATATGCTCACATGTGTGCAATTTCTGAGTGCTCTCCTATATTGGCATTCATGTCTGTGTTCACATGCATGCAATGTCTGAGCATTGCCACATGTCAGCATTCATACATATGTATACAATTTCTGAGTGCTAACTTATGTTGGCTTTTGTGTTCAGGTTCTCATGCACATAGCATCTGAGGGCTTTTCATGCAGTGGTGTATATGTGAATTTATGCACACATGCTATTTAGGAGCATTCCAATTAGTTAGCATGCACACACACACATTCACATGATAGCACATAAATACATAATCACAAATGGGCAATTTTTGAGGGCAGTCACAACGTGACAAGTATGTATGTGCATGTTAATATGTGTGCAGTTTATGACTGCTTATATGCATCAATGTATATGCAGACCTTAGCATAATATAGTTTCTGAGTGCTTTCACATGTTGACATGTATGTGGATATTTACAAACATCCTATTTCCAAGTGCTGTCATATGACATAAAGTATATATATGCTCACTCTCATGCAGTTTCTGAGGATTATCATATGTCAGTATTCATATACATATTCACTTGAACACAATTTCTATGTGTTGTCATATCAGTGTTTATTCTGTCTTCACTTATATACAATTTCCACGTACTCTCATTAGGTTAGTATGTTTAGTTTTTCCACTCACATACAATTTCCAAGCACTGTAATGGCATTCATAGATGTGTTCACATGAATGCAGTTTTTGATAATTTCCATACATGAACATTTAAATGCAAATTCACATGTATTCAATCTCTCACCATGAGCACATGTTCATCTATATGGTCAGGTTTGCCAATTCTGATGCTGACTCCACTGCTCTGGTGCAGACCCCAGCAGCTGGCAGGCAAGTGAGAGACCTTCCTCCAGGCTGCACCACCACTGCCATAACCCACCATATTCTTTTCCCTATACCCCCTCCAGCACCCAAACCCACATACCTAGTCATCCTTCCTGTGTCTAGCCTTCCCCCACAACCCCAGCAGACTACAACTCACAGAACAGTGAGAACAGATGAGGAAATGCCAGTATAAGAATACTTTCAACAACAGAAAAGGAAAGATAGCACCACCAGAAACCAGTGATCCTATAACTGCAAGACCTGAACATTCCAACACAGCTGAAGCACAAGAAAATGACCTTAAAACAACTTCATGAGAGCTTATTTGGAGGTTCTAGCAGGAGAGTGCAGCTATTCATATGCCCTGGACTGAAGACCGGTCCTCCTCTATTCAGGGAAGGTCATTCTCTTTGACAAAGCATGCAGCTTCAGGAGGGACTCACGTGTAGTGGTAAGGGAGGATGGGGACACCCACCTAACCAGTCAGATCAGCCAAATCTAACCTGGCAAACAATGGGGTGACAGATGTTGCAGCCAAATCGCCCCAGGTTCAGATCTCCTAAGTAAATGAGAGCATTGGGGGAAAGAGGGAGAGTGGAGGGGAAAGGAGAGGAAGGTAGGAGAGTGGAAAAAAGGATAAAGCTCATTTAAAAGCAATAAAGTATAAAATAACTTTATTAAAATGATAGAGGCTCTTACAGAGAAAATAAAAAATCTTTTAAAGAAATTGAGAAAAGGGCAAACAAAAATATTGGAAGAAATAAATAAATTCCTTAAAGAAAATCAAGAAAAAAACCAATCATACAGGTGAAGGAAATAGTTCCAGACTTGAAAATTGAAAATTAAGCAATAAAGAAAACACAAATTGAGAGAATTCTGGAAATGGAAAATCAGGGTAAGTAAACAGGAGCTATGGATGCATCACCTAAAGAATACAAGAGATAAGAGAATCCCAGGCATTGAAGATATAATAGAGGAAATAGATTTACTGGTCAAGAAAATGTTAAATCCAATAAATTCCTAACACAAAAAATAATCCAGGAAATCTGGGGCATCATATAAAGACAAAACCTAAGAATAATAGGGCTAGGAGAAGGATTCTAGCTCAAAGGCCCAGAAATCATATTCAACAAAAATATCATAGAAGAAAACTTTCTCAACCTAAAGAAGACATGCCTATAAAGATATAAAAAACTTACAGAACAATAAAGAGAGTGTAAGAAAAATAAGTTCAGCTAGGTAGTGGTGGCATATGCTGCTAATCCCAGCACTTGGGAGGCAGAAGCAGATAAATTTCTATGAGTTTGAGGCTAGCCTGGTCTACAGAACAAATTCCAGGATAGGCTTCAAAGCTACACAAAGAACCCCTGTCTTTAAAAACAAAAATTCCCCTCTCCACATAATACTAAAAACCTTAACCACACAGAATAAAGAAAGAATATGAAGAGCTGCAAAGAAAAAAAGGCCATGTATCTACAAAGGCAGATCTATAAGAATTACACCCAACTTCTCAATGGAGACTCAAACAGACAGAAGGTCCTGAATAGATGTTTTGCAGACTCTAAGAGACTATGGATGCCAGCCCAGACTACTATACTCAGCAAAACTTTCAATCACTATAGATGGAGAAACAAGATATTTCATGACAAAACAAGATTTAAACAATACTTGTCCATAAATGCAGCCATACAGAAAGTACTAGAAGGAAAACTCCAACCCAAGAAAGCCACACACACCCATGTAAACACAGGCAATACATAATCCCACACCAACAAAACACAAAGAAGGATACACACCACTACCACCACCACCACAAACAACAAGAAGTATCAGGAATTAACAATCACTGGTCATTAATAACTCTTAAAACCATTGGACTCAATTTGCCAGTATACAGGACATAGGCTAACAGAATGGATACAAAAACAAGATTGGTTCTACTGTTGCATACAAGAAATATATACCTCAACTTCAAATACAGATATTAACTCAAAATAAAAGGTTGGGGAAAGATTTTCAAATCAAATTGACCTACAAAGCATGTTGGTATAGCTATCCTAATATCTATTAAAATAGACTTCAAACTAAAATTAATCAAAAGAGATGAAGAAGGGCATTTCATACTCATCAAAGGAAAAATCTGTCAAGATGAAGTCTCAATTTTGAACATCTATATTCCAAATATAAGGGCACCCACATTTGTAAAAGAAAGGTTACTAAACTTTAAATCAAACCTCACACATTGTTAGTGGAAGACTTCAACACTCCACTTTCACCAATGGACAGGTCAGTCAGACAAAAACTTAACAGAGAAACAAGGAAATTAAGAGATGCTATGACTCAAATGAACTTAATAGACATCTACAGAACATTTCAGCTAAGCAGAAAAGAATATATCTTTTTCTCAGAACCTAATTGAACTTTTTGTAAAATTGATGTGGTTTGGGTTAATATCTAGTTATGTTTGGAATTGATTTGGTATTAGGTTTAGGGTTAGGGTCAGTGTTAGAGACAGCGTTATGGCTAGGGTTAGGATAAAAGCAATGATTAGGATTGATTTTAGTTTTGAGACTACAGCAGAATTAACATTTGGCTTGGGAGTTCAACTTTGTTTTGTTTTAGGGTTACATTTATTGACAGGGTTAGCAATAGGTTTGGTTATTATAATGGCTAGTTCTAAACTTAGAGTTATTGTTCCTCCTATGGTGAGGGTTTGTGTTATGGCTAGGATAATCTTTATGGTTAGTTTTAGACTTAGGGCATGATTAGAGCAAGAGATAAGATTAGGGTTACATGTAAAATGACAATATATCTACATGAAAGTTAAATTTAGGGTTAGGATTATGGTAATGGTCAGAGCTTGGGTTAGGTTTAAGATTTTGTGAGGAATATAGTTTAATGTAGCACCTGGATAAATGTTATACTTAGTATTAGAAATTTGTTTATGGTTAGTTTTATAGATAGTTTTAGGGTTTGTGTTAAACATATTGTTGTGGTTTAAACTTTGGCTAGAGTCTGAGGAGGGTCATTGTTAAAACTAGTGTTAGGGTTATAGCTATAGTGAGTGTTAGAGATAAAGGGAGTTTTAGGTTTATTTCTAAGATTAATTTTACAGTTAAAGGTTGGTTTATGTTCAGGATTAGACTTTAGTTTTTGTTAGTGATTTAAACAGTTTTAGTTATATTTCCAAGATTAATTGCACTAGGGTCAGATGTAGGGTCATACTTATGGTTAGTATGAGGACTAGGCACGGTATTGATCTTATTTCTAAGGTTAGTTATAGAGTGAGAGTTAGGCTTAGTGCTGAAGTCAGGGTTAAGTTTGTTGGTAGGGTAGGTTACCATTAGATTAGGTTTATATTTATAAAAAGATTGCTTGCAGAGTAAGGGTTAGGATTAAAAATAGGGTTCTGGTAGAGCTAATATAAAGTTAGTATCAGAATCCCAATTTATTTTCCATAAAAATAGGATTCAGATTAGATTTTGCTTTAGGTTTGGGCTATGGTAGAATTACTGTTTTTGGAGGGATCTAGCAATATATTTAAGGCCTGTGTGTGAACTAGGTTTAACCTTAGAGTGAGAGCCAGTATTTGGTTTAGAATTCATGTTGTGTTTAGTATTAGAGCTAATGTTTGCTTTAGAGATAGAAACAGAGTTATTTCTAGGGTTAAAGGCAGGCTTTAGGCTAGGGTTAGAATTAGGTCCATGCTTTTAACTAAAAGTATTGTTAGAACCTGATCGAGGTTGGGTATAGTACTTTGTTTATATAGTGGTATGGTTAATGTTATGGCTAGAGTTAACGGGGTTAGGTGTAAAGTTAGACTTAGATTAATGGCTAGAGTCAGGGATAGGTCTAGAGTAAATTTTAAGTGTATTTCTAAGATTAATGTTATCATTACAGATATGGTTAGATTAGGGCTCAGAAAAAGTTTTTCAGAGTGTTTAATATACTCCTGGGCTCATAGTTAGACCTAGGTTTAAGTTTAAGGTTCAGATGGGTGACCTAGCCAGTGTTAGGGTGATGGAGGGAGTTAGTTAGAGCACACTGTAAAACTATTCTAAATGCTACCTTAGTGTTAGAAGTAGGGAAAAGAAAAGGTTAGTTGTTGCAAGGAGTAAGCAGCTTGTTCATCCCGGCCACCCAGAACTGAAATAACCACACAGAAACTGTGTTAATTAAATCACTGATTGGCCCATTATCTATAGCCTTTTATTGGATAACTCTTACATCTTAATTTAACCCATTTCTATTAATCTGTGTATCACCACGAGGTCATGGCCTACCAGCAAAGTTTCAGCATGTCTGTCTCCGGCAGCGGATCCATGACATCCCTCTGACTCTGCCTTCTTCCTCCCAACATTCCGTTCAGTTTTTCTCGCCTACCTAAGCTCTGCCCTGTCAACTGGCCAAGGAAGTTTCTTTATTCATTAATGGCAATCACAGCACACAGAGGGCACCCCCACATCAATTAGTTTTAGAGATACTTTTGGAGTTCGTCCTGAAGTAGTGTTATAATTTCTTTTATATTCAGGAATGTATTTTGTACTGGTATTTGAGTGAGAATTGAATTTAGGGTGACATCTTGGGTTTTGGGTATTACCCATGTTAGGTCTACATTCAGAGGTATCATTGGTTTAGTGTTAGTACTGGTAAAGGTACTAGTAAAGGGTAAAGTTGAAGTTAGGTTTACAACTAGTGTTAGAATTTGAGCTCAGTTTAGCTTTTAACTGGGCTTAGTTTAGCTTGAAAAATAGAAATCAAGGTAGTGTTTAGTTTAGCTTTAAGTTTTCTTCAGTGTTAAGGTTATGGATAGGGTTTGGATACATTTATGTTAGGGTTATGTTTATCACATTGGTTAGGATTAAGGTTAATGCTAAGGAAAAAGATAGTTTTAATACTAGGATTTTATTTTAATAAGTTGTTGTCTTAGGGTTAAGCTAGGATTGAGATTATTGTTAGATAAAATTTAGAAATAGAGTTATATGAGGTTAAACATTGTGGACCAGGTTTTATTTAGGATTAGAACTATTGTTTGGTTTATGACTTGGGCTAGAGAGAAAGTTTCATGTAGCAATTAAGCAAGAATTTTATTTAGTTTTACAGATATGTTTATGGTCAGTGGTAGACCTAGTTTTAGTGTTCGGGGTAGATAAAGGGTTGGCTTAGGATTTTGCCTTTGGTCTGATTAGGGCAATTATAGTGTCAATGTTAAGAATATTGTTAGGGTTATGGTGAGTTTATACCATAGGTTAGTGTTAAGGATAGAGACATTTTAGGTTATTTCTAAGATTAATGTGAGAGTTAGGCATAGGGTTTGGTTTATGTTTATGTTGGTATTAAGGCTACAGTTAGTTTCAGGTACATTCCTAAGGTTAATATTAATTAGAGTGAAAGGTAGGGTTATTGCTAGGGTTTAGGCTAAAACATATTTTTAGTGTTAGAGTAGAGGTAGGCTCAAGGTAAATTTCAGAGAGTAGTTTGTCATCAGGATTACTGTTAATCCTGGGGTTAGGTTAGAGCCAAGTTCATGGTTAGGGTTAGGATTCAGGCAGAGCCAGGGATAGGACTCTAAATAAGGACAGGTTAGAATTTTGTGTAAGTTTTGTGTAACAGCTCCATTTAGTGGTAGAAGAATGTTTAAGGTTAGTTTTAGACCCTATTTTAGATTTCAGCCTGGAGATACACTACCCATTCTATTTAATGCCAATGATATATTTAGATCATTTGGGTCTAGCATGAACTTTAGGGTGAGAGCTTAGTTTGTTAAGTATTCACATTTGTTATATGGATGTGTATGTGTATGTGTGTGTGTGTGTGTCTTTAGGAATGCTTAGGGTTAGGGATAATATTAGGGGTAGGGTGAGAGGTAGGGTTAGATTTAGGGTTAGAATTAAGACAAAGTTTAAGGTTAGTCTTAGGGTTAAGAATAGAGTTAGATCCAGTGTTTGGATTAGGTTTAGAGCTTTGTTTATTGTTAAACTTAAGGTTATGGATATAGATAGGACTAGATTTGGTTATGGTTATGGTTAGCATTAGCTTAAGGATAATTTTTTTTTCAGAATTAGCATTAGTGTTACTGCTACGAGCAAAGCTATAGTTAGAGCTAGATTAGAGTAAGGTTAGAGCTGGGTTTAGGATTAGGGTTAAATTAAGCTTACACTTAGAAATATTTGACAGCTAAACTTTACTAGGTATGATAAAGTTAGAGCAAGTATTTGACTTTGGACTTGATTTAGGGATAGCACTGGGTATACCATATAAGCTAATGGTACAGTTGGTGTTAGCATTTGGTGCGTGTAATTATAAACTAGTTTTCCAGTTTGGGCTAGATAAAGGGTTTAGGCTAGTGTTAGAGTTTGGATTTTCAGTAGGGACTGGTTGTGGTTATTGTATGGTTATAGGTAGGGTAAATAGGTTGGAGTTAGACTCAGTGTTAGTATTAAGATTCCTGTTAGTGTTAGATTAGCTTACTATTAATGTTCTGGCAAAGGATAGAAATAATTTTAGGTTTGTTTATTTATTAATGTTACAATTAGGCCTAAGGTTAGAGTTACAGCAAGGCATGGCCATAGTTAGTTTTTAGGAGCAGTTTTATTTATACTTCTAAGCTTGATGTTAGGGTTAGCAATAGGGACAGGGTTAGGGCTAGGGTTAGGGACAGTATTTGGTGTTATTCCCAAGTTTAGTTTTAGAGGTAGAGGCAGGCATGGGGTTAAATTTAGGCCTGCATTTTTTTCTAGGGTTAGAGTTAGTCCTGGCATTGTGCCTAAGACTAGGTTTAGGTTTATGGTTACGATTGTCATCAGAGCCTGTGTGTGTTCGGGGTATGGAGAGCCTGAGAGTTTGATTAAAGATAGAGCAACACCGCCACCTAGTGTTAGAACTTATATTATCATTTGCTTTTCTGTTTTTTTTTTTTTAATTTAAGACTATATTTAAAATAGGTCATTTGACTTCCTTTTGTTTTACAAAATAGAAAGCATTTATGCAATATATTTTTGTCTTTATTTTTTGTTTCCTTTTCTACATATCCTGCTCACCTCCCCTAACCCGGCTCCGCAGCTTTGTTTCTCCATTTAGAAAGCTAACTTTGTTGTTGTTTTGCTTGTTAGTATACCTGCTTGTTAAGATTAATTTTTAACTTAGTATTAGTGTTTAGACTGTACGCAGGTTTACAATGTCATTGAGAGATAATAATATATTTAGGGTTAGTATTTGGACTAGAGTTAAGCTTAGGGTGTGATATAGGTTTTAGGTTAGTATTGAAGTACTTCTCAGTTTAGAGTGTGCGTTAGGCTTAGGTTTAGAGTTGGGTTAGGGCTAGATTCACGGTTAGATGAAAGGTAGGGCTAGAATTACAGCTTCATTTATGGTTAAGACTAGGGGCAAAGACAATGTCTGGGCTAAGTGTAGGGTTTGTTTGGTGTAAGGATTAGGTTTTGGATAAAGTTAGGGCTAGTTAGGTTTTGGTTTTTGGTTAGGGTTAAGGTGATCATTAGTGGTATGTATAAAATGGTATTTATGTTTAGTTGAGATAAATAATAAGTTATCTTTAACAATAGGTTTAGAACAGAATTCACAAATAGATCTATGTGAGAATTAAGTTCAGTATTTAGGCTCAAAGCTATGGTTATGTTTATGGCTCAGTGTACAGATGGAGTTTGATTTAGCATTACAGTAATGGTTACAATTCATGTTAGAAAATTGTTTATGCTTAAATTTAGGCAAACTTTCAGTGTGGGCAACATGTGGGGTTATGTTTAAGGTTTGCTGTGGGTCTTCTAAGAATTTATTTGGGTTAGATTTAGGGTTATGGTAGAAATTAAGGGTAGAAATTAGTGTTCAAGATTATCTGAGGATTTGGATTAGGGTTATGACTCAAGTCTCATTAGGATTATTATAGGGTAAGTATTCCTATCTAGGGATCATATTTGGCACAGAATTTAGTTTAAAATCAGGGAAATAAAAGTATTAACCATTTAGTTTTGGTTACTTTAAATCTAATTTTTATATTTATGCTGTATGTAGATTTAGGTTTCAAATAAGTACTTTGAATAGGCTCTGATTAGGGTTTTGTAAAGTTATGGTTGTGGTTAGGGATGTAGATAAGGTTTAAGACAATTTTATGTTAATTTCTAAGATTAAAACTCAAGTTAGCAATATTGTTAGGGTTACAGTTAGGCCTCAGTTATTAGGGCTATGGACAAGTTTAGGTATATCAAAGGTTAAAATTAGTTTTTAAGGTTGCATTAGGGTAAGGTTAAAGTTATGGACAGTACTCATATTATTCTGAAATTGTGTCTTAGAGTTATTGGTAGGCTTATAGATAAGCGTAGGGCTAGGTTTTGCTGTTAAGGTTAGGGCTAGTTTTCCCATTGTGGTTAGCGCTGAACTTAGCTTTAAGAGAAGAATTCATGGAAGATCCAAGGAAAAACCTAGTGTTAGGGTAGATCTTTATATAAAGTTAATATAAGAGCTATAGATAATGTCATAATCAGGGTTAATTTTATCCATACTTTTATGGTTATGGCTGAAAGTAGAGTTACAAGTCTGTAAGATCTAGGTATATATTATTAAGGATAGAGAAGACAATAGCATTAAGTTCAGTGTGATACTGAGTTGTTGGGTTTGTTATCAAGTTAGGTTCATTGTTACAGCTTGTGTTATGTTGTGAGTTATGGTTAAAGCATGGCTATAGTTAGGTCTAGGGTTGAATTCAGATTGTCTTAGACTTAGTTTTATTTTTCAGGCTATGGCTGGAGCTAGTATTTGGGTTAGATGCAGGTCTCTGTATTTCTCTTAAAATTATGAATAGGGTTGGGTAGAGGTGGAGACTGCTTGTTCATTTCCAGGCCACCCAGACCCAAAATAATCACACAGAAACTATATTAATTGCAGCATTGTTCGGCCAATATCTTAAGCACATTTCTAGATAGCTCTGTGAGCCATGCTTACAGTCCCATTTCCAGGTAAACAGTGGATCTATGTTGCCATTAAGCAAATTGTAGCACTCTTCTTACAAACCCCATTCAAATGCTCGGTCTCCTGAAAGTGCCAGAGCTGCTCCTGAAACTAGCATCAACCAGGAAGCCACCATTTCAAAACTGTGCAGAATTTTGCTGCTAATACTGAATCAGGAAGCTATCTCTTAAAGGAGTCATGGCCCACTGTTTTTGCTAGCAAACAGAGCTATCTGGAAAAATGCAGCTACTAAGAAGCCATGCTTGACTTCTGTTTTTGTGGGTCTAGAAGTCCTCTTGTTTAAAGTGTTATGTGAATTCATGCACCAGATGGTGGGTACCAATCTGTAGTCAGAGATTGATCATTCATTTCCCGGCTACCCAGACCCAAAAAAATCACACAGAAACTATATTAATTGCAATACTGTTTGGCCATTAGCTTAAGTGTATTTCTAGCTAGCTCTTATATCTTAAATTAAGCCATTTTTATTGTTTTATATATTATATCAAAGCTCATGGTTTACCAGTAAGGTTAGGGCATCTGTCTCCTTTTGCACCCACATGCCATCTCTCTCATTCCACCTACTCTCTTCTCCTCTATTTGCTTGGCATTCTTGCCTTGCTCTAGCCAGTGCTATAATAATCCTAAGTAGCTTCTTTATTAACCAATTCTTATTCACAGCATATAGAGGGAAATCCCACATCAGTTGGGGGCATATTTAGGTTTTAGTTATGATTAACGTTAGTGCTACACTTATGATTATTGTTTGTGTTAGGGTTAGTCTCGTGAATAGTACTGTAGTTCCAATTCCTTGTAGTCTTATGGAATACTGGAGCCAAGTTTAGGATGAAATCAAGATATAAACTTACAAATATATCTTTGTTGTGATAAAGTTTTGATTGAGTTTAGTTAGGCTCATACTGTTGGGTTTATGCCAGTGGTAAAGTGTGGAGCTTAGGATAGCATTATATTAGGACTAGAGTTAGCATATGAAAATAATCAATAGGATAGTTTAAGCTCTAATTATCAAGTTTATTCTAGATTTAGGGTTTTGACTAGGTTTGATTAGAATTATTTATAGTTAGCATTATGATTTAGATTATGGCTAGGGTTAGTGTTAGAACTATAGACAGTTTTATGGTTATGTTAGGATTAGTGTTAAGGCTAAGACCAGATATAGTAATATTTATAGCAATAATGATGGAGTTATCTGTAGTATTAGAGTTAGAGGAAGAGCTAGTGACACTTTTGATATTATCTAAGTAATAATTTTTAGAGGTATTGGTATACTAAGGTTTATGGTTATGAGTGATTTGTTGTTAGGTTTAGTTTTAATTCTAGGTTTTGCGTTATATCTTGGTTTAGGTTTGTATTGGGATTGGTGACTGAGTCAAGGTTAAGATTATGGAAACTATTAAATTGGAGCTTAGTTTAAAGTTAGTGTTAAGTACCTAATTTATTTATAGAACTAAGGTTAAGGTAAGTTTTAAAACTAGTTTTAGGGATCTAGAGGTAGAGTCATTTAGGGACAGGGGTATATTTATGGCTAGGGTTTGAAGTAGGTATGCTTAACATGAGTGCTAGTGTTTGTGTTAGTATCCTAAATAGGCCTAAGGCAAAGCTAGTTGTATGGTTAGTTTTAGGTCCAGGGTTAACACTGGTATCAGAGGTAATCTTGGGAGTAGCATGAGAATTAGGATTGTGTTAATGTTATCATTTGCCTTAAGGTGAAGAGTAGAACCAGTGTTTGAAATAGGTGTTGAGCTTGGTTTAGGATTAAAGCTATGGTTAGGGGTAAATTTTCCTTAGTGAGAGGGTTAAAGTTGTGATTAGTGCTTGGTAAGGTCAGCGTTATGTTTCAGATTATAGTTTCGTTCAGTTGGAGGCTTAGGATAGGAATACAGTTAATGTTAGGGTTGAGTCTACAGACAGTTTTAGATTTATTTCTAAGATTAATGTTAGAGTTAGAATTAGGCTTAAAGTAGTGGTTGACCCAGGCTTAGTAGTTAGAGATAAAGACAGTTTTAGATGTCTTTTTAAATTAATGTTACATTTACAGTTAAGTTTATGCAATTACAAATTGTTCATTGTGAGCATAAAATTTATGGTTTGTCTTTTAGTTAGGATTTTAGGTTAGGTATACAATTGATATAACATTAGGATAAGGAACCAGTTAATGTCCTAAATTGGTTTATCATTAGTTTTAGTCATAGGTTTTTTTCTTTGGAATCCGTGTAGGGTTATGGATTGGGTAAGGTTAGAAATGATTAGGGTTGGGATTAGGTTAGGGTTATAGTTAGGAATAGATAGGGCTGGTATAGAGTTAGGGTTATCACTAGCTGTATTGTTCAGATAACAGTTGGATATTGATTTAGTTCCAATATTAATGTCAGAGTTATTATTAGGCTTAAAGTAATTTTTTCCCAGACTTAGCAGTTAATGTTAAAGATTGTTGTAGACTGTATATGACACTCTTAAAATTTAATTTTTGTTAGACAAAAGCAGTGTTAAGAGGAAAGTTCATAACATTAAGTGCCTACATTAAGAACTTGAAGAAATCTCACATAAGTGACTGAATAGCACACCTGAAAGCTCTAGAACAAAAAGAGCTTTTTTTTCTTATTTAGGAGAAGTATATGCAGAAAATAATCAAAGTCAGGCCTGAAATAAATAAAATTGAAAGAAAAAGAACAATATGAAAAATTAATGAAACACTAAGTTTGTTTTTTTGAGAAAATCAACAAGATAGACAAAATCTTATCTAAACTAATCAAAGGGCAGAGATAGAATATCCAAATTTCAAAATCAGAAATGAAGATCGTGACATAAAAACAGATTTTGAGAAAATGTAGATAATCATTAGGTCATACTTCAAAAACCTGTACTTCACAGAATTGGAAAAATCTAAAAGAAACTTTCTTGATATTTACCATGAATCAAAATTAAATCAAGGCCAGATAATCAATTTAAAATATCTATAACTCTTAAAAAGTAAAAGGTTATTAAATCTCTCCCAATCAAAAAAAGTAGCCCAGGTATAGATGGTTTCAGTGTAGAATTGATCAGAATTTCAAAGTAGAGCTATCACCAATACTCCTCAAATTGTTTTGCACAATAGAAACAGTAGGGATATTGCCAAAATCTTTCTATGAGGCCACAGTTACTCTGAAAATCAAACCAAACAAAGATGAAAGAAAAAGAGAGTTACAGGCCAATATCTCTCATGAACACCGATGCAAAAATACTCAATAAAATACTGACAAACCAAATCCAAGAATACATAAAAAATTATCCACTATGATCAAGTAAGCTTCATCCTTGAGAGACAGGATGGTTCTACATACTAAAATCTATCAAAGTAATTCACTGTATAAACAAACTGAAAGAAAAAAGAATGTGATCATCTATCTTATTACATACTTAAAAAGCCTCTGACAAAATCTAACACCCCTTCATGTTAAAAGGCGCTGGAGAGAACAAGGATAAAAGAAGCATGCCTAGACATAATAAAAGCAATATACAGCAAGACAATATCCAATATCAAATTAAATGGAGAGAAACTCAAAGGAATTCCACTAAAGTCCTGGAGAAGACAAGGCTGTCTACTCTTACCATATCTAATCAGTATAGTAAGGTGCTAGCTAGAGTAATAAGGTAACAAAAGGCAATAAGGGTGGGATACAAGCTGAAAAGAAAGAAATAAAACTTTTACTATTTGCAAAAAAAATATGTTAGTATATATAAGTGACTCCAAAAATTCTGCCTAAGAAATCCTACAGCTGATTAACACCTTTAGAAATATGGCTGGATACAAGTTTAACTCAAAAAAAAATCAGTAGCCCTCCAATATACAAATGATAAATGGCATGAGAAAGAAATTGTGGGATAACTCAAGCCAAACAAGTGAAAATCTTATATAACAAGAATTTTAAGTCTTTGAAGAAAGAAATGGGGTAGAGATCAGAAAATGAAAAGATCTCTCATGCTGATGAATAAATAGGATTAACACAGTAAAAATGGCAGTCTTACCAAAAGCAATCTACAGATTCAATGTCATCTCCATCAAAATCCTAACACAATTCTTCACACAATTAAAAGAACAATACTCACACTCATATGGAAAAAACAAATAACCTAAAATAATCCTGTACAATAAAGAAACTGCTGGAGGTATCACCTTTTATGTCTTCAAGCTCTACTAGAGCTATAGTAATGAAAACAGATTAGTATTTGCATAACACAGACATGTGGATCAATAGAATCAAATTAAAGACCCTGATACCTATGAACACCTCATTTTTGAGAAAGAAATAAAATATATACAATTGAAAAAAGAAAGCAACTTCAACAAATGGTGCTGGCATAACTGGATGGTGACATGTAATGTGGAAGAATACACATAGACCCGTATCTATTGCCCTGCACAAGACTTGTGTCCAAATGAATCAAAGACTTCACCATAAATCAAGTCACACCGAAGATGATAGAAGAAAAAGTGGGAAGTAGCCTTGAATGCATTAGCACAGGAGGCTACTTCCCGGATATAACACCAGGTGCACAGACACTGTGGTCTACAATTAAAAAATGCAATCTCCTGAAACTAGAAAGGCAAAGGACACTGTAAATAGTACAAAATGGCAGCCTACAGAATGGAAAAGATGTTCACCAACCCCATATCTGACAGAAGACTGATTTCAAATTATATAAAGAACTTGAGAATCTAGACATTAAAATACCAAATAATACCATTGAAATGAATTGAAGCATGATTTATAAAAGCTCAGGGACGGATATTGGGGTTCAACCCAAAGACCAAAAAAGCAAAGTAGCCAGCCACTGACTCTGACCTCAACCTCTGTCCAAAAATGATAATCCTGCCTCCAGAAATCTCAGAATGAGAATGAGACTGATAGCTGTTTACTCTTGTTTTATAATAATCTCCAGTTCTGGGATTAAGGGTTTGCACCACTACTGACTGGTTTCTACGGCAAGCTAGTGTGGCTACTGGGATTAAAGGTGTGTGTTATTGCTGCCTATTCTATAAGGTTGGCCAGTGTGGCTGTTTTACTTTTATGATTGTCAGGAATGTTTTATTTATTGAAATACAAATGAAATTTTACTACAAATGAGGTATATATTTAAACAGAAGAATCTTGAATGGCTGAGATATACTTAAAGAAGTGTTCAACATCCTTAGCTATCAGAGAAACACAATTCAAAATGACTCTGAGAAACAATGTAACACCTGTCAGAATGGTCAAAATTAAAAATGCTAATGACAACCTATGTTGAAGAGGATGTGAACTAAGGGGAATGTTCCTCCACTGCTTGTGGGAGTGCAAACTTATACAGCTGCTTTGGAAATCACTATGATAATTTACAGAAAATTGAGGCTCAGTCTACCTCAAGACTGAATAATAGCACTATCACCATATCCCCAAAGGATGCACACCCATACCACAAGGATATTTACTCAACTCTACTCATAACAGCATTATTTACAATATCCAGAATATGGAAACAACTGAGATGTACCTCAGCATAAGAGTTAATGAAGAAGATGTGGTATATCTATACAATGGATTATTACTCAGGAGGGGGAAAGACAATGACATCATGAAATTTACAGACAAATAGATGGAGATAGAAAAAAATCATCTTAAATGAGGTAATCTAGACCCAGAAAGATAAACATGGTATGTTCTCACTCTTAAGTGGATGTTAGATATAAAGCAAAGGATAATCAGGCTACAATCCTCAGTCCCAGAGAAGCTAGTAACATGGAGAACCCTAAGAGGGACAGGCATGGATTTTTCTGGGATGAAAAAATAGTGAGATACCCTAGGTAAACTGGGGGTTGGGAGGAGTAGAGGGGATGGGAGTGGGGGATGAAATCATGAGGAATCAGGATGATCGAGTTTGGGTAGGGTCTAAGGGGTAGAGTAATGAAAGAGATATCTTGATAGAGTGGGCCATTTTTGGGTTAGGGAGAAACCTGGTGTCAGGAAAAATCCCCAGGAACTCAGAAGGATGACCCCAGCTAAGAGTCCTAACAATAGCTTCCCTGTAATCAGATGGTTGACTACCTTATTGTCATCACAGAGCCTTCATTCAGGAACTGATGGAAAGAGATGCAGTGATGCACAGCCAAGCGCTGGCCGAGCTCCATAACTCCAACTGAAGAGAGGAAAGAGGAATTATGAGCAAGGAGAGGGGGTGGGTCATCAAGATCATGATGGGGAGACCCACAGAGATGGCAGGCCTGAGTTTGTGGGAGTTCACAGATTGTGGATGGACAGTAAGGAGCAGCGCTGGACCATCGTAGGCCTTATGCATCTGGATGGCAGTTGAGTAGCTTGGTCTTAATTGGGACCACTAGCAGTGGGACCAGAACCTGTTTCTGAAGTATGATCTGTCTCTTTGGAACCTATTCCTTATGGTGGGATGCCTTGTTCAGCCTTATTGCAGGGGGAGGAGCTTGGTCCTGCCTTAACTTGATTGGCCATGCTTCCTTGATTTCCAAGTGAGCCCTTACCCCATATAAATGGATGTAGAGGAAGAATGAAAAGGGGTAGAAGGAAATGAAAGGAAAGAACAGGAGGAAAGGAGGGAAGGGAAACTGTGGTTGGTGTGTAAAATAAAATAAGAAAAAAGAGAGAGAAGATATTTCATGAAACATTGGAAAAATTATATAAAAGCAAGAGAAAATGAAATTTATTGGATGGAAGCATGTTTAGAACTGTTACATTACAGCACTTTGCTTAATTTTCTCTTTGTCAGTATTATACTGAAGTTATAGTACATGTTTTTAAGCCCAGTCACTGTGGATCCCAGTTCAAGGCTAATTTAACCATACCCCATCACAAAATTAAAAGTAAGAGGAAAGAAAAAATAGTGTTAGAGGTTTGGTTATGGTAGGGTTACTGCTAGAGCTAGTATTTCTTCTGGCAAGTTTTATGCCCATCCAACACAGTCAGTGGAACCTTGCTTGAGAAAATTTTTCCATAAGATCAGGGTGTAAGCAAGCCAGCTGAGCCTTTTATTAATTAGTTATTGATGTGTGAAGGTCCAATGCATTGTGAGTTAAGCCATTCCAGTGCTGGTGGTCCTGGCTTCTACAAGCAAGCAGTCTGTTCAAGCCTTCCGTAACAAGCTTGTAAGCAGCACTCTTGGATGGCATCTGCATCAGCTCCTTTCTCTAGGTTTCTTCCCTGTTTGCGTTCTTGTCTTGACTTCCATTGATGATAAGGAGTGGTATGTAAGTGTCAGTGAAATAAAATCTTTGCTTCCCAAGTTCCGTTTACTCATGGCACACATCTCACCAGTCTTAACCCTAACTAAGATAGTATTTGTCTTCTTTCTAATGCTAGTTTTAGTGGTCGATGTAAAAATCTTAAGGTTAGAACTAAGTTAGTTGTATTTTTGTTAGTGCTGATGTTAGGGTTATAATGGTTCTTTTTTAGAGTTAGAGTTGGTGACAGAGTCATCATTATGGTAAAGAATATGGTTACAATAGAGTTTGGTATAAAGTTATTGTAACAGCTATAGTTAGTGCTAGAAAAAGGATGAAATTTACTTTAAAATCTTATTTTAGGGTTCAGGCTAGATATTTAGGGTAAGAGCTAAAGTGTTCTTATGGCTACTTGCAGGCAAAGAGAAAAGTCTGAGTGGCGTTTAGGATTAGGGGTAAATTAAAACATGCAAATTTGGCTATGTGAGCATTTAATTTAGGGACTGGTTTATGGTTAGAGTCAAAGCAATTGTAGGCTTACAACCTGGGTTTAGTCTAGAGCTTGGTGTAGCATTAGTAAAAAGGGAATAGACAGTGTTAGACATATGTTTATGGTTAAATTTAGTCCTAGATTGGTGAGTGGATAAGATGTTGGTTTAGGGAACTTTGCTGCAATCTTAGTGTTGATTTAGGATTCTGAGTATGGTTAAGTTTACAGTTAAAGGAGGTTATGTTTCTGGCTATCGTTTGGGGTGTATTTAGTTTTAATGTTAGGGCTACAGACAGTTTCATTTACTTCTAAGATTAACATTAGAGTAGGAGGAAACGGTAGCGCTATTATTGTACATGAATTAATTTTAGAGCTAGGGACAGTTTCGGGTACATATCTAGGACTAATTTTAGAGTTAGAGAGAGTTTTAACATTAGAGTTAGGGCTAGCAACTGTATTACCATCATTTCTAAGTTTAGTTTCAGTTCATTGTTAGGCTTACGGTTAAGGTTAGAACTACGTTTGTCATTATGGTTAGTGTTGGCTCTGGGGTTGGTGTTGGCCATGGGGTTAAGGCTAGTAATAGGTTTAGGTCTAGGATTGTTGGTAAATCCAGCACTAGGTAAGATATTGGTGTTACCTAGTATAGAGTTACAGTTACTGTAAGAACTAATATTAAGTTTAGTTTAGGCATAATGCCTGCATGTGAGCTTCCAATTTCAAGAGGTCTAGGTTTATATTCAGGGCTCATGCTTGAGACAGGGCTATGTTTATTATAAGAACTAGATATTGGATTAGTATCCAAGTTTATTCTAAGGTTAGAGAGAGTGGTGTTCAATTTTTTCTTTTGTTTTTGAAATTATAATATACGTATACCATTTCTTGTATCCATTTCTTTCCTCCAAACCCTCTAATATGACTTTAATTTCTCTCCTTCTAATTTGTGGCTTCTATTTAAAATTATATACATGTATGCATGTATATATTCCTAAATATAATCTTCTCAGTTTGCTTAATGTTACTTATATTCATTTTTATGGCTGGACATTTTGTATTGGATAGCCAGCTACTGTGCTCTTGCCCAGATAATACTATTTTTCCCACTTTCAGCATTTCTGACTTTTTTGCAGTTCTTTATGTAGGACTGAGATCTCATGACCCTTTCCCTGTTCTCTTTGACATGCCCATTGGTGTCACTCTTAATCAGTTGATGCTCGGGAGGTCATGTTTCTGAGACTTTACTTGTGCAGCTTCTGACTTCACTAAGAGTCACTATCTCATAATAAACTGTCTAATCCCCTGGTGATGATAGCCATTCTTTACCTTCTTTCAAAATGTCCCATGAGCCATAGATCTAGGAATGTTTTATAGATATACTCATTGGGACTAGTCTTCACAACTCTGCCCTTTGCTTGGCTATGTATGTGCAGGTTTCTTTCTTACTTTTTTTTGTAATGGTCCCTGTCTGCTGCAAAAAGACTTTTCCTTGAAAAGGTGAGGACGACATGTATCTGTGGGTATAAGAACAAATGTTTAGATCTTATGGATTGTGATGGTTTATAAAGTAGGGATTGTAGGTTCTCATTCAAGATCCATAACTTCACTAGTCCTGAGTATTTGGTTAATTTTCAGCATTAAGTATGTTTTGCCTCTTAATGATTAGTTCTTATGTCCAGTTAGAGAGCCATTGGTCAATGCCAAGATACATGTGTCACTACTGCACTCTTAGGGTTATCATGCTATGCTAAGTCATTGGTGCACTTTATTGGCATCCTGGTGGGGTATGGGGGTTGGTTGCTTTCCTTCTTTGGTAGCTTGCATGGGTCCTTCTTGTACATTAAAAATGAGTTGATGTGGGATTCCTTTCTGTGTGCTATGAATATGTCTTATTACCGTTTGTTAATAAAGAAGCTGCTTCAGCCTATAGCAGGGAAGAATATATCCAGGTTGAAAGATATTGAAAGAGAGAGTAGGAAGAGTCAAAGAGATGCAATATAGCTGATGAAGAAGAGAAACGATGCCCAGAATCATTACCAGTAAGCCACAGTCTTGTATCAATATACAGGTTAATCGAAATGGCTTAATTCAAAATGTAAGAGCTAATTTGAAATACATCTGAGTCATTGGCCAATCAGTATTATAATTAATAAAGTTTCTGTGTGATTATTCTGGTCTGGGAGACCAGGAATGAAAGAGAAATCTACTATGAGTCCTCAGAATGGAGAATTTCAGCTTAATCTTAGCCAATTATCTTCTAAGTAGTGTGTCTAAGTGGATGGTGTCTTCAAACGCAAGGATTAACTTCCACTTCTTGGGACAACCAGGAGCAGCAGCAAAAGGCTATATGTTTTGGTAGTCTCTTGGACAATCCTGACTACTGACTCAAAAGATGGCTTCTTATGTCTAGTTTTTGATGTGTTGTCTGGAGTTAGCCCAAATGAGAAAAGTTTATTTAAACTATATATGTTTAATTTTACATAGAATCACATATATTATAGATTTTCTAGATGAAATCAACAGTGTAATACCCTATGTCTTTTTTTCAGATATTCTTATTTTTATTTTATTCTACTTCCTTCTTTCTCTGTAGCCTTGTCCTAAAGAATCCTCCTAATCACAAAATCCAAAATCACAATCCCCACTTTGAGCTGTTTTTTTTTTTTTTTTTTTTTTTTGGTTTTTCGAGACAGGGTTTCTCTGTGGCTTTAGAGCCTGTCCTGGAACTAGCTCTTGTAGACCAGGCTGGTCTCGAACTCACAGAGATCCGCCTGCCTCTGCCTCCCGAGTGCTGGGATTAAAGGCGTGCGCCACCACCGCCCGGCCCACTTTGAGCTGTTTTATCCTATAATTACCCTTTAACTTCTTTCCTTCTTCTGTATTTATGTCCCTACCCCCTTTTATAGATCACAAGCTTTCCTATTTCTATGATAAAATGACATGTACCCTGCTATTCTCCCCACTGCTATAATGAACACCCATATTGCCAATTGCCCCTTTTAATCATTCAGCTTATTGAAGTTTCTCAAGGATATTTATTTACATTGGAGGAATTGGAACTAGGAGTTCTAGTGAGATAAAATATGTGACAATTGTCTTACTGTGTTTATATCACCATATTCAATATGACCTTTCCTAGTTATATCCATTTACTTGTAAAGTTTATGATTTCATTTTTTTCTCTACAGCTAAATATTACTCCATAGTATATGTGTATCACATTTTCAATATTTATTAGTCATTTGAAGGAAATTTAGTCTGTTACCATTTTCTACACATTGTAAGTAGAACAGCAAGAACTTATCTGAACACTTACCTCTGAAGTAGAATGTCAAGTCCTTTGGGCATATGCCAAGGTATGGTGTACCTTATAGGCCATATGGTAGACTTATTTTTAGTTTTTATGAGAATTTCCCATACTGATTCTATAATGGCTAAACTAATTTGAAATATCAACAACAGTAAATGAGTGGTCCGTTTTCCCCATGTTCCCTCCAGCATTTTGTTAATCTCAGTCATTCTCATTAGCTAAAGATGAAATATCAATTTATTCAATTTTTAAATTGAAAATAGGTTTTTCCCTCCATGTAATATTTGTTTGGATTATGATTCCCCTTCTTCAAGTTCTCCCAGATTCTCCCCACCTCTTCTCCCAAACAAATCCATACCTTTTTTCCTCTCTTATTAAAAAACAAACAGGAATCTCAAAAATAAGATAAAAACCAACCAACCAACAAATCAGAATAAGACAATATAAGCAAACCAATAGAAAAAAGAAAGACAATAAAAAGGACAAGAAAAGAAGCACATACAGATGCAGAGATATAACACATTTGCACACACAGAAATCCCACTAAGAGAAACAAATTAGGAAACCATCTTATGTTAAGAAAAATATCTTTAAGGTAAAGTAGGTTTTTTATACAGTTGGGTAATACTCCATTGTGTAAAATATCACTTTTTCTCTATCTGTACATTTGTTGATAGATATCTCAGTTGTTTCCAATTTATGACTACTATAGATAGGGCAAAAATGAATATGGATGAGAATTATCTCTGTAGTAGAATGTAGAATCTTTTGGGTATATGCTCAAGAGTGGTACAGCTGGATCTTGAAGCAGATCTAGTCCCATCCCAATGTGATGAAAAAACATCACATTGAGTTCCATAGTGGCTGAAAAAAATAGTACTCTCACCAGCAATGGGTGTGTAGGAAGAGGGTGCTAGTTCGTCATGCCCACCCAGAACTGAAATAATCACATAGAAATTATTAACTAAATCATTGCTTGGCCCATTAGCTTTAGATTCTTATTGGCTAACCCTTACATCAATGTAACCCATCTCTATTAATCTATATATTGCCAGATAGCAGTGGCTTAATGGGAAAGATTCAGCATGTCTGTCTCTGGCGGCTCCATGGTATCTCTCTGTCTCTGCCTCTTTTCTCCCAGCATTCCATTTAGTTTTCTCCACCTTCCTAAGTTCTGCTCTCTCACAGGCCAAGGCAGTTTCTTTATTCATTAACCATGAATGAAGCACCCCCCACATCATGGATGAGTGTACTCCCACATCATTGCCAACATGAGCTGTCATTTGTTTTATTGATTTTGGCCATTATGACTGACTGGTATAACATGAAATCTTAAGGCAGTTTCTGTTTCACTTCCCTGATGACATATGTTGAGCACCTTTTTAGATGTTTCTCAGCCATTTGCTTCATCTTTGGAGAATTCTGTTTAGATTTGTATAATATTTTGTTATTGAGTTATTCTTTCTTTATTGTTTTCTTGATATCTAGGTTTTTGAGTTCTTTATATGTTTTTATTATTAGCTCTCTATCAGATGTGTAACTGTCAAAGATCCTTTTATATTTTCTAGGCTTACCCTTTGTGTGGTGTCTTCCAACATATAAAAGCTTTTTAGTTTTATGAGATTCCATTTATTAGTTGTTGTTCTTAGTGCCTGTTTCTATTTAAACATTCATTTCCTGTACCAATGCATTCAAGGCTATACCTCACTTTCTCTTGTATCATACTCTGTGTATTTGTTCTTCTATAGCGGTCTTTGATTCATTTGGAGTTGAGTTTTGTCCAGAATGATAGATATAGATTTAGCTGTGTTCTTCTACATAGAGCCATCCTGTTCAACCAGCACCATTCGCTGAAGATGCTGCTTTGATTCCAGTGTGTATTTGTGGATTTTTAAATTATTATTATCAAAAATTAGGTGTCCATAGGGATGTATGCTGAAGCTTTAATTTGATACCATCAATGAAACAGTCTGCTTTATTTAACCAATAACATGCAGTTTTTATTATTATAGCTTTGAAGTACAGTTTGAAGTCACAAATGATGAGATCAACAGATTTTTATTGTTTAGGACTGTTTAAGTTATCCTGGTTTTTTTTTTTGTCTATCCATATAAAGCTTAGAATTTTCCTTTCAATATTGGTGAAGAATTATGTTGAGGTTTTGATGGAAATTGTATTGAATCTGTAGATTGCTTTTGGTAAGGTAGTCATTTTTATTCTATATATCCTACTGATTCATTAGCATGGGATATATTTCTACCTTCTGATTTGTTTCTTCAGAATCTTAGTTTATATGTTTTATTGTTTATTTTAAAACAATCTTATTTTACATACCAGTGCCAGTTCCCCCTCCCTCCCCTCCTCCTACTTCCCCCACGTTTTCTTCACCACACCCCTATTTACTCCTCAGAAAGGGTAAGGCCTCCAATGGGGAGTCCGCAATGTCTGGCACATAACACTGAGGCAGGACCAAGGCTACCCCCACACCACCTCTATCTAAGTTGAACAATATATCCATCCACAGGGAATGGATTCCAAAAAGCCAGTTCATGCACTAGGGGTAAATCCTGGTTCCACTGCCAGGTACCCCACAAGCTACCTAAACCACACAATTCTCACCCACATTCAGAGGACCTATTTTGGTTCTATGAAGGTTCCCCAACTGTCAGTTCTGAGTCAGTGAGTTCCCACTAACTCAGGTCAGCTGCTTCTGTGGGTTTCCCCATCATGGTCTTGACCCCTTTGCTCATATTATCACTCCTGCCTCTATTTGACTGGACTCCAAAAGCTTCATTCAGTGCTTAGCTGTAGATCTCTGCCTCTGCTTCCATCAGTTACTAGATGAAGGGTTTATGACATTTAATTCTACAAGTCTTTCACTTGTTTGGTTAGAGTTATCCTAAGACATTTTATTTTTTGAGGCAATTGTGAAAGGTGCTATTTCCCTGATTTCTTTCTTGGACTGTAATTTGTCATAGAATGACTGCTTCCTTTTGTGTGTTAATTTTATATCTGCCTTTTTTTCTAGAAGTGTTTATATAATTTTCCTGGTATAATTTTTAGAGTTATTTATGTATACAACCATACCATCTACAAATATTTTGACTTCTTCCTTTCTTCCTTGTATCCATGGATCTCCTTCAGTTGTCTCATTGTTCTAGCTAAGAGTTTAAATACTTCATTGAGAGGTATGGAGAAAGTGAACAACCTTGTATTATTCTTCTTTTAATTGAAATTCTCTGAATTTTTCTTTATTTAAGTTGATGTTGATTGTGGTTTGGCTGAAAATTATCTTATTATGTTAAGGTATGTCATTTGTATCTGTAGTCCTTCCAAGAGTTTTGATATTTTGTCAAACACTTGGTGGAAAGAGCCACTTGTTAATTACCAGCCACTTGGCTAGCTTAGACCCAAAATAATCACACAGAAACTGTATTAATTAATTAAATCATTGCTTGGCCAATTAGCTCTAGCTTCTTATTGGCTAGCTCCTAAATATTAATTTAACCCATTTATATTAATCTGTATATAAACACGAGGTTCTGGCCTACCAGCAAAGTTTCAGCACGTCTATCTCTGGTGGTGGCTTTATGGCATCTCTCTGACTCTGCCTTTCTTTCTCCCAGTATTCAGCCTAACTTTCCCTGCCTACCTAAGTTCTGACTTGCTATAGGTCCAAAGCAGTTTCTGTATTCATTAATGGTAATCACAGCACACAGAGGGGACTACCACATCATTTCCCCTTTTCTGGTTAAATAAGAAGGAAGGTTTTAACTTTAACAAAGTAAAATTACATATAACAAAACAGGTATCAAACAAGAATTACAGTTACAATATTTATATCTACTTTATCTTTTATCATAACTAAGGAAAGCTATAATTATAACTATCTATCTATACTTCAACTCCACCAAGTACTCCAGAAGAATATAATATTACCTATATAAACAGAAAGTGCATTGAAAGTAACTTCCAAAACTCTAGAATTGATAGAGACATCACACTGCCTGGACAGTCACCCAAAAATTCTTCTGTACTTTTGGGGCATCCATCTTCATTTATATAAAATTACTTTATCCCAAATTTCAAAGGTCATTGTGGCAAAGGGGTGGAAAGACTAATAGTTAGCAGTGGGAGATGACTACCACAAATGATGGAGGAGGTTCATCTTTCTATGTGTTACTTTCATTGGTTAATAAAGAAACTGTTTGGCCTGATAGGTCAGAACATAGGTGGGTGGAGTAGACAGTAGAGAATGCTGGGAAGAAGGGAAGTGAGGCAGACTCCATAGCTCTCCTCTCTGAGATGGATGCAGGCTAAGATCCTTCCCAGTAAGACACCACCTCGTGCTACTACACAGATTACTACATATGGGTTAAAGCAAGATGTGAGAATTAGCCAATAAGAGGCCTTCCTCATGGCTAGCTTAGCCCCATAAATAATAACACACAAATTGTGTGAGGACACACAATTTGATGGGTAAGGAAGAATACCTGGATTCTGGAGTAGTTGTAAGGAGAGAATATGATTAAAATAAATGGAATAAAATTTTAGAAGCCTAATAAAAAAGAAGAAATAGCTTGAAATAACTGAGAAGAGAAACTAAAATTACTAAAGATAATATAGCAATATTTTTACTTTAATTTTCATCCTGGTATGTTGAAGGTGGCATAGCTAATCAAAAATGGGCTGCTGAATCTTGTCAGGATTCATTAGAAAAAATGCAAGATATATGTCATGATAGTTGAGATAAAATTGCCTAAATGGGTCTCCCCATCTGCCAACTCCATGTCTATTAAATAAAATTGTTCATCACCATTTGTATTTCTTACAATGAGGGTGTAAAGCTAGAATAGTAGCAAGTGCAGGTAGGCACATTGGTTATCATAGGGTAAATGTGATTGGTGATTTTATGTAAGTTACTTTACCCTCCACTTATTAAATATCTTGGGTTTTAGTGAGTGCCTCTATGCTGAGAGTGAGAGAGTGGTTTTGGATCATTTATTTTTCTGAAGTCTCAGAACTGTCACTAATCCACTCATGTGACCAAGTAGCATCAAGAGAATAAACACTGTATATGTGATATGTGCTCAGCATCACCTTAAGTATCTTATTGTTCACAAAATAGTGCTTTTATTTATCACTATTTCTTTCCCAGGAATTGCTCTAAAGTCAAAACGTGCAATTTTTTCTGCTCTTTCTGATATGGATGCACATGGATGTTTTTAACATTAATGGTAGTCAACAGCTCCCCATACTTTGTAAAGCAAACCTCTACCTGGTCTCTTGGGGTGGAGTGTACATTTCTGGTGTAATGGAGGATTTGAAAGTGTGGGCCAAGGATGAAAGGACAGATACTAGTAACAAGGAGAAACAGTTGGGGTGCTTCCTCCATATTACTAATGGTTCTTCCATATCGGTGTTTATACTCACCATGACAGAATTGTACTATGACTTAGACTTCTCAGAGTACTGAATATATGAAATAGATTTCTATTGTTTAGACCAAACTAGGATAATTTTGGGAAGAGGAAAGGCAGATACATAGTCCTCATTCAGAAGCAAAGGAAACAAGATGAGAATGCTTTACTGAGAAAAGATACCAAGTCACATAACTAAACATAGATAAGAATTATGGGTTAATTTAAGTTATAAGAGTTAGTTAATAATAAGCCTGATCTAATATGCCAAAATAATTTTTAATTAATATAAGCCTATTTGTGTTTCTTTGGGATTGAATCACCTTGGCACTGGGCAGAACAGAAACTTCTATCTACAATCTAGCTACTGTGGGTTTGATCAGGTTGGTTTTGATTGAGGATTATGTTTCCTTATTGGACCAATTAGGGTCTTTTTATTCCTAGAAAGACTGAACTTCCAACAGGCCATTCTTTAAATCTCAGTGAGCCTCACATAACTTACTTCTTTATCTTGTACATTCTTCAGTTTGACCATCCTCATTCTAGAATATGCTCTAAAATCAGTGCAGAGTCCTAAAGGACACTAATTTCAAGATAGACCACTTTAAAAATCAAAACTTGAGAATTCTGAGAGAAGATTTTAAGTGTTCTGTTCTTAGTCCCTATTTTATTACTGTGAAGAAACACCATGACCAAGACAACTCTTAAGAAAAAAAAGCATTTAACTGGGGACTTATAATAATAGCTCATGTAGATTGTAGGCTTGCTGTAAATTGCTCTTACTGTGTTGAGATATGTAATTTGTATTGCTAGGCTCCCCAGGACTTTTATTATGAAGGGATGTTGTATCTTTTCTGATGCCTTTCCTATATCTAATAAGAAGATTTTGCAATTTTTGTCTTTTATCCTGTTTATATGATGGGTTACATTCCTTGATTTATGTATGTTGAACCATCCCTTTATTTGTGGTATAGAATCAATCAGATGCTAACAAATAATCTTTTTGATATGTTCTTATATTGCTTGCATGTATTTTACAGAAAACTCTTACACTGTGTTCATAAGGGAATTTAGTCTATAGCCTGTAACTCCATTAATTGTCGCATGTTTATGTGGTTTAGGTATCAAGGTAATAGTGATCTCATAAAGAGAATTGGCAAATAGTCTTTCAATTTTAATTTTTGAGTGAATTTATGAACAATTGATATTAATTATCCTTTAGAAGTTCTGGTAGAATTTTTTTGCTGAATCCATCTGGCCTCAAGCTTTTTAAAAAGATGAATATGAGTTGGGACATTTTAATTAGATATTCTATTTCATTAGGCATTCTAAGTTTTATAGGTACAGGTTATAAATATTATAGGTGTAGTTTTAAATTGTTTACTTAATATCGATTTAACTTTTTTTGGTAGATTATATGTGTGTGTGTGTGTGTGTGTGTGTGTTTAAACTATTTCTTTCAAGTTTTCCTATCTATTGAAGAACAGATTTTTAAAGCATGCCCTTATGATTCTTTGATTTTTTTAATGTCTGTTGTAATGTCCATTTATTCATCTATAATTTTAATTTTTCTTTGTCTTTTGCTTAACTTTACTAAGGGTTTGTCAATATCGTTGATTTTCTTGAAAAACCAACTCTTCGTTTCTTTGAATCTTTGGATTGTTTTTAATGCCTTCCAGTTTATTGATTTCAGCCTTAAGTTTGAGTATTTCTTGCCACTTACTCTTTTTGGATATTCTTTTTGTTTTAGATCTTTCAGATGTGCTGCTAAATTAATAACATGAGATTGCTCCAATTTTTTGATGTAGCACTTAGTGCTGTGAACTTGCCTCTTAGAACTGTTTTCACTATCTTCCATAGATTTGGGTATGTTATGTGTTCATTTTCATTCAGTTCTAGTACATTTTTAATTTCTTTCTTAATTTCTGTCTTGACCTATTTTCATTCAGTAGAGTTGTTTAGTGTCCATGAGTTTCTGAACTTTTTGTTGTTGTTACTAGTAACCAGCTTGGTTCTCTCCTTTATCTCTTGCATTTTGTTGATGAAATATGGCTCTGTAGTTTCTCTTTAAGTTCTTAACCTTTTTATCTTCACAATTCCCTCAGTTATGGCTTTCCTTTTGCTTATCTTTCTATTTTCAGGTTTTAAACTGTTTTATTTGTTTCCTTCAACTATTTTTCTTGCTTTTCCTTAATGGATTTATTTGTTTGTGTTTTCCTGAATTTCTTTAAGGGATTTATTCATTTCATCTTTAGGTACCTTTGTCATCTTCATACAGATGATTTATGTTTTTTTTCTTTGTTTGATTTTTTTTCTTATGTTTCAGCTGTGTTGAAATGATGGGGTATTCAGGACCTACCATAGTAGGATAGCTAGACTGTTTTGGAGATATATTGTCCTGGTTGTTACTGATTGCAGTCTTATAAGTACATCCAGGAATCTGGATTTGGGATGGTTATAGGTCTAGGTGCTGATTTTGGGTTTGTTTATGTTGAGTGGGTAATTTTTTCCTCTTTATTTCTATTTCTGCTCTGAATTTTGTGGTGTGATGACACTGTGTTGCCTTTTTTACTGGCCTGCTAAGCTGGTGAGTTTACAGGGAAGAGCTGCTGATTTTGGAGTCCGGTATGCAGTGACAAATGTAAGAACTAGTGGGAAAGTGGAGTTAGGAAGGGACATTCTGCGAGAACCACAGGAGAGGAAAGACTTTATCAGAAACCTAGTGTGTGACTAATTGGCAAGACAGCTAGTTGCAAGTTCTCCTAACCAGAGCAAGTAAGAAGTCACTGTAATGATGAAGGAAGAGGCCTACATTTTACAATACTTCTTTACTTTTCAAGTGACATATTAAAAGGAAAGCATAAAGAGTACAATTCACAGGGACAAGATGAATACTTTGTTATGGAAAGCACAGTAATATTAAGAGCAGCAAAGACAAGAGAGGAAAGGCATTAAGAATTGGGGTCAGGTGATATAACTCAAAATACCTTTGGCCTCAGATTTTCTAAAGAATCAGAGTAAAGCAGGGGGTGATTGACTGATAGAATGAACAGTAAGTCAAGGATAGGGACAAGGATAAAGAATTGTAGAGTTTTTTGGATAAAAAATTCACCACATTTTTATATTTCCTTGTCTGGTGTCACTTATCTACTTTTATTTATGGGTAGACCATCTGATGTGTATTAGGACACTCCAGATAAACTTGACTGAGATAAAAGATCTTCTCACTTAGTGTTGTATGCTGTGGGACATCTGACATCTATCAATGACTTTCTTGAAGGCAGCCTTCACGTCCTTGTTTCTTAGGCTATAGATTAAAGGGTTCAGCATAGGAATGATCACAGTGTAGAAGACAGACACAATTTTGTCTTCTTCCAGGGATTTTCTTGAACCACTTCGTATATACATGAAAATGAGGGTCCCGAATAAAAGAGCCACAGCGGTGAGGTGGGAGACACACGTGGAGAAAGTCTTGACTCTGCCACCTGAAGACTTCATCCTCACGACAGCCTTGATGATGAGCAGGTAGGAAATGACTATGATCAAGGCATTGGCCAAAATTACAAAATTCCCAAAGAAGACAATGATAATCTCAGCGTTTGCTGTGTCACTGCAGGCCAGCTTCAGTAGAGGTGGGAGGTCACAAAAGAAGAAATCGACTTGATTATTTTCACAGAAGGAGAGGGAGAAGGTACATGTGGAACGCAGGATGGCCCCAGAAACTCCACAGACATAGGCTCCTGCTACCAAACTCCAGCATCTTTGAGGGTTCATCACCACAGTGTATAGCAGTGGGTTGCTAATAGCAACATAGCGATCATAGGCCATTGCAGACAGTAGGAAACACTCTGTACCTGCACAGATAGTGAAGAAGAAGAACTGGGTAGCACAGTGACCATAGGAGATGACTGTTTTGCCTGTAGCCAGTGTGGCTAGGATCTGTGGCGTGATGACCGAGGTATAGCAAGCATCCAACACAGAGAGATGGCTCAGGAAAAAATACATGGGGGTGTGAAGTTGGAAATCTACTTGGATGAGAAGAACCATGCCCAAGTTTCCCAAGATGGTGACAAGATAGAATCCGAGAAACATCAGAAAGAGGGGGATCTTCCACTCAGGGTGGTCAGTAAAGCCAATTAGAATGAATTCAGTTACTGTGGTGAGATTATTCTTGGCCATGGATTCAATGTTGGCAGTTTGTTTATCAGAAGTTAAGAATGAATTTTGAAGAAGCCAGAATCAAAGCACAGAGTCTTTTTCTTAGTGATAGAAGTATTGAGTCTTAATTCTGTAGAATGTAGTTTTTCTTTAAGACTCCTCTTTCTGATTAATTCTGGTGTAAATTTGAAATGTTCTGTAAAGGTGATAGGTACATTCTTCTCAGGTTTGAAATCACCAAGGTGTCTGTTCCTCTGTGTGCTCACCCTCACACCTACTAGATGACCATCTGGTTCACATATGAACCTCCGTTCACCAACACTCCAACACATTCATTCTCATTTTGAATCTGGATTCTGCTGCTTTGTACAATTTGTGCAGTGACCTTAGTTTTAGCCCTCTAGATACTTGTAACCACTACTGAATTGTGGAAATGATCACCCTGTTCTTTATATAGACTAATTCCTTACTGCACACATTCATGATTTTTACTTATTACCTGACTACTCAACAAGACAAAATGATATATTCAGATAGCACAACTAACTAAAAGTTTTTCATTTGATCTTAGTCTTTATCACTCCAAATCAGAAAGCATCATCTTTAATATATTACACTTCACTTTTTGCAGAATTTATTACACCATAAGTACAAGTACATTCAAACTTGTAGTCATCTTTTATTTCATGTCCTTTGGTCATTTTTTTCTAACTCTTTTGTGTCCTAATTCCTTTTGATGGTAACTTACTTAGCTTACAAAATAATTGGTTTTACTATAGAATATATGTGTATATCACGGTATCTTATTCTTATTTTCATGATTCCCTTACTCCACACTGTTCCTCTTCTCTGCTCTCTATATTTTTCTGTCCTCATTATTCCTTCAAATCTTCAAATAGTCTCCATTCATGCCTTCATGGCAGGCATACACACTTAAACCTAGATTCTTTATGTTAAAGAAAACATATTTGTCTTTTACCACATTACTTGCTCTTTTTCCTCCTAGATTTCTTAGTCATATCTCCCATCTAGTACTTTCCTATTAACTCTCTCTATATATAAATATGAATTATAAATGTATCTAAATAAATATAACAAAGTCTAAATTTCTGGGCCTCAGTTTCTTATCCCTAACATGAACAAAGCACACTTGTAACATTAGGGTATATAAAATAGTTTTCTGCTTGCAAATAGAGAATAGCTGTTTCCAGCATATAGAAAGAGCTGAATAATGTAAGCTTTTTGCCAGTATTATCATCAACTTTAGTTAGCATAATACATTCATATATATATATATTTGCCTTTTCTCTCTATATGCATGCATATCTTTTTATGTTAATAATTGATAAATTTGTTCTTTCACTAAATACAATAAGGAAATTCTTCCCACTTCTTCTTTTTTCTGTCCCATTAAAAATCTTAATTATTTTACAGCATTTATGAAACTGTGCTCATTATTATAGGTAAATCTTCTATACTTTGACTATTGGCTTGGTTTTGAAAATTTTAAATGGCATTTCTATCATATGATTGCATGTATGCCTTCTGCCAACGACAAAATTGTATATTTGGAGGTATAGAGGAGGATTTTTCACTAAACTTATGTTGTTTCTAGAAGAAGCTTTCAAACATAGAGTAAAATGTAGGGCTGGAGAGATGGCTCAGCCGTTAAAGGCTAGGCTCACAACCAAAAATATAAGAGTAAAATGTGATGCTCTTTTTACTCTTCTGTACTGATTGCTCAAGGAGATTATTTTTCTGTATGTTAAACCATGACATTCTTTGCATTACTAAAATTTCTTGTTGCCATATGGTCTAGATCTGACTGCATCATCACATCATCTGCTCTTTGTTGATCATTTTTCTACTCTATTTAGGATTGTCATGAAAATACCTCATATTCAATTGGCCACAGGGAGTATTTTTAAGAAAACCAAAACACTTATATTTTATTTCTTGAAAGACATTGCTATCATTCACCTTCTACTTGCAATATTTTATAGATTCATGACATTAATCTTACTGGAAAGATGTAGTCTTATATTTGGATGAGAAAATAAAGTCAGATAAACTATCTGTTGCCCCATGAAGGATCTGCAATTTACAGCTAAGACCTCTACTTCCTATGTTGCTTTATTTGAATCATTTGATTAGCCTGCTCATTCCATATCAACTACTTCAGGTTTAAAATTCCTAAATTGGAGTGCTTAAATGTACAACCAAAACTATAATTATCCAAATTATATCATTAAAAATTATTTTCCATTAGCATAACCAAGAATTTTATTTCTGTGGAATGGATCTGTCATGGGAAAAATATAATCCACACAATTAAAACCCAATAACTCATTGTAGTACATTTATTTTCAGACATTTTAATATCTGTAAACACTTGTGCTTGTGTCTACACCTTGGGACAAACTAATATTGTTATTATCTTGCTAATGAAAAAAATGATACGCAGAGAAGCTAATGACTGTTCAAAATTCAAAGAAATAGTACTCTGTAGATCTGAGACTAGCAGAGATCCTGTGTCTTTGAGAGGGTCCCCTTGTATTTACCTGTTTTACCACAAGAGTGAATTCCACTAGGACCTGAACTTGAAATGAGGCTCCACGAAGTCTGTCCTTCTGTAATATCATGATGGTCTTATTAATTATAATACTTGAAGAACGAGGCAAACTTTTACTGAAGGCTTAGTGGAAGCTACTCTTGAGTACAGAACTCCTTTGAGTTCTAATCAGCTGTTTCTATAGGGAGGGCAACTCTGTCATACCACAAATGACCTTGCTTTTTGGCTTGTTCCTTCCATTCCTCTCAAGCAGCAGTGACCAGGGACGAGCCAGTTTCTTTGTAAGACCTTGCTATTGCTTAGGTTCCATGGTTGTGGTTTCTAGGTATTAATTCACTGAATAAACCTGAGAAGTCTACTTTCCCTCCTTGGGTTTCACTTTCCAATTTCTTCATTGTAAATGTTAGGTAGATATTAACATTAATAATGTTAATATCATTAAAGGAATTTTGTTTTTCACAAGTCATGATTTCTATGGTGAGGAATTCTGGCTGAAGCTCTTGAAAAGATTTTTTCATTATTTACACTATTCAAACAGGCACACTTATCAGCTAGTAATTACTGAATTTAGGAAGCACACATGCTTGGTCTACAATGATTTATAGTTATTTAACATTTATATTGCTTGGCCTTATCAAATTTAAATGACGTTCTACTTCCAAATAACAGTCTTTCTTGGTCAAGGCAAGGCTTGTCTTTGTTTTACCAAATATTTTTGGTTCTTTGCCCTACAGTCTGACTCTTGCCCTTTTCCTGATGGGTATTCACTCTACATTACTTAATAGATACATTCCTCCATGAATATTCCTTTTGTATTTACCTAGAAACACATATATTTAAAATGTTAGTTGGGTCCTAAAGATTATATATCTATCATCATGATACAATTCCCCTCATTTAATATTTTATATACATCCATTTTTGTGAATTATATGCTGTGCAAAAAACCTGGTTAATTACTTGCAATTTTATTATAGTTTTCTTTACTATACTTATGGAATTTTTGACTTATCCATATTGATGAAGATGTTTTATCTGCATGTTATAATTTTAAGCAATTATCTATTTATACTAAGAGGAAATTAAACCCCTGTGTGTCTAAAATATTCCAGTGAGGTCCAATTGGGTTGGTGTAAATTCTGTCTCCTTTGATATAAATTTGTTTCATCTCTCTATGTAGCTTGTAGAATCTTTTTGATTTAAATAAATACATAAATTTATATGCAGTTAGATATTTTTTTACTTTCAAAACAGATAAAAAATAAATTTAAATACCTTTCTCAGCAATCTATTATGAAATTGCCAAAGCCTATTTACTGTCTTTTGGCTGAATTCTGGTGTCCCTGTGATGAACAGATAGATACTCAAAGTTCCTCAATAGAAACTTGATGACAACAGATTGGGTGTCTATGTGGTCACACTGGGACAGTTACCCCTCCTTGTACCAGGTCTACATCTTGCCCACCTATGTATGCTGAAACTAGATATGATTATTTTATGTACAAATTCTAGAGATGTCAAGGAACTTGCCTATTTGAACCCAGAACTTTCTAACTCCAAATCCTGTATTATATCCACCAAATCATCTTGTTATTTTAAGAGAATAAGATATACCATCTTGCAGATTAAGGCCTGAATCTTTATTAAAATCCTCCTCTAAGATCATTAAGCACATAACTTTTATGGAAGAAGATTATCAAAGTTGATTTTTAGACTTTTTTTTAGCACGTCTTTTTCTTCTGTCCTGTGTTTACTATGTCTTCTTTGTTACGTTCTTATTGAAATTGTTTAGCTAATAAGAACTTCGATTTTAAAATATCAAATGATAATACAGTAATGATAAAAAGCAGGACTTTTACATAACATGGTAGAGCTTGCTTATTTCATAAAACAACTCCTAAGCGGTTTTACAGAAGGAAAACATTTCAGAGCAGTCTGATGAAAGGCAGTATCATACAATGTTATATTGGAAGAGTTGTTAGATACTGCCATCTTGGGATGAGCCCAGATGAGAGAGATGCAGTATATTTCTAAACCCAGAACAGCTTAAAAAGGGGAAGTTTTATGGCTAATGAACATTTTAGGTTATAACACTTTTGGACTTAATATATCATCTGTAGTATGCACCACAGAAAACCATGTGATTTCTGGGGAGACAGGGAAAAAGAAAGCTCTTATCCAAGAACTCTTCAGGGAATAAATGATTCTCATTTCTTGTACTTATTTTGACTTGCATCCCTTTCTCAACTTTTTCTTTTTATTCTGAAGATTGAGTTTCTTTAGGGAAAATGAAAGAGATCAACATTGTTAATATTCTTCACCTTACTGGAATTGGTGTCTCAAAATGTAATTACCTATGCACTAAAATCATGCTTGAAAACAAAAAGATTCTAAACATTGCAAAATTATTATTTCAACTTCACAACAAAATTAAGTTTGCAACATTTGTAATTATTTTAAAGAAGCAAAGCCTTCTTTAAATGTTAAGTGCTTTGCCTAAGATTTCACAGGTTAAAAGAAAAGATATTGTTTACCTGCTCCCCTACTGCAGTAGCACTTGGAGACCATGTTGTTTCCCCAGGTGTTCATTGATCACCTGATTTTATGATGTGACACATTCTGCTCCCTTTGTCTTATATAATCCATATGACTCTACTGAAAAATTGTCATTTTGAGGGGACTAGGACTCTGACTAGTAAGTAGTACCTTGTCCAAGTTCATATCAACAGTCAATAAAAATTCTAGAGTTTCAGTCAGGTCAATTTCTTTGTAAAAACATAGTTATACTCTATGTGGATAGTTTCCTTTCTAGTATAAATATAGTTAGTATGGATAGTCACAGGGGAATCTTTTGTGTAAGATCTAGAGTTTAGTATACATTTTCATTCCCATAAAAGAATATTTCTGGAAGGTTATTAGGTGACAAATAAGGAGTCTACCTAAAACAATAACAAAGCTGGATGCTTCAAAAAAAGTGAAACAATCTTACCTAGGTGTCCCAAACAGAACCTGAACTTTCTGGATAGACATGGCATTATATGATGACATACTCCAATGCAAAGGTCAGATTTTCTGAACAGTTACCTTTGCTCATTTGTGTAGATCTTTCTTCAAAGCAGTATCTTCTCAGGATTTTCAGAGGTGAGGTAATTATGTCATAAATTCCTGGTGGAATAAACCATCTGAATTCATTGAGTGTGCATTTAAACTAACACACTTTTGCTTAAGCATTTTGTAGGAAACAAGTAAATTGCACAGATGTCCAATGTAACCCGTGTATGTTTTTCTTACATGACAATCTTGCTGGTATATAAAGTGCTTTGGGAGATGATCTAGTGGGAGTAATGCAGTGGATCAGAACTCCCTAGATCATGATTCAGCCCCAGGGACAGCACAGACTCTTGGGAAAAGCCAGCCCTATTGAGAGAACACACTTCAGAAGAGACAAGACTCATTATTTCATCTCCTCTACACATCTTCTGGGGTGAAAGAAAACATTTAGGAATTGAGTGGTTACTCCTAAGCTGTTCACTCTTAGAACTCAATGCAGCTAGCTCCTACATGGAGTGAACAAGTTTTTGGTCACTGGCCATCATATTCTGTCTGAAGTTAGTCAGGGATAATAGTAGAATTGTAATTCAGATGTGTGGATTTTTGAAGAATATATATATATATATATATATATATATATATATATATATATGTGTGTGTGTGTGTGTGTGTGTGTGTGTGTGTGTGTGTGTGTGTGTGTGTGTGTGTGTGTGTGTGCTATAGCCTTCCTTAGTTCTGATGTGGGTATTAGACCCCAAAATTCACTTATTCACTTCCAATGTCTTCTCGGGATTCCACAAAGACGTGTGGTCACTGACCCTGAGGACTTAAGTCTGGGATGCAGTCTGATTAAACTTTATTTACATTTCTACCTAGTGTCTTTTTTGCTTGTTCTATGCTAACCTCTCTAGTTCAATTCTCATCTCACCTCCATCTATGAAACTTACAGTCTCTTTGTTAGAAGAATAGAATTGTTTCTGTCCTATTTGAATCCCCTTGATCTCCTTTTGTTGTTTCTTTGCTATTGCTAAAACTTCAAGAACTATGTTGAAGAGATAAGGAGAGAGTAGACATACTTGTCTTGTTCTTGATTTTAGTGGAATCACTTTGAGTTTCTCTCCATTTTATTTGGTTTTTTTTTTTTTTGGATTTTTTGAGACAGGGTTTCTCTACAGTTTTAGAGCCTGTCCTGGAGCTAGCTCTTGTAGACCAGGCTGGCCTCGAACTCACAGAGATCCGCCTGCCTCTGCCTTCCGAGTGCTGGGATTAAAGGTGTGCGCCACCACCACCTGGCTTTCCATTTAATTTGATGTTAGCTGTCGGCTTGCTGTATATTGCTTTTGTTATATTTAGAAATGATCCTTGTATCCCTGATCTCTCCAAAACCTTTATAATGAAGGGGTATTGGATTTTGTCAAATGATTTTTCAGCATCTAATTAAATGATCATATGGCTTTTTTCCTTTCAGTTTACTTATATGATGAATTATATTAACAGACCTTTGTATGTTGAACCAGCCCTGCATCTCTGGGATGAATCATATTTGATCAGGACAGATGATTTTTTTGATATGATCTTGGATTTGGTTTGCCAGTATTTTATTGAGAATTTTTGCATCCATGTTCATGAGTGATATTGGTCTGTAATTCTCTTTCTTGGTTGAATCTTTGTGTGGTTTTATTATAAGGGTAATTGTAGCCTCCTAAAAAAGATTGGCAATGTCCCTTCTGTTTCTATTATGTGGAGCATTTTGAGAAGTATAGGTATTAGCTCTTTGTGGAAGTGCTGGTAAAATTCTGTACTAAAACCACCCAACAACCCTAGGCTTTTATTTTAAGTTGGGAGGTTTGATGACAGCTTAAACTTTGGTTATTTGCAGATTATATAATAGTGCACATAAGTGACCCCAAAACTCTACCAGAGAACTCCTACAGCTGATAACTACCTTCAGTGATGTGGCATGATATAAGATCAACTCAAAAAATTAGTAACCCACCTATATAAAAATGACAAAGAAGCTGGGAGGGAAATCAGAGAAACATCACCTTTCACAATAGCCACAAAATAACATAAAATATCTTGGGTAACCCTGACCAAAGAAGCAAAAGACATATTTGACAAAAACTTCAAGTCTTGAAGAAATTGAAGAAGATACCAGAAAGTAGAAAGATCTCCTATGATCTTGGATAGGAAGGATCAACATAGTAAAAATGACAAACAACCAAAAGCAATCTATAGATTCAATGCAATCCCCATCAAGATCCCAACACAATTCTTTACAGACCTTGAAAGAACAATAATCAACTTCATATGGAAAAACAAAAATCAGGATAGCCAAAACAATCCTGGACAATAAAAGAACTTCTGGAGGCATTACCATTCCTGACATCAAGCTCTATTACCAGGCTACATTAATGAAAGCAGCTTGTTATATGCATAAAAACAGAGACACTGACCAATAGAATCAAATTGAAGACTTGTATTAATCTACACACCTATGAATAACTGATTTTTGACAAAGAAGCTAAAATTATACAATGGAAAAAAAAGCATCTTCTACAAATGGTTCTGGCATAAGTGTATGTCAACCTGTAGAAGAATGAAAATAGATCCATATCTATCACCATACACAAAACTCAAGTCCAATTGGAGTAAAGACCTTAATATAAATCAACCACACTGAACTTGAGAGAAGAGAAAGTGGATAGTAATCTTCAACCTATGTGCGCAAGAGACCACTTCCTAAATATAACCATAGTAGCACATACACTAAGAGCAACAATAAATAAATGGGACCTCCAGAAACTGAGAAGCTTCCATAAAGCAAAAGACACAGTCAATTAAACAAAAAGGCAGCCTACTGAGTGGGGTAAGATCTTCACCAAACCCACATCAGACAAAAGACTGATCTCCAAAATTTATAAAGAACTCAAGAAATTAGACCCCAAAATTCTAAATAACCCAATTTAAAAAATGTGGTATTGTACTAAACAGAGAAATTTCAACAGAAGAATTTGAAATGGCCAAAAGATACTTATAGAAATGTAGCCGGGCGGTGGTGGCGCACGCCTTTAATCCCAGCACTCGGGAGGCAGAGGCAGGCGGATCTCTGTGAGTTCGAGGCCAGCCTGGTCTACAAGAGCTAGGTCCAGGAAAGGCTCTAAAAAAAAGCTGCAGAGAAACCCTGTCTTGAAAAACCAAGAAAAATAAAGAAATGTTCAACTTCCTTTGCTATCAGGGAAATGAAATTAAAAACAACTCTGAGATACAATGGCTAAGATTAAAAACACTAATAATAGCTTATACTGGAGAGGATATGGAGTAAGGAGAACACTCATCCATTGCTGGTGGGAATGCAAACTTGTACAACCACTCTGGAAATCAGTATGGTGGTTTCTCAGAAAATTGGGAATCAACCTACTCATAATCCAGCAATACCACTCGAAAAAAACCAAAAAAAATACCACTCTTTGGAATATACCCAAAAGATGCTCAATCATACTGCAATACCATTACATAGATGACATTTTGCTATCTGATCCAATGTAGATACTCTAGAAAGAATGTTTGAAGAAGTAAGGAAATATTTTCTAAATGGGGATTACAAATTGTTCCTGAAAATATACAAAAAGGAGATTCTATCAATTACCTATGTTATAAAATAGATTTACAGAAAATTAAAACACAAAAAATGCAAATTAGGAGAGACAAATTGTGAACTCTTAATGACTTTCAATGATTGTTAGTAGACATTTCCAATCTACAACCTGCTAGTGGGATAATGCCTGATCTAATAACTTATTTGATCAAACCTTAGATGGTGAAAAAAAACTTAAGGAGTACCAGGGAATTAACAGCTGAAGCTGAGAAAGTATTACCTTTGGTTGAAGGGAAATTACAGAATTCCATGTGGATCAAGTGGATCCAAATCTTAATTTCATCCTAGTCATCCTTCCTCCCAGAATTTCCCCTACAGGAATTTTAAGGCAGAGGGATATATTATCTTAGAATATATCTTCTTACCACATAAACTGAGAAAAATATTAAAAACTTATATGAAAAAGTGGTCTGAATTATAAAAGGAAAATTGAGATTTTTGTCAACTAGCAGGAATAAACCCAGCAGAGATTATAGTGCCTTTTACTACTGATAAAATTTTAAAAAATGGAAAGAGCATAAACCCTGGCAAAGAGCTTATGCTATTTTTTAGGAGAGATTAATAGCAATTTTCACAAAAGTGATAGAATTAGCCTTATAAAGAGAACTGCTTGGATCTTTCCCTGCATTGTAGATGACACAGCAATAAGTGGAGCCCATAAATTCTATACTGATATATATCAGTATATATATATATATATATATATATATATATATATATATATATATATATATATCAGGAAAGACAGGTTCCAAACCAGAAGATTTAAATAAGGTGGATTAAAGCCATCATAATTCTTCCAAAACTCAGAAATATATGCTATTTTCATGGTACTAAGAAATTTTAAAGAACCTCTCAATATAGTTACTGATTCACAATATGCAGAAAGAGTTGTTTTGCATATTGAAACCAATGAATTTATGCCAAATGATACAGAATTGACTTCATTATTCATTCAGGTTCAATATAGAATCAGGAATAGGCTTTGTCTTATATACATAATACACATTCGATCCCATATGGGTCTGCCAGGTCCTCTAGCACAAGGTAATGTATAAATTTATTGATTATTGTTTGGAAATGTGCTGAAGGCTTCAGAATTTCATAAAAAAGATAATGTCAATAACAATGGTTTCAAGAAAGAGTTTTCTATTACATGGCAACAAGCTAAGGATATGTCCTACTTGTTTTTTCTATATTCAAACACTGCTTTCTGCAGGTCCTAACCCAAAGGGTACTCTAAGGGATGAAATCTGGCAGATGGGTGTATTCCAATTTACAGAATTTGGAAAATTAAAATATGTACACAATACATTGGCACCTTTTCTGGGCAAGCTCAGAAAAGACTGATTCAGTAATCACACATTTATTAAAAGTTATGGCCATCATGGGTATACCTGTACAAATAAAAACAGATAACAGTCAGTATCTAGGAAAATTAAACAGGATTTTGTTTATTACAATATAAAGCATTTTACAGATATACCAAACAATCCTATAGGTCAGGCAGTTATAGAAAGATCAAATAGAATTATAAAGAATATGCTAAACAAGCAGAAAGGAATGATAAATACTCCCAGAAATACACTGCATAATGCTTTATTAACCTTAAATTTTCATAATGCTAATGAGAAAGGAACAAAGGCAACAGAGAGGCATTTCATAATAGAAAAAACCTTCTGAATTAAATTAGCTGGTGTATTTCAAAGTTGTATTGACAACAGAATGGAAACCAAGAAATGTATTATGTTGGGGAAGGGGTTTCACCCTCTTCCCTTTGACTGTTGACAGTGCTTTTTAGAATGGGGTTATTACTGTGAAGTAACATTTTCCTTTATATTTTGAACATCACTGAAGTTTCTCATATTAAATAAATTCTATTCATTGAACAAAGCAATACAGGCAGTGTATAGTATAGTGGTTACAGGCATCATAATCCCGGTCCCATGATTCCAATCTCAGTAGCATTTTTTTTTAAAAAATAGTTCTTTCATGGTATGAGAGAGCTGCATGTATGTATTACACTATGTGTGTGAAGTACCCTTTGAGGTGAGAGGAGGGAGTCAGTTCTGGAACAATGTGAGTTCTGATTCTTCCAGAAGAACAGTTAGTGCTCTACAATGCTGGGCAGTTCTTGAGCCTTTCAGCTCTTCTTTTTACTATTAATGAGTGTTCCATTACTCTACCTTTCATGTCATTTATTTGTTGCATATTATGGTAACAGCTACCTTATGCGATTTTTGTCAGAACTTGCTGATTAAAATATAAATTAAAATAATATAATGTTAGTGCTGTCCCACATATATATATAATATTGTATAATATATTATTATATTGTATAATTAAATATTTGTTGAATAAATGAATAAGCAGGTTGCTAGGTTTTTCCACAGACAAATTATTTCATTTGTGTCTCATAAATGACATTGACCAGGTTAAGTCCTTTTAGATAGCTGACACTTGAGATTGGCCAGGTGAAGTCATTTTAGATCGCTGACACGTTCTCAGAAAACATAACACAGAAGAATATCTCTCTTCTCCAAAATGAGACTGAGTCATGGTAAGGCTTTGGATAGGATGAAGGTTGGGTAGAGAAGTATCAAGAATGATAACGTAGGGGACATTTTTTGAAGGTGTCTTTCTTTCCTCTGAGAGTTGATAGAGTCCTAATTAGAAGCTCAGGGCCTGATTAGAAATTCCATTCAATGACAAATCCCTCAGTCTTCTAATTGCCTTGCTGGGATGAAGGATCTAGGCCAGGATAGGGCAGAGGTCCCACACCAATTAGCAGGTGCTTCTGTTATGCTGGGGCTGCAGATGACAGAGATGCCTATTTTTTCAGTCCCTCAAAATCCCAGTTAGACACCACATCCCACATTCCTAAAGCTTTCTGTATTTGGGAGGGACTTTGGTCTTGCTGAAGGTGAGTATCGTTGTATCTGTTCAGAGAAAGTGACTGGTAGTCAAGATTTCAAACGTATTAGGCTACCTGAGTCTCACTTACCTTTCACCTTAAACAAACGTTTCTTTCTGAATTTTGCGTGTACTGTCAAAAATAAGCATTATCTTCTTGTGCCTTGCAAGTATGCCTGGCACTTAGCCTCTCTGACTTTCATCTATAACCGAAAAGTGCTCTGATATATAGTTTTGCTTCTTGTTTAGAGTGTCAGAAGACCTGAGATTTTCCTTACACGGAAAAGTGGTGAAGCTCTTGGTCTCAACATTGAAAAGAGAAGTGGTCACTCTAGATAGGTTGCAAAATAAAATGTTTCTTTGGAGAATAAGTTTTCTATCCTTAGAACTGTTTAGTTCCATAAATACTTCTAGTTAGAGAGGGTTACTGTCAATTTAAAAATAGTGATACTGAGGATGATAGGGTTTGTAGTCTGGGTGACAGGAAAATTTTAAATTATTGCAGTTTATGAAACTGCTCTCTGTGTTTTTCTGGGCTACCAAGGTATAGAGAACTGAGACCTGACCTATAGAAACTGGCCATGTGGGTGTTGACTTTGATATAATCTCTGTTGTGGTTAAAGAGTGAAGGTGTCTAAGGCAGAACCAAGGGGGTCTGATGCTCACTTCATGCTCTTTGGCTTATCCTATGTAGGAATTCACACCACCACTGTACCTTATTTTCCTAATGCCACTTGAAAGTATTCACTGTCTGCTCCCACCATTTTCTAAGAAATAGAGATGTTGGAAACTCCGGGTTCACAAGCATTGACCTAAGACTCTGAAGGGAGGCACAGCCCAAGCAGTGGATGAATGTCTAGGGCTACTGAAGACCCGGAGTATGATTATGTCAACCATTACCCTTGACTGATTGTATTTAGCAAGATCTTTTCCATTACAAGGCCTCCAATCCTCATCTCCAGGAGAGATGGTAATGCACTTCATCTATCAGAAGGCACGAAGGTGAAACAATGACCTTCAGAAGCTCCTATGTGTTTTAAGATACTAATAGATATGCAATGTAAACCACAGATGGGATGGGGGATCAGGATATGGGCAAGGAAAAGGGAAAGATATTTGAGCTCATTATCTATGCAGATGTTAGGTGCTACTACTCCAGAACTTATTATAGTGTGGGAAAACGGGGAAGAATCAGGATCTCAAAATTTTACTTTCCTTGCCACCTTTGGTAGGACAGGTATATCTCTGTGGCACTTGTTGAATTGTCTCTGAGGTCTAGTGTATTTCCAGGTGTTTTTATTCCTAGCTCTCATAACTCATTTGCACACCAGCTGATACATTTGTGTTTTACCTTCTTCCTCTTAAAATGGACTGTATGAGTAGCAGATGAGGTAGCAGGTGCACAGTGTTCTAAAATAAAGGGTTGTGGATAATTTGTAGTTTGGGGAAGGGAGGGCTCCCCACTATGTACCACAGAAGTTTGGCTGAACATGAGATACTTTCTGAATTCATTGTCAAAAGAGCCCATGGGTTGGATAGTATTAGGACTGTATTAAACATCATAAAGATATTATTTAGGGAATTGAAGGGACTGTCTGAGATTTGAGCAAGTGTAATAGACCTTCAAAGAATTCTGGTTTCCTGACACTACACTGCTCTCACTCTGTTTTTTTTCTTAGTGAAAACCTGATGCTAAAAAGTTTTTTTAGTATTTTTATTCAACTAGAAATGATCATTTTTTAAATCAAATTTCTAAGGGAAACAGTTATCTCTGTCAGAGTGCTGTATGTGTGCAAACATGTTCATATATGTGTGAGTGTGTGTGAGTGTGTTCATGCAAATGCATGCACATGTAGTTGGGATCAGAGATTGGTGTAGGGTATCTTCTTTAATCACTTTCACCTAATAGTTTTAGATAAAGTCTTTCCTTGAACCTAGACTTCATCAGGCCAGTCTGACTGGCCAGCAAGACACAGTTTTCTTCTGCCTTCACTTTCAGAATTGTGATTACAGGTGTATGGACTTGCACTTGACATTTATGTGACTCCTGGGGATCTACCCTCATGTCGTCATGATTGTGAGACAAGCACTTTACCCGTTGCGTCATCTCCTCATACCTACACCTCTTGAATGAAGGCCATTTCCATCTCTAACTTAATCCATTTTAGGATGGTGTAGGGAGCTGTCATAGTTTTCACCATTTAAAGATCCAAGGTCCTACATATGCACCAACACTCTGAGAGGAAAACAGAGCATTCTGCCTTATACAATGTTATCCCTTTCACTTTTAGGTCAGCCCAGGCAGATAGTTCCTATTTGGTTATAAGGACAGGGGGAGAACGACAGTCATCTGTATCTGCTTGTTTCATTCATTTGCCAGCATTTCCTGCCTGCTGTCTGCTACAGACGAAACCAATACATATTTCATTGTACAGTTTCAACTGATAGCACTGGCTGTGTTTCTTCAGATATATCACACAATGTTTATTCCTTACCATTTAAAAATAACTTTAAGTCTGTCATCAGGGACCTAAATGGGCTATATTAATATTCTTCAGATCCCTACCTATCTCATTGTAAGTGTTATTCTGAAGCTGATTTCAGGACACAGAGATAATCTCTTGCAAGTGCAAACTTTTAAATTTTATTTTAGAATCATCTTTCTAGGCACTTTCTTGTTTGTTTCACAGTAGTCTCTTCATTCTAAATCCACATATTTTGCAGCTCTAAGGTCACAAAGCCTGTTAAAGTTTAGTGGACTTTCTCACTTCTGAAATATCTGTTGTTTCCTGAGTGTTAGCAAAAGTTTAAGACAAAGCATTGGCAGTCTCAGAGAGCAAACAATCCTGAGTTCCTTCTCTTTCAACTTTGGAACAAGTGGAATTATATATCATAGGTGTGTGCACCTTTGTATGATAACAGAAGCTGTGAGGGCTGGTCGGAGGGTTATTGGTAAAGCACCTATTTTTCTAATATAAGGACTGGAGCTTAAGGTAGACAGGCATAGTGATCAGTGGCAGTCTTAGAACTTTTGGGCAGAGTTGGGATCCTAAGGATAAGGTGACTAGTTGGAGAAGCTGGATTTAATGATTTCTGAGTTCAGCAAGAGACCCTACCTCAATAAGTAAGGGGGAAGGTGACTGTAGAACACATTAAAGAAGAATTTCTGTCTTCCACATGGAACTCAACAAGTGTTCCTGTACCCCCATATGCATGCCCACAAACATATATGTAATGCATAGTAAAAAAAAAAATGAGACTTTGAACTTTGGAAAAGCGTTAGTAATGTTCCTCCAAGAAGAATTAACCCCATTACAAAGATCTGCTATGGGAGGCACAGTAACAGAGGGCTATGGATGGAAAGTATGTGGCCTTGCTTGTGTGATGGAGGGTGGTGGTTTCAAATGGCATAAAGAATCACTTTCTTTTCTTGCTTTTGTCTAACTTGCAATTCCATGTGTGAGGTTTAAAAATAGGATACTGATCTTCCTGTGTTCTGTTTGTTTACTCTCAGCAATCAAGTTCATCTAAAGTTTCATGACAGTTTTCCCCTGAAACCCCACATAGCCACGGATCATCTTCCTGCATGGATATTTTGTGGACTAACTCTGTTCTCCCCAACCTTAGATATTAGGAAGTAAATTGGTTATTCTTTCTAGAAATAAAAACCATTATGGACCAATTTAAGAACTTAGTGCATTCCATATCAAGGTGGTGGCATTTACAAATTTTCAGCTTCTTTGATGTTTAGTAGTAACTGAGAAATATTCAGTTTTTCAAAACTTGTTTAGTCCATTCCAAAATGGACATAATGATGAACATACTCAGAACAAATCAGACATGTATAAATTAAAAGTTCCTCTCCCTAGTATCTTTTAAAAACATATTTATCTTACTTTTAATTAATTATGTATATATAAATGTATATGTATATACATATGTGTGTGTATGTTTGTATAAGTGTATGTCTACACGTCAGTGCAGTGCCACTTGAGGACTATAGATGTAAATTTCTGTCTCACCCAATCCCATAGCTGTTCAGTCCCAAAGAAACACACAGAGGCTTATATTAAACATAAACTGTTTGTCCTATTAGCTCAGGCTTATTATTAACTAGCTCTTACAACTTAAATTAACCCATAATTCTTGTCTATGTTTAGGCATGTGTCTTAAAATCTTTTCTCAGTGAGACATTCTTATCTTGCTTCCTCTGCATCTGACTGATGGCTGCATTTCTGCCTTTCCTCTTTCCAGAATTTTCTTGGTGTGTTTACCTCACCTGTTACCTTTCTGCCTGGGTACTGACCAATCAATGTTTTATTAAACCAATATGAATGACAAATCTTTACAGTATACAAGAGAAGTATCCCACAGCATTTCCACCTTTTTCTTTTAAAAATAAAAACCATGAATCTAATCATTTTTGTTTAGCTTTTTTTTTCTGACCATTATCCATAACAACTTGTAACCATCAGTCTAAACAAGGACAAACATCCATTATCCATGTTTGGGAGGAATGTGGGTATAGTTTTCTAGGCTACTTCCTGACTATTAGGGATGCTGATAATCTAATGGGGACCCAAAGAAATTTAGGAATATGGTTAAGTCCTGACCGGAGTATTCTGTAAGGATTGATCATCTCAGCTAGCAGCTTTGAAGCTGTTCTGGATGCAGAACTCAGATGAAACTGCAACAGAAGTTCTCTGAAACATTGATTTATGTGGGCCATCCATCCTCATTGGAATTTTTCAGGGGGTCTTTCTTAATTAAACATTATTTTCCTCTATGAAGAGTGAATGCACAGCCTCTTATTTCCTGTGAAAACAAAAGCAAAAGCTTTTTTCCAAAGTAATGTATCTTTTGACTTAAATTTTGAATTCAAGGAATTTTAAAAATATATAGGTTGGATTAATCCAACAGCATTTATAATCAAATCCATTTTAGCAGGTGTTGTTTCTTCCTCAGCAGTCAAACAATTCAAAGGCAACACAAAACATGCAGTATCCAGGTTCTAAGTGTATTTTTCATTTTTAAATAATTTTTTTACTCTTTTTATTTTATTTTATTTTTAATTTTTGTTTTTTTGAGACAGATTTTGTCTGTGTATTTTTAGCTATCTTGAATCTCTCTCTGTAGACCAGACTGGCTTCAGACTCAGAGAGCTATACCTGTCTCTGTCTCCCAAGTGCTGAACTTAAATACAGGCATGTGCCACCATGCCCAGTGGCTTTATTTTTTTGAAAGGACTTTCTCTATCCTTTTTCTTTTTCTCCCAAACTTATATATATATTTTAAATATACTGTAAACCATTTAGAGGTTTCTTTTTCCAGTCCGAATCTTTCCTTACTGTATATATCTATCTTTTTTTTCTGAGCACATTAGTCTTTAATCTGTTAAACAGCATGACTAGGATTAAAACTGCAGCTTTGACAGCTGGCTTCACAGTATTCCTTAGCTTCCTGAGAGTCTAGTCTCATGGTGCAGGTTCAGGCCATGTTTATTGACACACTCTGTGGAGTTTCTAGGTCCATGTCACCACTGAGGTGAATTCTTCTGACTGCTCATAAATACCACTTAAGTGTTTGGTGGCAGGGCCTCTTAAAAGAACTGTGAGGGTTTTGCTACTAATACTGAGTCAGGAAGCCTCTCTTAGAGGAAGCATGTCTCTGCTTACCACAAATAAAAAAAGCCTATTGAGAAAGGTGGTTACCAAGAAGCTGTGCTTGACTCTGTTCATGTATGTCTAGAATTCTTTTCTTAAAAAAGATTTCTCAGGCTTTATGCAGAAACATCTCCAAAGTTTGGGCATCATTTGTAGATGGAGTTTTCTGTCCTGCCTGGTCCCACAGCTTGTGTTAATTATAAACTGTTTGGCCTATTAGCTCAGCCTTATTAGTAACTAACTCTTAAATTAACCCATAATTCTTGTCTATGCTTAGCCACATGGCTTGGTATCTTTTTACTCAGTGAGACATTCTTATCTTGCTTCCTCTGCTTCTGACAGATGACTGCATCTCTGCCTTTCCTTTCCCCAAAATTCTCCTGTCTGGTTGCCTCACCGATACTTCCTGCCTAGCTACTGGCCAATCGCTGTTTTATTAATCAATAAGAGTGACAAGTATTTATAGTGTACAAAAACATTATCCCACAGGAGAGGACAGAAAACAGAATTTTATCCCATGGAGCTGTAATTACAGTCAATTGTAAACTGCCTGCTGTGGTCACTTAGAACAGAACTCAGGTTCTCTGCAAAATCAGTGTGTACTTTTAATCACTGAGCCATCTCTCTGCCCATCTTTATCTTCTTCATGGAATATCCTGATATTCTCTGTCTCTAAGAGAAGGGCCATGTAATTGTAATTTTGATTTAAATCACACATAATTTATTTGTGTAATTGAGATATAGGGGCTCACATATCACTGCATATGAGTAGAGGTCAGAGGAAAAGATGCAAGACTTGGTTTTCTCTTTTCAATATGTGGATCTTGGGGATTGAACTCCAGTCATCTTGCTTGACAGGAAACATTTTGACATGCTAAGGTATCTTGTTTTTTTTTTATTTAAATTTTCAGAAGTTGCTTGTTGTAGCAAGACCTAGATTTTCAGTTTCTTCCTTGAATACTTGTATTTTACATCAGATTTGTTTGATTGACTCTTTGTAAATTGTCTTTACAGAACTCAACAGACAAAGTCCTCTGGCAATGCTCTTACTGGCCTAATACTGATAGAGTGAACTATTTTATATTTATTTATTTATCAACACATTTCCCCCCAAATATTTAAGTAGCTTATAAATAAGTATAACATACATACAGCAAGACAAAATAGATTAAAATGAGTTTTTGGCAAAGACAGAGCATCTGTAGGCAGATAGTCAGGACTGGGGCAAGGATGTTCACATGACATTTGTCTTGTAGTTATCATGGAGTAGATGGTCTCAGGTGGGTAAAGATTTTGTGTAAATGGAGACTGTTCTTTCATTTTCTGACAATGCTTATCCAAATAATCACAGAAAAACTATATTAATTACAACACTGTTCAGCATATTAGCTCAGGCTTCTTATTAACTAATTCTTATATCTTACACTAACCCATTTCTATTATTTTATATTTTGCCATGAGGCTCATGATTTGTTACCTCTTGCTTCTTGGGCATGGCATCTACCTGACTTTGTCTTCTTTCATCCTCTAGCTCTGCTTGGATTTCCTACCTTGCTATATTCTATCCTGCATAGGCCAAAGTAACTTCTTTATTAACCAATGCTAGTAAGACATATTCATAGCATAGAGAGATAAATCCCATATCATCTCCCATTTTCTGCCTAAACAAAAAGGAGGGTTTGAACATTAACATTGTAAAATTATATATAATAAAACAGGTATCAAATAATAATTATAGTTACAATATTTCTTTGCGAGTCTAAAGTTTCATATTTACTTTACCTTTTACAATAACTTAGAAAAACTATAACTATCTGTCTTCAACTCCATCAAAGACCCCAGAAGTATATAAATAAACAGGAAATGCACTGTAAGCATTTTAAAAATTCTAGAATTAACAGAGATATGTCACTGCCTGGACAGTCACCCAAAGTTCTTCTGTAATGTTGGGGCATTCGTCTTCAGCCTAAAATACGTATTGTTTCTGATAGACTTTTCCATGAAGCGGGAAATTTGAAAGACTGCCTATTTTGGCAGTTTGTAAGTCACTTCCTTCTGTGTCTTGCAGAATGTCTGGCAGTTTTCTCTGTGAAGTAGGAACCCTGAGCGACCATCCCATTTGGGGGAAAGTTTAGCAGTTGCTTTTCTGTGGGTCCTGAATGTCCAGTTCATATAGTATACAATTAAGCAGTTCATGCAAGAACAATTTTTTGCCCAAATGACTAGCAAACTCCATAAGGATTCTCTTTGATGCCCATCATCCTCTTGAAGTAATTGGTGCTGCCAGAAGCAGACATGTCTCATTGTCAAGAAAAGTCTAAATTAAAACATTTTAAATGCCATATTCTGTAGGTTTTTGAAAGACATGAAGAAAAGCTAGCCATCTGAAATATATCTCTGTACATCTAGAAAACTTACTATGTCTAGTTTGACTATTATAGGTTACTATCCATTAATCCATAATTTTATTAAATGAACACATAGCACCTTAAATAAGTGTAGAAATATATATAATAAAATTGATTTTAATTTTTATAAATAAACCAAAATCCATAACAATATAAAGTATTCATTCCTACATTATACCCCACTTTAAATGAAAACAAATATTTATAAACAATCATTTTTGGAATTTGGGCATTGTTTTCTCCAAACTGCTTCCTGCTGTTTAATGGGCAAAGTATTTTTAGGGTTCATGGAGACCTTTTTGGGGTTCTTGTCCATCAAAGCACATTAGCCTGGAAGAAATCCACAGGTTCTCATCTTCTGTGAAAACAAAAAGCAGAATCTCTTTTCTAAAGTAACATATCTTTGGACTCAAATTTTGAAGCCAAGATACTCTTAAAATATTTATGTTGGTCTAGTTCAGTTGGTAGAACATGAGACTCTAAATCTTAGGTTCCTGGTTCTGTGCCCTACGTTGGGTGTTATTTGTAATCAAAAACTGTTCTTTTGTTTTCTGGCCACCATGGCCCAAATAATCACAAAAAACTATATTAATCATGACAATCTTTGGCCTATTAATATTCTTAAGTATACAAAAGCAAAGAAAACATTTGTATTATATAGACTCCAAGATGTGGTGGTGAATCACTTAGACAATAATCATTATTCCGCCATTAAGTTAGTTTTTGCCATATATCAAAGTTTCACTTCATTATTTATCTAAATCCATGCGAAGTCTTTATAAGTTCAGATTTTATTTCACCTATGCAAAGAGGACAAGTGGAATGATGTAGGAAGTCCACATTATTGTATTTCAGTGCCCCAAATGATGAGTATAGAAAGGCAGAGCCAGAAATCTCCTGATGCTTGACAAGAATCCCATCTGTGTCAAAATTCTAATCTCAAAGTCTCTTAATGAGAATTGTAGTCTAGTTCTGGAATGCCTTGATTCATGCATTTCCCTGATTGATAATGATCTGGCATTAAAGATTAATAATTATCTTGCTTTAATGATTGATAATTATCTGGCAGCAAAAAGATAGGACAAGTCATTGGGAATAAGAGAACTTGGAAAATATGTGACGATGTTTGCTAGAACAGAAAGTGAGGATCAACCTCTAATTGCTCTAAAGGTGAGAGTGTTTGTTCTTCTGGCTGTCTGGATATCACCTATGTCATTTTTTCCCATAAACACATTAGAAACCAACCTCAAAGCCAACTGTGTACACCTATCATCCTTGCATTCAAGAAACTGAGGCAGGATGGTGGGAAGTTCCAATCCAGATGGGTTATGTATAAATTTCTGCTTTTTAAAAAATAAGAGGACTGAGAAATACACCAATACACCTATAGCCACCTGATTTTTTTTAACATTTTTAATTGAAAATTGATTTTTTTCCATACAATATATTTTGATTACATTTTCCTCTCCTCTAACTTCTTCCATATCCTTCCAATCTCCCTACTCAACCAGGTCCATTCCCTTTCTTCCTTTCTTGCTCATTCAAAGAGCAAACAGGCATATAAAATAAGAAATAAGATAAAATCAAATCAAAAAATCATAATGGGGCAAAATAACCAGAAGAAAAAGAGCCCTCAAAGCACAAGAAATATTTGCAGACCCAGACAGTCGCACATTAACACACACACAATGCCCATGAAAATACAAAATTGGAAATCATAATCTATAAGCAAAATACTTCTAAGATAAAAAGCCAGGTAAAACATTATAAGAAAAAAACTTCAAAAATGTCATTGAGTTGATTTTGTGTTGACTGTCTACTACTGGGCATAAGAAATGTCTTTAGGTGTGATTGTATACCCAATGAGACACTTTTGTCGAAAATGAATTTTCTTTTGTGATATGTTAGCAAATGAAGAAATTGCTTCCAGATTAGGAATGAGGAACTGTCACTACTTCATCTTTCAGTGCTGGGACCCATGTGGCTTAGACTTGTGCAGGCCCGATGAGTGTTGCCATCATCTGTGTGAATTCATTAGTGTGTCAGTCCTGTTGGGTTTAGAATGCCTTGTTTCCTTGTTGTCTTCCTTTCCAACTGGTTCTAAAATCCTTGTTTACTCTTTTTCAGAGATCCTTGTGATCTAAGGGGAGCAATTTGATGGAAAAATCCCATTTAGAATAGAGTATTATGAGATCTTTCACTCTCTGTGCACTGTTCAGTTGTAAGTCTCTGTGTTTCCATCTATGGCAGGAAAAAATTTCTCTGGTGATGACTGAGTTAGACACTGATCTGTGGATATAGCAAAATGTTGTCAGGGGTCTTTGTATTGCTATATTCCTTTAGCATAATAGCAGTATTTGGTTTTCCTCTAGCTCCATATCCTGTCTGATCTTGGGTTCTTAACCAGTGACAGGCTTGGATTCCATTTCATGGAATAGATCTTAAATCCCTTAATTAGTGGTTGATTACTACCACAACTTTTGTGCTTCTATTGCACCAATATATATTATAGGTAACTCACCACTGTAAATCAAAGAGTTTGCAGCTGTGTTGGTGCTTACCGTCTCCTATGGTAGGATGCAGAGTACCTTCTAGTACCATAAACACCAGCTAGTAAGGTTTAAGGCTCTAGGTAGGCACCAGATAGACTTTTCTGTGTTCAACAGGTTATGTTGGTTTTGTCTTCGGCAATAGGGTTTTATAGGCCTTACCATCAATATGTGGAGAACAACCAATTGCCTTGGAAAAAACATGGATTTTAGGGGTTTTCATGGGGCTCCTTTGTTCAACAACTCAAGATTTAACGCATTACTGGCACGGGACGTTTCATTTGGTGGCAAGAAATGTCAAAGTAGGGCTCCCATATTATTTGTTGATTTAATTTATATTTCTATCATGTATGTACATATTTTAAGAAGCTTCCAGGACAGCAAGTTTCTATATGTTCCCTCAATGGTCCTTAGTTTTATTTTTCCCATTCCATATTCTGTCTCTTACCCTTCTTTTTTCTCCACTCTCCATTTAATCATCCTGTTCCAGTCCTTGACCCCTTTTCATCCATATCTACAGCAAAGAAAAAGAGACATTCCATAGACTGGAGAAAAGCTTTGCTAATTCTAAAGATCATAGGGGATTCATATCTAGAGTTTAAAAAGATCCCCAACTATTAAACACTCAAAACTGTCATCCAATCAAAAAAATGGCAATGGCAGAACAAGCAATTCTAAAAAGAAAAAATACAAAGAGTCATAATATATGAAAAAGTTCAATATTCTTAGCCATCACAGAAATACAAATTAAAACAAACTAAATTCAGATTCCATCTTTTAAAAATTTTTTTATGGTTTATTTTTTTATATTTAAAAATTTCCATCTCCTCCCCTCCTCCTCCCCCTTCCCTCCCCTCCCCTCCACCCATACCCCCCTCCCTCCCTCTCCAGGCCAAGGAGACATCAGGGTTCCCTACTCTATGTTAAGACCAAGAGGACCCAACTCTCCCCAGGTCCAGGAAGGTAATCGACCAAGCTGAGAAGGCTTCCACAGAGCCCGTCCATGCAGAAGAATCAAAGCCCAGAGCCATTGTCCTTGGCTTCTCAGTCAGCCCCCACCGTCGGCCACATTCAGAGAGTCCGGTTTGGTCGCCTGTTCCATCAGTCCCATTCCAACTGGAGTTGGTGATCTCCCGTTAGTTCTGTCCCACCGTCTCCATGGGTGAATGCACCCCTCACGGTCCTGACTTTCTTTCTCATGTTCTCCCTCCTTCTGCTCCTCATCAGGACCTTGGGCGCTCAGTCCAGTGCTCCAATGTGGGGCTCTGTCATTTTCTTCATTTATCGCCAGGTGGAGGTTCTTCTTATTATCTTCTCAGGGATCCCGAATTATAGGCTCGATGTCCTTTAATTATGGCTAAAAACCGATTATGAGTGAGTACATCCCATGTTCATCTTTTTGGGTCTGGGTTACCTCACTCAGAATAGTGTTTTCTATTTCCATCCATTTGCCTGCAAAATTCAAGATGTCATTGTTTTTTACCGCTGAGTAGTATTCTAACATGTATATATTCCACAGTTTCAGATCTTCACCAACCCTGCAACTGACAAAGGTCTGATCTCTAAAATATATAAGGAACTCAAGAGACTAGACCTTAAAATGCTAATTAACCCAATTAAAAAATGGGACGCTGAACTGAACAGAGAATTCTCAACAGAAGAAGTTCAAATGGCCAAAAGACACTTAAGGTCATGTTCAACCTCCTTAGCTATCAGGGAAATGCAAATCAAAACAACTTTGAGATACCATCTTACACCTGTCAGATTGGCTAAAATCCAAAACACCAATGATAACCTTTGCTGGAGAGGTTGTGGGGTAAGGGGTACACTCATCCATTGCTGGTGGGAATGCACACTTGTGCAACCGCTTTGGAAAGCAGTGTGGTGGTTTCTCAGGAAATTCGGCATCAACCTACCCCAGGACCCAGTAATTCCACTCTTGGGAATATACCCAAGAGATGCCCAATCAGACTACAAAAGCATTTGCTCAGCTATGTTCATAGCAGCATTATTTGTAATAGCCAGATTCCATCTTACCTGAAAAGAATGGCTATCATTAGGGAAATAAATGATAATGAGGCTTGGAAGCATTGGTTTATATTCTCCTTATTCTGGAGAGTGAGACAAGAGGATAATAATTCAAGGTCTTCATTACTTGCAAAGTGAGCTCATGGTCAGTCTGGGCATTTAATGAGACTATTTAAAAACTTTCAAAAGAGAAGTAAAAATGAGGATTAGGTTATAATTCAGTGGAAAAGAAAAAAACTTGTTTAACATGCATGCGGCTCTAGGTTGAATTCTCAATAAACAACAAGGACAAGAACAAAGCACTAAAACATTACTTGTGAGGATGTGAGGAAAGAGGAGCTGTAACACTATTGTTTGAAATGTAAACTGGCCCAGTCACTATGGAAACCATCCCAACACCTCATTAAACACTAACACTGGAACTGTATTACCAAACTATACTACTTCTGGGTGTGTATCCAAAAAGATTCATGACAGCATGCCACAGAGACAGTTAAATACCAGTATTTATTGCTGCCACAGTCACAATAGCCAAAACATTGAGCCATCCTAGATGTCCATCAACAGGTGAGTAAATATGGAAAATATGAGAGATATATACACTATTGTTTTATTCAGCTATAAAGAGCAAACTTAAGCTATTTGCATGAGTACTGGTTGACATTCATGTTTAGAAAGATTAATTAACGTGTTCAGATTGCGAAAGGATTTAAAACCTGTACGATTTTTTCTGAGAAACTTCTTTCTGGCTGAAGATGAAGTCACAGAGAAACTGAAGGCTAAGTCTCAACTTGCCTTTTTTCAATTAAGAATCATTGTGGGGATGCCTAAATCTCTTTACCTCTATGTCATTCTTCTGTCAAAAGTGGGATCAATACAACATTATGTACTTTACAGGATTTATAAGCCAAGTGAAACCAAACTTGTGAAGTGTTTCAAACAAGGCTTATTATGGACAACCAAGCAGGTTGTAGTTACTCAAATTAACTTTCAATGGTATCTGATTAACTGTTTTTTTTTTTTTAATTTCCCCAGGTGACATTTTCTTTATGGCAGACAATGGCACCAGGGTGACAGAATTTATTCTGATGGGGTTCCAGCTTCAGGCAGAGTTGCAGCTAGGTCTCTTCTTCATGTTTCTGGCTTTTTATCTCATCACCATGGGAGGGAACCTGGGTATGATCATGCTAATTCAGAGTGACCCTCGGCTCCAGACACCCATGTACTTCTTCCTCAGCCATCTGTCCTTCCTGGATATTTGCTACTCATCTGTTATTGTGCCTCAGCTTCTGGAGACCTTGGGAACTCATAAGATGGTCATCACTTATGAGCGCTGCGCCACCCAGTTCTTCTTCTTCACCTGGTATGCTAGTACTGAGTGCTTCCTTTTGGCTGTCATGGCCTATGACCGCTATGTGGCTGTGTGTTGTCCTCTCCTCTATGCCATGGCCATGACACCGCAGACTCGCCTTGGGCTGGTTGCTGCAGCATACTCTGGTGCATTGGTAAATACTGTTGTCCGTACTGGGTGTACATTTTCCATTTCCTTTTGTAAATCTAACCAGCTTGACTTCTTCTTTTGTGACCTCCCACCCCTGCTAAAGCTTGCCTGTAGTGAGACCAAGTCACGAGAGCAGGTAATCTTTCTTTTGGCTTTCTTGGTCATCACAACTAGTATTTCAGTGATTCTGATATCTTACCTGTTCATTATTTGGGCTATTCTGAAGATTCGTACAGCAGGGGCCAAAGCCAAGACCTTCTCCACTTGTGCATCTCACATGACTGCGGTGTCTCTTTTTTTTGGAACACTTATATTCATGTACTTGAAAGGTAACATGGGAAAATCACTCTGGGAAGACAAGATTGTGTCTGTATTCTATACTGTGGTGATCCCTATGCTGAACCCTATTATCTATAGCCTGAGGAACAAGGAAGTAAAGGAGGCTCTGAAGAAAGCTTTCAAAAGAATGAAGGTTTCCCAAGGCGAGTGAGACTTAATTAAACTCCCTAATTTAAGAAATTCCTGACAGTCCTTAGGGCCTTTGTTTTGACTTCTTAATATGTGACTCCGTCTCATAGTTGCACTTATATACTGAAGCAGAAAATATAAGTTTGGCTTTTAGAACTTTATTAGCTCTGTGATTTTAAGCAAGAAATTCTTTGTAACATTTTATCACACATGAAATTTATATTGAGGCTATAGAGTTGGCTCAGTAGTTAATAGTGCATCTTGTTCATGCAGAGGACTCAAATTCAATGCCAAGTACTGACTTTTATCTACATCTAGATATCCACAGGCTCTTCGGACCTCCCCGGACTCTCATTCTCTCTCTCTCTCTCTCTCCCTCTCCCTCTCTCCCTCTCTCTCTCCCTCTCCCTCTCCCTCTTCTCCCTCTCTCTCCCTCTCCCTCTCCCTCTCCCTCTTCTCCCTCTCTTTCCCTCTCCCTCTCTCTCTCTCTCCCTCTCCCTCATACACACATATGATTGTATAATTAAAATAATATTTTTAAGGAGAAATTTTTCTTCTTTGATATGATTGAAAGTCAAAATATGTTTAGCCCAGATCAAGAGAGACAGGATCAATGTCAAGGATGTTTACAAATAGAAATTTGTTACAAATTGTGAGATTTATTTTTCATATCAGTCCTGGTTATTGTTGAATATTTCAATAAACTACTTTATTCTTTCTTTCATGCAAAACTCATTAAACTCATGATAATCACAAGCAGCAGTGTGTTTCTTATGTGATTAAGATAAACTCTTTGGTTATGGATGGTTAAGCAGATATCAGTATTGGACCAAGAGACTGAACCTTCACTCACAAATAATTTAGGTGTTTTTCATGGAGAAATAGAAGTAGCTAAACAAAAGATGGCAGACTTGGTGAAAAGGAGTTATGATTCAGTAATACTCAGCTATAGTGTATTTGCTTACTTTCCAAGAAGGCGTAAAGTCAAGGTGCTGTAAAGGGAAGAAGCAATGATTGATATTCACTATTGGAAATAGTTTGATCTTCATGTATGGTGGAACTAAAACACACAGATAGTGTTATACTGCTGGGAGCAGTGAGACCCCAGATCCTGAATTTCTTGTAATCCCCTGATCTGAGTATCTACAGCTGCTCTGAGCACGAAACCTTCAGGAGTCCTGATGGCAGGAGAGTGGTTTCTGGTGGGTTTGGCTGGGGCGTGGCGATATCTATATAATCTGCCCCTGAACACAATAAAGGGGGCATTCTTGGGGAATTCAAGAATGACCTGTGTCGCTGTCGCTCTGTCTGTGTGTGTCTGTGTATTTTAACCTCCAGCACCTTGCCCAAAGCTCAGTAACTGGGTAAAAGCGCATCGAACACAGACACGGGTGCATGGTGGGCAGCATTATACTAATTTTTTTGATCACCAAAGGTCAGATGTTCTATTTTTTCTCATCATTATTCATGGAAAGATACCTCAATTAATTCAGGTTATTTTCTGTTCTCTAGTGAGAGTCACCACTATCTTCTCTCATCTTCCCTGGAACTTTTACCTTATTATATCAAAAAACAGAGAAGGACAAATCTATCACCGTTTTAATGTCTTCCATTATGTGATAGTAATATTACTTGGAAATATTTCCATGGAGACTTTGCAATCTTGTTCACCATTTCATCCATATAGTTACTACTGTGTAGCAAAGATGATATTTGGCTGGAACATGGTAATAAAAAAAATACATAATAAAATTCATAGGGGTTATCCTGAACGGAATTTGAAACATGGGGCATAATCAAGCATTGTCATGCCAGACCATTACACAGGCAATTAACATTTAAAGTTTTGAAAAGTGGAAATAAAAAATAATTTAACAAAAATAAGAATCACATGTCATTGTTAAATGGTGTAGTAAGGCTTTAACATAGTCTGGCTAAAAAAAAAAATTCATCCCCAAAGAACTAACATCTAGCAAGAGACCTAAAGAATTACATCTGATGTTTTTCTAAGAAGGGGAGACTATATCAGATTGGAATAATTATTAATGCAAAATTCTGTGAAATCTGATGCACTGGAGGTAAGCCAAACTACAGGAATCTTAGGGGAAATGGAAGAGGTGAACTCAGGAGAAACCAGGGCACAAACCCTTGCAGGTTTGCTTAAAGGCTTGCAAATTTTATTCCAAGAGCAGGATAGGAAATGATAGTTTCAAATTTAAAAAAACTCCATTTCCTGCAGTTGATTAGGTTGGAAAGGAGGATACCAATAGTGATGGAAATAGGGGAGCATAGACTCAGCTGTGTAAGAAACAATTGGAATATTCTAGTACATGATAGTATATTTCTGTGAAATACAGTACGATGCTTCTCAAATTCATCTTAGGAAAGAGAAAACTAAGAGACAAAGGACTATGATGTGAGATTAGGACTGATTCTTAGAAAAATGGTAAAGTTGACAAAATATCTGTCTTTGCATTTAACTTGCATCAGGTCTGATCTTTTCTGGGTCTGTAGACTATACTACCTATCAAAATAGCGATTTAATTAATCTCCTGGTCTATGATAGGCTGCAATAATAAGCTTAAGAAATCATTCACAACAGGGAAATTTTAAATAAAACACATATACAAAATAGTAAATTAAGATTTTCTTTCTTAGTGGTAGTGGAAATTAGTTACCTCACTATTCTCTCAATTTCTACTTGGTAAGTCAAAACCAATTCTGCTTATAGATGAGTCATTTTATGTAATTAATGTTTGCTTATGAAAATATCTTAAATGGACAAACAAACAAATGATTTTCCCAGTATTGGGTCCATGCACAATTGCTTCTGGAATACACAAGGCAGATTAAAATAAGGTTTAATGATGCAAACATTGCTTTTTAACAATTTAATTTTATTTTATGTGTATAAATGTTTTGTCAGCATGCATATATGGATGCCATGTGCATGCAGTTTCCAAAAAGGCCAGAAGAGAGCACTGGATTCCTTGGAACTTGAGTGGTAGATTGTGAGCTGCCATGTGGGTTTGAGAAATCGAATCCTGCTCCTCTATAAGACGATCAAGTGTTCTTAACTACTGAGCCATCTTTCCAATCCCCAAGAGACTAACTCATGCATGAAGCATAGCATTCATTGTTCTGTCAGAGATACTTATCAATCAATAAATAAAACTATTGACTGTCTAATCTGTATGAAGTTCTATGCAAAACTCCTTTATTCGTTTTTTTAAAGTTCCATTTTTAAAATAAAAAGTTCACTCACTATTTTATTTTATTGCTGTTGTTTAGTCACAGTGTGTAACTCAGGTTAGCCTCAAGTTCAAGGTTTTTCTTTTTCAGCCTCCCAGATGCTGGACCTGAAATCACATGCCATCTGGTAGGCTCACCCGTAACATTAAGAAGTAGAAAACAGTCAATCGTTTTGAAATGGCTTTCTTTTTTTCTTTTCCTTTCTTTTTTTTTCATTCTCAACTTCAGAGTTACACCAAGATTTCAGGAGGATACATGAGTTTGGGGGTCAGGAAGGGGCCAGTAGCTTGCAGGGTCTGGTGGAGGGGGTTGGGTAATGGGGCAGCCTGCCTGCAGGTCCTGCTGGCTAACTAGAGAAGCCAAGGCAGTTGGGGAAGGGGCCCGGGGTTGACCCATTATGGAGGTCCTAGAGAATGGGATGTTCTGCTGGGTGGCTCTTAGTCCTCTCTGTATTGTAGCAAGTTGTATTTCAGAGTTCCACCAAGGTTGCAGAAGGATAAGCAAGTTTATGGGGTGGGATGTGTCTAGTAGCTTGCAGGGTCCAGTGGATGAGGGTGGGTATTGGGGCAGCCTACCTGCAGCTGAAATGATAATATTTAGCTAAAATATCTTACTCTCAGTCTTCACACAATTGTCTTTGAAAAAAGCGAAGAAAGTAGACCTGCAAACTGACTTGTTTTTAAAGCTGGCAATGACTAGAGGTTATATTTTTGTACCACTCACAGTGCTTGTGACTACTTGCACAAGATCAGCCAAAGAAGAAAGCAATCTAAACCCCAGAATAGGTTGAAGAGGGGTTCATGAAGTGCCACCTAGGCTGAGGTACTGTTGGCAATTGATGGCTACAAGGAAGGGAGAGAAATTTTTTGTGCTACTGGCCCTGACAACAACATATGCATCAACAGATGATCTTAAACCCTTGTACACATAGGCAGACCTAAGTAAAAATAACTGAATTTAAAAATAAAACGAAAGCATATGAAGTTTGGAGGGAGAAGTGATGGGGTATAGGAAGAAGATTGGAGGAGATGGAATAAGGGATGCATTTACTCAAAAAATTATATACATGTATAACATTCTCAAATAATAAATATATAAATAAAATTAAAATATAAAAATAAAATATTTAGTCAATGAAGAACACAACACTAATACTTTTAACTATAAAATTTTGCACACACTCTCTCTCTGTGTATTTGTATGTATGATTACATATATATTAATTTTAATGAATGAGTATAGATATGAGCCAAATTAACTAGATTGTTATCATAAGAGCAGTAGTTGTTGGAAAATGAAGGCCTATAACCCATATTACTCATGATACTATGCCCTTAAAAGAAGTGTGCGCTTGAAGATTTTCTTTTGTTTGTGGAGTATGAGATTTAGGCTTTGGGACCTGCAACTGGGGGGAACAGCTGTCTTGTTTTCCTCCGCCACAGGGACCAGATGCCTTGTTAAGAATTCACATAGGCAATGGATGCTGCCCCTTAGAGACCATTTTAACCACTGTGTGGAGATCTCAGAGTTTTGGAACCAAAATTAGCATCTTCTCTTAAAGGTGATTGTGTTAGAATTGGAAAGGTATAAGAAAAGGCTGTTCTCCAATTTTTGCTGACTGAATCTAATTTGTGACTGAACTGCACTCAAGACAAAGAATGCATCCTGGCTAGATTTAATAGATTCTGAAGACATCAAAAAAAAATCTTTAGTATAGCAGATAGTTAGAAGGATTTCAAAAATTATTGGAAGAAGAGTCTGTTAAGGCATTATTATGTCCATGTTGATTAATATGGTACTTGCATGAGTGCATGTGTGTGTACATGTGTATGTCTGTGTGTGTGTGTGGTGTGTGTGTGTGTGTGTGTGTGTGTGTGTGTGTGTGTGTGTGTGTGTGTGAATCTTCCTCAGTCTCGTAACTAAAGTATAGGAAGCAGCAGAAATCAGCAAATCTTTTGCAGCTTAGGGCAGTATTGCCACTATTATACCCTTAGGATACTTCTCTACCAGGTAGATAAAATGAAATAATCTTGTTTTGACTAAGGAAAAGTAGTGGATAAAGAGAAAAGAGGGTCAGTGGGGTAAAGCCAAACATAGTCAGATGATCAAACTAACCCAAACCATTTTTTTTAATTTACCATTATCCCCAGCACTTTAGTCCAGCACTGGTCTAGCTTATATTCAGTCGAATGACAATCAATTCTCTAGCTTCACAGCCTCTATCATCATTTGGGTTTTTTGACTTAATGGTGGACATTTTTTTCTAAGTAACAGGAATTGGAAGGAATCAAGGAATCATGTGAAGTCAGTTACATGGTAAGCAGATTTTAGCATATATGCAACTTGGTACCTAATGGCGATTAGGTACCAAGCACCTAGCTGTGCTGTCTTGGGCTTGTCGCTTAAGTGTGGTCTTAGTGTTCTCACACACAGAAAGAAGAAAATCCATTTATAATGTCCCTGTGAAAATTAAATGAATGAATACATATCATTAAAAATAGAGTCTACCAATATTTTTTATTATTGTCAATATTGTTCCAACAAAAATGTATATTTTTTGTGAAAATCAACAATTTATTTAATTTAACTAGCACAATTTAAGGTAATAGATAAAGGTATAAAACCTAGAAAGAACTTATGACAATCACTGATATTTTCATCAGTTGTACTGAATTCTCATGTTTAAGACATGTTCTGATTTTGCAGCTTGAGTTTTAACATAATATTGTTCTCTTTTCAAGGTGTTTCACATCTTATTTAATAACTTCATTTTGTAACGTGTATTAATCTTTTACCGAGTGATGAACTCTCAGGGGACATTTACTGTCTGGAGAAGGAATAATGAAAGGAGATTTCTTGTAAGGCCTGTGATGTGATAAACAATTTGAAGGTAGTGTAAGCACTGGGGAGGACCTTGAGAGGAGGAAAGGTGTTCTTTCTAGGCAGAAGTGATACTCTGCCTGAAGCACAAGGATGGAGGAGTATCAAGTCTGTGAACAATTCAGTACATCTGGGGAAATTTGGGGAGAGTGAGATGTCACTATGTGTGTTATGACTGGGAAGTAAGTTGGGTACATAAGAAAATAAATAGGGGAAATAATATAGATAATCCCAACATATTAAGGATGCTAACTAATTTTCTGCTCTTGAAAGGGTTCCTGATCTAGATTTTTGTCTAATGGGTGAGACATAATCAAAATAAAATCTTGGAAATAACAAGATTTTAATTGATATTAAATTTGAAAAGTGGCAATAACTGGTAAAAAGTTACTCTGACTCAGGAATGAGGGAGAGCAGTTAGTTCCATGGCTGTTGATTTAACCCAGTAAAGAGATGAAGAGGGTTGGAAATAGGAGGAGAAGCTGTGACCATCAAAGAGAGGGGACTGAATCCTGAGATGGTCAACAGCATGGTAGGAAAATGACCACAAATCACTGGATAGGCACTGTTTGATTTGCAGGGCTCACACAGCTACTTTGCGATATAAATGGGGTAACCCACTCTCTTGGTTGGCAAATATTCACATGTGTCTTATTTTCTGCTCAGTTTCCTAAGATGTCTATCACAGAACTTCCTTGAAGGAAGGAGTTGATCCTGTCCTGTTTAAAGTTCCCGCTCTAGCACCTGGGTACTTTCAATATGTTCAAAGATGTACACTGTACTTGCAGGTGCATCCTGTGTGCAGCACACTGACTGGCTTCTAATGCTTTCTCAGGTACAATTGGCCTCATGGCCAAGGTGAACCTTACTTTGGTAACAGAGTTCCTCCTCATAGCGTTCACTGAACACCCAGAACGGGGTCTCCCTCTGTTCCACCTGTTCTTATTTATCTATCTCTTCACTTTGCTGGGGAACTCAGGCATGATTATACTGATCCGCATGGATCGTCAGCTCCACACCCCGATGTACTTTCTTCTAAGCCACCTCTCTTTCATGGACATCTGCTACTCCTCTGTCACTGTTCCTCAGACAATGACTGTGTTGTTGGAGCACGGGACAGCTATATCGTATGCACGCTGCGAGGCTCAGTTTTTCCTGTTTACTTTCTTTGGCTCCATCGATTGCTACCTCTTGGCTCTCATGGCCTATGACCGCTATGTGGCTGTGTGCCAGCCTCTGCTTTATGCCACCATCATGACACAGAAAGCCCTTCTAAGTTTTGTGGCTGGGGCTTATGTTGCTGGCCTCCTCAGTGCCTTGGTGCGGACAATCTCAGCATTCTCCCTCTCATTTTGTGGAAACAATGAAATCGACTTCATTTTCTGTGACCTTCCTCCTCTGTTAAAGCTGACCTGTGGAGAGAGCTACACACAAGAATTAGTAATCATCGTGTTTGCCATTTTTGTTATCCCTGCTTGTATGGTGGTCATTGTGGTTTCCTACCTGTTCATCATTGTGGCCATTCTGAGGATCCCTTCAGCAGGAAGTAGGGCTAAGACCTTCTCAACATGTGCCTCCCACCTGACTGCAGTGTTGCTCTTCTTTGGCACCCTCATCTTCATGTACCTGAGAGATAACTCTGGCCAGGCTTCAGAAAAGGACCGGGTAGTCTCTGTATTCTACACAACAGTAATCCCCATGTTGAATCCCCTCATCTACAGCTTGAGAAACAAGGAAGTGAAGGAAGCACTAAGGAAAGTTCTCAATAGAGTCAAGACTTCCTAACCTCTTCCCACCTTAGGAAATGCTGAGAGTAATCTGGTTTCTAATGCCAGCACTTTAAGATTTTCTTCTTTATATTATTCCCAATTTTAAAAGTGGATATCATGATGCAGGGTTTATAAAAAGTGAGAATGTTTAGCTCCAGGGAGAGGCAAGAAGAATTGTAAAAGTCAGCTGAAGAAGAGATTTGAGTGTGGACCATGGCACCCAGGATATGTACAATTTGGCAGATTTCACTGGTTTGTGATGATTGAACAAGATTGTAGTTTTTGCAAAACTTTCCATAAAAAGAAAATGTTGAAAATACCATTTAATAAACATTATTCTCTTTAATTTCTGTTAATGTTAATATTTTGTTACATTTATTTCATTAAATACATATGACAAATCCATTAAAATAACCATTCATCTATTTTCCATCAAACTGTGCTATGTTTTATTCATATCAACATAAGTTGCAGAAAAAAACATTAAAATACTATGATTTATACTATTCAAAACCATGTTTTTATTTGAGATTCAAAATTTATAATATATTTATTTTAATTTTAAATAAAACCTTTTGAGACAGGACATCATGTAGTCCACTCTGACCTCAAACTCTCTATGAAGGTGAGGATGAAGTTCAATTTCTGATCTTCCTCTACCTTATGATTGCTCTGATTAGAGGTCTCCATAAATTGCTGAACTTAGGCAATGCTCAAGATCAAACCATGAACTTTGGTAGGCGGGCATTCTCCCACCCAATTCAGCCTTGGATGACATTTTCAAAATATTTATTTACTTTCATTTATCTGTGCATATGTGTGCATGTGTGTGTGTGTGTGTGTGTGTGTGTGTGTGTGTGTGTGTGTGCGTGTGCCTATGCCTGTGCCAGAAAAGTGCATCAGGTGACCTTCTCAATCACTTTCCAGAGTCTTTCCCTGGATCTCTAGCTTGCTTTTTCTGGGCGAGGCTGGGATCTAGAAAACCCCAGTGAATCCCGTCTCTATCCTTGGAGTTGGAATTTCAGGCATTTATGGAACTTCAGGCTTGTTCCAAGGGTGATAATCCAAACTGGTTTTCGTGACTGTGCCACAAGCATTCTCAATCACTGAACCATCTTTTCAGAATTGCAATTTATTTTTAGTTGTGGTAGCTTAATGATGTAATTAATGAAGTCCTTATTCAAAGTTCTTTTCCGATTCTGCAGTTTTTGCCAGTGTGCCGTACTAGAATATTTGCTAAGTAAGACCTACAATAAGATGTTTGTTAATTGCTTGCTTTTCAACCTCAAAATATGTCCTGTTATTTCTCTATCCACCTATTCTAGATTCCTTTGTTCTGTTGCATACTTTGGAGTCCTTCTGATGAAACTACACCTCTCTACTGTCCATAATGGTGTTTCTTGTATCTGTATAACAAATATATATCCTTCCCCTATTTGTTCTGTCTTGTCTGTGGGTAGGCAGGTTCTAGTCAATCTGAAGGCCCCGTGCCCTGAAAAATGTCAGCCAGGGTCCATACCACACAACTCTGGATCTTTCCCTCTTTAATCACAGATCCCTTGACTTGACTGAACCTGAGGAATTGTTAAGGGAACAGATCCCTTTGACTCATTGTGTTTGGTTTAGCTTGCTTTTCACTTCAAAATTTTATTCCCCGAAATAAAAGTAAACAATATGGTGTTTATATAAAATGATGCACAGAATATAATCTAGAGGAAGATGATGTCTAGTGTCTAATAGGATTATTTAAACACAAACTACCTAAAACAATGTATCTCACAACTAACTCCAGTGACACAATCTCTGAGTGGATGAAGCAGATTTGTGCAAGGTAAAAAGGTGGGAATGTCGTGTCCAAAGATATTTAATTTTAGATCACACATATAAATAAAACCCATATATATCTTCAAAGCTTTCTAGAGCACACTTTTTGTCAAAAATCAGTGTTCATAGGTTTGTGGGTTAATATCCGGGTCTTCTATTCAATTCCATTGGTCGACTTCTCTGTTTTTATGCCAGTACCAAGCTGTTTTCATTACTGTAGCTCTGTAATAGAGTTTGAAGTCAGGGATGGTAATGCCTCCTGAAGTTCCTTTATTGTATAAGATTGTTTTGGCTATCCTGGGCTTTTTGTTTTTCCATATAAAGTTAATTATTGTTCTCTCAAGGTCTGTGAAGAATTTTGTTGGGATTTTAATGGGGATTGCATTGAATTTATAGATTGCCTTTGGTAGATTTGCCATTTTTGCTATGTTGATCCTACCCATCTAAGAGCATGGGAGATCTTTCCATTTTCTGGTGTCCTCTTCAATTTCTTTCTTCAGTGTCTTAAAGTTCTTGTCAAATAGATTTTTCACTTCCTTGGTTAGAGTTACCCCATGATATTTTATGCTATTTGTGGCTATTGTAAAAGGTGAGCTTTTTTATAGCAAAGGACACTGTTGATAGGACAAAATTGTAGCCTACAGAGTAAACATGCTACTCAGAGCAGAGGCAAATGAAGTGTATTTAGACTATCCCATACTTAGTCTCACATTAAGTAATCACATTTCCTTATGAAATTCGGAGTAGATAATGAAACTAACTGTTCAGTCCTATGTTGTGACTGTATAGCAAGACTGAGGGTGAATGTGGTATTAAGAGACTGACGTGAAAAGTCCTCAACTCCAAGCTCCAGTACCAATACTGCCTCTGAATAACAAGTTGAGCAGAACATGAGTTACGTCAGTGTCAAAAGTTAATTCCCTGGAGGAGTTGCTAATTAGATATATAACTCAGGATGTTTAGGAGTTTCCACATAATCCCAAAAGGTTTTCTTTTATTGTCAAAGCTGAGTGGAAGGGATGAGATAATGAATATCTTCTAGGGCTCAATCTCTCTGTATGGCTTGACTTTCCACAGAAGCCCCAGAGGCATCTTTGGAGCTGATTTTTGATCAAAGGAAGCCTTTCCATGTTTTTGTTCTCATAGAAACAAATACCAAACAATTTTTATAATATCCATTTGATTAACGAGAAGAAAAAATAAAATTTATGGGTTATGTTGAACCATGTGGGTGATTTTATATGTTTTCTGCAAAATGTTTGAACAACAATTATTAGTTTGAATTCAAAATCAGTTAACTAGATGACATTACTAAGTAATTTTTAAATATCTATTGCTCTGGAAACTCTGGAAAGATACTGGCTCTAAAATAAGGGGTACACAAATTAAAGTCAACACAAATTAAGTAAGGTCAACTGGAGAGAAGATTTGGCCATGGACAATGCAGACAGTCATCTCATGGGAATTTGTTTATCATAGGAATATAATAGGTAAGATTGAGTTACTTCTTTGAAACCTTTGGTTGAGACTATAAAAACATAGCTTTGTGCAAATGATTCTTATATTAGACTATAGAGTTTATACACAGATTTCCCTGTAAATTATTATATGCTGTATTCATCCACTATGAAAAACCAACCTTGTACATTTGAGCTCTGATATAGAAAGATTATGTAAGGTTGAAGATTATTTTCCTGACTAGCCATGAAAACTTACTTAGCTATTTGAGTCCAAATCTTCTTAAGGACAAAATAACTATTTCATGGGAACATAGAATTGTGTAAGATAATATGTACAGAATGTGTCATGTTGTGATTGGCTCAGGACAGGTGTTAACCAAATGACCACCAGTATTTGGAAAAGAAACAAGACCTAAAAGAGCTCATCTGGAGTCTGGGGACCAAGGTAGAATCCAAAAAGCTTTTCTTTTTTAGTTGTCGTATGTTTGAAAAAATAACTGAGTATTCAAAGCTCTGTTTCTTTATATCCAAAATAAGGTTGGCTGTTGTTACCTCATAATGTTATTGTCAAGTTGAGTTGGGAGTGACACCTTTGAAGTGCTTAGCATGTGCTTGAAGCAAAGTAAGGACACAATACTTAGGTAGAATAATTTTGGGACATTAATTCCATAAGTGAAGAATTTAGCATTGTCAAGCTTTATTGTCATCAATGATATTTATCCTTTGGAAGATAAAGAAGAAAGAGTTTGATGAAAGGTTGCAACTTAAAGTGTAAGGTAACTGAGGCATTGTTCTTGGATAAGATATTTCTCTTTGCCTAGGGATCTCTCAGAGCTTCCATCTTATTCTGTGCCGCATGTTGTATAATAAAAGCATATCACAGGTAATAAATACTGTCAACCCAAACTTGTTTTAGGATTTCTTAAAATGTTTGAGCCTTGTAGTCACCCACCACATTTGCCTTTCATAATTTTTTTGTCTTATCTTCTGTAATCATTCCTGAGCCTTGGGAGGAAAGGGTATGTGATATGCATCTCTGATTTGTGGCTGAGCATTCTGAAGTTTCTTATTATTTGTTCATCAGACAGTTGTTGATCTTTTTGTTCACCACTTTCTACTGGAAAAAAATCATTAGGAACTCCTGGCAATCAATAGATGCTTGAAGAAGGAGATTCAGGTTTTAGATAATGCTCCAGTAAATAGTGCACATTCTAGAGTAGATTTTCAGTGTAACGTAGACTTTATGGATTTAAACAAAAAAGAGGATACAAAACTGGGTGGGTAGGGGAAGGGGTGTGGCTCTAGGAGTTGGGATAGGAGAATGAATATTATCAAAAAACATTTTACAAACTCTCTTAAAACTAATAAAATGTGTTCATTAGCCAATTTTCCATTTTAAAGCAGTTTTCAGTTTAAGGAGACTATTGTCTCTCTCTCTACTCTGGCCACAATCTAAAATACTGATTTCCCCAAACTCTTCTTAAATAACATCACACAAAATGTGAACATACCAGGTGGGTCGTCAAAATTTTCCTTTTGTAAAATATCGTTAAAATTGTCCTTAGATGAAATGATCAAACCTAGGCAGCTTTAGAAAGTTGTTTCTAAGTTGTTGAAACACTCATTCATACTTGCCTCTTGCTTACGCAATTTACCTAAGGACCCACCAAGAAAAACATGGGGCAAGTAAGTCTATGTAAACCCAGAATCATGAAAGAAAAAAAAAAGAACAAGTACTGTAAAAGTTCAAAGCAAACCTTAATAATTATTTGCCTAAAGATCTTTAAGAAGTATATGTGTGTGCTTAAGTTTTGGACTGGGGTATGCAGACAATTTTGTTTCTGAGAAGAGAAATACAATGTGGTTGAAAGAGTACAGGTTTTGGCATTAGAGAGTCCTAAGTTCAAATATAGTATGATGAACAAGTTCCATACTCACTCTGAACTTCACTGTGTTTGTTCATCATGTTTGCATTCCTGTCAGAAGCGGGAGAGGTAATATGATGTGGGTTTGGAAAGAGAAAGAGAGACAGAGAGAAACACAGAAAAACAGAGAAAATGACAGGAAGAGGCAGAAGGACAGAGGGACACAGTCTTAGTGTAGCTGTATTTTTAGCTGCACCCAATTTGCTGCCATTTAGTCTCTGCTCAGGTACTTTGAACAGTAAACCTATTACAAGGATTCCACAAACCAGTCATTAGACATAAAATATAATTAAGAAGTTTACCAGTGAGATGACAAGAAAATATTAAAAATTAGCCAATTTTTTCATTGTTTCAATGTAAGAAGCTTGCAATTAACTACAGGGAAACTTCTCCATGCTGTGGATATGAACATGTGAGAAAATATAGTAAAACAAAAATATATGTGCTTCTGATGCGGGATTTTCCTCTGTATGCTGTGATTACCATTAACGGATAAAGAAACTGCTTTGGCCTATTGATAGGCCAGAACTTAGGTAGGAAAAGCTAGGCTGAATGCTGGAAGAGAGAAGGGCAGAGTCAGAGAGATGCCATGAAGCCACAAGAGATAGACAGAAACTTTGCTGGTAGGCCATGATTTCATGTTGATGCACATATTAATGGAAATGGGTTAAATTAAGATGTAAGAGTTAGCCAATAAGAAGCTAGAGCTAATGGGCCAATAAGTGCTTTAAATAATATGGTTTCTGTGTGATTATTTCGGGTCTAAGCTAGCCGGGTGACCAGGAACCAACAAGCAGCCTCCCTGAAACATATTTTCTTATTATAAATTGTAGCAAATGAATATAGATTTAAACACACACACACACATATATGAGTGGCATAAAAATAGATAGGGCACTTATAGGGCAAGAGGATGTAACCTGGATGGGAGAGAGAAGGGAGGAAGAAATTGTTACTGAGAAAGAAAATCAAAGAGTATTTCTTTTCTCTGGTATGAGGAGGATGTATTTTTCAGAGAGAGTACTATTTCATGAAAGGAAATGTCCAGGAGGAAAGGACAGGGAGGAGTACTGGAGTAAGTGGTGGGTAAGAGCAAAGAACGATTACATGTATGTATAAAATATCACAACAATGATAAAAGAATTAATGATGGAAATGAATGCAATCACAAAGGAATAGAGGAACAATAAAATTAGATTATGTGACCCAAGGCACAGAACTAAGGCATAGGGAGATTGTGAGTTTGGATTATTTAATTTTAAATGTTGTATATTAAAAACTCTTGAAGCACAGTATATTAAATGTGAGGGGCAAGAATTAAAGTAGAAAAAAATTGTTCTAGTATTATCTGAATAGGCAATATCCTGGAAAATTATATAATAATTAGAAGAATATATGGATGTATGAAATAAGGGATTATTGAATACAAAGAATAGACTAATGAACTTCCTATTTTTTAATGATTTCATGAAAAGATGGACTACATTTATTTGGGAATAATGACAAAAGCTAAGATCAGTGTGTGGAGGGGAGAGAGAGAGACAGGATTCAGCTTCAAGAAGAGAATTAACCGGTTGTACTGCCTGAGGATATGGTGGCTCATATGCACAACAAATAAAAACATGTTGGTATACAGCAAAGGAGACTCCTTCCTGTAATGGGGTTGGGACGGAGGTACAAAGGGTCATTTTGGTCATCCCTAAACCTGAGGATCATCTCTCTTGTCCTCAGAGAAACCTACAAACATAAAGCAGAATTAATTTGAAGCAGAAAGAGCAACTGAAGAGTCACCTCATATGCTTTGGAAATGTCTACGGAAAATCACTGAGATTCAACAATTCCTGAAAAACACTTGTATAAATAACCTCAGAAATAGAAACTTAACACATACTATAGAGAAAAAGACTGGTCATCAGTCCTGGATTCATTACATTTCACTCTTATATTCTGATGAGTATATAGTCTACACTGAATATGACCAATATTAATTTCACCACAGTAACTGAATTCATTCTCATAGGTTTTACTGACTACCCAGAGTGGGAAATTCCTCTCTTCCTAGTGTTTCTGAGTTTCTATCTTGTAACCATCCTGGGGAACTTGGGCATGGTCATTCTTATTCTGGTAGACATTCAACTTCACACCCCAATGTACTTCTTCCTATGCCATCTCTCTGTAATGGATGCCTGCTACACCTCAGTTATCACCCCTCAAATTCTGGCCACACTGGCCACAGGCAAAACCGTAATTACCTATCATCAGTGTGCTGCTCAGTTCTTCTTCTTCACCTTCTGTGCAAGCACGGAGTGTTTCCTCTTGGCGGTGATGGCCTATGACCGCTATGTTGCCATTAGCAATCCTCTGCTCTACACTGTGGCCATGAGCCCTAGGAAATGCTGGAGTTTGGTAATGGGAGCCTATGTGTGTGGATTGTCTGGGTCCGTTCAGAGGACCACATGTACCTTCTCCCTCTCATTCTGTGAAGACAATAGGATAAATTTCTTCTTTTGTGACCTTCCACCTCTGCTGATGCTGGCCTGCAGTGATACAACAAGCGTTGAGATTATCATTGTGTTATTTGGGAATTTTGTCATCTTGGTTAATGCCTTGATCATACTCATTTCCTACTTGCTCATCATCAAGACTGTCATGAGGATGAAGTCTTCAGGTGGCAGAGGTAAAACATTCTCCACATGTCTCTCCCACCTCACTGCTGTGGTTCTCTTCTTTGGGACCCTCACCTTTATGTATATAAGAAGTGGCTTAGGAAAATCCCTAGAGGAAGACAAAGTAATATCAGTCTTCTACACTGTGGTCATCCCCATGCTGAACCCACTGATTTACAGTCTGAGAAATAAAGACGTTAAGGTTGCCTGCAGAAGGGTCACTACTAGACTACAGATGTCCTAGACTGTATAGAGCTGAGTGAGATGACTTCTCCTCATTGTCAATTTTGTATGCATATCATTAATTACATAATAGGCAGCAACAATATATTCATGTTCTATCTATGAACAGAGTGGGTGCTTGCAAGTTGTTTCAGGCAAGATGAAAAGTTGTCATGCATTTTATATCCAGAAAATAAAGTATCTTGCTTTTTTTTCTGTCATGGTCTCCTGATGCTCTCTGATACCATCACTCAGAGTAGGTTTACGAGATCTCATGACTTTTTACTCTACATTCTGTTATACTTTCCATATTGTCTTTGCTGCTGTGCATATTATTGTGCTTATTGTGTCAGATATTACATTTCAGGACTCTGTGCATCAGGTTATTTGACTTTTTTGTTTCCTTTTCCATATATAAAGTATACAGTACAAGCTTCTCCTTCAATATTACAGTGTCTTTCTTTATTCTGGTGATATAATAAAAGAGCTTTCAAACTGTCTTTATAACTCACTTATTTTCTTTTTGGTTGATATGTTGATGACTTCAGAATGAACCTACCCACTTCACCTATAGGAAGGTGTCTACAAGGGTCAATTCTGGCCTTAGTAGGACAGTGCACTGTCATTCTTCCTCACCATAATGCCTACCTTTTTGGACGCTCTCATCCAAGTACCATGCTTTAGGATTAGCAATGTTAGGATAGCACAGAAACAGACAGTTAAACCACTCATTCCCTTTTTTTCTTGTAGACTTTATGACCCGTGAATACAATACCAGGCTGTATTTATTTTTAATATGATAAAGAAAAATACTATAAATTTCTGCTGTGGTTCTCTTCTTTGGGACCCTCACCTTTATGTATATAAGAAGTGGCTTAGGAAAATCCCTAGGGGAAGACAAAGTAATATCAGTCTTCTACACTGTGGTCATCCCCATGCTGAACCCACTGATTTACAGTCTGACAAATTTTCTTTCTTTTCTTAATTTCCATGTCAGAAGTCAGAGAGATCTCAGTAATTGCATTTGAAAAAATTTCTGTCACATACATAGTTCTATTTGTATTTCATTTTAACTTCAGAGGCAGATGAGAAGATGTTGTCAAATAGGAAATTTCCATTTAGTAATAAGTAAAATATTTCCTTCAGACCCAGAGTACTCAGAATACAAAGCACACACAGCAGTAAGCAAGGAATGGGGTGGTTTGAAGCTAAAACTTATTTTGTCTCTAATTAATTGTGAGAATTTGGATAAATATTTCACTCTCTCAGGTCTAAAATAAGTATAGCAATTCCAAATTTAAATACACTATAATAATTGAGTAAGATGATAAGTAAGAAATTTCCTAGTATAAGTCAAGTGCCAGTATAGTTTGATCTCTTTCTTTACATTCTCTAACTCTATGAAATCAATGCTATTCTCTTGCTGCAAATCCATGACAATTCAATATTGATATAAAACAATAATGACAAAAGGTAGTGGACAGAGGAAGATGAATTAATCAAACATATTTCATGTTTATCTGGGGAATTATACTTATGGCATCTCATATAATCAAAAGTAACTGAAGAACTCCTTCTTTGAATTTTCTTTGGCTTTATTTTCAAATTATGTGTTTGGGTGTCTGCATGTATATCTGTATACTAGATGTATGCAGTATCCATATCAGGCCAGAAGAGGGCATCAAATCACCTGGAATGTAGGTGTGTCTTCTATCTATCTGTTGATTTCATTGGTTAATTAATAAAGTAACTGCCTTGGCCAGCCCTTAGGTGGGTGGAGTAGACAGAACAGGAAGAAGGAAGTGAGGTAGATGGCTCAGTCAGGTGCCACACCTCTCCTAAGTTAGTCAGACCCCCGTGCCTCTCCTCAGAGAGATGCCAGACGCGATGAAGCTCCAGCCCAAGATGGACGTAAGCTAGAAACTTCCCAGTAAGACACCACTTCGTGGTGCTACACAGATTATTAGATATGGGTTAATCAAGATGTGAGTAAGAGGCTGAAAATAATGGGCCAGGCAGTATTTAAAAGAATACAATTTGTGTGATGTTATTTCGAGGTATAAGCTAGACGGTGGCCGGGAGCTGGGCAGGATGAAAAGCAGGCCTGCCCGCAGCACCTCACTACACTGGAATTGGAGTTAGAGTTAGCCATGAGCTGCCTTGAGATGCTGGAAACTGAACTTGAATCATCTGGATGAGCTGCCATCTCTTAACTGTGAACCCATCTCTCCATCTCCAATGACAACATTTTTTTACTGAGCATATTGTTTTGTTCCACTGAAATCTTTACCCTGCCTGCCATTTTTGAGAGATTGTTTCTTTTCCTTCCATATTGAGGCCCTTTCGGGTCCAGTCTCAAGGTGCTCTTCAGAGTTCTTATTGAATGCTACAGCAAGAGAAAGAGAAAGATATCTGAGGGTAAATGGACTCACACTGTGCTGTTCCAAACAAGTCTCTTTATTCTTCTGATTCTATTCTAATTCTCCTTTCTTGATTCTATTTTCCCCTGGCTTTTTATGCTCCAGCCTAAACACTTTCTCTTACAGGAGGTTTAGAGTGACAACAGAAAATTTTAAGAGTTACCTCTCATTCATCAAAAGCACATTCCTAGGGTAAGCGGTCAGGAGCTGAGCAACACAAGGCTTTCAAGGTTTCAGGAATAAGACTGTAACCTGGTGGGTAAGGGCAAATTTCTCAGTGACAAATGTTGAGATAAGGTGTATTCTTATAGACTTGGCAAGTGAAGAGTTGACATGCTTTTCTTAGGGTGCTTTGTGTAGCAACCTTGGTTAGACATGTGGAACTCTGATCTTGTGCATAACTGTAAAGCTTTAAACTTACGTTCTATTTACAAAAAGGTCTTTAGTCTAGCTTCAACTTGCTCTGAGGTAAAAGTGAGCATATTGTGTGCAGTTAGTGTGAGCAAAGGGACCGAAGTAGGCTTTTAAGTATCAACATTCCTCATAGGACAAATTGATCATATTTGAAGTGTGTCATAGTATGTCTTCTATATATCAAAATTATAAAATGAATGAAAAGTCATCTTCCTGACCTTCCACACACACCCCTACCCACACATATACATATACAGCAAGCTCTTTTGTCATCTTTTTGTCATGTATATGTGTCCAGGGATGGGGGTGTGTCCATAAGATTGAGATGTAAACATGAAGTTACATATACACATCACATAAGATTGCACACCACAATACAGATATTGGGGAGACACCAATCTGCTTTAGTAAATATGAACAACAGTTTCCAGAGTTGATTGTCCTGCAGGACTTGCCTGGACAGAATTAACCTTCATGAGAAAATCACTCTTCTGGTGGATTGACATCGGAACACTAGTTTCCATGTGTTGTAACTCACAGTCTCTGACATCTCCATGAGGAAATAAACATTAAATTAGAATAGATGACAAAAGATCTTTTTATTGATTGATATTATATTAAACATTTGGTACATATTGAGCTAATAAAGTTTTTATATCTTTTGTGAAGGCAGAAACATGAACAACGTTCAGATTAGGAAAAGAGTTGACCCAGGCAGAGAATATACAAATAACCACTAGAATTATGGAGAGATGTTTAATTCCAGTAGTAATCAGGAAACTCATTCTTCAAACCAAATGCGCTGACTGGCTTTGTGAAAATTAAGAAACAAGATGACATAATTTTAGCAAAGATGTGTATAATGGTTGGTATGGATTGATTTAATTACTATGTAAAATAGTTTGACATTTTCACATGAAAAATCAAAACCAACAGTAACATAGCTTATTCAGTGGCCTGGCTATGGACTAGAAAACAATTCTTTCTCAGGGACATTATTGCAGAAGTAATATCTTCCTAATGTATTGCTGTAGGACCTCAAGAATGAGAACATTTTCCTTTCATATTCATTATTCTGGTCCTTTGTGTGCATGCTTTGGCTGGAACCAGATGTTATTTCAGACTATGAAGTGACATTGAAGATGAAAGCAAAGAATAGGTGGCACTGAAGCAGAGAGAGAGAGCTATTGGACGGGTAGCCCCTCATCCTTGATGTAGGTACTCAGAGATAAACACGTCTTTCTTATGACTGCTTACATTTTCCTTGTAGGTTTTGGTATGTTGTGTTTTCACTCAATTCTTGTATTTTTTTTTCTTTTTTTCTTTTTTTGGTTTTTCGAGACAGGGTTTTTCTGTAGCTTTTTTAAAGCCTGTCCTGGAACTAGCTCCTCTTGTAGACCAGGCTGGCCTCGAACTCACAGAGATCCGCCTGCCTCTGCCTCCCGAGTGCTGGGATTAAAGGTGTGTGCCACCACCGCCCGGCAATTCTTGTATTTTTTAAAGTTTCGCTTTTTTATTTCCTCAACAACCCTTTCATCATTTAGTAGTATATAATCTTCATAAGTTTCTGTATATCCTGTGGTATCTTACGCTCCTGAGTTTTGGCTTTATTTCACTGTTGGGATCATATAGGATACAGCATACAAACAAGTATTTCAGTATTTTACTCTATTTGTCAGATTGTCTTTGGGTCCTAATAGGTGATCTACTTAGAGAAAGATCCATGGGCTGCTGAGAAGAATCTAAGTTTTGGAGTATTTTAATGTAATGTAATGTAAACATCTAATAAGTGTACTTGATATACAGTGTCGTTTAATTTAGATATTTCCATGCATTTGTTACATGTGCGCATGTGTGTGTGTGTGTGTGTGTGTGTGTGTGTGTGTGTGCATATGTGTTGACCTGTCAATTCATTTGAGTATTGAGGCCAGTCACTACTATTGTGCTGTGGTTAATTTGTGACTTTGCATCAAGTAGTATTTGTTTTAGGAAACTGGATTCACCCATGTTTAACAGCGTTCATGGGTTTAAAATTAAGATGTCTTCTTGATGAATTGTTCACTTTATTGCTATGAATTGATATCCTTTATCTCTTCTGAAGTTTTGCTCGGAGTGCATTTTGTCAGATCATAAAATTACAACTATTGCTTGTTTCCTGCATCCCTTTCCTTAGAGTATCTCTTCAATGTTTTCATCCTAAAGAAGCATCTGTCTTTTATGTTTAGTGGCATATTCTTTGAGGCAACAAATAGATGGTCCTGCTTTTTGGTCCCATCTGCTAGGTTTTGTCTTCTGGTTGATTATTTAAGAAAATTAATGTTCAGAGATATTGTGGGAAGATATCTATCAATTTTGTTGATTTTGTAGAGCTTGTTGTTTTCTTATTCCTCTGTTATGTAACTATTATTGCAGTGTGGTTTCTTTCCTTTGGCCTTATGGTTTTTTTTAATTCTTTCTCTTAGAGTCAAAACATTCCTTCAAGTTTCTTAAATAGCTAGCTTCATTGTCATAAAATACTTTAGTTTATTTTTGTCACAGAAATTTTGTTTTAATGATGACATAGCATTGCTAGTTATAATAGTTTGAATTGATAGTTATCTTTTAGAACCTGAACTGTATCATTCTTTGGATTTCTATTGAGAAACTCATGAGGATGCCTTTATATATAACTTGGTATTTCTATCTTGCCACATGAAATGTTCTTCCTTCTTTTTTGTTTATTTGGTATTTAATTATGATATGATACAAGATCTCTACTGTTTTCTTTTTTTGGTCTTTTCAGCTTGCTGTTCTAAATGCCTGTTTTATTAAGATTATATATCTTTCCTTGTTTGCTGGATAATTTTCTTGTTTGAGTTAAAATATTTTCCATGCTTTTAGAATGAAATTCTTCTCTTTGCTTTGTACCCATAATTGTTAGATGTGATATTTTCACAGTTTCTCATACATCTTTTAAGTCTCCCTTTATGCATTCTCTTAAATAAATTAATGAAATGTAGGTTTGGGGAGCATTTTCTGGGAATATTTGTAGAGGTCAGAGGACAACTTGCAATGAGATGGTTCTCTCTTCCCATCATGTGGGTTGTGAGGATTGAACTCGGGTTGTTAAGGCTCTGCAGCAAGCTTCTTAATCCTCTGAGCCATTACGTTAGGTCAACTTTTGCATTAATATTGTCTTTTTCCTCATTGGATTGCTTTGATTCCATTTCTTTTCTTCTGCTCACATATTCTATCACCTTTTCTACACATTCTATTGGTGATTTTTTCCACACACTCTTCTCTTTGACTTAATACAATTTACATTTTAAATACTTCAGTCTATTATTGAACTCCTCTTTCAAGTCTTACAACTGTCCTGTTTTATTTAGCTCTTTTATGTCATCTTGAAACTTCTTAATTTTCTTTTTTGGTGTATATGAGCATACAGTGGATTTTTTTTATGGAGTTTCATCTTTCATCTAATTCTCTCCTACTGAGAGTCATTATGGTGGGATTAGCAATTGTTGGAGAACTTACTTTAATGATTCATATATTACTGAATTGAGCTTTCTGAATTTGGAATTATTTTGTTGCTTGTTTTATAAAATCACTTATTTTTATGTGAATTATCTTCAATATTCAAGTGGGCTAGGATGGCATAAAGTTGAGATACTTAGTTTAGAAGTTAAACCTTTGGCTGAGGAGCATAGGGTGCCTGTTGGGGACTTCCAATTATTTCCAGGATACATTACTAACCATGGGAGAAATCATAATTCCTCGATATTCACTATGAACATATCATACTATCTAATTAACAGTATTGATCCTTTGACTTTAATAAATTTTGTTTCTCGCACATTGTCACTGCACGTGGTAGCATGAATCTCAGTTCCCTACTTCATACTTTCTCTGCCTTGGCTGAGAGCAACATAGAGGAGAGATGGATGAAATCTTTGTCCTTTCTAAAGCAGGCTTGGTGTTTTGTGGTGTTGGCACATGGGGTAGGGGAAGTTATAAGACACTACCCTATTATTTTGTTCATCAGCTGTCCCCCACATCTTTTTCACCCTCTGTTTGCCAAACTGGTGTGTGTGTGTGTGTGTGTGTGTGTGTGTGTGTGTGTGTGTGTATTTACTCCTTTTTAAGTCTTTCACAATCATGAAGCCAAGCAGGTTTCAAATTCCTCCAGAAATTTATAGTATTTTTCTTTATTATATTAAAAATAAACTATTTACACATTTTGGTTTTGAATTCAGCATTCATAACCTATATCCATTTACTTTGAAATGAATTTTTATGTTGACGTGATAATTGGCCATTTGTATGAATAAAGTTTAGCAGTCTAAAGATTTCTCTACGAAGGTATTGGACTTTTCTGATTTTATGTTGGAAACATTAAAGATATATCTCATCATTCATTTTACAAATATTTTCTGAGTGCCTACTTTATGTCAGAAAATATTCTAGTTATAAGAACTATATATCTGTTATAATGGAGCTTACAACCTGGTAGAAATGAAGGCTTAGGAAGACCACGTGTCAAGAGAAAGAAATAAAACCCTGTAGATTTAAACAACTTAAAGTTTGTTTGACTTATCTAAGTTGTATAAATTAGGATGACCCAGTTAAATACCTGAGTTATGGGAGATGAAAAGAAATGAATGAAGCTTCTGGGAGCTAAATGCAGAATATTTTTGTATGTGAGAATTACATTTTTGGTATATTATCACATGTTATTTTGACATATAGAAATTTATATATACATATACATGTGTGTGTTTCTTTTTAATATTTAATTCTGAAGATTTAGGTTTAAAGCTATCTTTCTGACCAAATGTTAAGAAATGATGTACTTATATTCTTTTTAACATTGGGTGTATCTTTTTTGTAAGATATGAAGTATTGTTTAAATTTCTCATTCCAAATAATTTATTAACCTCTCCATCAAAATTTTAGATATGTATTTTTAGCCAAGTCATGTAATATATCTTTACCATAGACCAACTTCTCATGTGTGCTTGGATATGTTTTCAAGCCTTGTGATTTGTTATACTGATAGTTCTTCAACCTTTTATATCAGGAAGGTTTATGCTTCTTTACCTAGTGTTTTTCTTTTTTCATATTTTCTTGGATATTTTAACCCATTTGTTTTTCCTATTTTACTATATACTTTACATCTTTTTCCAAGTATTATGTTTTTTTTCTTCTTACAAACTCCATCACAAGATTACGAAAAACCTACTATGTTCACAGTTTGTGGTCATATTCATTTTGATCAGTCCTCTGTGTATATTTCCAGGCATTATTTGCATATATACACACATACATGTACCTATATATGTTTGCATACACACACACATATACACACAGAAAGAAAATAGCACTGAAACTTTTTAGTTGAAATACTAGATAAAAACAATAAAATAAGATCATAAAGTCAAAATAAAATTCATCAGCATATGTAGCTACAACATTTAACCTGAATTGCTTTGGAGTGATTTAATTCAAGAATATAAATATTGTCATTTGGCTTCATTTGACTTCACATCTTTAGTTCCAATAACTACAGATATAAATCCTCAGTCTATGTGTAATTTAAGCATCCTAATTACCAAATTAGTCTACAGCTCTTTGAGGACTAACTGCTAATAGCTTATAGCTGTTTCTTTCCCTCAAAAAGTCATCCTCAACAAAGGTATCTATTTTTTTCTTAAAGTTCCTAGAATGGTACAACTGATCTACTTGGACTCAGCATAGAGTCAATGAATTCTGCAAGAAGCCTGATTCCTTCTTCAAGGACCAAGTCAATGCAAGACTCCAGATAGGAAGACAACTTTCCTAGCCATTTTCTACTCCATTTTATTCTACACATTTTTCTTCTGTGAGTATTTACTCAGTGAAACACTTGTACTCTAGCTCTGACCCAGACTTACTTGTTCATTACATTGTTTTTTTTTTAATTTTTGAGATTATAACTTCAACATTTATCCCTTCATGTTTCTACCTCCAAATTCTGTCTTTTACCCTTCTTGTTATCTTTCAAAGTCATGGCCTCTTCTTTCACTGTTATTACATGCATGTATTTATATGTACATATACTTAAATATTTCTAAGTATAAAATTTTCATTGTGTATAACATTACTTGTATGTATAATTTTAAGGTTGGTTGATCATTTTGTATTGGATTACCAATTGCTGTGTTCTTTCCTGGGGAAGACTGCTTCTTCTGCTCTCAGCAATTTTTAGTTGCCTGTAGTTCTTTGCGTAGGGCTGAGGTCTCATGGGCATTCTGCAATCAAGTTTGGTATGTGTATTAATGTCTTTGTGCAACTCATGTGTGTGCAGTCAAGTTTCTGAGACTTATGGGTGAGTCTTCTGACATTCCAAGGGCACACAGTCTCACAGAAAACTCCATGATCTCCACCTCTAACATCTTTCTATTCCATCTTATGCAATATAAGATATTTCTCTTCTCCAAACATGATATTTAATTTTAATAACAGAGAAATATACCAAATTTCTCATGATTTTCCAATCATTCACAAGAGGGTATGAATAATAAATATCATATAGTCAGTTCAACAACAAGCTTATGTAGATGAATGTTATAAAGGAGTCTTACACTAGCTCAGAACTGAGTATAATAAAGGGTTATTTATTTAGGTGTGAACTCACAGATCAACAGTCCTCTGCATGGCTGGGGAACAGAAACTGAATCAAGCAACCGAGAGAGAGAGAGAGAGAGAGAGAGAGAGAGAGAGAGAGAGAGAGAGAGAGAGAGAGAGAGATTTAGTAAACTTTATGTCTGCATTTAAAGTACATGAGACACCCAAGTGTGCTAATATCTTAAAGACTATTGACTGAAGGAGTTTCTACAGCAAGCTACCTGATGATAACAAATGGAATGTTATCATTTCTGCATATTCTCTTCTTATTTCTCTCCTTTGTGTTCCAATTTCCCTTCTAGTTTGTCTATAAGACACATAAAAATAATAAGTAGACATGCTCTTACCACACAATCATTTCAAAACACCACTAATTTTAGGGAATAATAAGAAATTTTGTTAAAATACATTGGGTGTAAGTCCCTAAGCTATTTGTCAGATATTCTCATCTTTAATAGCCTCCTTTCTTTGCAGTATATCTTCATATCATCCTTCATCTGCACACTCAAAACCATGGCTAATCCAAATGCTTGTTAATTATCAAAATATTTATTCAAAGTTCGATACTTAGGAAGTATATAACATCATTGACACTTCTAATTCTAGAATATTTTGAATCTTACAGTTCCAAGTAGATGAAAGTAAACAGGCTAGACTCAGTTAACTGAAGAGAGCATGTGAGAATTTACCATGAAGTTAAAAAAACAAGACTAACTACCAATAAATAATCATGGACTATGTAATGCAAATGCAATTTTGGCAAATTATATGTTTCTAACAAAAATATTGGGGATTTCAGAGGCAGGAAATATGAAAACGGAACAAAGAGAGTTAGTCACAGAGCTCCGGAAATGGATCTTGAGGGAGGTGGGAAATGATTCTGTTCAGTGCAGAAACAGTTGAGGTATGGTTATACCACCATTAATTTGCTGCCCTTTGAGTAAAAACTCATGCTTCCTTATGAAAATTGGAACATTCAGTACTATTGGATTTCAGACATGAGTTGTTGTAACTGGGTAGTGGCTGTAAAAACATGTACAGTGTAAAGAGACTTTTATGTGAGGACCTCTGATCTGAATTTCAGGCCTTTGACTAACTCAGCAGAACTTGCCTATTCCCTGTAAAAGCTATTGTTGATCTCCAGATCCTAGTTAGAAGTTGCCATGAAATATCAAAGGGAAGATTTTATCCACTAAGAGATGTGGAAAAGATGCAAAAATAAGCTTCTGTCTGAGAGAAATTGCTGGGAAAATGATGGGGGAGCTTTCCCCAAGAGTTTTAGAACCTGTCCCTGAAACTGATTTATGATTCAGGGGAATAATTCTCTGCTGAAAGCTTTTACTTGGCCATCCCCCAAGGCATTTTAATTACCCATTGGGTTTCTATTCAAGAAGAAATTCCCAAATGATCCATTACATTGAACTATGTGTGCAATCTTAGCTGCTTTCTAAAAATATTTAATGCATTTGTTAATTTGAATTCAAAAGCTCCAAGTTCAATAGGTAGATTCTACCACCTTACAATCTTGTAAAGATAATAAAAATTTCTAGACAAACTAGCAAAGGCCAATTAGGGCTGGAATAAGGCCATTGCTACTTGACCTTCTCTTTGGAATTTCTTTTTATTTGTGTGTATTAATGTTTTGCCTACACACAGTATGTGCACCATTATGTGCCTGATACTTGCAGAGGCCAGAACATGGCATCAGATCCCCTGGAACAGACGATTGTGAGATGCCATGTGGCCACTAAGGGTGGAACATAAGTCAGTGATGAAAGATGAAAGTAAAACAAGTGCTCTTAATCAATCGGGTATCTCTCTGGATCCAGACGGTCCCATCTTAGAGTAGCATAGCCATTCTAAGAGATCAGTTTCCATCTAAATGCATGGGTATGTATGGATCATTTTGTTTTGCAACTACCATCTTTCATTTTCTTTGCAGTTGGGTAGCAATAAGTACCTTTTAGAAAATACAGTTTCTTAAGAGATTTTCTCACCAGATTATAGAGTTTAGTTTTGATATTTCTCTGAGGACATGAATTCTGCCCTTCTTGTAACTATGCTGAAAGATGCAATAACCACATATAATACAGTTACATGTTTGGAATAAGACAAATTTACATTAGATTCCAGATTTACTAGTTGTTTTGACCTTGAGAAATATTCTTTGTTATTTAATCTTAGACTCCTCAAGGACAAAAAAAATAACACCTCTTTCCTAGGTGTAAGATCATGTGTGGTAAACATGACACATTGTGATGTTCTAAGAGCAGGTACTCATTGAACAAAATACCAGTGTTTGGAAAGCATAAAGTCATAAAGTGGTTTACTTGCAGCCAGGGGATCAATGTGGGACCTTTTTTGTTCAGTAGTAATATTTCAAGCAAATTATTTAGTATCTCTGGGCTTCATTTTTCTTATCTGTAAAATAAAAGTAAATTTTTGAATATTGTAATATGGGATTATCAGATTGAAAGGAAATAATAACTTTAACATGTTCAGCATCTACCTCACTCCATGAAGAAGCTCAAAAAGTGTGTAGTAGTGTTTTGAGAAACTGATTCTGGTGAAGTGAGGAAAGACACTATTTTTGAGCTCCTTTGATGATAACCCTCCAACTTCCCAGGGATTCAATCCTTGCAAGAATTAGGAAGAGGTTGAGGGTAGGTTGAAAGTTAGACTAAGTATAATTTTTAGAGTTAATCTCCTTCTTAAAGTTTCTATTTAGATAACATACCTTTTTTATTCCCCTCAAGGATCTAATATTCTTTATTGTATATTATAAATATGATATCAACTCATAAAAATCCCCTGGGTTTTTATCAAAATGTTCACTAACAGTAAACTAGTTTTTAGTAAGGCTGTTGACTTCTATTACTCTAGGGTCGAACCAACTTGATGTTGCCTCAAACCCTTTAAAAAGTATCTAAAAGAAATGGATATTGCCAGTCACATTCTGACAGTTTCTTTTGTAAAATACCTTAGATATTTATCTGTCAAAACAAGAAGGAGTGTAGAGGCATTTGTAGAGGTGTATGGTTATAAATATTTGTGAAAATGGTAGAGACACATTATATTAAATTAGTCATTTTTATTATGTTAAATTTTATAAAAATGACAATCCAATGTTACTACAGCAAAAAATTATTTATTTGTAATATATTTTGTGTGCTCATATATTTTGTTAGAGAATTAGCAACTTTAAGTAGTCAAGTTTCAACCTGAATCCCTTGGTGGGGAATGTGGTGCTAAGCTAGTGGGCAAATGGTTTTAGGGAAGCAGTTTATGGTAATAGAGACGGGGCTCTTTAAAATGGACAGTGATTCCTCTGCATGTGAATTCAATGAGGAGTTTTTATATCTGGTTTTAGTTTCTCTTCCATAAATAATGTAATGGCAACTGTCCAATGATATTATTGACAGTAATCTTTAAAATATTTAAATATCAATGTCTTTAAAGTAAGGATTATGTATCTGGGTTTCCATGAAGAAATTCTCAAAGACCATTTGGATGTTAGGAACTTTCATGAAGAGACAGAACGCATATGAGAGAAGGTAAATAGCATGTATGTGGGTGATGTGACTCGGCTCTGTGTAGTGGCATTTCATTTGTGTTTTAATAAATAAAGCTTGCCTGAAGATCAGAAAAGTACAATAGTCACACTGGCCAGCCTTATAGACCAGGCAGTGGTGACACACAACTTTAAACCCAGTAGCCACACTAGCTTGCCATAGAAACCGGGCGATAGTGGTGCATGCCCTTAATTCCAGAACTAGAGATGAATATAAAATAGAAGGAGAAAGGTCTCAGTCTCTGTCTCATTCTGAGGCTTCCTGGAGCAGGATCACTATTTTCAGACTGAGGTTGAGGTAAGAGCCAAAGGCTGACTGCTTTACCCTTCTGGTCCTCAGGTTGAATCCCAACATATGTCTTTGCATTTTTAATTAATCATATTATAGTTCTGTGACATATGGCAATAAGAAATTGTAGGAAATAAAAATTGCCATATCTCATTATGAATCAAATTAATCATAATCATCTTGAAAAAGTGATAAAACATAACATAAAAACATTAATTTCACTAGATATTTGAAATATCTGCCCAGAATCAACAGAATCCCTTTAATGCATGGTACATATGCAATCATAATAGGAAAACATCACTTAGTATTTCCATAACTGAGCAATCAATTCACAAAACTAGCCTTAAGAACAAGTACTTGTACAGGAATGGGATGAAAGACAAGATTTCTTTTAGGAGAAGAAAGTCTGAATTAAGAGGGATTTGCTTTATTTAGTGAAAGGCCAAAATAACTCATTATTGTGCCAAACTTGCTTATGTAAATCAATCTGTCACTCTGGCAATTTCTAATATGAAAATACATTGTTAATGAGATGCATAGGTAAATATAGAGAATTTATATGAGGGAAATATATTGTCTTTAAGCAAGAGAACAATATGTCATATTTAAAATCTATCATAACATTAGCAATAATAATAAATGAATATATTTAGGTCTTTTTAACTGGTCATTATATCTCTTACACACATTAAATTACTTAATACTAATAGAGCAATGGTGATGTATGCCTTTAATCCCAGCACTGGAAAGCCATAGGAACGAAAATCTGTGAGTACAAGGTCAGCCTGCTCTATACAGCTAGTTCTAGGAGAGCCAAGGCTACACAAAGAAGCCCTATGTCAAAAGGAAACAACAACAACAACAAAAAACACTTAACACTCACAACAATACTTTAGTACAGGCATAATTTTTCCATATTATAGATAAGAAATTGATGCAAAGAAGGAAATTTACCTTACTAAAGCCACACAATAAGGAGAAAAATGAAAACACAACATGTTGAATATGGTAGCTTCTGAGTTAGATGCTAAAAGACTGAAGTACAGATAAAAATATGCTGACCATTTAGGAATATGTATTTATTTATTTAGTTTCTCTCTCTGTGTATCTGTCTCTGTCTGTCTCTCTCTGTCTGTCTGTCTCTGTCTCTGTCTCTGTCTCTCTCTCTCTCTCTCTCTCTCTCTCTCTCTCTCTCCATCAGAGTGTGTGTGTGTGTGTGTGTGTGTGTGCTCTCTGTGGAGATCAGAGGACAACTCTTTGTAGTTGATTCTCTCCAGCACCTTGTGGAATATGGGAAACTAATTCACATTATTAGGCCTGTGTGCAAGTGCCTCTATTAGCTGAGCTGTCTTGCTGGTCCCTGAGAAGGTATTTTTTCTCAGCCTTCTTTAATAAACATATAAATTAGAAAAAAAGATACATGAATGTGTACTACAGGGACAAGTAGAAGAGAAACTATATCACCTTCAAATTTCTGTCAGAATTTCATGAAAAGAAGACATTAGGTGAATTCAAGTGTCGTGAAAAGCTAAACTGAGACCACTCTGTGAGAGGTTTGGACAGACAGATTTCATTTTTATATGTAATGATAACTGTGCAATACAAGAGATGTTGGAATATATGTTGTCTTGGTCCTTTTCAAACCTGAGGGTCACTTGTGTCTTCACAGAAATTTCCAAATATAAACCAGAATTCCATTGAATCAGAAGCAGTAGCTTAAGTCTCCGCTCTGTCAAATTTAGGAACTGCTATAGAAGAATAAGCCTGGGTCAGAATTTCTGAAACAAGGATTGAACATAAACTTATATTTTCAAACTCAGCTTCTACCATAGAGAAAAAGGGTTTGTACTTTAGTCCCCCCCTTTTTTTATATTACTTCATTCTCATACTCAGATTGACAGGTCACATTGATTATATGGCCAATAAAAACCTCACTGAAGTAACCAGGTTTGTTCTCCTGGGCTTTATTGACCTTCCCGAGTGGGAAACGCCCCTTTTTTTGGTGTTTCTCATCGTCTATCTTGTCACCATTTGGGGAAACTTGGGGTTGATCATTATCATACAAGTGGATGTACAGCTCCATACCCCAATGTATTTCTTTCTGAGCCACCTTTCCATGCTGGATGCCTGCTACACCTCAGTCATCACCCCTCAGATCCTGGCTACCCTGGCCAAAGACAAAATGGTCATCTCCTATGGCCAATGTGTTGCCCAGTTCTTCTTCTTCACCATTTGTGCAGCAACAGAGTGTTTCCTGCTGTCTGTGATGGCTTATGACCGCTATGTTGCTATTAGTAACCCACTCCTTTACACTGTTGTCATGAGCCCTAGAAGATGCTGGAGTTTGGTGGCTGGAGCTTATGGTGGTGGGCTGTTTGGGGCCGTCTTAAGAACTACATGTACCTTTTCTCTCTTCTTCTGTGAAAATAATCAAATAAATTTCTTCTTTTGTGACCTTCCACCTCTGCTGAAGCTCTCCTGCAGTGACACAGCAAATGTTGAGATCATTATTGTTTTCTTTGGGAACTTTGTCATTTTGGTGAATGCCTTGCTCATACTAATTTCCTACCTGCTCATCATCAAGGCTGTCATGAAGATGAAGTCTTCAGGTGGCAGAGCCAAGACTTTCTCAACATGTGTCTCCCACCTCACCGCTGTAGCTCTTTTCTTTGGGACCCTCATCTTCATGTACATACGGAGCAGCTCAGGAAAATCCCTGGAGGAAGACAAGATAGTATCTGTCTTCTACACTGTGGTCATCCCCATGTTGAACCCTCTTATCTATAGCCTAAGAAACAAAGATGTGAAGGCTGCCTTCAGGAAGGTCACTGGTAGATTCCAGGTTTCTCAAACCTTGCAAAATTGAGTGAAAGGACTACTTAGTCATTTTTGTTCCTACTATTGGTATTTCCTAGGTGCTATACTATTCTTAGAATAGAGGAAGCAAACAAATATTGGAAAATGCAAAGTACATAGTGGTGAAATTTGTGTTTGAAATACTATTGTATTCCCTTCTTACCTCTGCCTGTCATTATCAGCTTGTTACTTGGCTCTAGTAGCTACTGTTTTCTTGCCTCATCATTTATAAGATCAGATTTTGCATTGGTTCACTTGACTTAAATTCTGGACTTTCTCTCTTGTCTTAGTTTTCATCACATTACAAGTTATTTGTGTCAAAGTTCATATCATGGGCTTGCTGTAAATTGTGAAAAATGGATTTTTACTTCCTTTTCGATGTATAAATACTTGGTCAATGCAGTTATGCAGCATGCTGATATAGCAATGATATAGCACCAATTCCCTGCCTCGTTAAACTGCCCATCTGCTCTGGCCAAATTGACAAAGTTTGCAAATTGATTTGCTATACCTTAATTCACTGTATTTCTTCTTCTTTTTTGTCATGTTCTTCTAAGAGTTTCAAGATGAGATAAGCCACTTTATATATTCTTAGGCCTCCACAAGGGCTAAGATAGTGTAGTTTTTGAAAGACACACTGCATTGCTGTTCCTCCTCACACTTTAATCCATGTTGTAAGAGGCTCTTACTAAGCATCCTGTGTCATGCATAGCACATGAGTATAGACAGATATAGTTTACGCATACCTTATGTTCTGGGTCAAAGATCTGATTAAGGAGGAGAGGAACTATGTGCTCTTTACAAAACTGAGGAATACTTCAGAGCATAATATTTATTTCCTTCACTTCTAAATACAGAGTCTACATCAGTCAGTAACTGCTTTGGAAATATTTTTTCATTCCTCGAAATGGTCTCATTTGAAATTCAAGAAAACGAGAAAGACATTGTTACAAATAAAATTTTCATTTTGAAATCAAGAAATTATTTCCATGTTCTTCAGAGTCCCCAGATTATACAGGAGAATCTAAATCCTATTTTCTTTCTAGTGAGATTTTCGGTAAATTAATTTCTCAGTCTAAAGGAGGTATAATAACTCCGAATTAAGGAGATATTACAAAATTCATACAATGATGAATATGAGAAATCCCAGAAAAAAATCAGCTGTCAGTATCACCCATTCTTTTTCTTTTCTATTTCCTTAGGTTTTTATGTCAATCTATGATCCTTGCAAAAATTCTGTAACAACTGACAAGATTGAAAATGTTTATAAATCAAGATGGTAAAGAGAATGAACTGAGGGAAAGAATTAGTCTATGATTCTCAACATCAAACAAAATCAACTTGTATAAAAAACTGGTAGTCTTCAAGTTATGATTCCATTATATGTATTATTTTAAAAGTAACATTACTTTGTATTTAACATATTAAAATTTTCACAATAAATTTTATTTGTTTTAAACAGATATTTGTGTAAAAATCCTCTTTAAAAATGAAGTTTTTCTAAATGGGTGGTTACTATATAATTCCTGTCAATTGTTTCATTAAGCAAATAGCTGTAAGTTATAAATGAGTTTCCAAAATATTTCTGAAGAATGATAAAGACAATATTGGGACTTTTGAATAAAACCAGTATGATTTATCACTTAGAATTTTTGAAATACAGGGAGTTCACAAGGAAAGGAAAAGATGTACAAATAAAAATCTTCCAACCATAGAGGGAAAATGTCTTTTTTTAAGAAAAAAGGAGGTTCATGTTAATTATACAAAATAATTGTTTCTTTATGACATTTTCATATATGAATATAATATGCTTGCATATATTATCTCTTTAATTAGCTCTTGCTCTTCTCCCTCCCTCCTGTTGATTCCCTTTCATATCTCAAATAGTCTCCCTTCTGCTTTTATGTCTGATTTTATTTACATATTGTTTTCATAGAGGAGAATACATTCAGTAGTTGTCTTTTAAGAATATGGTTATTTCATTTAACATGATGATTGCTAGTTCCACCAATTATCCTTCAAATGACATGAATTTATTCTTGATGGCTGAGTAATACTCAATTGGGTATGTATACCATTTTTTTCTGTCTACTCATCTATTGATGCACACCAATCTACCATACTGTCTTCAATAAAAGCATTCCCTGGTTCTTCATTTTGATTGTTTTCCTTCCAAGTGATGCAGAGTGTTGTGTAAGATCATTATAATAACCAATCTGTGTTCTGAGATTTTATCTACATATTTGAGTAATTTGGGATTCAGTTTGGTAGTGTTTGTAATTGAATCTAGTGTTGTGCATGGTAATGGAGCACTCTACCACTTAATCAACTCCCAATATCTTTATTTGTATTTCAATCCTTCTGACTTTTAAATATTAAATAAAAACCTGGACATTAAATGTGACAAGTTCTTTTTTCTTTAAAATATTGTCTGGCATGGTTTATGATGGATTCAAGCACTTTAAATGTGAATAATTAGATTTCATGATGGGAGTAAAAGGCAGAAAAGATGAAATTTTAAGAAACCAAATTTTCATATTTTATGTAAGTCCTGGGAGGTCTAGCATGATGTATATAGAATCACCAAGAACCCTTGATTCTCTATAAGTCTGTGAAGTTCATATACAGATGCTCTGATTGAACTGAGAAACCTCATAACAGTAGCATGAAATGATAATTATCTCTCAATACATATATCCATGAGTATTTTGGGTGTCAGGATGGCAGACATTAAATATTTTCAATAAAATTAAGCTCAGTTTTCATTTCTCTATATCTGTGGTGTCTTCTGAATTTGTGATCAATAAGGGACTTGTGTGTAAAGTACTGGTTAATTAGATGGTTCCTAAATAGTCATAGCTTAAAAATAAAGTCAGTTATTGGCAGTTTCCTTTTTTTGGATCCTTAGACCATTTGCATGCAAATAAGAAAGCTTGAACTCTTTGACTTATAATACCCCTTATAATTTTAATATCCTAGGATAACCTACAAAAATCCTGCAGGTCTAAAATATGTAAAGTGACAGCAGGAGAAACAATTGTGAAGTGAGAGGTAACTCTGAATGAGGGTGGTGCTGCCAAAGTTCTTTCTAGGGATGTTTAGAGATACTGGTTGTTTTAAATCTTTATGACCCACCCAAGAAAATTTAACCATGAGAACTTAATTTAGACTTAAAAGCTACTCAGTCACAGGGCATGACTTTTTGCCTCAAAGGCTCAGGTATGTATGAATAGTAGTTAGATGAAAAGACTGCTTGGGAAAAGAGAGTGCCACAGCTTGTAATCAATTGACACAGGATCCTGTCTTTGTCTTGTTGGCTGTGGCTAGGAAAGTGATACTATTAGAGAGTAATGTAAGCCCAGCTCATCACCAGTGACTGTGCAGATACTTTACAAAACGTGCATCAATGTGGTTAGGGAGAGGAAGAATATTTTGCTACAATCTCCTTATTCTGCAGCTTAGGTGCCACCCATAAGCACATCTCCTTCCATTTGCAGACAGAGACATGCAAATCTCCCAAGAATTTCTAAATGTAGAGTTCAGAATTAACCTCCTGAGAAATATGAAAGAGAAGTCAGGAGTATGTATTCTGCAACCGGACTTATGGGCTCAAATCCAGATGTATACCTAGTATGAGACCTTAAAGGGCTGCTTCTGCTTTCTGTGCATAAATTATCTCCTTAAAGTCAGGCTAGTAATGTAATTAAGCTATGGTATTGTTGCATGGATTACACGAACTAAAACATTTAATTCAGTAATCTACTTAACAGTTGTCTTTCCAACTATGTCTATCCTAGAAGACAGAATTTACACACACATATGCTCTCTCACACACATATGTAAACAGATATGCATGTGTGTATATGTATATATGTACATGTATGTTTATATCACCTAATGTAGTCCTTAGGCATACACATTCTAGGGCAGACCCTAAAATTTGTTGACTTCCATTTCAAAGTTTAGTCTCAGGGAAAATGTTCTTGGCTAAAACTATTTCATAATCCCCAATTTTAATCACTTTAGGGGGGTTGTTTCTCCTCTTTTATTAGTTCTTTTAGAACTTTTAGCTCATTGTGTTTTGCTCTTATTTATCCTTCTACCACCTCCACCCTGCACCTAAGTTCATTGTATCTTTTACATCATGACTGATTTTTTTTAAAAAATTATTATTGTAAAGTCAATACAATCTTTAAAAATATTTTATGCCAAGTCTTAGAGGTACCTGCCTTTAATTCATTTACACTGGAGGCAGAAGCAGGTGAATATCTGAGTTGGAGGGCAAACTGGTTCACAGAGTGAGTTTTATAACATCCAGGGTTATACAGAGAAAGCCCCCAAAACAAATAAAACTCGTTTATATCTATGGTTATTTGTTTACATGTATGCATGCACACCATATGTATGCTTGGTGCCTATTGAGGCAAGAAGAGACCATTAGATCTCTGGAAATAGAGATGTAGATGATTGTGAGATACCATATGGATGCTGGGAATTTAATCTGGGTCCTCTGAAGGATCAGCCAGTGCTCTTGACTGCTCGGTGATGTGGGATTTCCCTCTGTATGCTGTGATTACCGTTAATGAATCAAGAACTGCTTTGAGCCTATAACAGAGCAGGGCAGGGCAGAGCAGAGCTAGGCGGGAAGGACTGGACTGAATGCTGGGAGAAAGAAGGGTAGAGTCAGAGAGAAACCATGTAGCCCTGCTAGAGCCAGACGGAACTTTAGCCATTAAGCTACGGCCACAGGATGATACACAGATTAATAGAAATTGATTAAATTAATACATATGAGTTAGCTAATAAGAAGCTAGAGCTAATGGGTGAAGCAGTGATTTAATACAGTTTCTGTGTGATTATTTTGGGGCTTAGCAGCCGGAAATGAACAAGCAGCCTCTTTACTACAATTGTGAGATACCATATGGATGTTGGGAATTGAATCTGAGTCCTCTGGAAGATCAGCCAGTGCTCTAGACTGCTGAGCCATTTCTACAATCTCTATTCTTACCACTAATGTACCTGTGTTGGGAGGAAGTATGTGCCACAATGTGCATGTGAAAGTCAAGAAACAACAATATAAAGTGAATTCTTTTCATATACCTTTATGAGGGCTCTAAAGATTGACTCAGGTTACAAGGCTTTCATGACAAACATTTACTCACAGAATCATCTCTTTGGTTTCAATATGCCTATTTATGAGATACGTATTTAATATATTATAGAAAAATTCAATATCCCTAACTAGATAGGTGAAGTTCATCAAATTTATTAGATGCTTCCTGAAACAGGGCTTCCATCACCTGAACAGTTAATTGCCTGATACCTAGGGATGATGGGGCAAATGAATGAACTCAATACTGCTTATGAAATAAAACTTTAAGGACTCAGCTATGGGATCCACTCCGTAACTCTATAGATCTGGAAGGGTGATATTTCTACAAATACATCCCAAGACCTTTCCCAAAAGAGGCATTTGCTTCTGAGGAGATAGTCACACTGTGACTAAAAGGAGCCATATCCGGAGGTGAATCATATGCAATTGTAACCATACATAAAATAATAATAAAATGCTGTGTTTTATTTAACTAATTACTGCTTTGCCGTTTGCAATTTGGACAATTTCTGAGCCTTTTTAAACTTATACTGTCTATTGGGTACCCTTCCCAGGAATACCAGACTGTTAATGAAATAGAAGGTCTATGCTTGAATGCTTTTGGAAATTTGTGGGTTAAAGTTGATATGGATTCTTAATTATAGGACTTTATGCATGCAGTTACACAGTATGATTCTCTATACAATGAATAAATAACAAAAAGTTGTCTTTAAGTGTATGGGAATACTAAACATGTCCTGAAACTTCTGACTAAGACTCCAGATACCATGCAGGAGCTTCTGACCGACTCTCAAGCTTCACTTCATATTGTAGTCACTTAGGGAATAAAATCAAAATATACTGGCATCTGGCTCTTACACTCAATTATACTCTCACTTAATTATTATACACTAAAATATCGGTCTTTGGATTTTAACAATTCCTAAGGGGATCTTTTTAAATTTTTTATTTAATTTTTTTTCACACACTAAGCACAGTTTTGTCATTCAGAGGGCCTAGTCTGGTCCTATGCAAGTTCCCTAGCTAGAAAACCAGAGTCTGAGAGCTCCGGTTAGCTCGGGTCAGCTGTCTCTGTGTGTTTCCTCTTCATGATCTTGACCCCTTTGCTCATATTATCTCTCTGATTTCTGCTCTTTCTTAGACTGGACTCAGTCTCAGTATAATTTGGATATCCATGTGTAGCCTTGAATTTCCAAAAGTCTTCCTGCCTCTGCTTCTGAGCTCTGAAATTACAGGTATCCACACCACAGATACCCTGGCGTTTTTAAATATGTATATCATATGCTTTGATCATATTCAGAAAACAGTGAACCTATGCAGTCACGTATTCCAGGATGCCTTTGTCATACAAGCAAGAGCTCATTCTTAAGAAACTACATTTTTTGTGATCAAGTCAGAGTTGATTAATTATACTAGCATCAAGGTGAGATATAAGAGATCTTCCTTCCAAAAATGAATTCCTTTTTGAGCAAAGTAAGAAAAAGATAATTCTCCATTACACTGTACTGAGAGTTGGTAAGTCATGCCATGGGGATTTGAGAGTTTGAAATTAGAAAGCAACTTTCAAAAATATTAGATACCTTGTTAGGAAATGACAAAATTGCTTTCCCTGGAGAGTCACCCCAGGAGCTAATTAGAACGCAGTACTGTGACAGTGAGTATAAGAGGCACATCAAGCTTCTTATATTCAGAATAGTTGGAATCAGAAGCTTAGGGATACTTGCTGGTTCCTTAAGCGCTACTATTGTAGTAAGAGTATGAAGCAATCTCAGGAGACCAGGGTCAGGGATGTATTGGTTTGCTAATGCTGAGAGGGAAAAGTGGTTCCTTGCAGTGAGAGTAAGACCCATGTCAACCATAGTGCTATAAATATGAGGAATAGCAGCATTTTTAACAAAAGAGAAGGAAGTCAAAGGAAATTAAGACGGAAAGGAAGCATGACTTGCCGATGGCTCCACATGGTGAACTGGATGAAGGAATCACACGGAATGCCAGACCACAAGTAGAAATACCACACCAAGAAGAAGAAAAGTACCAGCACAATTCAGGAAAAGACAACTCAGAGTTTGTGTGTCTATGTATTTTTTTTCTGTGTTCTCAACCCCATCGGATCAGTTCATCATTGGCCTGCCTTTAGTAGTAGCTGTTTTTCAAATCACCAGCTACTCTTTACGACTCTGTTGTAGAACATTATAAAGAGTGCAAAATCCTTCCATTCAAACTTCCTCATTAGTTATCAACACTAGACTGCAGAATACTTTCTGTTTTATTCTCCTTTCAAATATGTAAGTTGTTTATTATTAAACTTTTAATAGAGGCTTTGAAAATAATCAACCAATCATCATGAGGCTTTGTTAGATACCTGTAGGAGCTTATGTTTGCTCTCTTGGTTGCAAGGCTAATGCCAGTGTGTGTATGAGTGCATAATTATATAGAGTCTTTAATTATTCAGCTAGCGTAAAATAAGATAGCAGCTGTTTGTAAAGAATTCATACAGTAAAACTGAAAATAATATTCTATAAGTAAAGACTATTGTTGATTAATAATGTTTTTTGACTAATAATTTTGACTTATGCTGTTTTGTTTACAAAATATAAAATGCTCATTTGGACAGGACTGGTGAAAGAAATTCTTTGGTTGCTCAACATAATTTTATTAATGTGCATATTGCATGTAGAAAGAATATTTTTCAAGGAATTAAAAGTTACCAGATACCATTAAGATGAAATAATATGCTGTATATTCTATTCCCTTTGGTGACCAAATAGAACATACAATATTATCAATATGATACTTTTTCATTATGTTATTTATGCAAAAATGTTGGGCATTCCAAACTTCTTGGGATTAGACACAAAGTTAGACACAAGTCTATTCTTGGGAATATCCCCTTGTGTTATTTGTTTTGTTAGATATTTAACCACTTCTTTGGTAATTCACTGGCATGGTAATAATTGAACCCAGAAGATTTCCAAATATAGTACTGACAGCAGAACTTCTCTATGGCATTTTAGTGGTGTATGCTACAGAAATGCAGGTTCACTGATACTTAAAACTCATAGGATAATATTGTCTAAAATCCTAAGGTCTCCATCTTGAAATTTATGGCCTCTTGTGTCTGCTACCATCAAAAACAGCGCCACAAGCTTTCAAATACAGAAGATTTATTTTAGCTATTCTTTAGTTTTATTGTTCTTCTTTGGAAGAACTATATATCTGCATGAATTTTCTAGAAGAAATTACACTTCAAGGATTGTATTTCTGAGTGTTTCACATTATGCTTTCACTTGAAAGACAAATACAATTTGACATGAAATTTTATTTTTTAATAAAATTTTGCAAGTAGTAACAGTGGTTATTTACAGTCAAATGAGAGGCAGTTAGCAGAAGACGCTCACTTAAAATTCAAACAAGCGACTGTATGCCTATTTAGTGTATTTTAGCATTTCAATATCCAGAATCTGTTTTCATCAGCATATGGCTATACTAACATCTTTTGACAGAAGAAGAAAGGGAGGTTCAGAAAGGTTAAGTGTTACATAAAATCTAATTAGCTAATTGGAGAGCAGTTGTAAATACAAGCTCTAGGATGTCAGTCTAAGATCACTTGCTCCCCATTCCTACTCTAATAGAAATACCCATTGTGTTTTATCATATCCTAGAGTGAACTCTACATTTCTGTAAGTCTTCCTTAGCCTTAAAACTTTGTTAGACTCAAAGACCACATATCAGAGACTCAATTTAAGCTCTATTATTTGAAATAACTTAATCTTCCCTTGTGAGTCTCTTCGGATCTTGTCTTAGCCCTTACAGGTAACCTTCTAGATGAATGGCTGGGAAGAATTACACCTTTGTGACTGAATTCTTTCTGACTGCATTCACTGAACATCCTGAGTGGGGGTTCCCTCTCTTCCTTTTATTTTTGAGTTTCTACCTCTCTACTCTGCTGGGGAATACAGGAATGATCATCCTGATCCAGAAGAACCGTCGACTTCAAACCCCAATGTATTTCTTCCTCAGCCACCTCTCCTTTGTGGACATCTGTTACTCTTCTGTTATCATCCCTCAGATGCTGGCTGTATTATGGGAACGTGGCACCACTATCTCTCAAGTTCGTTGTGCAGCTCAGTTCTTCCTTTTTACCTTCTTTGCTTCCATTGACTGTTACCTCTTGGCAATCATGGCCTATGACCGCTATGTGGCAGTGTGTCAACCATTGCTTTATGTCACCATTATGACTGAGAAGGCCTGTTTAGGCTTGGTATTTGGGGCATATGTGGCTGGTTTTTCTAGTGGCTTTGTTCGGACTGTCACAGCTTTTACGCTCTCCTTCTGTGGAAGCAATGAGATCAACTTCATTTTCTGTGACCTCCCTCCTCTGTTAAAACTTGTTTGTGGGGACAGCTACATCCAGGAAGTAGTGATTATTGTCTTTGCCATTTTTGTCATGCCTGCTTGCATTGTGGTGATCTCTGTGTCCTATCTGTTCATCATTGTGGCCATCACAAAGATCCGCTCTGCTGGAGGTAGGGCCAAGACTTTCTCCACTTGCACCTCCCACCTCACTGCTGTAGCTCTCTTCTTTGGTACCCTTATCTTCATGTATCTGAGAGATAATGCAGACCAGTCCTCAGAGGGGGACCGAGTTGTGTCTGTGTTTTATACGGTGGTGACCCCATTATTGAATCCACTCATCTATAGCCTGAGGAATAAGGAGGTAAAAGAGGCCATTTTGAAATCTCTGAGAAGATCAAAGATTTCTGGAAGGCCATAATTAGCTTCTGTAAGGCCTGTATCAAGCAGCATCTTTCCTTTGTTTCTATGTTTTATTTTTTCTCAAACATCACTCATTTGGAAGGCTTCTGTAGACTCTAAGATAGACTCAAACATCCCACCTTCACTTTCGGACTTAATATTCTATGTACTACTTGCTATTGAATGATGAAATATTTTATGTATCTGATATGGACTATAGTCAAAATTGGAAATTAGATGACATGAGAACAGAGCATTCTTTGTCAATCTCTGTGCTTAATATACAAATCATCTAAAATAGGAAACGTTCTGTACATATTTATTGCATGAATCAATTATTACCAGATTTCAGTGTTAATCTCTATTTTATAACTTCTTTAGTCATTAGTTTCCTAAAGGCAAAATGGATGAACTCAATTAATCAAGTTCTAATTTTAAGGCTCCAATATACAAATAGCCAGGTGTTGGGAGCCATGAGGCCTAGTTTCAGACCAGTGAACAAGTGTTTATTCAGCATGGCTCCAGATGAGGCAAAGCCCACAGGGACAGTCTCATTCAGCAAAGACCAGTGGATTTGGAGGCAGCACAGAATACTGCTGGTACTATGTGGCCTGCGTGCTCTCTTCTCTCTCATAATATTGATGATTCCCTAGGTAGTTTTTAGTGTCATATGTCAGTCACCCGTGGAAGAGATGTGATCATTCCTGGAAACCCCATCTTTTCTCAAATGTTTTCCCCTATAATTCTTTGGAAGCTGATGCATCTTGGCTTTCTTGTGATACCAGCTGTCACTCCAGACACTGGGAACTGTCTTGATTCAGTGCTGACAGGACTGGAGGCAATTTACCCCTATTTCTGTAACTATGCTTTGCTACATTTTGAAAGTTATTGTTGTTCTTGAAGATGTGTTTGTCACTTTCTAGTTTTGTAAAGACACTGTACCTGGATCAATATTTAGCCAAGCTAGCAAAATGATAAATGTTGTTTTGGGTTTAAAAGATGTTTTAATGTAAAAGTTGGGAAAAAACATATTTGCCACATTTGTTTTTGCCAGAAGTTAACACTGGGAAAAAATTTGTTTGTATGAAAAAAACATGCTTGGTTTTTAAGTATAAATAAAGATTGCTCAAGCTATTCAAGGTCAGCCACATGTGTGAAACTCATCTGGTAGTCAAACACTTGACTTGTTGCCAAGTGATAGAAAAATCTTCAATGTTTTGCTGTTAACCTGGTCTTTCTTAGCTCACAGAGTTTGGACCAAAAAGCTAGGTATTTGGCGAGGGACTGACTTCGGCCCTCTGTATGTGGGTAACACTTTGTAGCTTGGTCTTTTGTGGAGCCCTTGCAGTGCGACCAGTACATGTCCCTGACACATGAGCTGGCACTTTGGAACCACCAGTTCTCTACAGTGAAGTGTCTTACTCAGTCTTGTTGCAAGGGGGAGGAGTTTGGTCCTGCCTCAACTTGATATGCCATGCTTTGTTCCTCCCACAGGAGGCCTTGCCCTGTGACTACTCTTGATAACACCTTTCAATATTTTTTTCTCAGAAGTGTTATGGCTTATTTCTGAGCCTGGTGGAATGTTAACCTGTCTTTTCCATTGCTACAGCAAATCAGGTCCCTATAAATTCATGGCTGTAATAGACTCATATAGCTTTAACTGTTGTATTTTTCCTTCTTGCCCTATACACTTGACTCATCTTGCAATTTATTTTACCTGAGACAAAGTTCTTATCCCTAGAAGCTGAATATTTACCTCCTGAAGAGGTCAATGCCAATGCCAGTATTTTGGTGAAAATATTATTATATCTGCTCCTCTGTCAACTGAACCTTCAATTTCAGTGCCATTTATTTGTAATTTTAGCTTTGGTGTCTGATTACTTATAGCAGTATGTTAAAATAACTTGTTTTCTCAGCTCTCCTGGAATTTTGTTTTGTGTACTGAAATTTTCTGTACTTGATTACATCCAGAGCAGTATTATTTTCAACAAAAGGCAAATGAAAATTCTTTTCATTGCTCTGTGGATGAGTTTCTGTCATGCTAACAGGGAATAAATGAATCCAATTTGATATCAGGGTACCAGTGGGCATTTTCTGATGGCAAAGGGTTACCTTGCCTTTACCTTGTTGAACTGCATTCTTTTTTACAATGACATCTTTGCTCCACATTTCAGAAGAACGGGACCTCCATTTGCATTATCAATAGAAAAAACATTGATACTTGGAATGCCTTGCCTACAATACCTTTTCAAATGACCTTGCTTACCACAATTATAATATTTTGTTTTTTCTTAAAGTATTTCAAAATTACTTTTGCTATTAGAGTAGCATCATAATTGTGAGATCTGATATGCCATTTTTCTAATCCATTCACCTATTGAGGCTGATCTTGCCTTTAAAGACCCAATCACCCGTTTGCATTCTGAATTAGCACTTTCAAAAGCAAAAGATTTGATTAATAATTGCTTGCTTTCTGGTTCTGGTACTATTCTTCCTATAGCTGTAGTTTATTTTGCAAATAATCATTGAAGGCTGCCTTTGTAACTTAGCATATTGACCTTCACCTAGCAACTTATCTTTAGAAATAACAACAGCTCTAGCTCCATTTCATTGTTCTATGGCCCTAGCTTCCTTTTTCTACCCTGCTTGCCATTGTGACTGAAGACCAGCTTTCAAGCTGCTATTTTGTAAATCTTTCCACCCTTGCAGAATAATTCTGTTATGACCTGCCCATGAATTTAATACCTGCTTAATATAGGGTGAATGCATACCATATGGAATGAGTGCTTCCATAAACCTCCTCAAATCTAATATTTCTACAGGATTATATTTAACTTCTCTTTAACAGTGGGGATGCCTATATCTGCTGGTAGTTCTTGTATAGTGACTGGTTAGACTAAGGTTGGTTTTCTAGTAACCTTGTCTAAATTCCCCTTTTTGAATCTGAGTATTTTTCTTATTTTCATTTATCAGACTTTTTAAGGATTGTAGGTTTGTATCTTATCAAACCACTTTTCATTTTTTGGTTTTGTTTTTGTATTTTTTCGAGACAGGGTTTCTCTGTAGCTTTGGAGCCTGTCCTGGAACTCAATCTGTAGACCAGGCTAGCCTCAAACTCACAGAGATCCCGTGACCTCTGCCTCCCGCGTGCTTGGAATAAAGGCTTGTGCCACCACCTCCCGGCCCACTTTTCATATTTGCCCTAATTATCAAACTACTTTTCATATATGTCACAAAAATCACTATAGTTATTAAGAATAAAATATAGATTATCAGATAGATTTAGCAATTATAATTATCATTATGTTAATCTCTGTAAGTCATTTATCTCTTCATTTTCTGCTCCATTTTTAGTCATCTAAAATAGCATTATGTAGGGTCCAATGCACTATATTACAATATTTTCCATCCTTAACATGAGAAGTATTTTTCTCTTTTAATATTGCTTAACTGTCTCCTTAAGGACTTCCCAGGTCTCTTATCAAATCTGATAGCTTCTCAAACTGTCCACAGCTGGTGTGATTTCTCTGTCCATATGGTCTCACCATGCATTGGAACACCAAATGCTGTTTTTAACAAAATTTCAATCATTTGATTTTTACCAATAAAAACCCAGGATCCAGATGCTGGGGTGAAAGCCTGCTATCTCAGAGAGGCGGAGAAAGCACTCAGCTGACCTTCCTCCTCCAACATCCGATGTCATTTCCTATGTCATTTCAAATGCGTTTCTTCAAATTAAAATGTCTCTTCCTTCTACTTTCTGTGACTCTCTATATCTGTCCTTTTTTGATTTCCTTTTATTCTCTATGTATTTTTTCTTAATCATTTCAGTGTTCATTTCTGTCAACCAGTTGCTTGCACCACCTCTTGACCTATGATTGACTTTATTTAATCTTGTTTACAATATCCAAGCAGAAAGCTCTTTGATTAAAGGTGTGTACTAAGGCTGATTCACACTGCAGCCAGAAGCAAATGTTTCCAGTAAATAACACAATCTTAGGGTTCACAGTGTGATCAAATATCCTGCAGTCTCTCAGTGCTTTATAGAGTTTGATGGGGGTACCTTAAGATGGCTTATAAATGTGACATAAATGTGAAATTATGGAATATGTTTGATTTTCATTGTATGTCTATGGACAAGATCTAGGGAAATGTTTGGCCTCTTTGAGTAAGCCTGATTGCCTCTGATGAGCTAATATCTTCCAAATTCCTTCCCAAAGCTTCCTAGGTCAAAACCTCTTCCTAAGTAGTTAATTTAAAATCTTCTACCAGACAGTGACTCACCAAATCTAGTCTTTAGGTCTTGTTTTATCACCAGTCAGTATTTTCTCTAAAATTTTAAATAAAACTAAGGCATTCAAGATTTTTTTCCCAAAATAATGATTTTTTTTCACTATTTTTTCACTAGTTAGCAGAATTTTAAAATATTGAATTATGCATGTATCAGTGATTAATTTTTTTTCTCTCATCACTCTATTCTCCAACGGATGAATGTGACTGACTTGCTGTGTTTTAAAAATTCCGTTATTGAGGCTTAATTCATATATAGCAAACTATAAACTCTACAATTTAAAATTCGAAACAAAAATATATTTCCAATAGTTCAGGAAACTATTGTTATATTCAAGATGAATGTATATGCGACTGGGTATGTGGATATCTCTCTCATCAATGTGTCTTTATACTCTTTATAATTTAGATGCCCTTTCTCACCACTCCCTTTCAACACCCCAAATAACCATTGTTAGTTTGTTTTGTTATGTTGCAGTAGTGTCCATCTCTTAGAATTTCATATAAAAGAGCAAAAAGAAATAATGCATGTCTTTTACAACGTAAAAAATTTAAGAATCATTGATATTTGGCATATAATACTAGATCATTCCTTATTGTTAAATATTACTATATCCCATTGGTGCAACATTTTGTGTTTGTTCCTTCATCTACTTTTTTTTTCCAGTTTATTTATTTTTTATTAAAAATTGCCACCTCCTCCCCTCCTCCTCCCCCTTCCGTCCCCTCCCCTCCACCCACACCCCCACTCCCTCCCTCTTGAGGCCAAACAGCCATCAGGGTTCTCTACACTATGTTGAGACCAAGGTCCTCCCAACTCCCCCCAGGTCCAGGAAGGTGAGCAACCGAACTGACAAGGCTCACACAGAGCCCGTCCATGTACCGGACTGAGCTCCCAAAGTTCTGATGAGGAGCGGATGGAGAGAGATCATGAGAAAGTCAGAACCATGAGGGACACGTTCACCCACTGAGACGGCAGGACAGAACTAATGGGAGAACACCAAGTCCACTTGGAATGGGACTGATGGAACATGCGACCAAATCGGACTCTCTGAGGGTGGCTGATGGTGGAGGCTGACCGAGGAGCCAAGGACAATGGCGATGGGCTTGGTCTCTTCATCTACTTTTTAATATTGTGGTTGTTTCTACTTTTTTGACTATTATAAATAAAACTGCAACTAATTTCAGTGGGGAGTCTTGAGTACATATTTATTTTATAATCTACTAAGTCAAAACCTAGGGTGAAGTAGCTGGATTGTAAGGTAGGTACACATTTAATATTTTAGGAAATTGCTGAGTTGTTTACCAAACTAATTGTATCATTTAAAAATCTACCTAACAGTGTTAACAATTCATGAGAATTCCAATTATTCACAATTTTTATCAACACTTGTCATGGCTTCATTTTGCTTTTTAAATTGTAATGACAACACACAAAATGATATTTTCCTCTTACTTAATCTTTAAGTGTATGTTTCATGGTTTTTGAATATAAGCAAAATGTTGTTCAATGAGTAACTAGAATTGGTTGAAATCACGTATTTGAAACATACATACAAATTCTTTAATCTTATGTGCCTCATCACCTAGAAGTTTTTCTATTCTGTGCTTAAATATATTTGATTTCCTACATATTCATATAAGTGCAATATTTGCCTTTCTGTGACTGGATTATTTTATGTTGCATAACATTTTCATTATATTTGTTATGTATAATAGGATTTCCTTCTTTTTTATGTTTAAGGCTGAGTAGCATACCAGAAACCATATTTAATATATCACTTTATCCAGGTATGGGTATTTAGGTAATTTTATATTTTAATATCAGCTTCTGTCTCAAGAGTCATGGACTATCATTGAAGAAGCGGTGTAAAAATATAACAGCTAGAGAATGAGGAATAAGGCTATAGAATGCTGTCTTCTAGACATGACATAGCTCTTTCACTCATATGAACTCAGAGCAGTTTTAGATTCCTCTCTAATATCTGCAGAAGGTCAAGTTGTTTAATATTTCCATCATGGAAAGGGGAAGAACTCCTGAGGTCCCATTCACACATGAGAATATATTTTTAATTAAAGGCTGCTGGGAGATATGGAGCCGTTTTTCTTTAGGAAGTACCCATTGGTATGTTACACATGTTACATTAGATCTCCAAATAACACTCATGTTCAAACAGGCATACTAATGGTATTAAATAACCTATTAAAAAGTAAATAAAGTTTGAATAGAATTATATTGGCAGGTGTGAGAGTTTGCAGCAGGAGCTATTTGAGGTGAGTATCATGATAAATTTTATGCATGTCTAAATTCTTCAAAGAATAAAATAAACACAAGCAAGTAGAAGAGGATATGTGGAAAGAAGTGTGATATGTTTACTTCTCTAAAACTTATTCTGAAGTAATTTTTGCTTGATTTAGATGTGAAAATTGAAGAAATTCTTAGCAGACAATAGGAATAATAGCAGAAAAGTTTAAATTCTTTAAAAATTTTTATTCCTCAAAGGTTTTGTACACTTATACAATGTATTTTAACCATATCCATCTAAAACCACATCCTACCAACTTGTGTCACTCTCCCAACTTCTACTGCAATTAATGTCCATGAGAAACCTAACTGATTGGAAACCTCTGCTTGATGAGGTGCAGCTACACTAGAAAAGTGCATATGCGACTATCAAGGACCAAGAAATACTCAAGGCAATCCTGGACTGAAGGTCTTCTCACTTCAGTTTGTTGGTTCTTTCTCTTTATTTTTAATTTTTATTTTTAAAATTTATTTACTCAATTTAGTGCTTAAATTTTCTTCCAATATTGTTTAATCATATTCTTTCCCCTCCCCCAACTCCTCCCACATCCTCTACCTTCCCTATTGAGCAAACTTCATTCACCATCTTCTCTTAATCATGAATATAAGTCTCATGACATTAAAGGGAAGAAATGTCTTTTATTGATGAGCTTTTTCAAGGCACCTTTCATGTCCTTATTTCTCAAGCTATAGATGAAAGGATTCATCATGGGTGTCACCACAGTGAAGAGTACTGCACCAATCTTGTCTGTGTCCTCAGGGTGAGTGGATGAAGGGAAAAAGTAAACCCCTACAATAGTTCCATAGAAAAGTATTACGACTGTCAGGTGAGAACCACAGGTAGAGAAGGCCTTCCACTTCCCCTCTGTGGATGAAATTCTCAGTATATCCCTGATAATGCGGACATAAGAGAAGAGGATAAGAGCAAAGGGAAAGGTGATGACTGATAAACCCACAATAAATTTCATAAGTTCATTGATCAGTGCATCTGAGCAGGAAAGTTTGAGCAGAGGAGCCAAGTCACAGAAGAAGTGTTGGATGGTGTTATGGTTACAGAAAACCAATTGATTGGCCAGAAGAGTATGTGTCAATGCAACAACATTGCTAAGAACCCATGGGCAAACAGTGAGCAAAAAACAGAACCTGGAGTGCATGATGACTGTGTAATTCAGAGGGTGGCAGATGGCCACAAAGCGGTCATAAGCCATGACCCCCAAGAGAAAATTATCAATGACAACAAATACAATAGAAAAGTACATCTGTGTAATGCAGCCTTCATAGGAAATGGACTGACTCTTAGTCTGAATATTTATCAGCATTTTGGGGACTGAAGTAGAAGAGGAAGAAATGTCAGCAAAGGATAGGTTGGCAAGGAAGAGATACATGGGTGTATGTAGATGTATATCCAAGCCAATGGCCAGAATGATGAGCCCATTTCCAACCACAGTGACAAGGTACATACTGAGGAAAAGCAAAAAGATGAGTTTCTGCTTCTCAGCCTGGTTGGAGAAACCAAGGAGGATGAATTCAGAGATGGTGGTTTCGTTTCCTTGATTCATATCTCTGTTAATCTGAAGAAAAGAGCATAAACTTTTCATAAATCACAAAATCAAGCAAGCAAAGAAAAGTCAAGTGGTGTCGTTTACCTGTAGTAATTTGTGAGTGATACTTCCTTGATGCTGAAGGAGAATGAACTTTTCTTCTATGTTTAAGTAGAAAGGCTCCTTACTAAAGAATTATATGAAAAGTGCAGAAGCTAAGAAAATTCCTCAGCAATACAGGAAGAATATGTGTTTGTCAATGGTCATGTTCTGACTATAATTTTAATAGTTGGCTCTAAATTTTTAAATACCTAAACTGAGGCAGCTTAGAGTTGCCCCATATTATAAAGATACTAGATTGCCCCATATTATATAGATACTAACATTAATTATTTAGAGTACATGGAGGTAGATTAGCTGGTAAACTGCTTGGTCTGTAAAAAGGAGGATATGAGTTTAGTTTAGAGCACCCATAGAAATAAAAAGTCATGGTGATTGTGCAGGCCTTAAGTCCTCCCTTTCTCTTTCCTCCTATCTCTCTTTCTCTTATCTTTCACCTCCCTCCATCTTCCTTTCCTTGTGTTCACATGTTCATGTATGTGTGTGTGTGTGTGTGTGTGTGTGTGTGTGTGTGTGTGTGTGTGTGTGTACAGGTGAATCCCTGTGGCTTACTGATCGGGCAGACTAGCTGAATTAAGAAGCTTCATGGTCCAGTGAGAAAATTTGTCTCAGAAAAGGTGGTCAGCTCCTGAGGAATGACACTCAGCATTAACCTTGGGCCTTCTCACATACATACAACACACATACATCTGTACACAGATGTATACTCTGCCCATAATGACTCAAACCTAAAATGAAAAAAAAATGGTCCCAAGATTTTCTCCATTATCATCCTTTAAAGCTGAGAAGATGGAGACCCAGAGAGTCGTTGCAGTGCAGTATCCAAAGAGAGAAAACCAACTGAGGCTCAGGGAACCTTGTGAGAGAACACTTGTGCTGGGACTCCTTTCTAACAGAATGAGAAGAGGAATGCTGTGGGAGAACTACACCTGAAGACTGACCAAAAGAAGGAGAAATAAAAATTCTTGTAACACTGTTAGTTCATTCAAAAGGCAGAAAGTACAGATAGAAACCTGAAGACAAGGATATGGCTTCCATTTCTGAACATTGGAAGCTCATTAGCCAACTATTGAAGGCTTGGGGGAAAGGTGAATGGTAGAAGAGAAAGCTTGTATTCTCACTCATGACACAGCAGAAATATTATGAACTTTGTATATGGTAAGAAACTTCTCAGGAGGTATTTATACTTGTGTCCCCTTATTAGACTCCAATCAAGAGGTGGTAGCATACATGGGTAGTTCTCTTATGAAAGGAATAGGAAAAAATGAAATTGTCCTTCTAAAGGAATTATACTACTCAACAGTCTCCAAAGTGGGGTTTCTATAGAAGCACTAAATGATATCAGGGCTATCATAAAATGAACCTACTGCTAGTGCTTTCTGGCAACTTCCTTGGATAGTGTTTCCTTTTCTGCTTCCTCACACCTTTTTGACTTTATAAAACAGAAATGAAGGGTGAGAGGTTAAAGTAGCAATTACAATGCTGAAAATACAAGTGTTCTGGGGGAGATGAGGTTAAAGAATGAGAGCAGGGTAAAGGCCCCTGCCCACTGCACAGCCCCCGACTACCCTGTGCACAGCCTCTAATGACTACAGTATACCCACTGACTACAGAAGTTATAGACTCTGACTACTCATTTAAAAGCTTCAAATATGGCCAAACCCCTGTTTGTCCTTTACCCACCCCATGATTATACAGCACAGCTCCTGACTATATGTGGCACAGCCATTTACTACTCAACACACATCCTTTAATGATTCCCTGCACAGCCCCTGACTACACACTGAATGGTTCCTAATCACATTCCCTTACTACGTGAGGTCAAGAGAGAAGACACATGCTTTGAACTGAAGTGAAAGTGAAATTTCAAAATGGGACTTTTAAAATCTTGAAATAAGTCTTTAGTACCAAAAATTATTAGAACACATGTGGTCAATAATTTTTTTCAACTTATAAGTTGTCACCTGAAGACAGGTGAGATTAAACAAGTTGATTTTTCTCGAAGACATTGGTCTCTGTCTCTCTTCTCTCCTGATAGAGCTTTAGCATCACCCCCTCCTTTCTCCCTGTGTCTCTCTCCATCTCCATTTGTTCATATCTCTTCAAGTCACTGTCTATCAAATGGTTCTTACCCTGGAGAAATGACAGTCAAACATTGCCAATGGGGTTCTGAAAAATGGAAGGGTAGTAGGGAGAGGAGTATGTCTGAGAACTTCTTACCTCAGAGAAACAGAGCTTGCAAATTAGACAGGAAAATGCAAAATGGAGACTTCATAAGAAAACTTAAATTGGGGTAAAAAGCTGAAAGTGATCTGCATCTGACACAGAGAAGAAACTGAGAAGTTCCTAGGGTTCTAAGTCCTAGGGTGGTTTGAATTTGCCTAGAATGGGGACTTATAAGATTCTGTAGGGTTGGCAGAAACCTGGCTCTAGAGAAATTCCCAGGAATCCACAAGGATGTCCCTGGCTAAGTCCCTCAGTGATAGAGGAGACAGGGCCCGATCTTGACTTGCTCTGTAGTCTGACTGATGAATATCTTAAATATCACCAAAGAACTTTCACCCAGCAACTGATGGAAACAGAGGCAGAGACCCACCTTGGAGCACTGGACTGAGCTCCCAAAGTTCAGTTAAAGAGTGGAAGGAATGAGAATATGAGCAAAGAGGTCAAGGCCACAATTGGTTCACCCACTGAAACAGTTTACCTGAGCTAACAGGAGCTCACCAAATCCAGACAGGCTAGGAAGGAACAAGCATAGGATTTGTTCCTCTGAATGTGGCTGAATTGCTGGAGCAGACTGAGGGGCCACTGGCAGTGCCACTAGGATCTATCGCTAATGCATGTACTGGCTTTTGGGATTCTATTCTCTTTGGATGTATACCTTGCTCAGCCTAGATATTGTAAGAAGGGCCTTGGACCTTTCACAAAGCAATGTGCCTTACCTTTTCTGAAGATTAGATGGAGGTAGGATGGGAGGATATGTGGAGAGAATGGGAGGAGGGGAGGGAGTGGGAACTTGGATTGGTATTTTTTTTTAAAAATCTAATAGAAAAATTAAAAAAGATTTTGAACATCTAACTTTAACCTCAGCTTACTATTCTCCTTCTCTCAGATATCAGCAATCTTGCCCAATCCATTCTAAATCTCTGTGGTAGCTGTATAAATGGTTAAGACCAAAGGTAAATTCTAAGATGCTCACCTGTGAATGATGGTTTAAAAAATCCAAAAGTTTTTTGTTGTTGCATTTGTGACAGTAGAATGATGTTACAAGTAGTCCTTCTGTGCTTCTCAGTTAATGCTTCCATGGTGCTGGATTCACATGGGACATTTAGCTCCTACCAAGTCCTCAGGGACAACATCCCCTGAAGTATTTTCCTCAAGACAAACAGTAATTTTGGCATAATGGTTTGCATAGTTAAATGAGGGAAGAGACATGCAGTTGCTTTTTGCTTTTTCTTCAAATCCTCTTTCTTTTTTATTTTTTTATTTTTTTTTCATGGTTTATTTTTTTTTATATTTAAAAATTTCCATCTCCTTCCCTCCTCCTCCCCCCTCCCTCCCCTCCTCCTCCCCCTTCCCTCCCCTCCCCTCCCCTCCAACCATACCTCCCCTCCCTCCTTCTCAAGGCCAAGGAGCCATCAGGGTTCCCCACTCTATGCTAAGACCAATGTCCTCCCAACTCCCCCCAGGTCCAGGAAGGTGATCGATCAAGCTGAGAAGGCTCCCACAGAGCCCGTCCATGCAGAAGAATCAGAGCCCAGAGCCATTGTCCTTTGCTTCTCAGTCAGCCCCCGCTGTTGGCCACATTCAGAGAGACGGGTTTGGTCGCATGATCCATCAGTCCCATTCCAACTGGAGTTGGTGATCTCCCATTAGTTCTGTCCCACCGTCTCCATGAGTGAATGCACCCCTCTCGTTCCTGACTTTCTCCCTCAAGTTCTCGCTCCTTCTGCTCCTCATCAGGACAAATCCTCTTTCTATGCTGAGAATTCCCTGTTGTAACTGAGTTGGTCATTACTATTTAGAAAAAAATGAACTGTTGGCTATGCTATGTTTTTATTTCCATTAATATAGGAGCATTTTTGAGATTCTCTTTTTAGTTCCTTCATGCTGCCTGGTAAATAGGAATGCTTAGTCAATACCCTGAAAACTGAGTTGCATTCCTTTACCAGTGGTTATGACTCCAACAAGATGACACCTCCAGTGGAAGGAGAGCATGGTCCCTGGATTGTTGAGAGAATGTCAGCATTCGAAGAGAGTCAGAAGACCAAGAGATTCAGATTCTAAACTCATTTTATACTTTCATTGAACGTTTGTGGATTTCACAGTATGCATTCTGATCTCACTTATCTTCCTGTACCCCCATATCTGTTCTCTGCCCTTGCTATGTTCCCCTTGAACATAATCAAATTTAAAATAAAACCAAAGACTGTGCAAAACAAAAAACCAAACAAAAATAAAAGCAAAAAAGGAATAAACAAAAAAAGAAGGAATCATTTTTTGGAAGGTGAAATGTGGGTCAGTGAGTCACACAGTTTACCCTTTAGTTCACATATCTTTTAATTTTATTTTTTATTTGATGTAGGTGTGTCTTCTATCTATCTGATTATTTCATTGCTTAATTATTAAAGAAACTGTTTGGTCTGATAGGTTAGAACATAGGTGGGTGGAGTAGACAGAACAGGATGCTGGGAGTGAGGCAGATGCCTCAGGCAATCGTCATGCCTCTCCTCTCTGGGACAGATGCCATGGAGCCAGCTGCCAGGTCAGACATGCTGAATCTTTCCCGGTAAGACACCACTCATGGTGTTACACAGATTATTAGATATGGGTTAGTCAAGATGTGAGTAAAAGGCTGAAACTAATGGGCCAGGCAGTGTTTAAATGAATACAGTTTGTGTGTTGTTATTTCTGGGGCTAAGTTAGCCAGGTGGCCGAGAGCCGGACAGGATGAAAAACAGGCCTGCCTGCCACTCATCACTACATTTATTGATTTTTTTTACTTATTCAGCTCTCCATTTTTCTCTGTTCCCCCCTCTCTGCTTCTCTCCTCCCTGCTTCAACCTTCCCCCAAGATCCCCATGCTCCCAATTTACTCAGGAGATCTTGTCTTTTTCTACTCCCCATGTAGATTGGCTCTATGTAAGTCCTCGTGTCCTCATCATTGTCTAAGTTCTCCGGGAATCAAGACCAGATAAACAAATTGAATAGTTCACATATCTTATAAGTGTTCATTGCTATCAATCATTGGGCTGTTTTCAGGCCTATGATTTCTGCCACACCACCAGTAACGTGTGCTCATTGAGGCTTCTCTTGTATATCCTGTTGTCCTGTGTCATGGAGATCCTGCTGTTTTAGATTTGTAGGGTCATCCCATTCACATCCTCCAACAGTTCAACAGATTTGATAGATGTTGCGGTGGGCTGTTGTGGAACAATCCTTTTGTACACTGTGAAAATGTGTCACCCTCACTGTTAACAAAGTGCTGATTAGCCAATAGCTAGGCAAGATTTGTGGGGTAGAGAGAATGCTAGGAAGAAAGGTAGAGGCTGAGGAGTCTCAAACCAGACTCAGAAGAAGCAACATGGGAAGTTCATAGATGAGATAAATAAACCTTGAGGTGACACATAGATGAATAGAAATTGATTAATTTAAGTTTTAAGAACTGGCTGGAAACAAGCCTAAGCTATTGGATGGGAATTTACAACTAATATTAAGTTTCTGTGTGACTATTTGGGGAGCAACAGGTAGAACAGAAAAGTCTCTCTACAGAAAGCCAATTCATAGCACTGGGTCTGGGTGGTAGCTGGCTTGGGCTTCACCATCACTATGCAAATGAGCTCTCTAGCAATGCCTTGGGTAGCTCACCCAATGTGGCCTACAGCAAGAAGTAGGGCCAGTTCCCCTGTTTTTAAGCCCTCAGATTTGGGCCCCCCTCAGTCATATCACCAGGGCCATCTCTACTGTTTGGCCCAGGCAAAGATCAGGGTCCTCTCTCCTGATTACTGTCGGGGGCATATGGGAGCAGTGTAAGCACTCCCACCTTCAGGGCTGATCACCTGTGTACCTGACAACAGAGTCAGCTCCAGTGTGCTGCCCATGAGAAGCAAAGGTTGCTTTCTCATGTACTGTAGCTGGTGAGAGTCAGGGCTAACTCTTCTACTCTTATGACCCCAGGGCTAACTCTCTTACCTGCTGCAGGTGGTAATAGGTAAGGGGGAAGGGCATGTTTCTTTCACCCTGTCACCACATGGTAGACAAGTAGGAGCACTCAACTCTCCTGTCTAATGATCTCAGTTCTGGGATGGCTCATCTGTGTCCCCAACCACAGGGCCATCTCTAGTGTGTTTCCCAGGTGAGGTGCATACCTATGATGAGGAATGGAGTCATCTTTTATTAGTGCATGGGTGAGCTTTCCACTGAGGAGTAGGGCTAACTCACATGCTGCAATATTTGGCAAGGTGTAGAACAATCACCCCTGGGCCAGTGAAGGGATCTGACATAGTTCCAATAATTTCCATGTTAACATCAGTCATGAGCATCACCACAGACCCCAGGTCCAGCAGAAGCATGGATCCAGACATATCCCTCAGCAGCAACTAAAGCCTAGATGCCACCATAATCCTGGAGGCATCAAAGGCTCCTCAGATCAGCACAGCCTTAGTATCATCATGGGCCCTGGATATCAACATGGTCCCAGGTGGCTGGTTATATGCCCAGAATCCACAGAGCTTTCAGTGGCAACTAAAGTCATGGACACCACCGAAACCCCTGTCTCTACATGCCCATACACCCAGACATGGTTCTTTGCAGGGACCTGTGTTGGAAGTCTTGATGGCTCTAGGTGGCAGCACTGGCTACTCAGATCACCATGGCTCTGAGCATAGCATGGTTTTGGATATTGACATGGTCTGAGGTGGCTGACCAGACCATGGTCATCTGCATGGCCTTGGTAAAAGAAGCCCTGGACATCAACAGTATTGAAGAGGATGCCAGAAAGTGGAATGATCTCCCTTGCTCTTAGATTAGGGGGATCAACAAAATGAAGAGACAAAATACTGTTAAATAAGTATTTACTTTTTATAGACATAACTACTACAATTATATAAGTATAAATGTATATTTTCCTTATATTTAGCAATGTAATATAAACTTTCAATAAAGGAAAATGTAAGTTATACTAATTAAGACAAGTTTCTGAAGTATACTGAGAATATATTCACTCAAAATGACCCATTTAGCAAAACTAAAATTCTCTTAAAATGTCACAGGTCCTGGAATATACCATTCATAGGTCAAATGCATGCAAACTTATTGAATATATGTTAGAAAAATATTTACTCAAAAGACATTTACTCATCTTTTAGTATGTTTGCAGTAACTAGTGTTACCAGAGATGAAGATGTTTTCAAACTATTTATTAGGTGTTGTCATAATTAAGACAAGTGTTTCTTGAAGCAAACAAGCTGATTTTACTTTACCAGTCAAAACTTTTGAACTAGAGGTGAATTTTAATGAGCCCCTCCTGGATCCATTGTGGAATTGTGGATGTCAAGTCTTGTGTAGTCAGTCAAGAGCCCTTTGAGTTTCTGAGGGCAACACTATGTTATGTTCAAGGAACTATTTTGCAGGAATTCTACTCAACCTTTGCTTCTTGCAATATACCTGGTTCCTCTTCTGCAATGTTATTTGCACTACATGGAGAGCAGATATGACACAGATATATAAGCCTGAGAAATTAATGGAGTACATGAGCTATTAATATTAAAGGTTATAATTAGAATTTGGACTCATGATATTGAAAAGGAGAATAGAATAATTCCTAATACACTGGAAAATCAGAACCAAACCCTAAAATACAAAAAGAGAAGGGAGGTTGCCCATTCAGAAATGCTACAAAATTGCTTTCTTTTCTTCTAATAGTAACATTATATTATTGTCATTCAAATAAAACCATTCATTCATTGTGTACTCAATAGGGAGAAACAAATATGTTTATTAACTGTTATTATAACATGCATGTCACATATGTTCATAATTTATATTTAAAATGAAGAGGTAATTGAAACTAATGTGCATCTACTTAACTATGTATATATCAACCTATCATCTATCTACATATCATATCTATCTCTCATCTATCTGTCTATCTATCTATCTATCTATCTATCTATCTATCTATTATCTGTATGTCGGTATATATCTCTAACTAGAAATAAAGAAATATGGATAAAGCTAGAATATTTCATTTGGTGATTTGACTATTGAGGGATTATTAAAAAGTAGATTATCGTATGTCTAATTAGGAGTTTTATAGGGAGCAGAGCCATAGGTATGAATTTAAGACTTCAATATTTTGACAGAAAAGGTTAAAAGAGATAGTATGAGGAGTATAGAAAACTTAGCTTAGAGTGAATGCAAATCAACCTAATAAAGTCTGTTTCTTCAAGAGTCATTTTTCACAATAAACACTTAAGAGCCAGGACAAGTTTTTTCTCAGATATATCCATAAAACATTCAATCATGGTAGGAGGGGAAATCACACTTGAAATCCATGGATAGGGGAAAGGAACTGTGCTTATTTTCATGTCCCTTCTTTTTTATGTTTTCCATTATTCCAGTTACAACACAGAAACTATTACTGAACTTTCATGCTGTGCTTGTATCTTATTAAATATGAAGTTTCTGTGTGGCCAAGTAAGAAAGAAAAACTTGTAATTTTCACTAAGGTTTTTATTCTGAGTCCAGTTTGTGTTGGAATATTTTGAGGGTAAGTATTTGCAGAATAATTCATTATCAGCTAAGACAAGATGGAATGTAGCAGCAGAGACTGTGAAGTAGGTGGTGCCATTAGCTAGGATGAGATAGTAAACTACATAGATGAATCAGTGGGTGATGGTATCTGGTGCAAAGACTGATGACTTGAGTTAAATTCCTTGTAAAAGTAGGAAGCTGACCCCTACAAGCTGTCGACGGCAAAATGCCATATATAGCTTTTATTATGTCATTCCATCTAGCTTCAATAATATGAAGTATAAGATTAAATATTAATTCAATGGTCATTAATTTATTATCATACTCTGGTGGATTAAATTTAGTTTCTTTGTTTCAAGCAACTTCATTCAGGCATTTTTTTGAATACTCAAAGACTATAGACATTTTTGGACCTTTGCTCAATAAATTCTAATTATATTCAGGGAATTTATGCCAGTTTCTCAGGGCAGCTCTAAAGCACATGGACTTTAGGGCTAATGAATCTAATTCATCTTATGGCCTGGACTTAGCAAATTCCTACTGCTGTCCTAGGAGAAGCTAACCCTTGGTGAGTATTGTTCTTGGCTGTCCAAGAGGAAACTGAGCAGAGAGAATCTACTGTGAGCAACAGAGATAAGTGACTTCTACTTAAATGTACATTTACTTGAATATTGCACTTCTTAGCCTATAATTGACAGGGAAGTAAACAAGCAAGTACCAAACTCAAGCAGAAGTGGGTGGAAGAGTAGCTGAATGCTTTCAAAACCTGGAGTCATCAAGAAAGGGAGTGGAAAGGAGGGTAAACGATCAAACTCCGATGCCAGAATTTGCAGCACAGAGGTTTTATGCTGGTAGTCACAAGAGTTAGATTTTGGTATACTAGCCTAGTTCACCACAGGTGCTTAGCCAGTGGAAGCTAACTTCTGCTTCGCTACCAGCAGGAGAAAATGAACTCACCAGTCGAAATATCTGACATTAAGAAAACCCATAAATTAATTAAGCAATTGCAAACTCTATCTTCACATCAAACACAGAGAAATATTTATTTTGGAAAATATTCACCCTTGTAAAAATGTAAGTAACTCTCTTTGATAGAATGAGCATCTCTGCCTCCTTAGGAGACTGCACATGAACGTACAGCAGCCTTTGTTAAAATGCAGCAAATACGTGAGGTTCCCAGCAAAGCAGTTGGGACACTATGAGCAGCGAGTCATAGAAAGAGTGATACAGAGAAGTGCTTTCCATATTAGAAGCTGTATTCACATTTTAAAATATTCTATAAGTTCAAAAAACTGAGTCAGGCTATCCTGACTCAATTTAACAAATGGTTAAAAAAAATCCCAATGTGATTCTAATGAAAATAAATAATATTATTGACTTTTCAGTTGAATGATTTAACTGACAGTCACCCACCCAAGGACTCTGTTATCTTTTGATGTTTTTACTTCTACTCAGACTACTTTATTGAAAATGAAGTTCCTCAGGGCACCTTTAACATCTTTATTTCGAAGGGTATAAATCAGAGGGTTGAGTAATGGGGTAACAAAGGTGTAGACCAGGGCGATTTGGCGGTCCTCATCCTCTGAGGTGCTGGAGCGAGGCCTCAGGTACACCAGGCTACAACACCCATACTGTAACAAGACCACAGTGAGGTGGGAGGAACAGGTGGAAAAGGCCCGCTGGCGGCCTTCTGCGGAGCGCATGTGCAGAATGGTGGAAGCAATGAACACATAGGAGATGCAAATCAACAGGAATGGAACTGTTAGCACCAGGATGCCCACAACATAGAGGACTGCCTGATGTACATGGATGTCAGCACAGGCCAGCCGCAGGACGGGAGGCACGTCGCAGAGGAAATGGTTGATTTCCCTGTGATGTCCACAGAACGGCAAGGTGAAAATTAAGGCAGTGAGTTGCAGGGAAAGAAAGAGTGCTAGGCCCAAGGAACCCAGCACCATTTGGACGCACAGATTTCGGGTCATGATGAGGCTGTAGTGCAGAGGGTGACAGATGGCCACATAGCGGTCATAGGCCATGACTGCCAATAGAAAGCAGTCAGTGCTTCCCAGAGTTACAAAGAAGAACATTTGTGTTCCACAACTAGCTAATGATATGGGCTTTTGGGCCCCAAAGATGTTAGAAAGCATCAAGGGCACCACATCTGTGGTGTAGCAGATTTCCAGGAGAGACAGGCTGCCCAGGAAGAAATACATGGGAGTATGGAGGGCACTGTGCGTGAACACCACCCAGATGATGGCGGTGTTGCCACAGAGGATCATCACATAGAGCAGGAGGAAAAGGGTGAAGAGCAAAGCCTGGAATTCAGGAACATTGGTGAGCACACGGAACACGAACTCAGGGGACCCCGATTGGTTAAGTACAGGTTTCCTGGCCAGTATGTCTTCTGGAAAAAAGGTAGGTGAGGTGGGGTGGGGCTCTCTCATTTACTGGGTTGTTTCGAGACTGAGGAAAAGCAAGGGCAGAGTTTTGCTTCGTGGTTTACTTCTTCCCACTCTATGCTAAGACCAAGGTCCTCCCAACTCCCCCGCAGGTCCAGGAAGGTGATCGACCAAGCTGAGAAGGCTCCCACAGAGCCCTGTCCATGCAGAAGAATCCAGAGCCCAGCACCATTGTCCTTTTGCTTCTCAGTCAGCCCTCCTTTGTTGGCCACATTCAGAGAGACGGGTTTGGTCGCATGATCCATCAGTCCCATTCCAACTGGGGTTGGTGATCTCCCATTAGTTCTGTCCCACCGTCTCCATGAGTGAACGCACCCCTCTAGTTCCTGACTTTCTCCTTCATGTTCTCGCTCCTTCTGCTCGCTCATCAGGTACCTTGGGAGCTCAGTCCAGTGCTTCCAATGTGGGGCTCAGTCACCTTCCCCATCTGTCGCCAGATGGAGTTTCCCTCACGGTCCTGACTTTCTTTCTCATGTTCTCTCTCCTTCTGCTCCTCATCAGGACCTTGGGAGCTCAAGTCCGGTGCTCCAATGTGGGGCTCTGTCATTTTCTTCATCTATCGTCAGGTGGAGGTTCTATGGTGATATGCAAGAAATTCATCAGTATGGCTATAGGAACTGGCCTTTTCAGGCTCCCTCTCCTCAGCTGCCCAAGGAACTAACTGGGGGCGTCTCCCTGAAACCTGGGAACCCCTCTAGGGTCAAGTCTCTTGACAACCCTCAGGTAGCTCCTTAAATTAAGATATATGCTTCCCTGCTCTCATATCCACCCTTCCTATATCCCAAGCACCCCATTCCTCCGAGCTCCCCCCATTCTCCCCTTCACACTTTTCTCTCCCCATCTTCCCTTGGCCCAGTCTCGCCCAACCCTCAAGTTCCCAATTTTGCCTGGCGATCGTGTCTACTTCCAATATCCAGGAGGATTACTATATCTTTTTTTGGGATGTTCACCTTCTTATTATCTTCTCAAGGATCCCAAATTTATAGGTCGATGTCCTTTAATTATGGCTAGAAACCGATTATGAGTGAGTACATCCCATGTTCATCTTTTTGGGTCTGGGTTATCCTCACTCAGAATAGTGTTTTCTATTTCCATCCATTTGCCTGCAAAATTCAAGATGTCATTGTTTTTTACCGCTGAGTAGTATTCTAGCATGTATATATTCCACAGTTTCTTCATCCATTCTTCCACTGAAGGGCATCTAGGTTGTTTCCAGGATCTGGCTATTACAAATAATGCTGCTATGAACATAGATGAGCATATGCTTTTGTTGTATGATTGGGCATCTCTTGGGTAGATTCCCAATAGTGGAATTGCTGGGTCCTGGGGTAGGTTGATCCCGAATTTCCTGAGAAACCGCCACACTGCTTTCCAAAGTGGTTGCACAAGTGTGCATTCCCACCAGCAATGGATGAGTGTACCCCTTACCCCACAACCTCTCCAGCAAAGGTTATTATTGGTGTTTTGGATTTTAGCCAATCTGACAGGTGTAAGATGATATCTCAAAGTTTGTTTTGATTTGCATTTCCCTGATAGCTAGGGAGGTTGAGCATGACCTTAAGTGTCTTTTGGCCATTCGAACTTCTTCTGTTGAGAGTTCTCTGTTCAGTTCAGCGCCCCATTTTTTAATTGGGTTAATTGGCATTTTACCGTCTAGTCTCTTGAGTTCCTTATATATTTTAGAGATCAGACCTTTGTCAGTTGCAGGGTTGGTAAAGATCTTTTCCCAGTCAGTAGGCTGCCTTTGTGTCTTAGTGACAATGTCCTTTGCTTTTACAGAAGCTGCTCAACTTCAGGAGGTCCCATTTATTCAATGTTGCCCTTAAAGTCTGTGCAGCTGGGGTTATGCATAGGAACGTGTCCCTGTGCCCATTTGTTGTAGAGTACTTCCCACTTTCTCCTCTATCAAGCTCAATGGTTCAAATTAAGATTGAGGTCTTTAATCCATTTGGACTTGAGTTTTGTGCATGGTGATAGATATGGACTCTACTTTCATTCTTCTACAGGTTGACATCCAGTTATGCCAGCACCATTGTTGAAGATGCCCTCTTTCTTCCATTGTGTACTTTTGGCTCCTTTATCAAAAATCAGGTGTTCATAGGTTTGTGGTTAAGATCCGGTGTCTTCTATACGATTCCATTCGGTCAACTTCTCTGTTATTATGCCAATACCAAGCCGTTTTCAATACTGTAGCTTTGTAATAGAGTTTGAAGTCAAGGGATGGTAATGCCTCCAGAAGTACCTTTATTGTATAAGATTTTTTTGGCTATCCTGGGGTTTCTGCTTGTTTTCCATTAGTAAGTTGATTATTGTCCCTCTCAATCTCTGTGAAGAATTTAATGGGACCTTGATTGGGATTGCATTGACTCTATAGATTGCTTTTGGTAGAATGCATTTTACTATGTTTGCTCCTCCCAATCCGACAGCAGAGGAGATTCCTTGCCATTTTCTGGTATCCTTCTTCAACTTCTCTTTCTTCAAAGGGGGACTATAGTTCTTTGTCAAATTAAGATCCTTCACTTCATTGGTTAGCGATACTCCCAGATATCTTATGCGATTGTGGCTATTGTGAAAGGTGATACTTCTCTGATTTCCCTCTCTGCTTCCGTTATCCTTTGTGTATAGGAGGGCGTACTGATTTTTTTGGAGTTTGATCTTGTATCCTGCCACGTTACTGAAGGAGGTTTATCCGCTGTAGGAGTTCTTTGGTGGAGTTTTTGGGGTCGCATTATGTATACATATCATATCATCTGCAAATACCTGAAAGTTTAACTTCTTCCTGTTCCCAAATGAATCCCCTGATTCCCTTATGTTGTCTTATTGCTATTGCTAGAACTTCAAGCACTATATTGAAGAGATAAGGAGAGAGTGGACAGCCTTGGTCGTGTCCTGAATTTAGTGGGATAGCCTTGAGTTCTCCTCCGTTTAATTTGATGTTAGCTGATCGGCTTGCTGTAAATAGCTTTATTATATTAGGAATGACCCTTGTATCCCTAATCTCTCCAAGACCCTTTATCATAAAAGGGTGCTGAATTTTGTCAAATGCTTTTTCAGCATCTAATGAGATGACCCATATGGTTTTTTTCCTTCAGTTTGTTTATATGATGGATACATTATAGATTTCGTATGTGAACCAGCCCTGCATCTCTGGGAATGAAAGCCTACTTGCTCGTAAGTGATATTTTTCTAATTGTGTTCTTGGATGCTTCCCGTTTGCCGGATTATTTTATTGAGAATTATTGGCGTCCATGTTCATGAGTGAGATTGGCCTGTAATTTCTGCTTGACTTGGTTGAGTCTTTGTGTGTTTAGGTATCAGGGTAAACGTAGCCTTCAACTAGAAGGTATATTTGGGGCAGATGACTCTGTGTTTCTATATATGAAATACCTTAAGGAGTATAGGTATTAGGTCTTTCTTGGCAAGTTCTTGGTAGAATTCCGCATTGAAACCATCTGGTCCTGGCCTCGTGTTGTGGTAGGGAGGTTTCTGCCATAAAAAATACAGTTTCTAAGTCTTCGCGACTAACAGGACGATTTAGAGCATTTCACCTGGTGTCTGCTGGTTGTAACCTTTGGTATATGGTATTTTATCTAAAAACTGTCCATATTCTTTTACATTTTCCAATTTGGTGGCATACAGGGCTTTTGTAGTAAGATCTACATAATTTTCTGAATTTCCTCTTGTGTCTGTGGTCTATGTGCCCCCTTTCATTATCTGATCTTGTTAATTTGCGTGTTCTCCCTCTTGCCGTTTGATTAGTTTTGGCTAAGGGTTTGTCCATCTTGTTGATTTTCTCCAAGAACCAGCTTCTTGTTTCATTGATTCTTTGGATTGTTTTCTGTGTTTCTATTTGTTGATTTCTGCCCTCAGTTTGGATTATTTCCAGTCTTCTACTACTTCTCCTAGGTGAGTCTGCTTCTTTTTTTTCCAGAGCTTTCAGGTTGTGCTGTTAAGTCACCAATGAGTGCTTTCTCCGTTTTCTTTAAGTGGGGCACTTAGTGCTATGAACTTTCCTCTTAGCACTGCTTTCATTGTGTCCCATAGGTTTGAGTATGTTGTGTCTTTGTTTTCATTAAATTCAGAAAGACTTTAATTTCTTTCTTTATTTACTTCCTTGACCCAGCTGTGTTTCAGAGTTTGACTGTTCAGTTTCCATGAGTTTGTGGGCCTTCTGGGGGTAGCATTGTTGTTGAATTCTAATTTTAATCCATGGTGATCCGATAAGACACAGGTGGTTACTAATATTTTTTTGTAACTGTGGAAGTTTGCTTTGTTACCAAGTATATGGTCAATTTTCGAAAAGGTTCCATGAGCCGCAGAGAAGAAGGTATATTCTTTCCTATTTGGGTGGAATGTTCTATAGATGTCTGTTAAGTCCATTTGGTTCATTACCTCCATTAAGTCTTTCAATTCTCTGTTAGGTTTCTGTCTGATTGACCTGTCCATTGGTGAGAGAGGAGTGTTGAAGTCTCCAACTATTAGTGTGTGTGGTTTGATGGCTGCCTTGAGTTCTAGAAGTGTTTCTTTTACATAAGTGGGAGCTTTTATATTAGGGGCATAGATATTCAGGATTGAGACTTCATTCTGAAGGATTTTTCCTGTTATGAGTATAAAGTGTCCCTTTCCATCTCTTCTGATTGATTTTAGTTTGAAGTCAACTTTGTTGGATAATTAGTATGGGCCACAACCCGCTTGTTTCTTAGGGCCATTTGCTTGATAAACCTTTTCCCAAACCCCTTTACTTCTGAGTAGGTGCCTGTCTTTGTGGTTGAGGTGTGTTTCTTGTAAACAGCAAAATGTTGGATTCTGTTTTCGTATCCAGTCTCTTAGCCTGTGCCTTTTTATAGGTGAATTGAGTCCATTGATATAAGTGATATTAATGACCAGTGGTTGTTAACTTCAGTCATTTTTAGTAGTAGAGTTTGTGTGGTTCCCTTCTTCTAGTTGTGCTGGTGAAGGGTCGCTAGATGCCTGAGTTATTGTCGGCGTTGTTGGACTCCTTGGTTTGTGATTTTCCTTCTATTACTTTCTGCAAGGCCTGGATTTGTGGCTGCGTATTGTTTAAATCTGTTTTTGTCCTGGAATATCTTGTTTTCTCCATCAATGGTGAATGCAAGCTTTGGCTGGGTATAATAGTCTAGGCTTGCATCCATGTTCCCTAAGTGTCTGTAGCACAATCTATCCAAGCTCTTCTGGCTTTCATGGTTTCCATGAGAAATCAGGTGTAATTCCTGATAGGTTTTCCCTTTATATGTTACTTGACCTTTTTCCTTTTGCAGCTCTTAATATCTGTTCTTTATTCTGTATGTTTTGTGTTTTGATTATTATATGGGCGTGGGGATGCTTTCTTTTGATCCAGTCTATTTGGTGTTCTGTAGGCTTCTTGTACCTTCATAGGAACATCCTTTCTTTAGGTTGGGGAAGGTTTTCTTCTATAATTTTGTTGAATATGTTTTCTGGGCCTTTGAGTTGTAATTCTTCTCTCCTTCTTCTACCCCAATTATTCTTAGGTTTGGTCTTTTCATGGTGTCCCAGATTTCCTGAATGTTTTGTGTTAAGAATTTGTTAGATTTGTTTAGTTCTTTAATCTGTGAGTTTATTTCCTCTATAGTATCTTCAGAGTCCGAGATTCTTTCTTCCATCTCTTGTATTCGGTTGGAAATACTTGTCTCTGAAGTTTCTGTTCGTTTACTCAGAGTTTCCATTTCCAGTCGTCCCTCAGATTGTGTTTTCTTCAATACCTCCATTTCATTTATCAGGTCTTGTACTGTTTCCCTTACCTGTTTAATTGCTTTTTCTTGTTTTTCTTGTTTTTTCTTGGGTATCTTTGAGAGATTTATTTATTTCGTCTACCTTTTTGTTTGTCATCCTCCATTTCTTTATGGCAGTTTTTACCTCCTGTTTTAAGGTCCTCCTATCTATTTTCATAAAGTACTGTTTAATGTCGGTTTCTTCTATATCTTCTGGGGTAGGGGTGTTCAATTCTTGTTTGTTTCGGATGTCTGGCTTGTGGTGATGTCATGTTGCCTTTCATGTTGTTGGAGGAGCTCCTGCATTGGCGCTGCCCCTACTACTTCCTTCGGTGTTTGTGGTGTCCCCTAAGAATGATGGATCCTCCTGCAGACTGTGAGGTCCCCTTGCAGGCCAAGCAGCTCTCAGACAAAGGCCTACCCTTGCTCCGGGCAGTCAAACTGAAGGAGGGGACCTCCCACCGGCCTGGGTGCACTCAATTCCAGGTCCCCAGAGCCCAAACAGGCTGAGCTGTGGGATTTTGTGGCCCCAAAGACGGGAGGATGAGGCAGGGGGAGGGGGGGAGGATTCTGGGTGCAAGCTGGGAAGGGACAGGAAGAGAGAGGCGGTATCCGGGGAGAATAACCCCTGCAGGAAGAGCAGGAAGTGTGCTGGTGGCAGGGGGAGTTGTGGAGAGTCGGTGGTCCCTCTCCGGGCAGCTGCCGCGGTTCGGGCACTCACTCCTCACTCACCCCAAAGAACGATGGATCCTCCTGCAGACTTTCAGGTCCCCTTGCAGGCCAAGCAGCTCTCAGACAAAGGCCTACCTTGCTCCGGGCAGTCAAATGAAGGAGGGGACCTCCCACCGGCCTGGGTGCACTCAATTCCAGGTCCCCAGAGCCCAAACAGGCTGAGCTGTGGGATTTTGTGGCCCCAAAGACGGGAGGATGAGGCAGGGGGAGGAGGGGGAGGATTCTGGGTGCAAGCTGGGAAGGGACAGGAAGAGAGAGGCAGTATCCGGGGAGAATAACCCCTGCAGGAAGAGCAGGAAGTGTGCTGGTGGCAGGGGGAGTTGTGGAGAGTCGGTGGTCCCTCTCCGGGCAGCTGCCGCGGTTCGGGCACTCACTCCTCACTCACCCCAAAGAATGATGGATCCTTCTGCAGACTGTGAGGTCCCCTTGCAGGCCAAGCAGCTCTCAGACAAAGGCCTACCTTGCTCCGGGCAGTCAAATGAAGGAGGGGACCTCCCACCGGCCTGGGTGCACTCAATTCCAGGTCCCCAGAGCCCAAACAGGCTGAGCTGTGGGATTTTGTGGCCCCAAAGACGGGAGGATGAGGCAGGGGGAGGGGGAGTACTTAAAGTGAGCTTCAATTCCAATTTTCGGAGATGAATACACAATAAAAATTCTGACGTATTTTTCCTTAGATATCTTCATTAGTAATGGAGATGCTTATCTATGGGAAAATTCCAGGTAAAATCAATATATTTGTCAGCCCAATTTACATTTATCAATTTGTTTTAGCATTTTAATTTAACTGAGAAATGCTCAAATTTTACTTGTATGTAAAAGGGTACATTTTGTATATATCTTTAAAATGTACAAAGATATATTGTTGATACGTTTAAAATTATATAAGTGGCTTCACTGTTCACATTTAGTACATATTCTTCTCATATAGGACATGTACAGATAGTAGTGTACATGCAAAGCCCAAGTAACGATCTTAACTATTTTTGCAATAAAACTAATTCACTGGCCGGGCGGTGGTGGCGCACGCCTTTAATCCCAGCACTCGGGAGACAGAGGCAGGCGGATCTCTGAGTTCGAGGCCAGCCTGGTCTACAAGAGCTAGTTCCAGGACAGGCTCTAGAAACTACAGGGAAACCCTGTCTCGAAAAACAAACAAACAAACAAAAAAACTAATTCACTGCTAAGATGAACATACACAATAAAATTATACAGACATTTTCCTTTTCCTTTAATCTTTTTGTATCTAAATGGTAATCATTTTTTTTGGCCTTCATCATTGCAGATTATCTATGTTTCAATCCCATATGTAATGATGATGTGTGTACTTTATTGTACCTGGCTCCCACACCATAACTGCGACCGATGCTCAGGTGTCTTTTGCAGTTCTGTGCAGCAATATTCTTCTTCCCGTAGCATTGTCATGCCTACATCGTGGCCCTGCTCTAATTTTCATGAAACATTCCCTTCATATTCAGGTTGGACCTCATGTCAAGCTAGCAGTCATCATCATTCTGATCTTTTATGACATATAAATTTTATATATTTCCCCTAATTTGACTTTTTTTTCTGGATTTTCTACTCTGACCCAAACCTTTTCAACTAAGATAAAAATTTACATGACAATGAATTTAACAGAGTTGTGTTATGGTTAGCGGAATATTACCTGATATGAATCAGTGACAAAGAAACCAAAATGTAGTAGCAAATTGAATTATACATGAAAATTATATGAGACAACGTAAAGATAATTTTATGTGTATAACATATTAGATAATAATTTTGGATTAAACATTTTCACATTTGATTGCAACTGAATTAAAAAATAAGGTATAAATAGAGTGTTATATAGTTTTTAAAAGAGATTGTTTAAAAAAATCTCTACACCAAGCTGTAGTGATTTGTGTTCTAAAGTAATAGAAAAACAGTCTGAGATTTACAAGGACATGGGAATATATCTGGCTAATTGTAATCAAAGCAACTTTTCAATAACTACTGTAAGTTTCTAAGTACTTAATTGATATATATAACTCCAGACGAGGAAATGATAAAACAAAACAATGTTTTGAAGAATCACACATAAAATACACATTTTTTTATAAATTGTTAATGCAAAATTGTGAAAAGCAAAAAAATAAATTGGCAGTAACCAGAAAACATATATGATATAAAACTTATTTGTATTACAATATATATGTGAAAGTATGTATTGTACATATATATATATACATATATATTCTACAAATGTAAAATTACCTCATATATTTAAACCCAAAATTTATTTAATTAGGAAGGCCACAAAAATGAAATTATGCAAATTTTCTCCATCTAAACCAAGAATATTCAGAAGCTATTATGATGCGACTAACTAGGCCCCTATATTTCAGAAAAATCATACATAGTTGAAGACTTAGAAAAATGTGTTATACAATGCAAACAGTCAAAAAGAAAAAAAACATCATTACATTTTATGGTAAAAGAATGCTGAAAATAAACAAAAATGACTGTTTCACTATGTATAAGTTGAAATCAGGCTTATGTTCTCTAAGAGACACAGTATATATAAGCAATGTACACCCAAGGGAATGCTTTCTGTTTTGTTTTGTTGTTTTTTCCAGGCAGTATCTCTATATTGACTCACTTTAAACTGACAGAGATTCACCTGCCTCCACCTCCTGTGTGTTGTGATTAAAGGCATGTGCCACTACTGCCAGGCTAACATCACCTTTACAATTGTGATTTATTCAGTCTCTAGTTCCTAGCCATCAAGCAGTATTGTTCATGGGCTCCTTCTCATGCACATATATCTCTGTGTGAAATTCAAACACTTTTCTCCATTATTTAACAGTCTCTGAAAGCCCACTGCTTGCAGTTTTCATCCTCAATAGTCTATGACTTTCGTGGAGACTGTGTATGGAGACCACCACAACCTTACCATCATCCTCATATGAGGAATACACTTTTTTATAAGTATCTGTATTGCCTCTTGAGAGTCTGATGCTTGATGTAATCAATTTCTGTCAAAGCTAGTTTGATAAACATTTTAGTTACTGTTATATTAAATTCTACAAGGCCATAGGGTATGTGTTCTGATCATTTTTACATTTCTACCTGTTTATTTAGTTTTGTTTGACCTAAATCTTATTCATTGGTTAATTTCATTTTTTTAAACCAGATTTAAAGGCAAATATTAAGTGATGCCCTGTACAACCCAATTATGCTATAATTATTTTAGACCACACAGACTGTGACTTCTTCCTTAACAATGCTTATTCTGTTTATGTTTTTCTGATATACATAGTATATTAAACTCAGGTGAGATCACTGATTATTCATTGATCCCTGATCAATGGACAGTGGAAAGTGCAAAAATAAAATTTTGAAGTATTTGTTGCACCAATAAGTTTTAAAGACTGTACATTGCAGCGTTTCCCTGGTCATCACGTTTCCTCTACTCTGGTGACAGGTATGCCATTTGTGAACATTTTGATAAGCTTATCCCTACCTCAACTGCCTGACCATTACAACTTACCAGCAAATAAAACAAACAGGCAAACATTAGCTGAGTCTAAACTATTAACTCAAGTCTTGGTCACAAGTGAGAAAACAAAAAATCATGATTGCTAAACTTAGCTTCATAAGAAAACACAAATTAAAATAGAGAAATTTAAAGACGCTAGGAACTAAATTCTAAATTGTTTCTTTTTCTCCTTTTTCCTTTCTTTCCTTCCTTTCTTCTTTCCTTTCTTCCTTGCTTTCTTTTCCTTCCTTCCTTGCTTTCTTCCTTTTTTTTCCTTTTCTGTTTTTTCTTTCCTTTTGGGTTTCCTTGAGACAGGGTATCTCTCTGTAAACCTGGCCATCCTGGAACTCTCTCTAGACCAGGTTGACTTCAAACTCAGAGATCCTCTTGCATCTGCCTCCTAAGTGCTGAGATTAAAGATATGGACCATCACCATTCAGTTTAAATTAGGTAATTTAGAACAAGAATTTCCTGCCTTTCTTTGGAAATGAGAAGTATAGTGGTTAATTTGAAAAAAATGACTTATATTTTTAAAGATTTACAGTACATGCTACCACGATATTATTTTGTTAGGAAATGGTGCAATTAATCTAACATAACATTTCAACATGGGAATTATAATTCTTTTTTTTTCTTTTTTTTATGGTTTATTTTTTATATTTAAAAATTTCCATCTCCTTCCCTCCTCCTCCCCCCTCCCTCCCCTCCTCCTCCCCCTTCCCTCCCCTCCTTCTCCCCCTTCCCTCCCCTCCCCTCTACCCATACCTCCCCTCCCTCCCTCTCAAGGCCAAGGAGCCAAAAGGGTTCCCCACTCTATGCTAAGACCAAGGTCCTCCCAACTCCCCCCAGGTCCGGGAAGGTGATTGACCAAGCTGAGAAGGCTCCCACAGAGCCCGTCCATGAAGAACAATCAGAGCCCAGAGCCATTGTCCTTTGCTTCTCAGTCAGCCCCCGCTGTTGGCCACACTCAGAGAGACGGGTTTGGTCGCATGATCCATCAGTCCCATTCCAACTGGAGTTGGTGATCTCCCATTAGTTTGTTTCAGTGATATGCCGAAAATGCAGATGACCTAAGATTTAACCTGACCTTATCATGTATGTGGTACTAAAAAATTAAATCATGCATCACAACTCTGTGCTCCATGTCTATAAATGCAAATAATGTATATTTTAACAACTCTTTTGTGGTCCATAATTTAATCTGACATTCATGATTATTCACTTTCAGTTATAAGCATTGTAGAAATTGTATTTATTTTATTATTTGTTGGAAGTAAATTGCTATGAAGGAAATGGAGTCTTTTACATACTCCCTCACCAGTTTCAAATTCATTTCATTCCATTTGCTGTCTAAGGAAACTCACCAAAGTACAAGTTGATTTTGCTGCTGAGGTGTTGCTGCCACGTATGATTAAAGGAGCTCCTCTAGAGAAACATTGGCAGTCTTCAAACAGGTGAATAGAGAATGATAGTCCACAAGGTTTTGGGTTAAAATCTTAGAGATGGGATAAGAAGAGGGCATGGTGCCTTTTTAAAGTCATTGTGACAGTAGGAAGTGTTCTTCATATTCTGACAATCAGGAGAAAAGTGATTCCTTAGAAATCAATGGTTGGGGTAGAATTGAGTGAGAAGGAAATCCATGAGAATGATAAAAAATAATCCAAGTTTTAAGTTCTGAGAAGACGTATATCTTCCTCAACAACATAGAATAGATTCTGATATAATTGCTGAGTCCATTCTTGACTGATCTAGTCAAATCTCTTAGTGTCCTTTATGGAATCTTTACAAAATTAATGAGTCCCTGAAGAGGCAAATCCCTGGTGGTATCCCTTAAACTTAATATATCTAGGATGAGACAAAGATTAAGGAGGAACTTTTCAGTGTGGTCACTATAAAAATTGTTCCCTTGGGATTCCAGGCAGGGATCTGTAATTCCTGTCTGACACCCAACAGGGAATTGATGGATATAGGGTCCAGGTAAGATATCCCAAGAGAGTTTCTGAAGACAGATACCCATTTGTGCTTCAGACCTTGAAGCATGTGTAACATACTTACCCAACACCGGCCCAGACTTTCTGGAGATCCAAGATATTATTTTTGTTCTAGCATGTGGCAATTGTTATCCTCATCACATAAGGAAGTTCATAAGTGGAAATTCTCATCTTTGGTGGGAGATATTAGATTCCATTAACACCATAAGTTTGTTAGCTTTTAAATGCAATAAACTGTGGCTTTTTTCAAAAGCAGAGTGTGCATTTTTAAATGGTCTTTTTCTTTGTAGTCTTTGGTACAATTTTTCCTTTCTTAATCAAGTTTCCTTCTGTTGATTTTTTTGAAATTTTTTTCTCACTCCCAGTGACATTATGGAGGTTAGAGAAGAATATAGGATATCCTATTCTACTTCATTCACTTGATAAGAAGCTGGAGCTATGCTCATGTCAAAAATCCCCAGAAATCGCACAGCATTAGGGTTACAGGCATGCACAGCATGCCAGATTATGACACGAGTTCTAGGAATTTGAACACAGTTCCTCACGCTTTCACAGCAAGGGCTGCTCTTACCTACAAAGCCATCTCTCCACACAAACTTCTCTAATCTTCAAAGCATTTATTAGAACTGATAACTTTACCCTAACTCTTAGTATAATCATATTTTTCTTATTTGTTTCTTTTCACCTCTTCCCACATGTTCTTTATTATGGATGCTATTACTTTTATATTTGTATACCTAAGCTATTTCATAGCCATGATCCATAATTCATATTTTTTTCAGTATATCACAAAATTTTTTGAATGATAGTATGGGCAGGTTTGGTTATTAAGGCAAATTAGTAATCACATAGCTACTCTGCTATGGAAAGAAGAGTTAAAATCTACCATTTTAGTAGGAAAAACTCAATATTGAAAATTATGTTAATTTTGTAAAGGGTCATACTTACAGTCTAGCAGTATGCTAATTATTCCTATATGCATGAACTTCTTTAGATATTGCAAAGATTTCTAATCCAACACATGTGAAACTCAAACGCACATCCCTTTTTAAAAATAGTACAGAAAATTTAACCCAAGTCCCCCTAGAACATCTTTCTCACTTTCCCCACCTTTTGCATCCGATTCTCTCACAGCTTTTCCATATCAATAACTGAATCCTTATTATTAACTTATACAGATCAACCTTATTTTGGCAAGCATTTACCCTACATCCAGTCTACAAATTTTTCTAGAGTTGGATCTCTTTCACATATACAAACATGATGACTTTCTGCTAGAGCTGCAGTGAGAAGCTTGAATCACCCACCCCTCTTAGACAGGAGGGTTTTTCATCAGTCTACAGAGTGGTTTGTTAAAAATGAGAGCCTGATAATCCTACCCCTCTGTTCAAAATTATGCTGTGACTTTGTATTTAACAAGGAATTAAAAATAAGTTTTTTATTAACTTTTTTATTTCAGAAATTAAAGATGACATTTTGGAGAGGTGGATTTTATATTACAACTGAATGATATTTGTAAAAACCAGTGTTTTATAATACATTCCCCTGCTACAAACAATATTTGATTGTGGTACTCTAATGTAAAAACAAAACCAAACAACCTATCTGATCTGGCGGTTTGTGTTTTCTTTTAAAATAAGTTTTTATTTACTAAAGTGATAAGTAATTCACGGGCTTCATGGGGCTACATTCATTGATTTAGGAGCAAAAACTTTTCAAATGTCAAGTTCATGCACAATCTTAGTCCTTTCCATTTGACATGTCATTACAAAAAAATACTTCCAGCTTTATACAATTTTCTCTATGGTCTGGAAATGTCTCCAGAATATTGATTCTGAGGAATCTCTGACCTCTCACCCTACCATTATACCCTATGATATTTTCTCTTCTATGTTATCCTCAACAGCTTTCTTGCTGTAACACGAGGAGCAGCAGGGAGTCCCGAGAGTGATGAGATGCATGTGTGTAAGTGCAACATTGCCTATTTGTAGTCCAGCTTGTTCATTCTACTAATGTATTACTTTGAAAAATTTTATAGTTTCTATTTATATGAGTCCCCCTATCTATAAATTGAGGATAACAGTAGTCTGAGCCTCCTAAAACAATTGCAAGGATTAAAATGTTTCAAAACATAAGGTTTTAATAGGTATTAGTAATTAACAACACAAATGTTCTTTATTACCTCCAACTTCATTACTGCCATTACCACAACAGCATAGCCACAATCATCACTTCCACCATAATCATAAATATTAGTTATCATGACCTCCACCGTTATGTAACCACCACTACCACCAACATCACCAACACCACTACCAACACCATTGTCATCACTGTTTTTTAGAGACAGTGTTTGTTTGTGTAGCCCTGGATGTCCTGGAACTATCTCTGTAGACCAGGCTGATCTTGAACTCACAAAGATCCTTCTAGCTATGCTACCCAAGTGCTTGGATGAAAGGCATGCACCATTATAGCCTGGCTACTGTCATCATTCTTAAGATTTGTGATATGGCAAAAACACCGCCATTATTCTCCTATTCCTTTCTTTGTGCTCTGCCATAGACTATTTGTCTATCTCTGTGTAAGATACTAAATGCACACAGCTGGGACAAGTATAAGACAATGTAGGTTAAACAACAAATAAGATGGTATAATATTGGGTGACTTGAGTATATAAAGAGAGTTGAACTTTGTAGTCATATTTTTACTATATAAAATTCTCAATAAATTAAAAATAAAAAGACATGTTGATTAATGGTAAATTGCTACTTCAGCAAGACATAAGTGTGCTTGACATGTTTATATCCTATTAAAAATTTTCAAAACACAGAAACACATACACACACACATATAAATCCCCAAAGCTTATATTTATAGATATGTGTATATGAAAACACATATATGCATACAATAATAATTTGTGAAAAGAGCCCATCATTTTGAAAGATAAAGGAGAGAAACATTGGAGTATTTGGAGGAAGGAAAGAGAAGGGAAAAATGTGATTAAATTATAATCTCAAAATTAAACAATAAAAATAATATAAAATATGTGGCATGAAATTGATATTCTAGATCTGTTTCTTGGGATAAAAATAAAAAGTAAAAACAGGAAATGAAATGAGAGGACAAATTTACAATGACAGTTGCATATTTTGACCGTAGACAATCTATAAAACACATTTCAAATTGAAACCATACTATTTCTTAAGAATGGTAGTTCATGTGTATATTCTTAGTTCTTTGGGGACTGAAACAAAAAGACAGGAAATTTTATGCGAACCCATGCTACATAGTAAGACGCAGCCTCTAAATCCAAATTCTATAACCAAATGTCCAAACAATATACTATTAGCTAACTTAAAATCAAAGAAGCCTTTTGTAATCCACAGGATGAACATTTCCTACAAAGTCATGTGAAACTTTCAACCAGTCTGGTACTATGTCCCAGAAAATATCTCAATGCTGTAAACTGTCAACCTTGCTAAAAATTCAGGAACTTGTAATTATCACTACTTCCCTATTTAAATTCTATATAGCACACACAATAGGAAAAGGAAAAGACATCACCTTGGAATCCTTTACTGTACAACATCAACTCTAACTGAGTACTTAGCTGTGAGAACGGGCAGCTAAAGCTCTCCATTGATTATGGAGAAATTACACTGTCTAGGATGATTTACTAATACTAGTCTTTTTGGAAATATTGGCCCTGTTGCATCTTTCTACCCCTAAATACTTCTATTATTTCAAAAGCAAATATTTCTGAAGATTAATATAAAATATGTTTATAGGTATGCATATTATATGCTTTGTGTTTTATTTATACATTTGTAATACCATAAACATTTAATTGTAACATAAATAATACATAGAATTTTAAGACAAAGGTAAAGCTGAATTAAATTCTTTAATGAAAAACTGAAGTATTGTTAAATCAATACTTTATTAGAGAATGTTCTTTTATGTATAATAAACAATTTAGGTCATTTTGTTGCAAGGCCTTAAATTCCCTTTCTACAAGCTTGTATGTCAAGAAATAACTTCATGGTAGCAGGCCCTCATGCATCCACTAGTGTTTCACATTACAGGACAGAGCAACAGACACAAAAAGTTATAGTACTGCCCTCCCTGGTTTCCCTTGCTGTTACCATATTGGTTAAAAGGTTTTATGCCACTTAAAGTTACCATTCCTGAAACAAATTCCCTTTTGTATCAATTTCTAATGGTTTTCTGATAACAATGTATTTGTTTTAATTTTTCAGGTGTCTTAATGATAATGGCTCTCTACAATCAATCATTCCCTGACTCATAAATGCTGCTGATAATCCTATTTTATTGTTTTTATCAAAAACTTGAACAATAGACTAAATTTTTCCTCTATAATGTCATATAATGGCCACTTAGCATTATTTTCTTCTCATGTACTTGTTTATATCTTTCTTACGAGACTAATCACCCAGCCTAAAAGTAGCACATAGTAAACAATATCACCACACGGAGGTAAACATTAAGGTGTTTCATGCTTATTGTTTCCGTGAACATCATTTCAACATCAGCTGAGACAATAGTTTTGTAGTGACACAGTGACTTGCTTTAGATTGAACTTAACTTTTTTTATTGGATTTTTCTATCTTATCCGTTTTTCGGAGAGATAATTTCTGGTAAGAATTTTTCCTATGGCCTCTTTCATCTCACCATTCCTCAGAGTGTAAATGAGGGGGTTGAGGAATGGGGTTCCCAGTGTGTACACCAGGGAGATGAACTGATCTTGCTTGGGGTGGTAGCTGGAGTTGGGGCGCAGGTACATGAAGGCACAGCAGCCATATTGCAACAGCACCACAGTGAGGTGAGAGGAACAGGTGCTGAAGGCCCTGTGGCGACCAGCTGCTGAGTGGAGTTTGAGTACAGCAGTCACTATCAAGGCATAGGTGGTAGCAATAAAAAAGAAAGGCAAAGCAATGGCTAGTGTGGCTGCCACTAGCACAGAGAGCTCATGGATATGACTCTTGGCACAGACAAGATGCATCACTGGTGGGACATCACAAAAGAAGTGCTCTATTTCCCTGTCCTGACAGAATGGAAGACAGAAGATGAAGACCACAAGCTGTAAGGACAGGAACAAGCCAATGACCACAGAAGCCACAACCAAACGTACACAAAATGATATAGTCATAATGAGAGGGTACTGTAAGGGGTAACAGATGGCGACATATCTGTCATAGGCCATGGAAGCTAGGAGGAAGCAGTCAGCACTGCCAAGTCCAATGAAGAAAACCATCTGAGTGGCACAGCTCAGCAGAGTGATGGTCTTCTCTGACTGTAGGGTGTTGGCCAGGATGTGTGGTACCACCACTGCAGTGTAGCATAGTTCTATCCCCGAGAGGCTGCCCAGGAAATAGTACATGGGTGTATGTAAGCGGGCTTCTGTCTGTATGGATACCACAATGAGGACATTTCCAGAGATGATCAACGCATAAGCCAGGCTGACTCCAATGAAGCAGAGGGTACGTAGATCCGGGCAATTAGGATAGGCTAAGAACACAAGCTCCATCCATACTGAGTGGTTCTCCCAGGTCATTGAGTCCACAGGTGTTTTCTTTATAATGGAAAATAATACATGTCAGATGAGTGATATGTTTACCTTATAGATAATGATTTAATTTTACTAATCAAATATAGATTTAAATGTAAGAGACAGACTCTCTTTTATTTTTCTACTTTTACAAAATTGTTCTCATGTAAATCTACATGTTAATGTCTACTTAGAAATAGTTTGGGAGTGAGAAACTATTAACCAAAACCACCAGAGGAGATGGGGAGATCCAGAAAGTATTTTCAGTAGGCATGGAGTAACAATTAAATTCTTTCAGTAAACACATTATCAATTATCAAGGATTTCTTGAGTCAAAAATCATTTAAGGGTATACATGAAGAATTTTATCCATCATTTCCTCATATAATATTTTTTTACAGATTTCGCTTATATGTATATGTACTTCACCATCTTTTGTGGCATTAAATCAGTGACATGAGAATTTCATACACACAAATCATGATTTGTTGGAAAATTAAGTTGGAAAGAAAGATCAAGACATGTTAAGGGAGGAATAGTCATGAGAAAGTCTTCAAGTTCGTTGATAGTGACTCAAATAGATACAAAATATCATGGCTTCCTTTTTTGGATTCTCTAGGCTTATCAAATAATGAAGATATTTCTATTTTACAGTAGGTCTTTCCCCTAAAACATTAAAAACATAAATAAAACTAATGAAGACTTAAGATAACTTTCTGTGAGTTTGCACAGAACTGCAGAATATCAATCCAGAATCCTTTCTCATAATTTTCTTCATTTTCCACAATGAATGTGAAATCCAGAGAGGGAAATGTATATTTCTCAAAAGGCAAAACAGAACAAAACATTATTAAATCACACCAAAATTTCAGTGAACACGCAGAACTCATAAGGCATATTCATTTCATGTTTTCATGAACCAACTTGTATTTAGTAAGACTGAAGAAAGGTTTCCTATGATCTTATTTCAAATTATGAAATTTTGATATTGGCATTTAGCCAATATAGTCTCTTAAAAGAATATTATTTCCAAATACCCGTTTTAAGTATAAAATTCATTTACGGAAAGCCATGTTAATGTCACATTCATGTTGGGCATTAAATGGTCTCTATTTCATCTATTTTATTGTCCTCTTCTGAATTTCAAAAATATTTCCAATATGTTCTCATGATAGTTAGCACGTCTGGCACTTTACAACACTCTCAAAATGAAGGATATTGTGTAAGTATAAAATTAAGGCTAACTGTGTATAATACTATCAACTGGCTCAATCATGCTAGGAAATCTGGAACTTCTCTGAATTTAAATTTCTTAATTAAAAATTGAAAAAACAATTATGCTAAAGTAGAAAAATTGCAAATTAAAATGGGATAGTGATCTAAGATATCAATTTGAATTTCTACGAAGAGAAACAGTAGAACATAACCTCATAATCATCATAATCATCAGTAAGATCAAGGGCGATTATCTGCTTTATTTATATTTTTGCCTGTTAAAACACCAAGGGGAATGATGGGTAAAGTTTTACAAAATACTTGTACAGTGGAGAGTTAAGCATTCATTTAGATATGGCTAATTTTTGTTTCCACTTTTATGAATATTTCATAGTAAAATACTTTTCCAAGATCTTTATAAAAATAGCTTACATTTTATATTTGAGATGCATATAATATTTTGGTCTACAATAAGCAAACATCCAAGAGCTAGCCTAACACGTATATAATTATGAAGAGTCAGAATGATGTGACCTGAGAATTTTATTGAAATCTAGAAAACTATGTTATTTTAATCATGTTGTTAATTAAATAAATATTCACATGAGAAGTGTGAGAGGTTATGGATTATTAGTTCTGAAAGAGACATTAGAAATTAGTATAATTTTCAGATATTTGAAACTTAAGGAGATTATGTACATCAAGACATCTTTAATGTGCAATTAGAATTTCCAATTCTTGCTTCAGTATTAGAAGGTAGGATTCCCTGAAATTTCACTATATGATAAACTGTAACTGGATTCCTTGTGACTTCTGTCTAATATGTCTGTTCTAAACAGTGTTATATTTTCTCTACAGAAACCCTTCAGATACTATGTAACTATTCCTTTACTCCCCAGTATTCTTTTTCATTTATTTTGGTACTTTTAACATCACAGTTTGAATTTTTTCATAATTGAAACATGTTCCTTTCCATCTTGCATTCTTAAATACACAACATAAATGAACAAGATTTGATTTGAGAATGGTTATGTCTGAATATTCTTGCAAACTTGATAATCTAGGCTAGAACAGCGCACAGCTATTGTCTAATTAGTGTCACATAAAACATGAGATTATGGATTTGATATTTAGAAGTCCTCAGTTAGACACTCACTCTCCTAATGACAAGATGATCCTTTGGGAAGACCATTTCACATAAATTACTCTGTGTGCTTGAAGATGTAAAACTAATATTAACGTAATGGTGCTGTGTTAAGAGAAACCTTAGATTGCAAACACTTGGCTTGATGTGTGAAATCTATGAAGGTGGATAATACATGTCTTCTCTAATTTTTGTATCTGTTTTAAGTATGTTATTAACAATACCCACTTTACAGAGAGGATAAGATTTCTATTAATCTTCAAATTTATGAAATATAGATATTTACTACATTAATATTAAATATTGGTGGTTAATATTTTAGTCAAAGCAACTAGACTCTTAAGTGAATTCAGAATAACATTGTGTCCTGGGCTAAAGTATTTCTGACATCTTAAAATTTAATTATAAATCCATCTTTATTCTAATAGTAACAAAAGTTTGCAAACCATGGAATAGAAAAGGGCTTCTCTTACCTACAATGTGAAGAGAGAGGGGTATAGAATAGGTCTGTCTCCTCAGGTATACCTATAAAAGACAGAACCTAGAATATGGTGGTTGACTACTCTTGTGAACCAGTATGAGAAGACAGTGATGGAGACTGCTCCTATGGGATTGAGCCTTCGTAGACCATACAAACAAGACTACAGAAGGAGCAAATTGCTTTGTCACCTAGAGTCTTGCCTCATAGATTTCATCTCCCAGAAGAAGGTAGTTCAGTGATTGTCAATATATCCCCTTGTTACCAAAGAATTCTGAGGGATTTATTGATTACTCTGTTTAAATAGGCACCAGAGAATGTATGAGAGTTTCAGTAAACTATTAAATGAATATCACCAAGCAATGTAAAGGGTACCCTTTACATTTTCCTTAATTGTGTTAAGATTTTTTTTACACTGACATATTATCAGGAAGAAAATATTCCAACAGGAAATAGTAAAATAACAAATACTATAAGAAAACTTGGAAAAATAAAAATAATCAGGAGACAAAAGCATACCACTATGACATGAAGGATTTAGTATGAACATTAAATAATTGAAAGTTCATTTTTGAAGAAATTGAATATATATCACAAGAACAAATCATAATATTGGAAAATGCATCTCAGTGTGTTTCAGAGTCAGTTCTACACTGAAAATGGTACCTTAAATATGCTTGAACAAGAACACTTATTGAAACTCTTATGGTAATGTAATTGATGAATGTAGGGAAGAAAAGTGTACTCTGTATTTCATGAGTTATAAAGCAGCTATGAGGGACTGGAGAGATGGCTCAGCGGTGGTTAAGAGCATTCATTGCCTGCTCTTCCAAAGGTCCTGAATTCAATTTCCAGCCACCACATGGTGGCTCACAACCATCTGTTATGAGGTCTGGTCCCCTCTTCCAGCCTGCAGTCATACATGTAGACAGAATATATACAGAATATTGTATGCATAATAAATAAATACATAAATAAATAAATAAATAAAGCAGCTAAGATATATCCAGTGTAATAATCACCCCCAAAACCCTTTGATTTGTTTTTCAACACATATTGGGATATATATTATACTTTTAAATTATATTTTATGTTTGGGATTATAATTATATAATTTCTCCCTTCTCTTTCCTTCTTGCATACTCTTCCATATCTTCCTCCTTGACTTTTTTCAAATTTATGGTTTTGTTGTAAAATACTTTTTTGTATACTGTAAACATGTATCTCTGCATAAGGCACCTTATGATTGGTTTATTGAAAATCTGAACCACCAATAGAGAGACAGGAGAACATAGAAAATACTTATGTGCAAAGTGAGGATCTGGGAGCAGGAATCTAGGCATGCAAACTTCATCATCAGACCTGAGCAAGTTCAACATGCCATGCTGAGAAAAGGTAAAGAACCAAGTGGCAGAATATAAATTTAAAAAAATATGGACTAATTAAGTTATAAGGGTTGGAAATAGGCCTAAACTAAAGGCTAAGCTTTAATAATAATAAGTCTCCATATTATTATTTGGAGTTAAGGATACAAATAAAGACTTGCTATATTACTTGTTCGGTTGTATAATGTTCCTTTTATGTATGATTTTAGGATTGTTCATTTGGATAAGCAGTGAATCTGCTATTTCCTGGAAAAAATACATTTCTCTCAATCTCAATGCTCCTTAGTTCCTGGAGCTCTTTCAGGTGTATGATTGAGGCTTCCTGAGCTTTCCTTTGTCCTCGTTAGGATGTCTATGTTTCCTTGGTTTAGGAAAAAAAACGCTATTCAGGAAAATGCATTTCGTAAGCTTAAAAAATACAAAAATGTGAAAAAAATCGACATATATGCATATCTTTCTATATGAAATGTTTAAAATTCCAAATGTCAAAAATGGTATGTAAAAGTCTATAAAAACGGTATGTAAAAGTCTAAAAAAACGGTATGTAAAAGTCTATAAAAACGGTATGTAAAAGTCTAAAAAAACGGTATGTAAAAGTCTATAAAAACGAAATAATTAAAAGGTATCTCCCACATACATCAAATGTAAGTTCTGGATTTATCTTCCACAGTCCTAATTTATTTCTTTATGTTTCCCACAGTCGCAAAGTTTTAGTTGAGTTATGCCAGATTAAGCTACTGAGAGAAATCATATAAAATCTTAAGAAAAGAAAGATTTATTTCTCACCCATGTCATAATAGATAGTCTATGGGTTCAAGGCAGCCTCATGCAGATTTCAATAACTCTCTATAGAGCATTTAAAAATGTCTAAAGTTCATATGTAAACACAAAATTCATAGTAGTAAAAATGGGGAAAGCGAAGAGAAGTGCAGAAGAATCAACAAAATAAAATATTTATAGAAATGGATAATAAACCCATTGCTCTGTGATCTAAAAAATAAAAATTTAAAAATTTCATTAAAAAGTAAGTAGAAGTACTACATACTCCAAGTAGACCACTTCTGTACATATTCTCAAAGAATTTAAGTATCTGTTGACTCCTATTTATTGCAGCATTACTCACAATACCTAAGGTATAAACCAAGCAGAGATATGGAAAGAATGGATAGCCTTGTCCTGTTTCTGATTTTATTGGAATCACTTGGAATTTTTCTCCACTTAATTTGATGCTTGCTGTCAGCTTGCTGTATATTGCTTTTATTGTATTTAGATATGTCCCTTGTATCCCTGATCTCTCCAAGAACTTTATCAAGTTTATCCAAGAAAAAGTGTTGGATTTTGTCGAATTATTTTTCAGCATCCAATAAAATTATAATATGTTTTGTTTCTTTCAGTTTATTTATATAATGGATTACATTGATAGATTTTCATATGTTGAACCAACCCTTAATTTCTGGGATGAGGCCTACTTGATCACAATGGGTGATTTTTTGATGTGTTCTTGGATTCGGTTTACCAGTATTTTATTGAGAATTTTTGCATCCATGTTCATGAGTGAGATTGGTCTGTAATTCTCTTTCTTGGTTTATTCTTTGTGTGGTTTTGGTATCAGGGTATCTGTAGCATTATTAAAAGGGTTTGGTAATGACCCTTCTATTTTTATTATTTGGAACACTTTGAGGAGTATGTTTATTAGCTCTTCGTAGAAGTTCTGGTAGAATTCTGCACTAAAACCATCTGGGGTTTTTCTTTGTTTGGGAGGTTTTTGATGACAGCTTCTATTTCCTTGCAGTTTTTTTGTTTATTTAAATTGCTTACCTGGTCTTGATTTAATTTTTATATATGGTATCTATTTAGAAAATTGTTCATTTCTTTTACATTTTCTAATTTTGTATAGTACAAGTTTTTGTAGCATTACCTAATGATTCTCTGAATTTCCTCAGTGTCTGTAGTTATGCCCCCTTTCATTTCTGATTTTGTTAATTCAGATGCTCTCTCTCCCTGCCTTTTGATTAGATTGGATAAGGCTTTGTCTATCTTGTTGATTTTCTCAAAGAACTAGCTCTTTTCTTTATTGATTTTCTGTATTGTTTTCTTTGTTTCTATTTTGATTATTTCAATTCTCAATTTGATTATTTTCTTTCTTCTACTCTTTCTGGGTAAGTCTGCTTTTTTTTGTTCTAGAGCTTTCAGGTTTGCTATTAAATCACTAATGAGAGCTTCCTCCATTTTCTTAATGTGGTCACTTAGTGCTATAAACTTTCCTCTTACCACTGCTTTCATAGTGTCTCATAGGTTTGGATACATTGTGCCTTCATTTTTATTGAATTCTAGAAAGTCTTTAATTACTTTCTTTATTTCTTCCTTGACCTAGGGGTGGTTCAGTAGTTCACTGTTCAATTTCTTGAGTTTGTAGGTTTTGTGAAAGTAGTATTGTTGTTAAATTCTAATTTAAATCTATGGTGATTTGGTAAGACACAGGAGGTTATTCTTATTTTATTCTTATTTTTTTTTTGTACCTGTGTAAGTTTGCTTTGTTACCGAGTATGTGATCAATTTTTGAGAAGGTTTCATGAGGTGCTGAGAAGAAGGTATATATTTGTCTGTTTGGGTGGAATATTCTGTAGATGTCTGTTAAGTCCATTTGATTCATTACATCTATTAGGTCTCTTAATTCTCTGTTAAGTTTCTTTCTGGTTGATCTGCCCCTTAGCAAAATAAGAGTGTTGAAGTCTCCTACTATTATAATGATTTATATGCGAGTGCGATTTAAGTTTTAGTAATGTATCTTTTACATATGTGGGTATTCTTTTATTGGGGACATAGATGTTCATGATTGAGATTGCATCTTGATGGATTGTTCCTGTTTTAAGTATAAAGTGTCCTTCATCATCTCTTCTGATTGATTTTACTTTGAATTCTAGTATGTTATATATTAGGAGAGCTACACCCACTTATTTCTTAGGTCCATTATTTTGAAATCCTTTCACCAACCTTTTACTCTGAGGTGGTATTTGTTTTTGAGGTTAAGGTGTGTTTCTTGTATACAGCAATAGACTGGATCTTGTTTTCATATCCATTCTCTTAGCCCATGTCTTTTTATAAGTTAATTGAATTCATTAATATTAAGAGATATTAATGACCAGTGGTTGTTAATTCCTGTTATTTTTTGGTAGTAGTGTTTGTGTGTTTCACTTCCTTATGTTTTGCTTGTTAGGGGTTATCTGTTTCCTTTGTTTTTGTGCATGCAGTTAGCTTCCTTGAATTGGGTTTTTCTTCTAGTACTTTCTGTAGGGCTGGGAGTGTAAATATGTATTTTTTAAATCTGGTTATGTCATGGAATATCTTTATTTCTCCATTGATGCTGGGTATAGTAGTCTGGGCTTGCATCCATGGTCTCTTAGTGTCTGCAGCATATCTGCCCAGGGCCTTCTGGCTCTCCTGGTTTTTGCTGAGAAGTAGGGTGTGATTCTGATTGGTCTACTTTTATATATTACTTAAACCTTTTCCTTTGAAGCTCTTAATATTTTTCTTTATTCTATATGTTTTGTGTTTTGAAGATTATATGGTGAGGAGACTTTAAAAAAAAAACAGTCTAGCCGGGCGGTGGTGGCCCACGCCTTTAATCCCAGCACTTGGGAGGCAGAGGCAGGCGGATCTCTGAGTTTGAGGCCAGCCTGGTCTACAAGAGCTAGTTCCAGGACAGGCTCTAGAAACTACAGGGAAACCCTGTCTCGAAAAACCAAAAAAAAAACCCAGTCTATTTTTTTAAGCTTCTTGTACCTTTATAAGGATATCCTTCTTTGGGTTGGGAATTTTTTTTCTATGATTTTGCTGAATATAAGTTCTGTTCCTTTGTGCTAGAGGTTTTCTTTTTCTTCTACCCCTATTATTCTTAGGTTTGGTCTTTTCATGGTGTTTCAGATTTCTTGAATATTTTGTGTTAAGAATTTGATTTAATATTTTCTTTAACCAATAAGTCTATTTCCTCTATAGTATCTTCAACACCTGAGAGTCTCTCTTCTATCTCTTGTATTCTGTTGGTTATACTTGATCCTGTTTGTTTCCCCAGATTTTCCATGTCCAGAATTTTGTCAGTTTTGGTTTTTTTATTACCTCTATTTCAGTCTTCAATTTTTGAAATGTTTACTTCACCTGTTTGATTAGTTTTTCTTGTTTTTATTTTGAAGGATTTATTAATTTCTTTCAATTTTTTGTTTGTCTTTTCCTCCATTTCTTTAAGGGAGTTTTTCATTTCCTCTTTAAAGGTCTCAATCATTTTTACAAAGTTATGTATAAAGTCATTATCTTCTGCTTCTTCTATGTTCAGATGACCAAGTCTTCCTGATGTATGACCACTGGGTTCTAGTGTTGCTATGTTGCTTTTTAGGTTGTTGGAAGAATTCTTGCATTTACCTCTATCCATCTCTTCCTTCAAATGAGGCCGGCAGTGTCTTTGCACCTTGGTGCAATCCTTGCAGTGGCTGTCTGAGTGTTTGGAAAGTTTTCTTGGTCTGCTTTTTACTGTAAATATATGTGTATCAGGAAGTCTCTGAGGTCTCACTAAGCCTGCTTTCTTGGTATTTTCTCCTGGTTTATTTTCTTGTTCCTTTCTTGGTCCCATCTGGGTTGTAGCAAGCTCTTAGTTCCCTCAATATTGTAGCATGCTCTTTATCCCCAGTGTTAAAAAGCATATATCTTAATTAAGGGAGCCATATTAGGGTTGTCAAGAGACTTGACTCTAGAGGGGTTCCCAGGTATCCAGGGAGATGCCCCCAGCTAGTTCCTTGGACAGCTGAGGAGAGGGAGCCGGAAAAGGCCAGATCCTATAACCCGTACTCATGAATATCTTGCATATCACCATAGAACCTTCACCTGGTGATAGATGGAGATAGAGACAGAGCCCCACATTGGAGCACCGGACTGAGCTCCCAAGGTCCTGATGAGGAGCAGAAAGAGGGAGAACATGAGAAAGAAAGTCAGTACCGTGAGGGGTGCGTTCACCCACTGAGACGGTGGGACAGAATTAGCGGAGATCACCAAGACCAGTTGGAATGGGACTGATGGAACATGCGACCAAACCGGACTCTCTGAATGTGGCTGACTGTGGAGGTTGACTGAGAAACCAAGAACAACGGCGATGAGCTTGGACTCTACGGCATGGACAGGCTCTGTGCGAGCCTTGTCAGTTTCGTTGATCACCTTCCTGGACCTGAGGGGAGTTGGGAGGACCTTGGACTTAACATAGTGAAGGGAACCCTGTTGGCTCTTTGGCCTGGAGAGGGAGGGAGGGGGGGGTATGGGTAGAAGGGAGGGGAGGGAAGGGTAAGGAGGAGGGGAGGAGATGGAAATTTTTAAAATATTAAATAAAAAAAGAAATAGGAAAAAAAGACCATCAATTATAGTAATATTTATATGTACCCTAAGATTTAGTCTTTGATCATTTGTAATAGTCTGTCAAAAATATTCATTTTATGATTTTTCTTAGAATTTTTGAATCATTTTCAAAGCTGTTCTGTCATCCAGAGCAATATGGTATTTTAAAATAGTCACTAGATCCTATAACTTTTCTAGAGAGGAGTTTCCTCTGTAGTGATTGGGAATGACTGGGCCACATTCAACACGAACATCTGAAAGAGGCCCCCCAAGTGATTTCCCTATGTTAAAGGGTTTCTGTGTTTGTCTCTTTTTGAACTACATTCTCTGGTTCAATGTTGGCCTTTGCTGCATCTTCTGCATAAGTCAGAAAGTTTGGGCCTTCTATTTGGATTGTTCCTACATTATTTTTCTAAGAATTTCCTATCTACAATTTCTTCTTAAGTGTGCTGGTATATTTAAATTAAAACATTTTGCACTTTGATGTCTCTCCAGGCCTTTGAAATTCATCTCTTCTGTCTAAGACTCGTCACCATAGTTAAGAGACTTAATACTGGCTTTTTGTTGGATCCATATATCTATGGGTGCTTGTCTAACCTTTAGAGACCTAATTATTTTTTGCATTTTGTATTAGCATTTCCAAAAGCCAAAGATTCAATTATATTTAGAGATTTGGTCAATTTGCAAAAAATCAGTGAAAAATTCTTTTGAACCTTGTATAATGTTAGCACATAACTCAATTCTTTTTCCCATTTTTTTAAAAATCTTGTCCCAAGGTGTGTTCATCAAATGTAACCTGACTATTTACATTAGCATATTGGCCCTTGCCAAGTATTTGATCTTGAGAAACCTCAAAATTTCCCATCTTATCTTGTAGTTCATGGGACTTTGGGTAACCTCAAAATTTCTAATACAGCCTTATTGTTCAACTAGCTTTTTCATTGTGAGTGGGAACCATTTTCAAATACTGCTGAGACTGCTTGAGTCCAATTGTTTGGAGTGGTTCTATTCCTAGAGAACCACACATTCAACATCTGTCTCATAGATGCTGAATGTATAACAGGAAACTATTGCTTCCTTAATAATTTTTAAATCTTTTTGTGTATAGATCTCTGTTTGCAGTTTATATATCCTTTGGTGGTAATTGTTATTTGTTGTCCTTTAATAAACAGTAGCATGATAAATCATTTCAGGTGAGCTAACAGTCCTAAGCAGCTCATCTCTAATTATATAATTATATAAGTTATGTGATCTAACTTTTTCTATGTGTGTCTGAACATCATTTTTTTTTCAGTCTTAGTAAGTTCTTCTAAGGCCTTTCATATGGTCTGGACCTCCTGAACAGTGAGTACTTCTAGAGCCTATATTATATTAGTCAATTTTTAAAAAATCATTCTTATATACCTGTAAAGCTTTTGTTTTTTCTGTCAAGGTTACCTTGACTTCCTTAGTGGCTCTTTGTATGGCCTGCATATGCCCTTTCAAAGCTAATGGGTTTTTTTTTCTGGCAACTTTTCATAACCATTTTCCATTGTCTGTATTAATACCTCTAAATCTTTTATATTGTTTGTTCAGGCTGTTTGGTCAGTCTTGGTGATTATCTGTAATGACAGACTCAAAATTTGAACCTTGAGACTTCTTTTCAGGGTTAAATTAAATATGCACAATAATGTAAAGTGAGGATAAAAAGCTGAGGGTTAAGAAGTCTATTAACAACATGCTCCATCTATCCTTATTTATTCATTCTTTCTCTTATTTTTTATTTCTGTCAGTTCTCCCCATTACAGATGTTCTCAATCATATGTATCATTAAAACCAGGAATTTTCCAGTCCTAACAGGTTCCAGAGCTGGAATTCTTTTGCCCTATCAAAATCAGATAAGAGTTTTCCCAAACACACACACACACACACACACACACACACACACACAAAATCTGTGTTTGTCAGCTCATAGGTGGTAGAGACTCATACACATCTGTTAAACACCTTAATGAAGAAGGTTAAGAAAGGAATTAAATCAATAGCAAATTCTAGAATGGAAGGTTAATGTACTATATTACAATTTTAGTTGGTTAGTAAAGAGCTAAATGTTTTATGATTTTACATGCCACTCTTTTCCTCTCCCACCAATCATAGAATCAAGTAATCAACCTATGTAAACAGTCAGGAAGAAGCCACAGTTCTTGATCAGATAATCTATGTATCACCATATGCCCCATGGCTTGCCAGTAAAGCTCTGGCCTATTACTTCTCCAGTGATGGCTGATATCTTCCTGATTCTGCTTTGTTTCGTCCTGTCATTTTGGCTTCTCCTGCCTAGCTACATTCTTTCCTGCCATCGACCAAAATAGCTTTTCTCATCAACCAATAAAAGCAACACATATTCTCAACAAATAGAAGGGCATCCCACACCATATTACTTTACAATCTCTTTAAAGACTTCACTTTGATTTTAGCTATTCTGGTATCTCAAAGTTTTTTTTTTGATTTGCATTTCCATAATCATTAAGGAGGTTGAGCATGATCTTAAGTGTCTTTTGGCCATTTGAACTTCTTTTGTTGAGAATTCTCTGTTCAGTTCAGTACCCCATTTGTTAATTGGATTAATTAGAGTTTTAATGTCTAGTTTCTTTAGTTCTTTATATATTTTGGAGATCAGACCTTTGTCTGATGCAAGGTTGGGGAATATCTTCTCCCATTCAGTAGGTTGCCTTTTTGTCTTAATGACAGTGTCCTTTGCATTACAGAAGGTTATCAGTTTCAGGAGGTCCCATTTATTCATTGTTGTTCTTATTGTCTGTGCTACTGGGGTTCTACGAAGGAAGTGGTCTCCTGTGCCCATGTGTTGCAGACTACTTCCCACTTTCTCTTCTATCAGGTTCAGTGTAGTCAGATTAATATTGAGGTCTTTAATCCATTTGGACTTGAGTTTTGTGCATGGTAATAGATATGGATCTATTTTCATCCTTCTACAGGCTGACATCCAGTTATGCCAGCACCATTTGTTAATGATGCTTTCTTTCTTCCATTGTATAATATTAGCTCCTTTGTCAAAAATCAGGTGTTCATAAGTGATGGAAGACTCTCATTGGTTAATAAAGAAACTGCCTTGGCCCATTTGATAGGCCAGCCCTTAGGTGGGTGGAGTAGACAGAACAGAATGCTGGGAATAAGGGAAGTTAAGCAGATGAAATGAAGCTCTGACCCAAAATAGACGTAGGCTAGAATCTTCCTGGTAAGATTCTACACATATTACTAAATATGGGTTAATCAAAATGTGAGAGTTAGCCAATAAGAGGCTGAAGCTAATGGGCCAAGCAGTGTTTAAATGAATACTATTTGTGTTGTTATTTTGGGGCATAAGCTAGTCAGGTGGTTGGGAGTTGGGCGGGATGAAAGCAGGCCTGCCCGCAGCTCTTCTCTACACATAGGTTTGTGGATTAATATCCGGGTTTTCGATTCAATTCCATTGGTCAACATTTCTGTTTTTGTGCCAATACCAAGCTGTTTTCATTACTGTAGCTCTGTAATAGAGTTTGAAGTCAGGGATGGTAATGATTCCAGAAGTACTTTTATTGTATAGGATTGTTTTTGCTATCCTAAGTTTTTGTTTTTCCATATAAAGTTGATTATTGTTCTCTCAAGGTCTGTGAAGAATTTTGTTGGGATTTTGATGGTGATTGCATTGAATCTATGAATTGCTTTTGGTAGAATCGCCATTTTTACTGTGTTTATCCTCCCAATAAAGAACATGGGAGATCCTTCCACTTTCTGGTATACTCTTCAATTTCTTTCTTCAAAGACTTAAACACCAATGATAGCCTATGCTGGAGAGGATGTGGAGTAAGGGGAACACTCATCCATTGTTGGTGGGAATGCAAACTTTTGCAACCACTTTGGAAATCAGTGTGGCTATTTCTCAGGAAACTGAGTGTCAACCTACCTCAGGACCCAGCAATTCTACTCTTGGGAATATACCCAAAAGATGCCCAATCATACTACAAAAGCATTTGTTCAGCTATGTTCATAGCAGCACTATTTGTAATAGCCAGCACCTGGAAACAACCTAGGTGCCCCTCAATAGAAGAATAGATAAAGAAAGTGTGGAATATATACACATTAGAGTACTACTCAGTGGCAAAAAACAATGACATCTTGAATTTTGCATGCAAATGGATGGAAATAGAAAACACTTTATTGAGTGAGGTAACCCAGACCAAAAAAGATGAATATGGTATGTACTCACTCATTAGTGGATTCTAGCCATAAACAATGGACATTGAGCCTATAATTCATGATCCTAGAGAAGCTAAATAAGAAGGTGTACACAAAGAAAAACATATAGTTATCCTCCTGGATATTGGAAGTAGACAAGATTGCCAGGCAAAAGTGGGGAGCACGGGGGTGGGGTCGGGTGGGGTGGGGGTAAGGGGAGATGGGGAGAGAGAAGGGAGAAAGGGAGGATGGGGAGAGCTTAAAGGAATGGGATGGTTGGGATGGAGGAAGGGTGGATATGGGTGCAGGGAAATAAATCTTAACTAAGGGAGCCATTTGAGGGTTGGCAAGAGACTTGACTCTAGAGGGGTTCTCAGGTGTCCAAGGAGATGTCCCCAGCTTGTTCCTTGGACAGCAGAGGAGAGGGTGCCTGAACTGGACCTTTATTATAGCCACACTGATGATTATTTTGCATATCACCATAGGACCTTCATCTGGTGATGGATAGAGATAGAGACAGAGACCCACATTGGAGCCCTGGACTGAACTCCCAAGGTCCAAATGAGGAGTAGAAGGAGGGAGAACATGAGCAAGGAAGTCAGGACTGCAAGGGGTCCTTCCACCCACTGAGACAGTGGGGCTGATCTAATGGGAGCTCACCAAGGCCAGCTGGATTGGGACTGATGGAGCATGTGATCAACCCAGCCTCTCTGAATGTGACTGACAATGAGGGCTCACTGGGAAGCCAAGGACAATGGCACTGGGTTTTGATTCTATTGCATGGATGGGCTTTGTGGGAGGCTCATCTGTTTGGATGCTCACCTTCCTAGACCTGAATGAAGGGGGGGACCTTGGACTTCTCACAGGGCAGGGAACCCTGACTGCTCTTAGGACTGGAGAGGGAGGGGAGAGGGAGGGGGAAGAGGAGGGGAAGGAAATGGGAGGAGGTGGAAATTTTTAATAAAAAAAACTTTTAGTACCATGACAATAACATAAAATTCTGACTTTTGAACAGAATCATAAGGATTTTATTCTCCTTTACTTAAATTTTCTGATATATATATCCTGCCTTTCTTGATTTGTTTGCATCCGTATAGAATTTAGGGGCTCCAGTTATTAGTGTGTCCAGTACAATGTGTGGAAAGACCCAATTTGTTCTTTTTATAAGTCAAATTCTCTTGCTTTTGGGATAGTTTTTTTTTGTGCTGGTTTTTTTATTGTGTTTTCAATGGAGAAATACATCATCTGTTTACAAAATAGCTCTTGAAAAATACAAGGAGTACAGATACTATAAAACAAAGCAAACTCCAGTCATGAGACACTACTTACATCATGCGAAAGCAACAGTCTGATCTCCAGGTTATGGAAACTAGAATTAAAAGTCACTATACAGAAAAGATCCACGTCTCCAGCCTGGTGAACGTGGATGCAGTAACATGGAACGTTTATTAAACTGAATTTTTCCCAATGTGTAAACAAAACGACAAGACTAAATCTGTGCCTGGTGATGTCAATCTAACTCTGAAGCTACACACACGGACACCATTACACGTCACCTGTTAGCAGACCGTCTTCTTTACTCAAGTGGTGGAGGAAGGGCAAGGTGACTGCAGAGCAAGAGGTGGAGAGTAGAAATACTGTATATGAACAATGTGAGTGGTAAAAGAAAGCCTTAATTAATGCAGAGCTTAAGGGGAAAGACTATACTCCAACTTTGGAAATTAATTTAGAAGGACAGGGAAGAGTTTAAGTAATTGCAATTTAACATGAGAGCGCACAAATGTGAGACAGAATGCAGCAAAATGGAGGATTTAAAAAACCATGCTCACACAGAGATCTGCTGCTACAGGTTTGCTTTATCCAGATTAAGAAAGAGTAAGTTTATCAAAATCTGGCATCCCTCAGACGTCATAAAGATGGACGAGAATTCTGCTACTTAATTATGAGAAATTATTGACTTTAAATGAGGTTTTCTAATTTTTTGGTGGAACAAAAAATTCAAAAGTGGAGAGCTGAATGTCAAGTGCTTGCTAGAAATGATTTTAAAATGTTTCTGTATGCAAAATTCACTGACAAATTTTGATAAACCAGTTAAAAATAAAAATTAGTTTAAAAATCTGGAAGAAAACGCCTTTTACCCACCTTTAAAATTGAAAATCAATGTGTCTAAGACAGAGTTCTGTGGAGTGTACAAAAGTCCTCTTAAAGATCAAATGGCAATCCTTGTGGTGTGCTGCTCTGCCTCAGAGAGGACCAGAGGACACCTAGCTCCGTCCTTAAGAGCAGTTGTGACCCTTAGGGTAAATTGTCAATGCTAATGTATATTTTGGACACTGAAAGAAGAATTAAGAGATACTTGGTTTGGATGGGGTTATGATTAAGAAATATATATTTCTTTTTTATTTATAGAGTTGTTTTATAGTGCACACAAATCAGCAGTCAGCCAACAGTGCAGTCCTTGAGCTTTCTGAAGCTCTCTGTTCTTTTGCCTTCAGTCTATTATCTTCAAAACAACAAAAGCGCTTCCTCTTCCCCCTTTTGCTTGTATGCTCAAGGTAAGGCTTATTACACAGAAACCAGAATGCCAGTATTTTCCTAAGCCATGACATGAAACCGGTGACCCTGTGCTACGTGGCACAGAACACTTTATTTTGGTCCCATGGCTGGAACTTGAGAATGACTGAAAGCCATACCTATGGGATAGTTTTGTTTATATCTCCAAAAATTTGCTATAAGCTCTTGCTGTGATTCACTTTCTTCTCATAATATTTTAATATCATCATTAGTGATTGGTACTACAATTTTTGATGTGTCTATTTCTGCTAAATGATAAAGTCTCAATTTTCCTTTTATAATTAACTCAGAGACATTTTCCACATGAGTTTTTTTAACTTGACTTATGTGATAAAAAATCCATTCTGTGTTAGTAACTTCCCTCTGCATTAAAATTTTTTGTGAGGGAGTCTTTGAAGGGTAATATAACCAGAATGCAGTTAAGATTTTGATTCACATGATCCACATGTGCCTTCTGTAATTTCTCTTTAATCAAAGTTAATTCTTTCTCATATTCAACTGATAATTCTCTGGGACAATTTAGTCCTTGTCACCATCTATGGTTTTGTTTAAATTAATCAGCTCATCAGGTTCTATCTCAGTAGTGGTCTGTAGATTGGAAATGTCTCCTAGCAACCTTTGGAAGTCATTAAAAGTCTGCAATAGGTCTTTACTGATTTATACTTTTTATAGTCTAATTTTCTGCTAACATATTTTATAAACCAAATAATTAATAGAATCTTCTCTCTGTATTTTTCAGGAGCCATTTGTTATAACCAACAAGACAAAGCTTTTAAACATTAGTTCTAAAATATCTACATTTAAATCAGATAGTAAAATGCTGTTCATGTAATGACAAACGACAGATTCAGAAAAATCCTTATATAATTTTCAATGTCTGCCTTATAAAATAAGGCACCAGGTGGGGATATTTAACATTCCCTGTGTGAAGAATCTTCCACTGATATCCTTTAGTATCCTGAGAATTTTTATAAGTAGGCACTGTGAAGGCAAATTTTTCTTTGTCCTTTTCTTGTAAAGGGATAGTGAAGAAAGAACCTTTTGAATGAAAATTTATAAGAGGCCATCCTTTAGATAATAGGGAAGGAAAAGGAATTCCAGTTTGTAGAGAGTTCATTGGCTGAATCATCTTATTAACAGCTCTTTGATCTGTTGCCATTATCCACTTTCCAGATTCCTTCTTAACAACAAATACAGTTCTATGTGCTGGTTGAATCTTCAATATGCTGAGCATCTAGTTGCTCCTGTACCAACTGTTCTAAGGCCTGGAGTTCCTCTATTGTTAAGGCCCTTGTTTAATCCATATAGGTTTATCTGTTAATCATTTTAAATTTATGTCCATTGGTACCTCTGAGAGTTCATACATATAGTTTTATACATATAGTTTTCATATATAGAGATTTCATATATAAAGGTTCATACATATAGGTTTCATACATATATGTATGTTCCCATTGCATTCTGTGCATCCTTTGGTGTATTTCTTATTTTCTGTCTTTCAGAAATAGTCGCAGGATAAGTAGCTGAAACTTTGGTAAGTCATCTCTGTCTCTTCGAGGTACTGGTGATGTTAAGTCTTTATTATTGTTTTCTGTCTGTACCTCATCTCCCCACTTACCAGTTCTGAAATTGTTACAAATCTACATATTGCCATCTTTTGTGGAGTATGAATTTCTTGACCTCTGAATATTTCTAATGATTTCATCAAATCCATTAATTTATGATTCCCATCATGCACATATAATTCTAAGTTTTTAAGTTTTTCCATTAATTATATCTTCTCATCCTTAGAGATTATTTGGATGGCATGTAAATTGCCTTCCAGGAGGGACGTTATATCTGATATCTTGTCATAACTATCTTTTTAAACAGATTTTGACTGTCATTTTTTAACAGTATGAATCCTTTCAGTTAATTTCTCAGTACTATTCTGTAAGGCTTCATAACCAATTGTTATGGATTGAATTTTGCCTATCAACTTATTTTTTTATCATTTTCAATGGTAGGAATCCTTTCAGTCAGCTTCTCATTACTAATCTGTAAAGTCTGTATTTCTAAAAGTTTCTCATTCTTGACATTGTTAGCAAATCATTTCTTTAAGAACATAATATAAATTATCAAACAGCTATGGCAAGAATGTATATAACCCAAGAAGGTTATATGCATGGTTTAGAATTTCCTCCATAGTAGAAACAAAAGGGTTATAAAATTTCTTGATGGTGATATTGTCATTATCAGATGATTTACCTCTTTTAAAATCCTTGTTCAGATTAAGAATTTTAAGGTGTAATAATGATGTTGGCCAGTAGATGTCAGAATTGTACCGCTAAATCATTCCAGAGATGCTGGAGCTCTGGTTTTCCTTTTTCCAAGTTCATTAACCTGTGCATTTCCTAAGCAGAAGTCAAAACCAAACTGAAAGGATTCTAGTTAAAGAGTCGCTGGCCAGGGCAGCCCTGCAGTGGGTTTGTGGGCTGCAAGAACCAAAAGAATCTGCAGTAGTTGCCTGGGTGCTGCATGGAGGTTGATTAGCAAGTTATGGTGATTTCAGGAACCTCAGGAAGCTGTAGAATGTGGCATGGGAAGCTGTCTTACTGCTGTGTGGGATGGCATCAAGCACGGGTGCCACAGGTTGACAAGTAGGGTGGTAGAGGAAGCTAAGCCGGGTAGATGGGAGTTAGGAGTGCTAGTTTTTCTCCCAAACTCAGGTGACTAGGTTTGTGTCTCACTCTGGACTGTGCCAGTGGCTAAAAGTCTCAGGTAAATGGCCTTTTTTGTGAATTTATACACCAAATGTTGGCTGTCAAATGTAGCATGAGTAATAAAAACCCAGAGACAGAAATTGGGGTTCAACCTGAAGGTCAGAAAAGCAAAACAGCCAGCCACTGGATCTTACCTCTCCCTTAGTCTGAAATGATAATCCTGCCTCGGGAATCTCAGAATAAGAATGTGTCTGTGAACTGTCTAATCCCGTCTTATATTTCTTTCTAGGACTGGGATTGAAGGCATGTATTACTGTGATTAAAGGCATGCACCACCTTTATGTTTATATGGTAGAAAGTGTGACTACTTGGACCATTTTCTGGTATGACCAGTGGGGATGTTTAACTCTCTGATCTACAGGCAACCTTTATTTATGAAAATACAAATTAGATATCACTACACACACTCAAATCTCTTCTCTAGCAGACTTTCATATTTCTTCTTGCCACTAACTGAAATTAAATAGTCTTAATCTTTTCCAAACATTGTATCATGATATCTAAATAAATATTAGTCATAGTATAAATAACAAAGCCATAAAATACTGGCATGAGAGGGTTCATGGAACTTCACAAAGTTGGAAAAGATTAGGAAAGCTTGACTCTCTCGAGAACTTTATTTTTCTATAGATGAGGGGAATAAACACAGAAATACTGTTTTGTAGAACACAGACACCAACCAATTATTTTATGAGACCTGGCCACAATTACCTCTCAAGTAAATGAAGATGAAGGTGTCAAAGAAGAGAGAAACTGTGAGTGGTGAGTTGGGTGGTGCAGGTGAAGGTTTTTCTTGACCCTGCCTCCTGATAAAGGGACTCATAAAGTGGTCATAGTGATGAACAGAGAGGAAACCATAATTAGCACTATGTAAGCAGATGAGATGAAAAAGACTAGTTAGAAATACACCTGAGCCATTGGCCAAACAGTTATTAATATAGTTCCTGTGTCATTATTTGTGCCTGGGTGGTCAGAAATTGAAAGAACAGTCTCTGCCTACAAATGGTGTCCAAACATTTGGCGAGAATTTCCACATAAAGCCTAAAAAAATCTTTATAAAAAGGCCTTCTAGACTCAAAAAAATGGAAGTCAAATGGAGCTTCTTGGTAGCCGCATATTTTCAAAAGGCTCTGTTTGCTGGTGACAAGCAGACACAAGGGTCCTTTAAGAAAAGGCTTCCTGAACAGCATTAGGAGAAAAAATTGTGTGCTTTGTCCTGGAGGCACCAATGGCTCTGGATCTTTTGGGAGGTCCTACCGTGCAGCACTTAACCGGGTTTTGTGAGCAGAGTGCCACAAGTTACCTAGTGATGACATAGGCTGTATCCCTGGAGCTGGGGTGGTGAGCATGGCTCACAGTGGTGGTGGACATACCTTCCCCATGTAGGATGGGGTGGAGCCAACAGAGAAAGCTGCAGTATTAGTCTTAGTCCCGCCCACTTAGTATTTAAGAAAAAACTCTCCTGGTCAGAAAATGATTATGAATATACAATAAAACATAATCAGACAAAAAAGACCCCAGAATGTGTCACAGTGTTGTATAAATAAACATGAGCTTAGGAGTAAGAGAAGAAAGTATAAAGACAGTCGTAGATTAAAGGAGCAAAGATAATAAAACAAATATTAAAAATATTGTAAAAAAATAAGCCATGTAAAGGTAGAATATACAAAGAGAGTCTAGATTATACATATTATTGTGTTTTCTTTAGATTCTTTGACTGTTAATGAGTTAACTGCTGAAAAACATTTGACTATGGGAGCTGCAAAGCTAAATATAGATATACATAGATACACACACGCATATATATATATATATATATATATATATATATATATATATATAGGCATCTTGTCTTTAAAATTTGAGTTAAAAAAAGAATATGTAACTTTGGAAAAGAGGTTCTGATTTATGGTTCCTTAGAAGATGAGAAACCATGCATACTTTCCAGGCTAATATGGTTCTATGGAACAATACCCCCAGAAAGGTCTCCATGAGCCCTAAAAATACTCACCCAACAAACGGCAGGAAGCAGTTTGAAGAATACTATGCCCAAATTCCCAAATTTATTGTTTATAAATATTTATCTTCATTTTAAAAGGGTTGTTTATAAATGATTAAATGTCACAGTCAATTTTTAAAAGAATAAGGGGGATATGATATAGAGATGAATATTCATTGATAATGTGCAGGTAGAGGCTGCTCATTTATTTCTCAACTGCTCAGATATGAATAGTCACACAGAAATTTTATTAATTACAACACTGTTCAGTCAATGAGTCTGGCAAATTTCTAGGTAGTTCTTACTTCTTGAATTAGCCCATTTTTATTAATCTATGCATTAGCACAAGGCTTTGACATACTTGTAAGATTCCATCTAATGTCTGTCTCCTTTGGCAACTACCTGGCATCTCTTTGACTCCACCTACTCTCTCTATGTATCCCTTTCAGCCTGGCTATATTCTGTACTGCTATAATTCAAGGCAGCTTTGTTCCTAAACCAATAAAGACAACACATATACAGATGTACATTCCGTATCAGATCATCTTTTCTGTCTAAATAAAAAGGAAGATTGTAACTTTAATATAGTAAGATTACATATACAAAAAAGATGTCAAGCAGAAATTACAGTTACAATATTTAGTTCATTTATTATTTGGCACATTAAAAATATTTTATCATTTATCCTATGTTTGTGAGTCTAAAGTTTGATATATAATTTATCCTTCATCATAACAATGGAAAATCATAGCTATAACTATTTGTGTTCAACTTTTCAAAGATCCCAGAATAATATAATATTAACTAACTTAACAGGAATTGCATTATAAATAACTTCCCAAGTTCTAGAATTGACAGACACATCTTGGTGCCTGAAAAAATCTCCCTGATTTCTGCTGTAACATTGGGGATTCCATCTTCAGACTATAGGCCCATAATATCAAGCAGACTGATTTAAGAAACAGGAAATTTGAAAGACTGTTCCACCTCTATTGGCCATTTGTCAGTCACTATCTTCTGTTTCCTACAGAATGTCTGGCACACTCTTATTTTTTTTAAGGCAAAACTTTTATAAAAAAAATAATTCCATCTCCTCCCATCCTCCCATTTCCTTCTCACTCCCCTCACTCCCTCTCACACTCCCCCTCAGTCTCCAGTCCTAATAGAAGTCAGGGTGCCCTGCTCTGTGGGAAGTCCATGGTCCCCTTCCATCCAGGTCTAGGAAGGTCTGCATCCAAACAGACTAGACTCCTAAAAAGCCACTACATGCAGTAGAATCAAAATCCGGTGTCATTATCATTGGTTTCTCAGTCAGCCCTCATTGTCAGCCACATTCAGAGAGTCTGGTTTGATCACATGCTGCATCAGTCCCAGTCCAGTTGGCTTTGGTGAGCTCCCATTAGATCAGTCCCACAGTCTTCGTGGGTGGATGCACCCCTCAAGGTCCTGACTTCCAATCCTATACAATGAAAGTACTTCTGGAGGCATTACCATCCCTGACTTCAAACTCTATTACAGAGCTACAGTAATGAAAACAGCTTGGTATTGGCACAAAAACAGAGATGTTGACCAATGGAATCGAATCTAAGACCTGGATATTAACCCACAAACCTATGAACACCTGATTTTTGACAAAGGAGCTAAAATTATACAATGGAAGAACGAAAGCATCATTAACAAATGGTGCTGGCATAACTGGATGTCAACCTGTAGAAGAATGAAAATAGATCCATATCTATCACCATGCACAAAACTCAAGTCCAAATGGATTAAAGACCTCAATAGAAATCTGACCACACTGAACCTGACAGAAGAGAAAGTGGGAAGTAGTCTGCAAAACATGGGCACAGGAGACCACTTCCTTCGTAGAACCCCAGTAGCACAGACAATAAGAGCAACAATGAATAAATGGGACCTCCTAAAATTGAGAAGATTCTGTAATGCAAAGGACAATGTCATTAAGACAAAAAGGCAACCTACTGAATGGGAGAAGTCTTTACCAACCTTGCATCAGACAAAGGTCTGATCTCCAAAATATATAAAGAACTCAAGAAGCTGGCATACTCTTTAATGAAGCAGGAACACTGAAGAGCTCTCTCAAATTCTTTAAGCAAGTTCAGCATTCATTTTTATTTGGGTCCTGTATGTTCAGTTTGTATAGTATACCATCAAGTAGTCCAGGCAAGAGTAGTTTCTTGCCCAAATGGCTAGCGAAATCCAAAATTAGCCTCTTCAATGCCCATTTTTCTCTTAAAGTAACTGGTGCTGCCAGGAGCAGACATGTTTCACTGTCAAGAAATGGCTAAGTTCTCCAAACATTTAAAATGCCATCTCTGGAAGGTTTAAAGAAGACCTATCTATCTAAAATATATCTTTGTATATCTAGAAAATCTAACTAACATGACTACAAGTTTTAGTATTATAAATAACTTTTCATCTGTAATTTTCAGTAATTTTACATTGCATTGTAAATGAGCTTTATAAATATAATACCTTAAATGAGAGTAGAAATATTAACACAAGATCAGGTTCTTTCCATAATCCAGTGCAAGGGTCTTTTCACTTTGCTTTAGCAAAGGTCGCCTTTGTTCCATCATGTCAAAATATGTCTGCAGCAGATTGCTCATGGACATCCATATTCAAAATGTTTAGCACAAATAGTGCTTGGCTCAAGGCATTATGTGGCGTTTGAGGATATAATTCTCTAGGTTTCATCTTTTTAAATTGTTTTCAAGGAGTCATGGGAATGCTCCACAATGACTTTTTACCATATGCAGCTCTTCTATTAGAAGAACACCTGTAAAATTTAGCATAACATCCTTTAAAGGATCTTTTGCTACAATTTTAGGAAAAATAAAGCAATATAGTTATCCAAATTGCAGCAACAATCAGCTGGGAAAATGTTATTAATCTGGACTTTAAGTTGAGCAAACAAAATTGCCCAAGAATAATTATTTTGAAATAACCAATCAATCTGTTGCTTAGTACAAGGAATATTGATCAAAGCCAGTTCTTGGTCAAAAATTTCTCCTAGATTCTATTCTGCTTTTCTGTGTGCAGCAAGATACTCCTTCAAATTAAGGGTTGAATACCTTAATTAGCAATGCTGAAGGGACCTAAGAGGTGAGTGAACAGCCACATAGCAGGATACCCCACTATCTAGGACCTCCCCAGCAGGACAAAACCGTGGGCCTCTTCCCCAACTCCCTTAGGTTTTCTAGCCATCCAGAAGGGAATTTCTTGCAGCTAGGCTTTCCCTGAACCCATCCAGCTGCCATTCAAACTACTACTAGCTACACCCTGCCCCCCAAACCCACCTACTCTCTTGCAATCTCAGTGGAACTCTGAAAAATAGCTTGCTCCAATACTGATGGGACCTAAGCAGTGAGTGAAAAGCCACACAGCCACATTCCCCACTCTCAAGGACCCCCTAGTGGGACAAAACCCAGGGGCCCTTTCCCAACTCCCTCAACTTTTCTAGCCACCCAGCAGTAAGTCTCATGTGGCAAGGCTACCCCAAAACCCAAACCCATCCACTGGACCCCCAAGCTACTAACCTGCCTAAGAGTTGAGAGCTTGCTATAATACTGAAGGGACCAAGATCATGCATCAACACTGAAGGGATTAAGAGAGAGCACCAAGACAGCAAACCAGGAGAGAAGACAAAGAGAGCAGGTGTATAGACACCTCAGAAGCTTTCTAAGACAGACATTACATTGCAGAACCAACCAAGAAAAACTCCCAAATACTCAGACAGTCACAGCAAGGATTGGATCAAGATTCAAAGATATTGCCGGACTCATTTGAAGGAAGAGACAAGTAGGCACCAATGCAAGAATTCCTCCAACAACCTAAAAAGCAACATGGTAACAACAGAACTCAGTGGTCACACATCAGGAAGACTTGATCATCAACCAGAAGAAGAAGAAAATGACTTTAAACATAACTTTATGAAAGTCATGGAGACCTTTAAAAAGGAAGTGAAAAACTGCCTGAAAGAAATGGAGGAGAAAAAAAAAACAAAACATTGGAAGAAATTAATAAATCCCTCAAAGAAACCCAAGAAAACTAAGAAAAATCAATCAAACAGGTGAAGGAAACTGTTCAAGACTTGAAGACTGAAATAGAGGTAATAAAGAAAACACAAACTGAGGGAAAGCTGGATATGGAAAATCTGGGTAAATGAACAGGAACTACAGAGACAAGTATAACCAACAGAATACAAGAGATAGAAGAAAGAATCTCAGGTGTTGAAGATACTATAGAGGAAATAGACTCATTGGTCAAAGAAAACATTAACTCCAAAAAAATTCTTAACACAAAATATTCAGGAAATCTGGGACACCATGAAAAGTCCAAACCTAAGAATAATAGGGATAGAAGAAGGAGAAAAATTCCAGCACAAAGGCACAAAAATTATATTCAACAAAATTATAGAAGAAAACTTTCCCAACCTAAAGAAGGATGTCCATATGAAGGGGCAAGAAGTGTACAAAACACCAGATAGACTGATGAAAAAGAAAGCATCCCCTCACTATATAATAATCAACACACAAAACATACAGAATACAGAATATTAAGAGCTGCAAAGGAAAAAGGTCAAGTAACATATAAAAGGAAACCTATCAGAATTACACCTGACTAATCAATGGAAACCATGAAAGCCAGAAGGTCCTGGATAGATGTGCTACAGACACTAAGAGAACACGGATGCAAGCCCAGACTACTCTACTAAGCAAGCTTGCATTCACCATGATGGGGAAAACAAGATATTTCAGGACAAAAAGAGATTAAAAAAATAAGTATCCACAAACCTAGCCTTACAGAACGTACTAGAAGGAAAACCCTAACACAAGGAAGCTAACTACACCCACAAAACACAGACTTCTGTTAACCCCCCACCAGCATAACTCAAAGAAGGGAAGCACACAAACATTACTACCGAAAAATAACCAGAGTTAACAACCACTGGTCATTAATATCACTTAATATCAATGGACTCAATTCACCTATAAAAAGACACAGGCTAGGCAGACTAACCAGAAACTTTACCAGGGATGCAAGGAGTGCATTGATATCAGGCAGGCATAGGCATCCTTCTTGCCAGATAGACAAGTACACGCGAGGCCATAGCAGCGCAATGACCGGAAAAAACGATGGCCAGAGAGAAGACAGCCTAGACAACACCGCACTGGCGACGTGGAACATGCTGTCCAAAATGTCTGCTCAACAAAAGAAGCACAACCATGATGAATAATCGGTGCAAATACGGATTTTGTCGTCTTCCAGGCTGTATGGGTCAGACGTCTTGGGACAGTAGTCTGGCTGAAAACACGCATTGACCACCTGCGGCCTTACTTTGCACACTAGCACCAATGCGCCAAAGGTTTCTTAAAGTGTTTTATTTATAGCGGCCAGATCATGTTTTATGTCTAATTCTGTCTCAGCCTTCCTGGCCGACCTGGATTCCTCCCACAAAAGGAAAGGACCGAGGAAGAAAATGATGTATGTGATTTGAAATCGCTATTGGATTGCAGCCCGGGCCTGCTGACAGCCTATCAGAAGTCGGTTGGGCAGAAGAATCTTGGCCACTCAGGACCCGCTGAACAAAGGCTGAAAAAACCGTTAGTGCTGGTGCTGTGCATCTTGAATCACGGCGAGGCTGTTGGCCGGTGCCACAGAGATCCCAGAAGTGAAGAAGTGTCCGGACTGCAGCTCTGGGGCAGAACTGCAGATTGGAGTCAGAAGCCTTTTACTGGGACTTCTTCATTGGCACTGACTCCAGCTGTGACCACCCACAACAGGGGACGTGAGGACCAGAGAGGACTAACCACCGACTGGGGCAGGTGAGCAAGGCCGGACAAATTACCAAGGGGGTGAGAATGAGAAGCCGTATGTCAGTGTGGTCTTGCCCGCGATACAAAACCGCGCTGAGACCCAAGACAGGGAGGCAAGAGGGCAAAGGCCATCTGAGATGGTGCCACACTCAAGCCCTGGATCGTTCTTCGTCTGAAAACTGCCCGCACACGAAAGGAAGGCAGCCGCAACGGAGATTCCGTGGTGTAAACACCACATTTGTCGTCTTCCAGGTGGACAGGATGGGATGTCTTGGGATGCTTGCTCAGCAGAAAATGAGCTTTTGTGGATGGCATCCACAAGAAATGGGCAAAGGAAAATATCGGGCAAATTTTCTTTCTTTTCTTCTCTCTCTCTCTCTCTCTCTCTCTCTCTCTCTCTCTCTCTCTCTTTCTTTTTTTTCTTTCTTCTTTCTTTCTCTTTTTCTTTCTTTTTTTTTTTTTTTCTTTCTTTCTCTCTTTTTTGATTTTTATTGAGCTCTACATTTTTCTCTGCTCTCTTCCTTGCCTCTCCCCTCCCCTTCAGCTTTCTCCCAAGGACTCACTACTGAATGCTGACTCCTCAGCGCCCCCTGTGTGCCAAAGTCTGGATTCTTGCACCAATTCAGGCAAAGTCTAAATCCACTTTCTGGTTCCCAGGCATGAGGCAGTTGCTGTCACCTATGGTGCTATGGACAAGGTATGTGCCATCCAGCAAGCAGTTATGAGGCGACTGGAGAAACTCATGGACCTGAAATGGAGCTTTGGTGATAAGGAAGAGGACCCTGATAGCTACACTGTGGACCCATGAAACACAATCAAGGAGTTGCCTGCAGTGTTACATAGGTGAAGCCAAGATGACAGAGCAGTTCTGCCCCGGTTTTGTGGAAGATATGTCAGGTTCTTCACAGCACAGTCAGCAAAGTCCACATGCATTGCCAGGCCTGAGTCCATGGTATTCCAAGTCCTGGCTATTGTGTTTCTGTGCAGAGCCAAGCCACTACTTTGAAGAGCGCAGGTCTGTTGGGTAGGAACTGCTTTCCCTTCCCTGTGGGCTTGGCAGCTGGGACTGCCTGAGATACCACCCCAGACTGAATTGTGCCAGGAAGTGTGTAACATGAAGGCCTGCTTGTCGGGCTTTCCGTCCTGCCCTGTTCCCAGAGCCAGTAAGCCCCAAAGAAATTACAGAGAAGTCTATATTAATGACTAACTGATTGGCCCATTAGCTCAGGCTTTGTATTAGCTCTTATATCTTATATTAAGCCATTATTCTTATCTATGTTAGCCACATGGCTCGGTACGGTTTTTGGTGGGGTAGTTCACATCTTGCTTCTTCCTTGGTCTGGGCAGGACTGGCGAAAGAGCTTCCTTCTTCCCAGAATACTCCTATTCTCTTTGCCCTGCCTCTACTGGTTGTCTTTCCTAGACTCCCTGCCTGGCTACTGGCTAATCAGCGTTTATTTAAAACATGATTGACAGAATACAGACAATTACAATTCTCCCACACCAGAAGTAGAGTGCAGAGATCTTCCAAAGTGAGAGTCAGAAGGAACCTCTAATACCCCCAGGAGAGGTGGACAGCAAAGACAGCAATACAGAGGAGACAGACCAACGCTCCCCAGGCTTGGAGAAAGGACTGGAATTTGTGACCTGTGATGGTGGAGACTACCCTGAGTGTGATCCTGAGACTGACAGTCCCAGGTGCCTAAGCTGCTGACTATGGCTGCAAATGGCTTTTGGCAGGAAGCACAAAAACTGTTGCAATCTCAGGAGACCTGATACCTGCTAAGACTTGCAATTAGGTGATCTTCTGTGAGCTCCAGCTATTACAGCAACACTCCAGCTGCTGTTCACAAGCAAAGGCAAAGTTGTCTCGGCAGATGTCTTTATTTTCTCAGTTTTCTTAGTAAACATAATAAACACCTGGGGGAAAAAGACAGGGGCTAATAGAATGGTATGAAAACAGGATCCAACCTTCTGTTGTTTGCAAGAAACATACCTCAACCTCAAAGACAAACACTACCTCAGAGTAAAGGGGTGGGAAAAGGTTTTCCAATCAAATGGACCTAAAAAAACAAGTGGGTGTAGCGATCCTAATATCTAACCAAATTGATTTCAAATTAAAATCCATCAGAAGAGATGATGAAGGACACTTTGTACTCATAACAGGAACAATTCATCAAGATGAAGTCTTAATCCTGAACATCTAGGCCCCTAACTCAATATCACCTACATATGTAAAAGAAACATTACTAAACCTTAAATCACACATCAAACCCCACACACTGATAGTAGGAGACTTCAGCACTCCACTCTTGCCAATGGACAGGTCAACCAGACAGAAACTTAATGGAGAAATGAGAGAACTAACAGATGTGATGAGTCAAATGGACCTAACAGACATCTATAGAACATTCCACCCAAACAGGAAAGAATATACCTTCTTCTCAGCACCTCATGGAACCTTCTCTAAAATTGATCACATACTTGGTAATAAAGCAAACCTCCACAGATACAAAAAAAAAAAAAAAGGAGTAACCTCCTGTGTCTTATCAGTTCACCAGGGATTGAAGTTAGAGTTTAACAACAATACTACTCTCAGAAATTCTACAAACTCATGGAAATTGAAGTCAGGTGATGAACCACCCCTGGGTCAAAAAATAAGAAAGAAATTAAGGTCTTCCTTAAATTCAACAAAAATGAAGGCACAGTGTATTCAGACCTATGGGACATTTATGAAAGCAGTGTTAAGAGGAAAGTTCATAGCACTAAGTTCCCACATAAAGAAAACAGAGAAAGCTCACATTAGTGATTTAGCAGCACACCTGAAAGCTCTAAAATAAAAAGGAGACTCACCCAAGAGGAGTAGAAGACAGGAAATAATCAAATTGATGGCTGAAATAAACAAAATAGAAATGAAAACAATACAAAGAATCAATGAAACAAAGAGCTTGTTCTGGGGGTAGAAGGAAGGGGGGAAGGGAAAGAGGAGGGGAGAAGGGGAGAGTTGAGAACTCGAGGGAATGGGATAGTCAAGATGGATGGACAGATATGAGAACAAAGAAAAAGATATCTTGATTGAGGGATCAATTATGGGGCGAGACAGAATCCTGGGTCTAGAAAATTTCCCAGGAAATCATAAATATGATCCCAGCTAAGACCCTATGCATTAGAGGAGAGGGGGCCGGAACTGGCCTTGCCCTGTATTCAGACTGATGATTATCTTAAATATCACCATAAAACCTTCGACCAACAACAGATGGAAACAGAGGCAGAGTCCCACATGGGAGCACTGGACTGGACTGGCCCAAGGTCCAATTAAGAGTAGAAGGAATGAGAATATGAGCAAAGAGGTCAAGACCATGAAGGGTTCATTCTTTGTAACAGTTTACCTGAGCTAATGGGAGCTCACCAACTCCAGCCAGACTGGGATGGAACAAGCATAGGACCAAACTAGTCCCTCTGAATGTGGTTAACCATTGTATGGCTAGAACAGACTGAGGGGCCACTGACAGTGGCACTGGTTTTATCTCTACTGCATGTACTGGCTTTTGGGGATCCCATTCTCTTTGATGTATACCTTGCTCAGCCTAGATGTAGTAGGGAGGGCTTTGGAGCTTCCACAAAGCACAGTGCCTCTCTTGGGAATAGAGGGAGGTGGGGTGAGAGGGTGTATGGAGGGAATGGGAGGAGGGGAGGGAGTGGGAATTTGGGTTGGTATTTTTTTAATCTGATAAAAAATAAAAAAGAACATCTTAATTGGCAAAACAGGAAGGTGCCACCATAAAAGGGGACCATTTTTGCCATAAAAGTGCTATAGGAGAAAGTTTTGTAGGTAATATACATGCTTACCAAGGATGATAATAATTAATATAGTGTACTTGCTGTTTCTGTATGGCATACTCTTCCTGCATGTGTACCTGTCTGGCAGCTTCTGTAAGTTGTCTAGTGGCATTTGGAACACTGCTCCCTTTAAAAATTTCACTTAGGGTTTCAAGGTCTCCAATAGGATATTTTAAATAAGGTTTTTACTATTGGATATTTTGTTAAAAGTTTGTAAGCTATCTTTCAAATCCAAGTTGCAAGTCTGCCTAGCTGACAGGCTCGACTTGCTCATTTACATTTTCATAGGCACTTGACCTGCCTGAAGCTTCCTTCAATCCTCCTAGGCTATGTTTTTGCACCTTGGTGCTAGACTCCTAGCTGAAGCTGGGACTTGTGGTGGGGCGCAAGGCCTACTCCCTCTGCTGCTTGGCTGTCTCGCCTGGGTACTTGGACCAGGTAGCCCGTCTCTCATTGCCTGTTCTGCCTGGTCAGGGCACAGGCTAGGTTCAGTGTTATTACAATAGACCTTGACTGGCTGGCAAATTTAGCTCAGGTTCTCAGATGTCCACCTTTGCAGCAGCTCCAGCTTAGGAGAGTATAGCCACGCCAATTTTTATTATCCTTGCTTTTTCATTTTAAATCTTGTAATAACAAAATTAGGATAATTCCTAAATCCCCTCTTCTCTTAAAAGTTAGAGATTTATTCAATTCAGGCTCCTTGGTTCATGGGCCAATTAGCCTCTAGGCATTTCCATTGACTACCAAGCACTGACTGTGGGAGGTATAGTCCTTTAAACTTTTTTTTCTCCTGCCTTTCCTGGCTTCTCTGCACAGCGTGGGTCAGACTCGGCTGGCCACAGCACATGTGTGCGTGTACTGTAGATGAAACACCATACTCCATTTTTTTTCACTTGCTCAGGAGCAATAGAGGCTGTGGCGAGGTGACCAAAGCACTGCCACTTGCAGGGCAAAGGTGAGGCCTTATTTTGACCTCTCCAAGACCTGGAGAAGCCCAAAGAGTAGGAATATAATATTTACAAACTCTAGAAATCTCTGCCTTTGTTCCTGCTTTTTTCAGCTCCTCTAGCTATCAAAATACATCTAAGCAACTGTACAGATAGTTGATCCTATTTCTTTGTCCCATATCTGCAAATATTTACAGTTTCATTCCTGATTATTTGCCCCAACCCATGTTCTTTCCTTTCTTATATCTACAATTTATTTCCAAGTACTCATGTTATGCCCAGACTCTTGCCCCCCAAAGAGATCTCCAGGGAACCGGGACTTGGATGCAAAAGCGAGGTTTGTTCCAAAGCACAGAATGAGCCTAGGTACAGAACTCGTCCAGCACACTCAATGCAGGGAGTGCGGGAGGAGCTGCCTTCCAGAAATTACAGGATATTTTATAGACAATCTTGCAAGATCATCAATTCTCACCTAATTTGCATACCTGGACCTAATTGAGGACAGCAAACGATTAAAAAAGGGTGTAAAGTTCAATAAGCATGATATCGTTATGCAAATAAAGTATGGGCATAAGTATGTTCTCAGTTGACCCATTCCTATCTCCTTGGGGTATGTAGATGAAGCATACTATGGACATATTTTTAAATTGGTCAGTTCTTGGCTATTCTTGAGGCTCTTCCAGTTGTTATTGGCTCCTGAAATGACCCTTGTTACATGTGATGTGTTTTCAAAATAGCCTAGCTAAAACAGTGTGATTCAGGCAGAAAGCAATTAGGTCACTCTGACTGGTTTGATTTTTTTCACTCATTAGTACCTCCTACTTGTGCGATTTTCTCACATACCAATTGAATGTTGTAGACTACATCCATAGTTAAACATTCTGTTGCTAGAAAAAAAGCAAGTCACACTCATATCCTAGACCAAAACATTTTTTAGGCAAACCATTCCCTGGGTGGAATCCAGTGTTATCCCCATAAAGAAACTAGACCCTTTGTCAGATCCTTAGACATTTGTTTGAGGTAGAAGAATATCTACTTCTCTAATCCTGAAATACAAGTCTGGATATTAGGCACACCTGTTGACAATAACATTGAGAGAATACAATTCTCATCTAAATCTAGGTTAGACCTCTATTTGAGGTAGAATCACGACAACTTTGAAGGAATAGAGGTAATTTCCAATTCACTGACCTTTGGTCAATATGGAAATAGACTCAAATTTTCAGGCCTCCACACGTCAGATCAGAGTTTGAAGCTCCACGTTCTTATTTGGTAATTTTCATACTGGTCACAATGCATGGCATTGCTTTGCTTTCTAATGTGTCACAGGGATGTGAATACCAAATGTTTTAAATGTGTAACATTGCTGGGGTCAGTAAGATTTTTCCTTTTGGATGCTTATTTGTCATCTCAGGTTTTGCAAAATGAAGGGTGAGGGTTTTTAGAGCTGCGTCTTCTTAGGCTTCTTAGGCTTTGTGTTGCTCTGCTCAACTTTCACTAAGAAAATGAATGAAAGCTAAAAAATATAAAAGAATAAAGTATGATAGCAGGAGAATTCCAAGCACACATCAAAACCAAATAATGTGGAAGCTTGTTCAGAGAGGCTTCAGAGATAGTTTTGTCTTCTTCTACATGAAACCCAAGGTAGCAACATGGCACACACCCAAAGACAGGAGATTGATGTAAAACATGCCATTATTTTTTTTTCAATTGATTCCTTGCATGGAGCTTTATTGCTTGCTTCCACTGTTGCTTTCTAAGAAAATTCTCAGAAAGGATTTCCAATTAGGTTTTGTATGGCCAAGTGGACCTTTCACAGACATGAAAGGCTCCAGGTCACATTTCCTGAGGTACACATAGACAACCATTTATTTGTGCAAGCCTAATGTTCATGTATAAGGTGTTGGCAAACCCTGGTTAAAGTTTTTTTGACTGGAAGACTGAGAATAGTGCTTCTTAATGACCAAATAGGAGTTGCTCTCAATAACATATGGGGTCTCAAATTGGATGGGCTTTCATACTCAGTAAATTATAAAAGAAATTACTACTTTTTGTTTGGGACCTAGAGATCTGCAAAATCTTTCTCGTGAAATCTTGGCTACAATAATGAACAAATGTTGCTCCAGGAGATATAGACTAGAATGTATGTTTTGTATAAGCCAAGACTGAGGGAAAAAATGGATGTTACCTTGTAACATCTTGGGTTGGGAATTACGGTAGTAACCTCAAACCTTGTAAAACATTCCATTCTAATGAATAAAACCTGACATAGTGTGGGGAGTCTGGCATCTTCCACAATATCACTTGACAGACTAAGGCAGTGCTTCTCAACATTCGTAAGGTTGTGACTCTATAATACAGTTTTTCATGTTGCTGGCAACCCCCATCCTAAAATTATTTCACTGCTACCCCATAAATGCAATTTTGTTACAATTATGAATCATATGTGTATATTTTATATGAGTGATATCTGATATGCAACTTTGTGGTGGTTACGGCTTGAGATCCACTGTAATGTGGGGGAAATAAACATATAATCTCAAGGTCAGGTGACAGCTTTAAAATGTCATGTAAATTAGAATGTATATTTGAAAACTCTCTTTGAGTATTTGATAGTGATCTTTATCAAGGTTAGTATCAACATCTTTTAAAATATCTTTGCAATGTGCACATTTTTCTGTGTGTTCCACTAAAGCCATTCCTCCATTATTTTACAGCCCGTGAAAATCCAAAGTTTGCATTTTTAATCCTCATTATTTTATGTATCCCCCAAGAATGCGTTCAAAATCTACTCAAACCTTGTAAAGAATATAGTTGATTGTGAATGCCTATATTACCTGCTTGTGGTCCTGATGTTGGGACCATTTGGAGTTCTGGCCTCCAGCTGCTCTTCCCTGCTAGAGATCTTTACTTTTCCTTCTGATTTGAGTTACTAGAGGCTGTGTCAAAGTTGTTTACCAGCTCTGCTTCATGAGCATGTGTTTCCTTGCCTTGAGGATCAGATGATAAGGTTTTCACCTGTTGGCCCACTTGACTGTTGGGTATATAAGCCTCCATAGTGCTATTGAATAAAAGGCTTTTTACAAGTGACTAGAGGTCCATGTCTCTGTCTCTCTGTCTGTGTGAGTCTTTGTGTGTTTCAACCTCCAGCCCCTTGCCCGAAGCTCATGAACTCTATGGTAGCGCATAGAGCTCAGACAGGCATTGTGCGCTGCAGTCCTGATTATAAAAGTTGTTAATTACTGTCAAAGCAAGTTGATAAACATTTTGGTTACAGCTATATTAATTTCTTCAAAGCAATATCTGGCTCAGTATTTGTCTTTGTTTTCTAATTTTAAACCCTATAACCAAGTTTTCAAATGCCATATTCAGGAACTATTTCTACACTCAAGTTATTTTATAAATAATTTAGTCCACGGTGACTGTGAGTTTTCTCTAATGATTATGTGGGTCTTTATGTTTGGTACATACAGTAACTTAAGCCTTGGTTTCGATGAATTCAATTGATCAATGTTAAAGCTTTATAAAAAATTTAAATTTTACTTTTATGGAAAGAAATTAAATATCAAGAAATTGAAATCACTTAGATACTCTCACACTAATTTCAAATTTGTTTCATTCCATTGGGAATTATTTCTAAGGAAATTCACCAAAGAGAAAGTGAACTTTGCTGCTAAGATGTTGCAGCCACGGATGACTTTGGGAAGTCCCTCGAGATATTTCTTTAATCTTCTTACAGCAGATGGTATAATGAGGGTCCACAAAGTTTTTGGTCAGCCTCATACATAGAGAAGGAGACATTATGTGATGCCTTCACAAGATCCTCAAGACAGTAGGAAGTGTTCTTTCTATGTTGACACTGAGGCAAAGTAAGGTTTCTAAAAATTGGTGTCTGGGATAGAAATGAGTGAAAAGGATATCCATCCAAACCATACTATCATGGAATCATTCAACTCTAAGTCATGACTGGGAAAGCCTATAATTTTCTCATTATTATAAAATATATTGCGATATAATTACTGAGTCCTATCTTGCCTCATCTAGTGACATTTATGAATATCTTTAATGGGATCTCTTGAGAAATAATGAGTCAGTCCATCAAGAAGAGGTATATCCCTAGTGGAACCCCTTAAACTTCATGCAACTGCAGAAAGACAAAAGTTAAATAATTTCTTCTATGTGGCTACTATAAAAAATTGCTGCCTTGAGTTTCAAGGCAGGTATCTTTAATGTCTGTCTTAACCCCAACAGGGACTTCCTGTTATTACATTCCAGGTATGAAAACTCATGAGAACTCCTGAAAGCAGATACTCCAGTCATCTTTAACTCTGAAGTTTTGTACACTTATACAACACTGGTCTGGTTCTGCAGATCTGATGTCTTAGTTGTGACTCTGATATATGGTGATTGCTATTGTCAAGTCCATAAAGAAGTACTTAAGTGGGCTTTGTTATCCATGTTGAATTCTATGGACTCCATGAGTCCATTATATTTTCAAGTAAATGGATTGTGACGTATTTGTGAAAAGCAATTTTTGAAGGATTTTTCCATGGACGTTATTTCTGGTGTTTGGTTAATTTTCCCTATTCTATATATTTTCATTTCTAATCAAGCTTCTTCTGCTAATTTTAGCTATTTTCTCTCACTCCCTTCTCTCTCTCTCTCTCTCTCTCTCTCTCTCTCTCTCTCTCACACACACACACATACACACACACACACACACACACACACATGTTTGTTCTCAATGCCTTCATAGAACATATAGTATTTTCTATTCTTTCAGTCTCTACCTCATTATTTTGATAACAACCTGGAGTTATACTTATGATCTTAAAACCAAGTTATTGTTGATTCTCTGCCTTCCAGAGCACTGGAGTTATAGACATGCACAGTATGTCCAATTTTTTCATGGGAATTATGGTATTAAAGACAGTACCTCAAGCTTGCCCAGCAGAGGCTCTTATCCACTTAGTGATCTCCTTGAACCAATATCTGAGTTGGTAGTCTCTGAAGTTCTTATTTTATTTTTCTTTTGATTTTTAGAACTGATAACTATACCAAAACTCTTAGCTCAGCTATGCTTTTATTTATCACTTTTCTTTTCATCTTCTTTCTACTTTCATATTTAAATGCATGTACTTACTCATAGACAGAAGTGTCTGTTTTGTCCAGTCCTGCAGCTGTTCAGTCCCAAATAAACACACAGAGGCTTTGGTTAATTATAAACTATTTGGCCTATTGCCAAGGCTTATTACTAACTAGTACTTACAACTTAAATTAACCTATAATTCTTATCTATCTTTAGCCTTATGGCTTGGTACTTTTTCTCAGTGAGGCATTCTCATCATCTTCTGTATCTGGCTGATGACTGCATCTCTGCATTTCCTCTTCCTAGAATTCTTCTAGTCTTGTTGCCCTGCTTATACCCCCACCCTGGCTCTTGGCCAATCAGTCCTTTCTTAAACAAGAGCACTATCCCACAGCATTTCCCATTTTTTCAAAACAAAAACCCTGAATCTATTCTTCTTTGTTTAGAATTTTCCTATTATGCATAAAAACTTGTAAACAACACTCTAAACAAAGACGAACACCCATAGTAGGTTTTGATTTTGTCGGGGGGTGGGAAAGATTGTCACAGTTCTCTAGGCTGATTGGGACAATGGTAATCTTTGGTGGAACCTGAGAAAAATTAAGATTATGGTCAAATCTTGACTGAAGTATTCTGTGAGGGTGAACTACTTCAATAATCACCTTGAAGCTATTCTGGGTGTAGAAATCAGAGTAAGCTGCAACACAGGTCTTTTGAGACATTTGATCACAAGGGCCATCTTTTCCTCTTGGAGACTACTCTGGGGGTCTTCCTGTTCCAACCCTGGTTAAATTCACAGCAACTCATTTCCTATGTAAATAAAAGCAGAAACTTTTCCAAAATAATATACTTTTGGCTTAAATTTTGAAATCAAGATACTTTTAAAATATGTGTTAGTTTAATCCAGCAACACTTATAATCAAAAGCCTTTTAGCATCTGTTTTTCCTTTGTCATCTGTCAAATAATTCAGAGACAATGAAATGACATTTAGTATATGACCCTGTGTATATTTTACATCTTTATGTGTATTTTTATTGCTCCATTTCTTTTTTGAGAACTTTATCATTTTTTTCTTTTCTCTCCAAGGTCTACAATATATTTTTATACACACTGTAAGCTGCTTAGAGGATTTTTTCCATCTGAATCTATTTTTACTGAATATCTCTATCTTTTCTGGGGACATTAGTATTTAATTTGCTAAGTGACATGGCTAGGATTAAAGTGGCAGCTTTGGTTACTGGCTCGGCCCCATTCCTTGGCTTCGTGAGTCTGGCTTCATGTTAGAGGTGCTGGCAGAAGCCATGTTTATTTCCACAATTCTGTGGAGTTTCTGGGTCCATGCCACCACCAAGAAGCATGCCATTGGCTGCTCATAAATACCACTTAAGTATTTGGTAGCAGGGCCTCTCAAAAGAGTCACACAGTGTTTACCACTATAAGCTGATTCATGAAGCCTCCTTTAAAGAAACCACACTTCTGCTTGTCTCTAGCAAACAACCCGCACCTGAGAAAATGTTACTACCAAGAAGCCATGTTTGACTATGTCCTCTTGAGCCTAGACTCCCTTCCCAAGCTCCCTCATGTTTTATGTGGATGTAGATGCCAAATATTTGGTGCCATTTGTAGATGGAATTTTCTGTACCACCTGGTTCTGCAGCTGTTCAGTCCCAAATAAGCAAAAGAGACATATATTAATTATAAACTATTTGGTCTATTACTCAGACTTATTACTAACTGGCTCTTACAACTTCAATTAACCTATAGTTCTTGTTTAACCACATAGCTTGGTACCTCTTCTCAGTAAGATATTCTCATCTTGCTTCCTCTGTGTTTGGCTTGTGACTGTGTCTCTTCCTTTCCTCTCTCTAGGATTATCCTAGTCTGGATGTCCCATCTATACTTCTTCCCTGGCTACTAACTAATCAGCATTTTATTAAACAAGAGCATTATTTCACAGCACTTACATACTGAAATTATTAATTTTTATACATGTGTAGTGACTCTGTCTTATATCCAAAATTAATTATACATGCCTTTTTTAGTATTTCACAAATATTTATTAAATCACTTTATGGACCATTTGGTTTTCAAGGTTTGGATGTATTAGCAAGAGCATATTATGTATTGTGATTATATTTCTTGGTAGAGAAAGACAGGTAAATAATTAAAAAAAAGAATAGGAGTATTCAATTGCATTTCAGAAAGGAAAACACTACCATCGGCAAAATTCCAACAAGGAATGGAATTAGAATGAGGTGACAGTAGCAAATATGGAAGGCACTAGTTCAGTTAAGGTACGCAGAAAGGCTTATGAGGGAATAGTCTGTGATCTGAGTGATTTGTTACCCAGAGTAAAGGTAGATGTAAACTGTTTTAAGACAGGGGTAGGGCAAAGCAAAAGCTCCTTCATGAAACTAGATGTCAACATTTCAAATATACCCTTAAAAGAAAATGTCTATCAAATATATGCAAGCAAAAATTGTTTGCTTTTACATCCATGCTAATGACTAATACAGAATCAATAAAAGATCCTAGAACATGTACAACTGAAGGGTATTTTATTTCATAGGGAGGCTATGCCAAATTTATTTTTATTTTATTTAAGTTCTTTGATAATCCCCCAGTTTCGTGAGTCCTCTAGAATTAGTTATGACACATTCAAATTTGTAACTAAGAATAGTTCATGGTAAATTGTAAAGATAGGTCTGAGCACAGTAGTCTGAAATTTGTTCAGGTTAGTGATTATAAGGATAGGGCTAATTATGGAGTTAGGGAGAAACCTGGTTCCAGAGAATCTCCCAGGTATCCATAAAGATGGCCCTAGCTAAGACTCCAAGCAACAGTGGAGGAGATAGTGAACTGTCTTTCCTTTGTAATCAGTCATATTAGTGACTACCCTAATTGTCATCATGGAGTCTTTGTCTAGTACCTGGTAGAAGTAGATGCAGAGATTCAGAGTCAAGCACTGGGCTGAGCTCCAGGAGTCCTGTTGAAGAGAAGGTGGAGGGATTATATGAGCAAAGGGGCTGTCAAGATCATGGTGGGAATACTCACACAGACAACAGACATAAACTTGTAAGAACTCTGGACAGACATCTAGAGAGCCAGAATGGGCCTGAACTAGGCCTTCTACATATGGATGATAGCTATGTAGCTTGGTCATTTGTGGGGCCCATAGTAGTGGAACCAGAATCTGATAAATGAGATGGTTCTTTGGAACCTATTATGTATGGTGCTATGCCTTATTAATCATTGATGGAGTGTTGAAGAACTTGATCCTGCCTCTACTTAGTATGCCATGCTTTGTTGATTCCTATTGGAGGCCTTATCCTATCTAATAGAGACAGAGGATGAGTGAATGTGGATGGGGTAGAAACAAAGTGAGGGAAGGGAGGAGGGGGAGTGGATGAGGGGAAATGTGGTTGGTATGTAAAATAAATAATGGTGAATAAAAAGAAGCTACCAATTTGAAAGTGGGGAGGATGAGGATAGTGGAGTAAGAAGTCTTGGGAGGGGTGAATGGAAGAAAGGAAGAAATTATATATTTATATTTGAATTAAAATGCTTTCAAAAGAATTAAAGGTCGAAACAACAAGCCAATACTGGTAGGGGTAAAAACATTGTTGCCTGTTCAAATGATTAATCAGTGCCATGTACATTTGATCATTTAGCATGTTTTATAAATGCTGACACAAAATGGGTTACTTTAAAATGTCATTGAAGGCAGAAAAACTAAAGTCCTGAATAGGAGAACTCTGGGGATTCTTGTCATTTGATTCCAGAATGAAGACATGGACTCATTCAAGGAGAGAGCAGGTGGCAATGAAAAGATGGAAGGGTTCCCTTTCTTTTATTTTTAAAAATGAATTTTATTGGGTACATTTAACTTATACAAAATAAATATTTGGGATACATATAAACTTGGATACATATACATATTTGGGATACATATGAATTTATTTTCCATAAGTATTGCATGGCAATAACAACTAACATATACTTATTCAATAAAAATTCCAGTATATTATAATTGTATTAATTATGGGAAAGGAATATTTAAATATGAACAATGTGCTGATGATTTCTGAAGCCATAACTTTCCTTATGTCCACTTGATCTAAATGTACCAATGTTTACAAACACAACACACACAAAGATTCAAATGCACTTCCTTCTTTTTTAATCATTGAAGACTGAATGTAGCTCCCACCAAAAAAAAGACATACTTTTTAGTTTTCTCTACTGCATTCTCTACAGGCTTCCTCATTTCATTAAATGAAATATTGCCATTCATTGACCTCATACTCAGTACACATAAATTTCCATTGTTTAATCTTTCAAAAACGTTAGTACTTGATGTCAATGTGATAATGGGAGGCAAATTAATCATTCTTCTAAGTTAGAAAACTTGCTTTCTGTTGGAAGATAGGTATATTAAAATGAAACTCTGAAAACCTATATGTCCTCAAATTTTGCTGTGACTTTGCATCTTACTCTGAAAAAACTCAGTTTTCACTATGATATATATAAATATCAGCAATATCTCGATTCTGAATAAATTATGACCTCATATCTTACCATCCCACTGGTTTGTTGTCTGTCATGTTTTTGACATTCAAACAACACAGACTTCTTGCTGTACTTCAAAGAACAAAATAGAACCAAAAAATGATAAGATGCATGTGCATAGGTGTCTCTGCCTAGTTCTAGTTCTGACTACCTATTTTACTAGATTATTTCCTTGGAGAATTTTATGCTTTCTATCTCTATCAGTCCCAATATCTATAAATTGGTAAGTAATTTCCTCCTTTTGAAGGGCTTGTTTTTTTTATATTATTTTATTACAACCAGCATAAATAATATTAAGCAAGGAACATATGCTAAATGATTTAATAATTATTTTATCTTAAGGAGTCTAGGTCTTGTACTAGAAATGGCTTGGCTAAACTATAAGAGGAAAGTAACTATGACTATCTAATCTTCAGCCCTGTCGAAGGCCTGAGATGAGAGATAATATTACTTGAGTAGGCAGAAAGTGCAATCAAGCAGCTTCCAAAATATGTAGTAGATAACAGAGACAATTGGCTACCCAAGTAATCACCCTAAGTCTCATTTGCAATGTTGAAGTAACCAATTTTAGCTAAGGCCTAGAGTAACTGACAGACCATTTTTAGAGGCAGAGAAATTTTTTAAAACCATCTTACCCTGTCTTGGCAAGGTTTGGCAGTCATTTTTTTTCCGACTTGCTCAGTCCAGACACCGTGCATTTTGTCAGTGGTCAAGGCATGAGCAGTTTGTTGCTCAAAGACAAGACCAGATGTGCCAAGAAAACAAGCTCCAAGTGGAATGTCTTTGGTGTTCAACCTTCTCTCAGGAATAGATAGGTGCTGCCAGGAGCAATCCTGTCTCATATCAACAGAGTCAACAGAACCCTAAGTTATTTAAATACCATATTCTATGTATCTTTGAAGTGGTTGAAGATTACCTATCTATGCGAAATACAATTTCTATGTATCTAAAGAACCTAATTAGTCTGACTAAAAATATAACAAACATGGATGACTATTGACCTACAATACTTAATACCTATATAATTTAAAGATTAAGACTTCATATCAGAATATTAAACAATCTTTAATGAAAGGCTTGTAAAGAAAGAAACAAACCATAGTATAAAATCATCAACGTGTATTAGTTATCAATATCATTCAGGATCATGATCATCATCACCATCACTATAGTTATTATCACCTCAATACAACCACCATTATTATTCCCATTGAAATGGCCATTAGGTAATATGGCCTCTACTTCTAGATAACAACCACCATCACAATTAGTCTTAATCATTGGTATATATCACTAAGTCATCATCATTCTCATCCTCCTTGTTTTCTTTCTGTCCTAATAGACCTCTTCTTCTTTCCCTTCAGTTTGTGTCAAATGCACAGTGTGGGACAGGGATAAAATAATGATTATGGTTATTCCTTTCCAAAACAATAAAACACAAGAAAATGCGCCTCCTTGAAGTTAATTAAGACAGTCTTTTGTTTCTAACATATGAAAGTAAAGATGAATATGGGAGATGGATTTGATTGAAATACATTATATACATCTATGCAATCACAAATAATATTTTTATTTAAAGAATAAGATAAAGTGTATCAAATTATGTGTGATCTCATCAGCAATTCACAACTGAAATACGTGCACGTGTTTATTGTCCAAACATGCAATACAATGAAACATGCACAAACACATGTTTATATTAACACTCCCAAACATACATATACAATGAAACACACAAAAACATACATTGGGATGTATTTGGACTGTGTGTGAATTAATTTAAAATAGAACATGAGTTTTTAAATATTGTTATCCCTAAAATTATGAAATTCACAAGTAAATGAATACAGCTAGAAAAAAATCTTCCAGGGTAAAGTGACATGGGTTTCAATGGACAAATATTATATATTTTCTTTTACTGGTGGATCTTAGATATTAATCATTCTATCAGCATGCTTCAGTTTTTATAACCAAAGAGATTAGATATAGAGTAAGTGAGTAGGTGAGCTATTTCCTTAGGAGGGTAAATAGAATATATAATTATGGAGAGATGGTGGGGAAATGGGAGTGCTGACAACTTTAGTTAGACATCAACTTGAATTCTCCATGCTCAATGTGTTATGTAAAAGTTGTCTTCAGCAATTAAGTTACCTCCTAACTTTATGTTCAGTGTACTGAAATATACTCTGTTTACTACAAGGGAAGAAAGGTAACTAAGAACCCACTTACAAACCTTATGACCTACAGTGGTGACCTGCCTACATGATATGCTTGAGCAATAGTGACATAAATGTAAGACTAACCAAGTACTCTTTGGTTGGATTTAAGGCCTATTCCATAAGATTAAACCCATTCCTGGCATTGTTCAAGTAGCTAAAAACCAGATAATTATTATTTCATAGGCATAGAAAAAAACAAATACTATTCTGGTAAGGTAGCAAAGCCAATAAGTCCTACTGATATTCTGCTGTACTTGTTTATCAGTGTCTTGATCAGCCATCACCAGAGAATCTTTCTCTTGTAGTATGTTGCATCTGATACATAGACCCACAGTTATGCAATGTGCTAGGATTAAAAGACTTAGGAACACTCACTTCTATCTAAATTGGATGACTTCAAGAAACCTCTCCTTTTAGGTCTCAGGAAATTCTGTGAAAGAGGATGAAGAAAAGCTGTAAAAGAAAGAAGAAAAGAATTGCTCCAAGAAAAATATGGTCTTTCTGAAGCAACCAAACTAATGTGCATATGAAACCACAGAGATTGTGGTAGCATGTACACAGCCCACATAATCAAGCAGATGGGGTCCTAATGCTGAGAATAAAATAGACTCCTATCCCTAACCAAGAAACAATCTCCAAATGACATTGATTTGCAAAGTATTTAGTTTTCCCTAAAGGAGGCCCATGGGTTATATTTACTAAATTCAATAGTAGGTGTAGACAGAGTTTCTGTTCTGCCCAGTCTCACAGCCATTTAGCACTAAATAAATATATAGAGGCTGATATTAATTAGAAACTGTTTGGCATATTGCTCAGGCTTATTACTAACTAGCTCTTATAATTCAAATTTACTCAAAAATCTTGTCTATGTTTAGCCTCATGGCTCGGTAACTTCTTTCATTAAGGAATTCTTTTAATTTTTTATTGATTTTTATAGAGCTTTACATTTTTCTCAGTAATGAATTCTTATCTTGCTTCCTTTGCATCTGGCTGATGACTGGATCTCTCTTCCTTTCCTCTTTCCAGAATTCTTTTAGTCTGGTTTCCCAACCTATACATCTCCATGGCTACTGACAAATCAATGTTTTATTAAACCAATATGAGTTACAAATCTTTACAGTGTGGAAGAATATTTTCCCACAGCAAGTAGGACCCATGTCTTGCATTAGATGACCAACAAAAAATAAACTCACAATAGACTTCTTGTTTTATATTGATTTTTCACCCTTATTAGTCTTTCATTTTGCAGTTTCTGATTGATTTTGTGTTTTAATGGACTTTGGGATACATGTGTGTTTGTGTGTGTGTGTGTCTTGTGGGTTTTCTATTTTATTAATACGTGTGTGAATCGCCTGCATGTAAAACAGAAAATAATTTTTAATCCATTGATTTAAATACCATTTAACTTTTAAAAGTATAACCCATTTATGATTTGATCAATACTATTATCAGAAGATTAATATTTCATTTTATAAAAGTAAGTAACAGATAATGTAGATAGACAACCACTTGAAGACAGAACATTAAGACGATACTATTACTTGGGAGTTGTGCTTCTTCTCTGTATTCTCAGTCCTTAAAAGGCTGAGGTAGACAGATTACAAGTTTGGGGCCAGTCAATGTCCACATGAAAAAAAGGAATAAAAAATATACCAACAATATATAATTAGCTAATTTAAAGTTCTAGCCATCCGTTGTGATCCTTAAGATGCATATTCCTTTCGAAGTCATGTGGAACATTCACCTGATTAGATTTGTGTCATGAAGCACAACTCAGTGCTCCAAACTGCAAATCATGCTAAGAATGGAGCACCTTGTAATTAGCATGTCCCCTATGTAAATTATATACACATCTCCACACAGAAAAGGAAGGAGAGGAAGTGACTTTAGAAACCATGTCAGTACAATTGACTCTATCAGAACTGTTTTTCCAGCCTCTTAGATCTAGCAGTAAAGTACATCCCTTTATTAGGAAGAAATTATATTATGTAAGACTTATTAACTAAGCTTTGTTATCTGAAAATATTGGGTAAACTCTTTTGATCATTCTACTGACAGAATTTTTTATTATAATACTAGAAAGGACTTTTGAAAGCTAACATAAAACATCTATGTTTCAGACATTTGTTACAAGATATGTGCATTATCTATATTTCTTGAACACTGAAAGCACTTAATGATAACATTACTAGTACCCAGAACATTCAGATAAATACATATTGAATTCCATTCCTAATGAAAAAAATTTAATAAACACTTTATTTAAGAAAAATTGATTAGTAGTGTTTGTTATTTTTACATATAATACTATAGAAAATAACTCGAGGCTTTCTATTGGTTGATAATCCTCAAACTTTCTCTCACCACAGCTTACATCTCTCAAGAATGACCTCGTAATAAAATCACACAGATACAACTTTCTCTTGCCAACAGTTGGTTTCCAAAGTACAGAACTAAGCAAAAGATGCAAAAGACATGTGGAACTGCCCTCGCTGATTTCTCTTTGTGTTATCTAGCTGGTTAAAAGTTTCTTTAACTGAATCGAAACTACCATTCCTGGAATAGATTCCACTCTGAATCTTGTTTTCATTGCTTTTTTTAAACACTGTACATTTTCTTACTTTTTAGGTGTCGTTATGATAATGGCCTCTTGTAGTCAATAAGGCTTAAATGTTTTTACATTCCCTGACTCCCAAGTACTGCAGACAATCCCTTTATTTTTATCATTTTATCTAAAACCAATGGAATAAGCAACTACTATATACTATCTAGCTATATAATGTCATATACTTTACTAGTACCAATATTTTGTGCTTATCTACTTGCTTATACATCTCTTAGAAAACTAATCACCCAGTCTAAAACTAGCACATAGTAAAGAATGTCACCATACAAATGGGACATTTTTGTACGTTAGGCTCCTTGCTTGTGAGGGACATCATTTCTACATCAGTTGAGACAATACTTTTGTAGAGACACAGAGATTTGATTTAGCTAAGACTAAATTTGGTTATATTGGGTTTTTCCTATCATATCAGTTTTTGGGAAAGATAATTCCTGGTAAGAATTTTCCCTATGGCCCCTTTCATCTCACTGTTCCTCAGAGTGTAGATGAGGGGATTGAGGAATGGGGTTCCCAGGATGTACACGAGAGAGATGAATTGATCTTGCTTGGGGTGGTAGCTGGAGTTGGGGCGCAGGTACATGAAGGCACAGCAGCCATACTGCAGCAGCACCACAGTGAGGTGAGAGGAGCAGGTGTTGAAGGCTCTGCGCCGACCAGCTGCTGAGTGGAGTTTGAGTACAGCAGTCACTATCAAGGCATAGGTGGTAGCAATAAAAAAGAAAGGCAAAGCAATGGCTAGTGTGGCTGCCACTAGCACAGAGAGCTCATGGATATGACTCTTGGCACAGACAAGACGCATCACTGGTGGGGCATCACAAAAGAAGTGCTCTATTTCCCTGTCCTGACAGAATGGAAGACAGAAGATGAAGACCACAAGCTGTAAGGACAGGAACAAGCCAATGACCACACAAGCCACAACCAAGCGGATGCAAATAGTTACAGTCATGATGAGAGGATGCTGTAAGGGGAGACAGATGGCAACATATCTGTCGTAAGCCATGACAGCCAAGAGGAAGCAGTCGGCACTGCCAAGTCCAATGAGAAAAACCATCTGAGTGGCACAGCTCAGCAGAGTGATGGTCTTCTCTGACTGTAAGGTGTTGACCAGCATGTGTGGTACCACCACTGCAGTGTAGCATAGTTCTATCCCCGAGAGGCTACCCAGGAAATAGTACATGGGTGTATGTAGGCGGGATTCTGTCTGGATGGAGACCACAATGAGGATATTCCCGGAGATGATTAATGCATAAGCCAGGCTGATTCCAATGAAGCAGAGGGTACGTAATTCTGGGACTTTGGGATAAGCCAGGAACACAAACTCCATCAGTACTGAGTGGTTCTCCCAGGCCATTGAATCCACAGCTGTTCTCTTCAGAGTGGAAAAATACCTGTCAGATTTCTAATTTACCTTCTAGACAATTATTTTACTTTACTAATAAAATCTATATTTAAATGCACAACAGATAAATACTTGATCTTTTAATTTTTATTTTTATGAAATAGGTTCTCCTGAAAATCCACATGCTAATTTTTATCTTCAGTTTGGTAGTGAGATACTATTAAGCAAGAGCATCAGAGAAAATGTATTGGATACACAAAGGTATTTTCAGAAGGCATGGAACAGCAATTAAATTCTTTCAGTAAATTCATTAGTAAGTATCACAGAACTAATTAGTCAAATCAATTCAAGTGTGTTAGGAAAGAATTCTTTCATACACTTATTCATTATAGATTTAATTTATTTGTGTATGTATTTCATTGTCCTCTGGGGCATTAATTCAGTGACATGTGAATGTCATATTCACAGATTATTGTACAACAGATATTTAAGGAACAAAAGAAGCAATAAAGGAATTATAAGAGAAGTGATCATGGGCAAAGTATTGCTCAAGTTAGACTTGACAGTGGTACAAACAAAATTCAGATAATGGTGTACATTTTTTTTGTTTATCTAGGCTTATCCAATTAGGACAGCAATGACATCAGCAACACCTTATTTTATCTTAGGTTTCATTCTAACAGTAAAAACATGAACAAAACTGTTGAATACCCTTGAAAAATATTCTTTGACTTTACACAAGACTTTAGAAGACATATCTAGTATCTTTTCCCACATTTACCTTTCCTTTCCAAGAGAAAATGTGAGATTGAAACTGGGATAGTGTTCTTTCCTAAAAAGTCAAAGGAAAGCAAATAATATGAAGTGACCTCAAAATTTCAACGAATATTGACAGTTCTAAAGAATACTGTTTCTGCTTCTTTCCTTAAATCTACAGTTAGGAAGGCTGAAGAAAGTATCCTATAATGTTAATTCAAATTACCCAACTTTAATATTAGCCATTATTCCTTAAGGTCTATTAAAGAAATCTCTTTTCAAATGCCCTTTCTCATCAGAAATATCATTTGCAGAAAGCAATGCCACTGTCACATATATCTTTGTCATGGATGGCTCTCTATGTTATTCTTAAAGGTAAGGAATGGTCATTGCTTCATTCTGTTTTCTTCTTTTTCTGAATTTCAAAATGCTTGAAATAATTTCTCACGACACTTAGCACTCTGTTTCACTACAGTGTCAGGAGGAAGGGTTAAGTGTAAATACAAAACTCATGCTGATTGTGCATAATATGACAGGTATAATTCTACTAACTGGCACTACAATGCCAGGAAATTTGGAACCTCTCTGAATTTCAATTTTCTTTACTTGAAATATGTGGGTGATAATTATACATAAGTCAAAGGTATTATTAGGTGTAATTCTGACAGGTTTCCCTTTATGTGTTCCTTGGACTGATCTAATGGGAGCTCACCAAGGCCAACTGGACTGGGTCTGATGGAGCATATGATCAAACTGGACTTTCTGAATGTGGCTGACAATGAGGGCTGATTGAGAAGTCAAGGACAATAGCACTGAGTTTTGATTCTACTGCATGGACTGGCCTTGAGGGAATCCTAGTTTGTTTGGATGCTCACCTTCCTAGACCTGGATGGATGGGAGAGAACCTTGGACTTCCCACAGGGCAGGGAACCCTGACTGCTCTTAGGACTGGAGAGGGAGGGGGAGAAGGAGTAGAGGGAGAGGGAGGGAAGTGGGAGGAGGGGAGGTGGTGGAAATTTTTAATAAATAAATTAATTTAAAAAGTATTATTAGGAATTTAAGAGGGATAATAATGTGAAATATCTACCAGAATCTATAAAACATGATCTCTTAATCATCTGGAGGTTCAAGGATAAATACCTGCATTATTAATATTTTTATCTTTCTATAACAACATAAAAAGTGATAAATACATTTATACATAATAATTACACATTTTATAGATAAATATTCTTTGGAAAATAATTTTATTTTTATTTTGAGACTATTTCATAATGAAATATTTTTCAGTATGCTTATTAAAATAAATTATATCCTATATTTGAACTGCACTATGAAAACATTTTATTACTTAAGTATTTAGTATTTTGGTGTTTACAATAAGCAGACATCTAAAGGTAGCCTAACAGCTGTCTGATGATGGAAGGCTTTGAAATTCAACCTTGAATGATGAGTTCTGAGAATGTTACTGAAATTCAGCAAAATTGTATCTTCTTAATAGTTCAATTAATTAAATATTCACATGGGAATTATGTGAGGCCATGAATTCTTAGTGTTGAAAGGGACATAAACTACCTTGTATAGTTTTCACCAGCTACATGAACTTAAGAAAAGATTAAGACTTAAGCACATAAGGACATCTTCAATAGACAATAAATCCACTAAATTTCTAATTTTTGATTAAATATTGAAAGGAAGGACTCTCTGAAATTAAATTCTGTGTTTAGCTGAAACTGCCCTCTATGCGACTTCTATCTATTCTAGCTCTTTTAAACAGTGGTATATTTTCTTTACAGAAACACTTCAGACACTGTTACAGTTCCTTTAGTCGTAAGTTTTTTCCCATTTATTTTTAATACTTTTAACAACATGGTTTTGATGTGTGTCACAAGTTAAATGTTCCTCTCTGTCTTATATCTACAGAAAGCACATCATTAACCAGGAATTACATGAGAAAGGTTTTCTGTGCACATTCATGAGAATGCATTAATCTGCATTAGAACAGCACACTGATAGTGTCTAGTTACTGTTCCATAAAAATAGATTATACAATTAATATTCAAAAGACCTAAGTTAGACCCTCAACAGCATAATTCCTTGAGAAGTTTATCTCACAAAATTTCTTTTTCCTTTTGCTTAAAGATATAAATACTAATATTAACCTAATAGTTTTGGGTTTATTCAAACATGGGATTGCAAAACAGTTGACTTGATGTATAAAACCCATGAAGGTGGCTAATGCCCATTTTCTTCTCTCATTTTTTTGTATCTCCTTTACGTATTCCATTAACACTATCCACTTAGCAGAAGAGGATTAGATGGACCCACAGGAGGACAAGATTTCTAATAATTGAAAATTGACAATTTTAAACTTTTAGTATATTAACATTTATTAAAGATTGTTTATTAATATTAAGTGAAAGTAACTAGACTGTGAAGTGAATTCAGAGGAACACTGAGTCCTGGGCTAAAGTATGTCTGACATCCTAGAATGTATTCAGAGAACCTCAGTTTTCTAACAGAATCAATAGTTTGAATATCAAGGGAAGAAAAAGACTTCTCTTACCTTCAGTGTGAAGTGAGAGAGGGCTTAATAAGTTCTCAGGTTTACCTGCAAGAGACAGGACCTAAAATATGGTGACTGATTATTCTTGTGAACCAGCAGGAGAAGACAGTGATCTTGGGGAAACTGTTCCTGTGGGACTGAGCCTTAATATATCATCCCACACAAAACCACAGAAGGAGCAAATTACTTTGCCAATTTGTCATGTCTCATATGTTCCATCTCCCTGAAGAAAGAAGTTCAGTGATTGCCAATCTATTTTCTTGTTATCAAAATTTCTGAGGAACTTACTGATTAACCTATTTAAATAGGCACAGAATAAAGTATATATGAGAATGTATAGTGAACTGTCAAATCAGTATCACCAAGCTCTCTACAGAGCATCACTTCTATAACTTTGTGAAGTCTTCTTCCAAGACTGACACATTATTAGGAAAATAAAAAGCAGGCCATGCTGACGTGAGAGATTAGTATGAACCTTAAACAAATGAACTGTAGTTCTGAAACAAGTTTGTACCACTGCAACAAATCATAACACTGGAACGTGCATATTAATGTGTGTGAGAAGAAAGTATACGGTGAAAGTAGTACCTTATATATCTTTGAAAAACACTTATTAAATTTCTAATGGTAGAACAATTGATGAACTTGCAGGGAAGATGAATGTGCTCTGTATTTCATGAATTATAAAGCAGTTAAGATATATTTAATGTCATGATTAACTCCAGAAAACTTTTTGTTTCTTTCTCAATTCATGTTTGGATATATATTTCATTTCTAAAATTTGTTGTATTTTTGAGATTATAATACAATTGCATAATCTCTCCCTTCGATTTTCTCCTTTAAAACTCTTCCATATCTTCCTCCTTGCTGTCTTTCTTATTTCCAAAAAATCTTAAGTTTGGCTTATGGGGTTTATGAATAAAAATGGCTATGGAAGATAAGTCTGTTTATCAATGATGACTAAACTTGGGGTAAATGATTGTAAGAGATAACTCTGTTCTATCACAGATTATTAATGATGAGTATACTTATGATGCCAGATGTGCAAGAGAGAAAGATAACATGTGTCCAGAATCAAAAATGATATGGTACATGTTTTGGAACGCCATGACTCTATCCATGCTTACTGAATCCTACAGAATAAAAGAAGCATTCTGACTGTTAGTTAGTCAGGTTTCAAGATTCTTGCCATCAGTAATAGCCTGTCTCACTCGTTCTTTCACTTACTCTTTGCCTACAGATGAATTTTAGTTGGCCTTAATAATAAAAATCCAAGAGTCAGATATAGGGGTTAATGATGAAGATCAGAGAAGCAAAGTAGTCAACTACTATAGAGTATTTTTACCTCTCCCAATGTTCAGACCCAAGTCGTGACCCTGTCCTCAAACTGTGTCTGTCTCCACCAAAACTCAGACTGCACCACTCCTCAGACTCATCCCACCTACATTCCTCTCTTTGATCCACTTTATCACTCCTATTTCTCCTCCCTAGTGCTGGGATTAAAGGCATAGGATCCTAAGTGCTGAGATTAAAGGTGTGCCACCACTACCTGGCCTCTATAGCCATAAAGCTAGTCTGGATTGCTTTGCACTCTGATATTCAGGTAAGGTTTATTTGTTAAAACATAAACAAAAATCACCACACTTGCCTCCTCTCCGAAATCCATCAGTCATCAGGATAGGCCCCTTACAATAGGTATCTGAAATATATGAAGAAAGAAATAATGACATATTTCTAGCAAACAACAAGGAACTGTAGATCATATTTAGAAATTTCTTTTAAAAGTCCTAGGAAAAACCACCAAAACCCAAAGAATACATTGTTTAAGGTCAGCTTCATTACCAGACCACTAAACTATCATAATTTCATTACTAGACATAAATGTTAGGGCTAGAAACATGGCTTGTTGGTTAGGAGTTCTTGCTATGCAAGCGTAAAGATAAGAGAGAATTGAACCCTAACACTCACATAACAAAATGAGTGTACTGTCGTCACCTAGAATTCCAGCTCTAAGGCCATCATAGCAGGAAACTTCTGGGATTTATTGACCTCCAACGTTGCCCAGAAAATTCAGTACAATGTCCAGAGCAAGATTCCTTTTCAAAGGAATAAGCAGAGCATACTAGAGAAAGTCAGCTGGTGCTCTGTTCTTTTTCAGCCTCTGCATAGTCAGAGGTGAAAGTACCTACACACACATTCACATACACAGAGATGCATGCATGCATGCATGCATGCATGAATAAATGAATAAATAATAAATAAATAAAAGTCTTTGGAAAATTCCATCTAGGGCTCAAGATACAGATCAATTGTATAGTAGAGTAACTACCTAGATTGCAGAAAGTAGCGTGCCTAATCACCAGAATGACATAAAACAAGTAAAACCAACGGTACAGGCTGTAATTCCAGTAATCAGGAGATGGAGCCAGAAGGATAAGGAGTCCAACATTTTCCCCAATTTTATAAAAAGTTCTAGGCCAGGCAGTATTAATAAATAAAATCTAAATTTTGAATATCATTTTATAATATGATATTAAAATACAGTGATGGGGATTTTATATATATATATATATATATATATATATATATATACACACACACATATATATATGTCTGAAACTTGTTTTTTAAAAACAATATCAATATTTGTAAATTTCATGAATATACACAATGTATTCTGATCTTATTTATGCCTCATTAACTCACTCATACTGCTCTCAGCGCCTACCAACAAATCTCTCTCCCTCATGACTTTGTCCTTCTTTTTTAGTTATTGTTATTATTAATAACCTCAGATGCCAGTGAGGGTGTATGACATACACATGAGTATGACTATGACAGAAGATGCTGATGTAAAAGATCCTAACAAAGGATAGACTCATAAATAGTTCACACCGCCAGTTGTTCAGCTGGGAGCCTGAATGTCCTAATATCCTGCATTCTGGAAACAGGAGTATTGTAAAATAAATAAGTAAATAAACCTGTCTTGAAACAGCTTGGCACGTACTGAACTATGATAATGTACCTTTAGTTAGCAAAAGGCTAAAACCTCAAGGGGATTCTTGAATAGCCATCATTCAGTAGAAGAAATATCAAGCACTCAGAAAAGAGGAGAAGGAAGAAGCAGCTAACATAGCTAGAAACTCACAGCAACCCAGTTATCAGAGAGCTCAGAAAAGGGACGAAAATCAACTAATTTGTGTTTTCAAGAAAAGATAGAAAGAATACATGCTATCATCAGAGAACTTGAATCTAGAAGAAATAAAATGGAAATACTAGATATAGGGATACAACTATGAAACTTTATAACTCAATATAATGAGTATCATAGACTAAACAGAAATAGAGATTCAGTGAAATTAAAGAAAAAGTGGTAGAATATTTCAACCTGAATCAAAGGGAGATGCATATATAATAATAAAAATAATCTAAAAAAAAGTGAAAAGGAGCAACACACACATATGGTGGGAGAAAAGAGCATGAAATGCATATAAGCAATTTTGAATAGGTAATAACCAAAAATTTTGTAAAACTAATGAAAACGGCAATCTTGTCTACTTCCAATATCCAGGAGGATAACTATATGTTTTTCTTTGGATTAACCTTCTTATTTAGCTTCTCTAGGATCACGAATTAAAAATGGGAACTTGGGGGTGGGGTGGGATGGGGGTTGGGGGGATGGGGAGAGAAAAGTGTGAAGTGGAGGATGGGGAGAGCTTGGGGGAATAGGATGGTTGGGATATAGGAAGGGTGGATATGGGAGCAAGGAATTATATATCTTAATTAAGGGAGCCATTCTAGGGTTGGCAGAGATTTGACTCTAGAGGGGTTCCCAGGTATCCAGGAAGATGCCCCCAGCTAGTTCCTTGGGCAGCTGAGGAGAGGGTGCCATAAATGTCCAGATCCTATTGTCATACTCATGAATATCTTGCATATCACCATAGAACCTTCACCTGGCATTGGATGGAAAAAATGACAGAGCCCTCACATTGGAGCACTGGACTGAGCTCCCAAGGACCTGATGAGGAGCAAAAGGAGGGAGATCATGAGCAAGGAACTCAGGACCGTGAGGGGTGTGTTCACCCATTGAGACAGTGGGACAGATCTAACAGGAGATCACCAAGTCCAGTAGGAATGGGACTGATGGAACAGGGGACCAAACCGGACTCTCTGAATGTGGCTGACGGTGGAGAAGGACTGAGAAACCAAGGACAATGGCAATGAGCATGAACTCTACAGCATGGGCAGGCTCACTGTGAGCCTTGTAAGCTTGGTTGCTCACCTTCCTGGACTTAGGGGGAGTTGGGAGGACCTTGGACTTAACATAGTGAAGGGAACCCTGATGGCTCTTTGTCTTGGAGAGGGGTGGAGTGGGGGTATGGGTGGAAGGGAGGGGAGGGAAGGGGGAGGAGGAGGGGAGGAGATGGAAATCTTTAATAAAAAAATGAGAAAAAAACTAATGAAAACGATCAAGTAACAAATACTAAGTACTACAAACATCAAGAAGTGTAAACATGTAAATAAAACATAATTGATACAACTCAATAAAAGTAATGGGAAAAAGTTAAAAAAATCTCTTCAGGTAAGAAAGACCAATAGTCCCTGTTCTATCTCTTTATAATTCTTTCACAGGTGCTATTCTAAAGTATAATCAAGAACAGATCCCTTTGTGGCTAGGGTGCAGAAGTGCTATAGTTTGTCTGGCATGGCCAAGGCTCTGGGTCCAATTGGAAAGACTGTGAAAGTACGTAACTAACTAACTAACTAACTAACTAACTAAAAAAATAAAAAATAATAAATAAATCACCATTTCTCCATAGATAACTAGTATTTTACTTTTTGAGGTAATAGTATAATTACATAATTTCCCCCTTGAAACTATTCTTTAAATCGTCTCACTCTTTTTCAATTTCACTGCCTCTTTTTTCTTTAATTGTTGTTGCTGCTGCTGCTGCTGCTGCTGATGGTGGTGGTGGTTGTGTGCATGTTGAATGGGTAAATTCCTAAATAAATAAATGCAACTTCTTAGTCTGTGTAATGTTAAAAAAAGAGAAATAATCCATTGAGGCACAGTGATACCTACAGCTAATACATCTAGGTTGAGCAAGGTTTACATCCATATGGAATAGGATCCCAAGAATCCAGTACATGCAGTACAGACAAATCCCAGTGTCACTATCAGTGCCCCCCCACCAGTCAGTCCCAACTGTCAGTTCTCTTCAAAGGGGCTTGGTTGTTCCCATGCTCATTCGCTGACAGTCCAGTTGGAGTTGGTGAGCTCCCATTAGCTCAAGCAAACTGTCTCAGTGGATGACCCCCTCATGGTCTTGAATTCCTTTCTCATATTCTCCCTCCTTCCACTCTTCAACTGGATCTTGGGAGCTCAGTCCAGTGCTCCTATGTGGGTCATTGCCTCTGTTCTCATTTGTTGTTGGATGAAAGTTCTATGGTGATATTTAAGATAATCATCAGTTTGACTACAGGGTAAGGCCAGATCAGACACCCTCTCCTCTATTACTTAGGGTCTTAGCTGGGGTCATCTCTGTGGGTTCTTGGGCATTTTTCTAGAGCTGGGATTCTTGCCTACTCCATAATGGCTTCCTCAATCAAGATATCACTGTCCTTGCTCTCATATCTGTCCTTCCTCCATCTCAACTATCCCGTTCTTTCATGTTCTCTTCAACCCCTTCTTCTCCCCTTATTTCTAACCACCTCTGCCCCCTGCTCTAGAATTTTTGTTTGATTCCAATTTCCAGGTAGGTCTATATATGTTTTTCTTTGGGTTCACCTTATTACTTACTTTCTCTAGGATCATGAACTATAGGCTCGATGCCCTTTGTTTATGGCTAGAATCCACTAATGAGTAAATACATACCATATTCATATTTTGGGGTCTGGGTTACCTCACTCAGAATAGTGTTTTCTAATTCCATCCATTTGCATGCAAAATTCAAGATGTCATTTTTTACCACTGAATAGTATTTTAATGTGTAGATATGCCATACTTTCTTTACCCATTCTTCAGTTGAGGAGCATCTAGGTTGTTTCCAGGTTCTGGCTATTACAAATAATGCTGTTATGAACTTTGTTGAACAAATGTCTTTGTAGTATGATTGAGTATCTTTTGGGTTTATGCCCAAGAGTGGTATTTCTGGATCTTCAAGTAGGTTGATTCCCAATTTTCTGAGAAACCACCATACTGGTTTCCAAAGTGGTTGTTCAAGTTTGTACTCCCACCAGCAGTGGATAAGTGTTCCCCTTACTTCCTATTATCTCCAGCTTAAGTTATCATTGGTGTTTTTGATCTTTTCCATTCTGACCCTTGTAAGATTGTATCACAGAGTTGTTTTGATTTGTATTTCCCTGATGTCTAAGGATGTTGAACATTTCCTTAATTATTTTTTGGCCATTTGAGATTCTTTGGTTGAGAATTCTCTGTTTAGCTCAGTACCACTTTTTAACAGGGTTATTTAGAATTTTAATGTTTAATTTCTTGAGTTCTTTATAAATTTTGGAGATCAGTCCTTTGATATGGCGTTGGTGAAGATTTTTTCCAATGCAGTAGGCTGGCTTTTGTCTTATTGACTGTGTCCTTTGCTTTCCAGAAGCTTCTCGGTTTCCATTTATTTATTGTTGCTCTTATTGTCTGTGCTACTGGGGTTATATTTAGGAAGTGGTCTCCTATACCCATACATTGAAGGCTACTTCCCACTTTCTCCTCAATGTGGTTGTATTTATATTGAGATCCACAATCCATTTGGACTTGAGTTTTGTGCATGGCCACAGACATGGATCTATTTTCATTCTTCTACAGGTTGACACCCAGTTATACCAGCACCATTTGTTGAAGATGCTTTCTTTTTTTCATTTTATCTTGCTTCTTTGTAAAAAATAAGGTGTTCATAGGTTTGTGGATTAATATCTGGATCTTCAATTTGATTTCATTGGTCAATATCTCTGTTTTTATGACAATACCAAGCTGATTCATTACTGTAGCTCTGTAATAGAGCTTGATGTTGGGGATGGTAATGCCTCCAGTGGTTTCTTTATTGTACAAGATTTTTTGGCTATCCTGGGTTTTTGGTTTTTCCATATGAAGATGATTGTTGTTCTTTCAAGTTCTGTGAAGAATTGTGTTGGGATTTTGATGGGGATTACATTGAATCTATAGATTTCCTTCTGTAAGATTGCCATTTTTATTATGTTGATACTTCCTAGTCAAAGCATGGGAGATCTTTCCATTTTCTGGTATCTTCTTCAATTTCTTTCTTCAGAGACCTAAAGTTCAAATAGGTCTTTCATATCCTTTGTTAATATTACTCCCAGATATTTTATGTGATTTGTAGTTATTGTGAAAGGTGATGTTTCTCTGATTTCCCTCTCAGCTTCTTTATTCTTTGTGTATAGGAGGGCTACTGATTTTTTTGAGTTGATCTTTTATCCTGCCACATCACTGAAGGTATTTGTCAGCTTTGGGAGTTCTTTGGTAGAATATATATATATATATATATATATATATATATAAAATTTATTGTTCCACATATATATTTATGTTATGTATATGTACATATATACATTCACATATGTGTATATATGTGTACACACATATAAATGTATATATATATATGGTAAATGTATAGAAGAAGAGGAAGTAATGAATTTGAGAGCAAAGTTGATGCAAGGAAGGAGTTGTCGGAAAGAAGGGTAGAAATAATATTAAGATGGGAATCATGTATGACATTCACAAAAAAATAAAATTTACTTTTATTTGACAAAAAACTAGATTTTTTTTTCGAGACAGGGTTTCTCTGTGTCTTTGGAGCCTGTCCTGGAACTAGCTCTTGTAGACCAGGCTGGTCTCAAACTCACAGATCCGCCTGCCTCTGCCTCCCGAGTGCTGGGATTAAAGGCGTGCGCCACCACTGCCCGGCTAAAACTAGATATTTAAAAAGCAGAAGTCTCCCTCCTCCACTCCAGTTGCCACAGTCTAATGGCTGTTTGCCAGGGAGAGTACATTTCCTTCATCCTGTTAAAATTCCTGTGAAACTCACCAGATTCTGGTCACACTTGTTTTCAGGGAATGTTTAGCCAACATAAGTGCTTCGGTTATCCCTTCCTGCATTCATTCCAGTTACTCAAGCCATATCCAATCTCCACCATTTAGAAACATCTTATATCTTGTGTGCCATCTGATGTGTCATCTTGACCCAAGATCATTTGCACCTTATCCAAGTTTCAGGCCAACCTTTGTTTTTACATCTGTATGTAGATATAGCTTTATAATTCCCTGGAAGATTATTTGCTCATGCCATCCTCAGCCTTCAAGTTTATCCAGACCACATAATCTGAGGAAGCCTAGAATCTTTCAGATTAGACATACCAATCCACAAAAGAAGTCCACATGCTCATCACTCATCATAAAAACAAAGATAAAATGTAAGACCAAAACTTTCTATGTCTTCTAAAATCCCCTAATCATGTAGAAATGTCCTCTACCAAGAATCACCTAGATGTACGCCAGGAAAAAGAAATTTAAAGAAAAATCACAACATTTGTGAAGGATTCAAAGCATTTAAATACAAAATGAATGAATAGACTAATGAACTCAGCAAAGAAAATAGTAACTACCTCAGCAATCCCCCCAAAAGCACTAACATATGCCTGAATAAGATGACAAAAACAGCCTGGTGACTTCAAAGTTGATTTCATTAAATAGATAGAACTATTGAAGCAAAGTGAATATGATATGAAGGTAGAATTTAAAAACCCAGTAACTCACTGGAAACCTCAGAGCTGGGCATAAAATGCTGCCAGTCACCATGAAGCTTTTAGCAATTAGCAATAACTGGGAGAATGTGACAGTTATCTTTAAAAGTACAGCCATAGATAAGTTTACAACATTCCAGTGAAATACAAATATTCATGATTATATTGAATACACAAATTATACCTTAAAGTAAAGAAACCAAAGGTCAGAAAATTAAATGGATAGAGAAGAAAAAGAATTGAATGAGCAAGGGTGATTATGTTTTTGGTTTTTTTTTTCACTACTGCGTACATTCAACTTTATTTTTTTTCCTCATTTTTTTTTATTAAAAATCTCCATCTCCTCCCCTCCTCCTCCCCCTTCGCTCCCCTCCCTTCCACCCATAGCCCTACTCCACCCCTCTCCAAGACAAAGAGCCATCCGGGTTCCCTTCACTATGTTAAGTCCAAGGTCCTCCCAGATACCCCTAAGTCCAGGAAGGCGAGCAACCAAACTGACAAGGCTCACTGTGAGCCCGTCCATGCTGTAGAGTTCATGCTCATTGCCATTGTCCTTGGTTTCTCAGTCCTTCTCCACCGTCAGCCACATTCAGAGAGTCCGGTTTGGTCCCCTGTTCCATCAGTCCCATTCTAACTGGACTTGGTGGTCTTCCGTTAGATCTGTCCCACCGTCTCAATGGGTAAACGCACTCCTTACGGTCCTGAGTTCCTTGCTCATGATCTCCCTCCTTTTGCTCCTCATCAGGACCTTGGGAGCTCAGTCCGGTGCTCCTATGTGGGGCTCTGTCATTTTCTCCATCCAATCATTTGTTCAACTATGTTTATAGCAGCATTATTTGTAATAGCCAGAACCTGGAAACAACCTAGATGCCCTTCAGTGGAAGAATGGATGAAGAAAGTATGGAATATATACATATTAGAGTACTACACAGTGGTAAAAAAACAATGATATCTTGAATTTTGCATGCAAATGGAGGGAAATAGAAAACACCATCCTGAGTGAGGTAACCCAGGCCCAAAAAGATGAACATAGGATGTACTCACTCATAATTGGTTTCTAGCCATAAATAAAGGACATCGAGCCTATAATTTGTAAAAAAATCCTAGAGAAGCTATATAAGAAGGTGAACCCAAAGAAAAACATATAGTTATCCTCCTGGATACTGGAAGTAGACAAGATTGCCGGACAAAAAAATGGGAACATGGTGGTGGGGTGGGATGGGTGGATGGGAGGATGGGGAGAGAAAAGTGTGAAGTGGAGGATGGGAAGAGCTTGGGGGAATAGGATGGTTGGGATATAGGAAGGGTGGATATGGGAACAAGGAATTATATATCTTAGTTAAGGGAGCCATTCTAGGGTTGGCAGAGACTTGACTCTAGAGGGGTTCCCAGGTGTCCAGGAAGATGCCCCCAGCTAGGTCCTTGGGTAGCTGAGGAGAGGGTGCCAGAAATGTCCAGATCCTATTGCCATACTCATGAATATCTTGCATATCACCATAGAACCTTCACCTGGCATTGGATGGAGAAAATGCAAGGGTGATTATGATCACATCACATTATATGAAACAGGAAATCATGTACTGGCTTTGGGGGTGCCTAGCCTGTTTGGATGCTCACCTTCCTAGACCTGGATGGAGGGGGGAGGACCTTGGACTTCCCACAGGGCAGGGAACCCTTACTGCTCTTTGGACTGGAGAGGGAGGGAGAGGGGAGTGGGGAAAAGGGAGGTAAATGAAATGGGAGGTGGGGATGAGGCGGAAATTTTTAATAAAAAATAAATTAATTAAATAAAAAATGTTTGACTTCAAAAAAAGAAACAAGAAATCAATAAAACTTTAAAGAATATTTGAGAATATGACTCTGGCATTTATTATCTATCTCTATCCATCTACTTATCTATCTATCTATGTATGTATATATCTATCTATCATGAACTTATCTGTCTATATTTTGCCATCATAGTAGCTTTATTTTAAGACTATCATGAGATGTGTACATAGGCAGAGCCCTAGTGAAAGAACAAAGAAACTATTTCATCCAGGTCTATCCTGCAGAATCAATTAGTTTGGTAGAGGCTGTGGCTTCCAAAAGTATGGGTGAGGAGTTGCCTACAGTAACATGGGTGTCTCTAGACAGATTCACTTTTGAAAAGCCCACACATTTTGGGTGACCACTCAGGAAGAAATCTGAATACCTATAACTCAATAAATACTTACAAAAAGCTTGGTTTGGGAGTCTCTTCTTTCTAGTATGTCATTTTTCCTATTACAGTTTTAAAATCATGAGTTTGTTAGTCTTGTATCTTTATAAGATCTGGAGGCAGGTAAATTTCATTGACAGCTTGAATCTTTTAAGATTTTGACACATATTAGTGTTTAATTTTGATTTATTTCTTAAGTTTTATAGAATCCTTCCACTCTCAAGGACAAATGTTTCAATTCAGAGGAAATAGTTATAGGACAGCAACTCATATGTAAAATGTGGTGTAATTTGGCGTACTGTTGGATTAGCATCTGGAGTTTTAAAATTGAGCTGTTTTATTTTAATAACAAAATATATAAAATGCTTAGTAAAAATAAAAAGAATGAATAGAAAAGACTTCATTCACAAAATATCCACTCATCTGTTGGGGCAGCTGGCCCAATCCCTGCGTTCAGGGGTGTGGCTGCCCCAGCGAGGTAGGATACCCCTTAAATAGCATCAGGGCGCCGGAAAGAGCCCGTTTGCTATTCCCCGCATTACCTTCTGCTCCGCTGGACCCTTGGTTCTGTAAGTTCCCTTATTTCCCCTATTATTAAAACTGATTTATTATAAAAGGACTATTCTGGTTATTTCCTAACCCCTCCGACTGCCGGTACCGCCGGTACACGCCGGTACACTCATCCATGAAATATCTATTAAGAGAAATTAAACTAAAAATAATTATAATAAAATATTTACAGGCAATGTGTTTTGAAGTTTTACATCATTTTCATATACTTTACACTTAGTTTACTAATTCTAGGGAAGACAATACTTTTAAAATAATTTTCTTAAATGCATTCTTGACATCTTTGTTCCTCAGGCTGTAGACAAGAGGGTTCAGCATTGGGATGATCATCGTGTAGAACACAGATGCTACTTTGTCGGTGTCCATGGAGTGACTGGAGCTGGGTCGCAAGTAGTACATGGAGATGATGGTACCATAGAAGATGGTAACAGTGGTGACATGGGATGCACAGGTGGAAATGGCCTTCTTCCAGCCCTCAACAGAATGTGCAGGGAGCCGATTTGCCGGCCACCATCACAAGATGGCGCTGAGCCCCTGCAGCGCTGAGTAAACAACTCCATATTAGGCAAGGCTCTAGACAGAACCTCCCACAGGCACGACCCATGTCCACTCTCCCTATATAAGCAGCTGCCGTTTAGTGCTCGGGGCCCCTCGCTTTCAGCTCTCCCTTAACCAAGAGGCTCCAATAAAGCGTGATTTGAGAAGAATCCTCGACTCGGTGGTTGTTCTTCCCTGCTGGCCAGGGGGGTTCGCCGCAAGAATGCATTCTCAGGATTGTATTAAAAATAAGTAGGTAAGAGGTCAAGACGACCAATATAGTTAAAGTAACATTGAATGCTGCCAACGTCATCAACACAATTTCATTATTAGAAATACCAGAACGAGAAATAGCCAGCAATGGGGGATGTCACAGAAAAAGTGGTTGATCACATTGGAATGACAGAAGGAGAGGTGGAAAGTGAGAGCAACGTGGATGGAGGATTGCAAGAGTCCATTGATATAAGAACCAACAAGCAGGGAACATTTTGTAGTCGTCATGGTGGTAGAGTAATGCAAGGGTTTACACACTGCTGCATGACGGTCAAAAGCCATTGAAGCAATAAGGAAAGCTTCAATAATTGCAAAGGCTATTAGGAAGAACATTTGGGTTGCACATGCATTGTAGGATATGATCTTGTGTTCTATGAGAAACCCTTCTATTACCTTGGGAGTGATAGCTGAGGCATAAACACAGTCCACCAGTGAGAGGTTACTGAGAAACATGTAAATGGGGTTGTGGAGACTGGAGTCCAGGAAAATCAACAGAACCATCCCTAGGTTCCCAAGTAGTGTGGTCAAATAAATGAGAGTGAAGATGGTAAATAAAAGGAATTGCAACTGGGGGGCATCTGTTAACCCCACAAGGATGAATTCAGTCACCTCTGAAATATTCTGCATCTCTGTTATCTGGAAATTTTTAACAGGTTCCTAGAATGAAAGGAAGAAATAATTATTCTATATTGATCATACCATGAAATTTTCCAATGACCAATTACTCTAACTAAAATGTTAGTGTTATTTAATGTGAGGGAGCCTTAACAGGAAACTGTTTAGAAATGCTCTGTTTAAGTCACTTATCTGGGAGTAGGGCAAATGGAGACTGCCTCTTCTGCAAAGTTAATTGGGTTTCTTATTATGAATCTATGGTCTCTTACTATTTTCTGTCATATGATAATAATTACTTTAGTAATACACAAATAACTGATTTGTTATTTTCCACATCTAACAAAAACACTTTTCTAAAATATACAAAGTTAGTGGGCAACAAGAGCAATGTAAGAATATACATTGCTGCATGTTAGTAGCAAAACTTATCTGATGTATTTCCTGGAAATGATGCTTGCACCAAGTTCAACTCACTAACTGTAGCTATGCAGTGATTTTAGGTGCTGCTTCATGGATACTATGTTTTATCTTCAATTTGTCAAGGTCTTCCCTTGAATTCTCTTTGAACCACAGACCAGATGATAACTGTTTACTGTATGAAGCATAGTATTTGTGAGATTTAGATATTTGCAGCAATACACAGAAATTTAAGATCATAGTTTTTCAAAAAAAAATAGAAACAATTTTTATTACTTTCTTTTAATGTAATGGGTTTGATTTTTCACAGAGACTGATATTTTCTATTACCATCACACAAATCTGTTTTATTTGTGTTTGTTGGAGAATAGATTAAAAAGGAATAAAGAGTTACATTTGTTCTGTCTACAGAATCTGTGTCCTCAAACAAAAGTATTTCATGTTGTGCATTTTATGATTTTGGTCAAGTAACACCTGACTATGCAGCTACCATTATACATGAGTGTGCTTCAACCTGGGAGCCACTTTTAACTTTGGAATATCAGGGATACTCATTCTTCTACATTAATAACAACTTATATTACAAGCAATAAAGGAGGTAATAATCTTATTATTTTAAGTGGCCATGGTGAAATTAATTCTTCTTACAAGGCTATATCTGCCCTTATATTACGAGGAATGTGGATGTTCTTGCAAATTATAAAAGATACTAAAATTTTTAAATCATGTACTTTATACACGTTACCTTCCATCCCTTCTCATCTTTTTGTAGTTTTCCCAGAATGTTCATCTGAAAGTACTATTGTCTAACATTTGGTGTCCTCAAGAAAAGGGACCTAGTAATTGACATGTCAAATAGATTTTGAAAGTCCTACAGCTTTCTGAAATTAAAAAGAAGCTATAATCTGTGGAGTTCCTTTCCCATACATTATAAATATCAGAAAATTAGGACATGGTCTTCCTCTGGAGTGAAACTATCATCACAAGATCTAAAAGTCCTTAATGGCAGGAAGTCTGGCTTCTCTAAAACAGTGTAATAGTGAGAAGAGTTGTGGTCCATCAGCAAAAGAAATATTAGTAATATTTTATCTATGACTCATCATCTTCCCTTTCTATACATTAAGTTGACTTTTTGTTTGCACTTACAAAATAGAAAATGACTGGGTAATGTATCACCATTTAAAGATCTGAATGCACACACATACATACATATATGTACATATATGTATATACATATTGATACTATTATGACATGAATAGTCAAATAGGAGTAAAAAAAGGTGGCTATTAGATATTTTATATCTAAAGCAATGACCTAACATCCAGGAAAGCATTTTTGCTGTTCTCCTTCTCCACTAGTACAGCTCTGCTCTGAAACTGGGTCTGATCTTGTAATATATTGTCCAACAAAAGACAGAGGACCACCCCCAAGCAACATATGTATCTCATGGGGAACAGTGGATGTCCCTGGAGACTTATGGGCATACATTGATTCTTCAGCCTGATATTAATGAAGAATGGCAGAAGACAGTGTTTGCATTTTTTCCAACAGTACTTATGAAAATATTGTGAAATAGAAGCTTAGAGGAAAGAACATCCAGTTATTAATCATAGCTGTTACACAATAACATTGTATACAAAAAATTGAAAGCTTTACTAAAAGTTTACTTAGGTAATTTTAGGAACTTATACAGATGTTCTGATATCAGATTTTCTCAAATCTTAAGAAATGACCCCAGGACCTTTTATTCTCTCATTTAAGCATTATAAAGAAGAGATGGCAGATAGCCTCCCTCGGCTTTTTCTCACTCTCTGTCTCTGTTCCTTTCTGTCACACACTGACCAGCAAAAGCACTCTCTACCGAGGAACCCACAGACATCATATTTTCCTAAGATACAGAGAGGGTAACAGAAACTAAAGAACAGAACACTAAACAATGGCAAGGTCAGTTATAAACTCTCAGAATCACTTCAATCATCAGAATTCCAGATGCCTAAACACCAGTCCAAAAACAGTAAAATAAATAATCATGATAACATACCCCTATCAGAATCCAGCAATTCTATTAGAGTAGGCCCTGAGTAGCACAATATATCTACAGCACGAGGCAAGGACTACAACCTATCAATTATGAATATATCTAAGGTCCTCCAAGAAGTTATGAATAAATACATTAACAAAGTGTGTTAGAACACATACAAAGAATTGAATAAAACAATGAAAATAGTCCAAGACATAAAGTACAAATAGAAAAGCTAAAATAACACAAACTGAAAGAAAAAAGAAATGAGAAAATTTAGAAAGTCACATAACATCCTCACGGTTAAGCATTACCATAAAATACTGAAAACAGAATCTCAGGCATTGAATACAAGGAAGAAGATAAGGACACTGCAGCCAAAGAAAATATTAAATGAAAATGTAAGAAATCTGGGACACTATAAAAAGTTAAAACTTGGTTACCTCACTCAGGATGGTGTTTTCTATTTCCATCCATTTGCATTGAGACGGTGGGACAGATCTAACGGGAGACCACCAAGTCCAGTTGGAAAGGGACTGATGGAACAGGGGACCAAACCGGACTCTGAATGTGGCTGACGGTGGAGGAGGACTGAGAAACCAAGGACAACGGCGATGAACATGAACTCTACAGCATGGACGGACTCACGGTGAGCCTTGTCAGTTTGGTTGCTCACCTTCCTGGACTTAGGGGGAGCTGGGAGGACCTTGGACTTAACATAGTGAAGGGAGCCTGATGGCTCTTTGTCTTGGAGAGGGGTGGAGTGGGGGTATGGGTGGAAGGGAGGGGAGGGAAGGGGGAGGAGGAGGGGAGGAGATGGAAATTTTTTATAAAAAATAAAGAATTAAAAAAAGTTAAAACTATGAATAATTGGAATAGATGAACGAGAAATAAGCCAATTCAATGCAACAGAAAATATTTAACAAACACATAAGAAAATATTTTCCCAACCTTTCAGAAGGAGGTGACAATCAACATACAAGAACCATAAAAATACTAAGTAGATAGAAGTAGGAAAGAGATTATTATGTCACATAATAATTAAACACTAAGTGTATTGAATAAATTTATAATCCTTTAAAATGAAAGGGAAAAACACCAAGTCATATATAAAGTCAGGTTCAATATAATAATACTTTACTTTATAGTAAATTTTTACCAAATAGGCCAATAATGATTTGTTACTCACTCTGTGACTAGAGATAGAAGCCCAGATATTGCTATAGTCAACAAAACTATCAATCATAATAGAAGTATAAGATAAAACATGATTCTATGATAAAACCAAATGTAAATAATGCCTTTCTTTCAATAAAACTCTAAAAAGGGTACTAAAAAGAAAAATCTATCCTAAAGAGGCAAACTACACTCAAGGACACACAAAAATAAATGATCCCAGAACATTAAATCAAAAGAGGAAATGCCACACCATTGCAGCAAAATAAAAACAATCAATAAATACTACTCATTTATAACTCTCATTATCATGGTCATAATTTTCTAATAAAAAGACACAATCTAAAATATTTTATTGGAAAACAGAACACATTTTTCTGTTGATATACAATATACATTTTCCTATCAAGGATAAACACTGATTCAAGATAAATATTGATTTGCATTTTCCTGCTAGCTAAGAATGAGGAACATGTCCTTAAGTATCTTTTGGCCATTTGAAATTCTTCTGATGAGAATTCTCTGTTTAGTTCAGTACACCACTTTTTAATTGGGTTATTTAGAATTTTAATGTCTAATTTCTTGAGTTTATATATTTTGGAAATCAGTACTTTGTCTGATGTGGGGTTGGTGAAGATTTTTTCCCATTCAGTAGGCTGCCTTTTTGTCTTATTGACTGTGTCCTTTGCTTTACAGAAGCTTCTCAGTTTCAGGAGGTCCCATTTACTCGATTATTTGTTTCTTGGTATATATATGTAATTTATAAAGATCTTTGCCAATTTTGTATCCTGCTACTTTGTCTAAATGATGGTGTCCTTTGCAATACACAAATGTTTCATCATCATGAGGTCCTATTTAATAAATTTTGGTCTTAATGCCTATGCTATCAAAGTCTTCTTCTAAAAATCTTTTTCTGTTTCAGTAAGTTCAAACCTATTCTCAACTTTTTCTTCTATCAGATTTAGGATATTTGTCTTATGTTAATGTCCTTATTGTATTTGGAGTTGATTATGTTTGTGGTTATTAATATGAGAAGTAAATATATGTATAATAAATATGATGATATGATAGCTAAATAAAATAAGAATAGATTGTATCAAAAATTCTTAATAAAAAAGTAGAAAAATACTTTTATCCATAGTTTGGTTTTTGTCAAAGTATGTACTTAATTTGGAGAAAGTTCCATGAGCTGCTGAGATGAATGTATACTCATTTGTGCTTGGATGAGGACTTCTATAAATATATGCTAGGTCCATTTATTTATGGCATTATTTATTCCTAAAATACCCTGTTTATTTTTGTCTGGGTGATATGTCTATTGACAAGTGTAGGGTATGGAATCACTCACTATTACTGTGTAAGAATCAATATACGACTTAAGCCATGATAGACTTCCTTTGATGAGTTTGGGTTCTCCTGATTTTGTGATACAAATATTTTCAATTTTAATATACTGTTGGTAGATTTTTTCTGTCATTAGAATATAATGTCCTTCCTTATATAACCTGATTTGTTTCCGTTTGAGTTATAATTTCTCAGATATTAAAATGGCTACACCTCTTTGCTTCTTAGATCCATTAGCTTACAGTATATCCTCCCAATCTTTTATCTTCAAACAGTATTTATTCTTGATGGGAAGGTGTATAACATTTATTCAAAGATGTGCCATTGAACTAGCTTTCTTCTCCTTCATGTACTCCAATCATTGATAGTTTTTACCTTTTTATAGTGTCCAAGATTTCTTAGATTTTTTTATTTAATATTTTCTTTGACTGCAATGTCCTTGTCTTCTCCCTTGTATTCAATACCAGAGATTCTGTTTTCAGTATTTTATAATGTATTGGTAATGCTTAAATGTGAGGATTTATTGTAGCTTCCTAAATTTTCTCATTTCTTCTTTACTTTCAGTTTGGGTTATTTTTACTGTTTCTGTTTGTACTTTATCACTTGAACTGCTGTCATTATTTTATTCATGTCTGTGTGAATGTTCTAACACACTTTATTAATTGATTTATTCATAATCAATTTGAGTACCTTGAATATATTTATAATTCATATGATGAAACCTTTGCCTTGTGTTATAGATATACTGCACTACTCAGGGCCTACTGTAATAGGCTTGCTGGATTCTAGTGAAGGTATTTTATTATTACTGCTCATATTGGTGTTTTGGTACTGGTGTTTAGGCATCTGTAGTTCTAATGATTGAGGTGATTCTAAAAGTTGATAAACGACCTTGCCATTGTTATTTTTTCTGTTATTTAGTTTCTGTTACCCTCTCTGTATCTTAGGAAAGTATGGTGGCTGTGGGTTCCTTTGTAGAGAGTGCTTTTGATGATTAGTGTGTGACAGAAAGGAACAGAGAAGGACTGTAAGCTTCTTCAGAATGGTTAAAATGAGAGGATGAAAGGTCTGGGGCCATCTCTTAAGTTTTGAAATAATCTGATATCAGAACACTTGGATAAGTCCCTAAAATTACCTAAGTAAACTTTTAGTGAGGCTTTCAATTTTTGTGTAGAACCTTGTTATAATTAATAACTGGAGGCTTTTTCCTCTAAACATCTGTTCCCCAATATCTTCATAAGTGCTGTTTTAAGATGCAGAATTTTCCACATTCTGTTAGGCACCCTCAAAACTCCCCTTCCCTTCTGTCCTCTATTCCCCCACTCTCATTCATCCCTCAAGCTCTTCAAGAAGAAAAAAGAATCATCTTGTGCATTATAGCTCATTTGTTTCAAGAGAGAATCAACAGATCATATTCAGGTTTTGAATAAATTGCTCTATTTTGATATTAAAAATATATGTGTTAATTCAGAGAATCATTAGATCTTACTACAAAAGCCTGTATGCCACAAAATTGGAAAATGTAAAAGAAATGGACACTTTCTTAGATAAGTACCATATACCAAAGTTAAACCAGGACCAGGTAAATGCTCTAAATAGTCCTGTTAGTTGCGAAGAATTGGAAACTGTTATCAGAAACCTCCCTACCAAAAAGAGCCCAGGACCTGATGGTTTCAATGCAGAATTCTACGAGAACTTCCAAGAAGACATAATACCTATACTCCTTAAGGTATTTCATAATATAGAAACAGAACAGTCATTGCCAAATTCCTTTTATGAAGCTACAATTACCCTGATACCTAAACCACACAAAGACTTAACCAAGAAAGAGAATTACAGGCCAATCTCACTCATGAACATCGATGCAAAAATTCTCAATAAAACACTGGCAAACAGAATCCAAGAACACATTAGAAAAATTATCCATTACGATCAAGTAGGCTTCATCCCAGAGATGCAGGGCTGGTTCAACATACGAAAATCTATCAATGTAATCCATCATATAAATAAACTGAAGGATAAAAACCATATGATCATCTCATTAGATGCAGAAAAAGCATTTGACAAAATTCAGCACCCCTTTATGATAAAGGTCTTGGAGAGATTAGGGATACAGGGGTCATTCCTAAATATAATAAAGGCTATTTACAGCAAGCCTACAGCTAACATCAAATTAAATGGAGAGAAACTCAAGGCCATCCCACTAAATTCAGGAACGCGACAAGACTGTCTACTCTCTCCTTATCTCTTCAATATAGTGCTTGAAGTTCTAGCAATAGCAATAAGACAAAACAAGGGGATCAAGGGGATTCGAATTGGAAAGGAAGAAGTTTAACTTTCGTTATTTGCAGATGATATGATAGTGTACATAAGCGACCCGAAAAACTCCACCAAAGAACTCCTACAGCTGATAAACTCCTTTAGTATAGTGGCAGGTTACAAGATCAACTCCAAAAAATCAGTCGCCCTCCTATATACAAAGGATAAGGAAGCAGAGAAAGAAATCAGAGAAGCGTCACCTTTCACGAGAGCCACAAATAGCATAAAATATCTTGGGGTAACTCTAACCAAGGAAGTGAAAGACCTATTTGACAAGAACTTTAAGTCTTTGAAGAAAGAAATTGAAGAGGAAACCAGAAAATGGAAGGATCTCCCTTGCTCTTGGATTGGGAGGATCAACATAGTAAAAATGGCAATACTCCCAAAGGCAATCTATAGATTTAATGCAATCCCCTTAAAGATCCCATCAAAATTCTTCACAGATCTTGAGAGGACAATAATCAACTTTATATGGAAGAACAAGAAACCTAGGATAGCCAAAACAATCTTATACAATAAAGGAACTTCTGGAGGCATTACCATCCCTGACTTCAAACTCTATTATAGAGCTACAGTATTGAAAACAGCTTGGTATTGGCATAAAAATAGAGAAGTCGACCAATGGAATCGAATAGAAGACCCAGATCTTAACCCACAAACCTATGAACACCTGATTTTTGATAAAGGAGCTAAAAGCACACAATGGAAGAAAGAAAGCACCTTCAACAAATGGTGCTGGCATAACTGGATGTCAACCTGTAGAAGAATGAAAGTAGATCCCTGTCTATCACCATGCACAAAACTGAAGTCCAAATGGATTAAAGACCTCAATATCAATCTGAACACACTGAACCTGTTAGAGGAGATAGTGGGAAGTACTCTACAACATTTGGGCACAGGAGACTGCTTCCTACGTATAGCCCCAGCAACACAGACATTAAGGGCAACATTGAATAAATGGGACCTCCTGAAGCTGAGCAGCTTCTGTAAAGCAAAGGACACTGGCACTAAGACAAAAAGGCAGCCTACTGACTGGGAAAAGATCTTCACCAACCCCACAACAGACAAAGGTCTGATCTCCAAAATATATAAGGAACTCAAGAGACTAGACTTTAAAATGCTAATGAACCCAATTAAAAAATGGGGCACTGAACTGAACAGAGAATTCTCAACAGAAGAAGTTCGAATGACCAAAAGACACTTAAGGGCATGCTCAACCTCCTTATCAATCAGGGAAATCCAAATCAAAACAACGTTAAGATACCATCTTACACCTGTCAGAATGGCTAAAATCAAAAACACCAATGATAGCCTTTGCTGGAGAGGATGTGGAGTAAGGGGTACACTCATCCATTGCTGGTGGGAATGCAAACTTGTGCAACCGCTTTGGAAAGCAGTGTGGAGGTTTCTCAGGAAATTTGGGATCCACCTACCCCAGGACCCAGCAATCCCACTCTTGGGAATTTACCCAAGAGATGCCCAATCATATTACAAAAGCATCTGTTCAACTATGTTTATAGCAGCATTATTTGTAATAGCCAGAACCTGGAAACAACCTAGATGCCCTTCAGTGGAAGAATGGATGAAGAAAGTATGGAATATATACATATTAGAGTACTACTCGGTGGTAAAAAACAATGACATCTTGAATTTTGCATGCAAATGGAAGGAAATAGAAAACACCATCCTGAGTGAGGTAACCCAGGCCCAAAAAGACAAACATGGGATGTACTCACTCATAATTGGTTTCTAGCCATAAATAAAGGACATCGAGGTATAATTCGTAAAAAATCCTAGAGAAGCTATATAAGAAGGTGAACCCAAAGAAAAACATATAGTTATCCTCCTGGATACTGGAAGTAGACAAGATTGCCGGACAAAAAATTGGAACATGAGGGTGGGGTGGGATTGGGGGAGTGGGGGATGGGGAGAGAAAAGTGTGAAGTGGAGGATGGGAAGAGCTTGGGGGAATAGGATGGTTGGGATATAGGAAGGGTGGATATGGGAACAAGGAATTATATATCTTAGTTAAGGGAGCCATTCTAGGGTTGGCAGAGACTTGACTCTAGAGGGGTTCCCAGGTGTCCAGGAAGATGCCCCAAGCTAGGTCCTTTGGTAGCTGAGGAGAGGGTGCCAGAAATGTCCAGATCCTATTGCCATACTCATGAATATCTTGCATATCACCATAGAACCTTCACCTGGCATTGGATGGAGAAAATGACAGAGCCCCACATAGGAGCACTGGACTGAGATCCCAAGGTCCCGATGAGAAGCAAAAGGAGGGAGATCATGAGCAAGGAAGCCAGGACCGTGAATAGTGTGTTTACCCATTGAGACGGTGGGACAGATCTAACGGGAGACCACCAAGTCCAGTTGGAATGGGACTGATGGAACAGGGGACCAAACAGGACTCTCTGAATGTGGCTGATGGTGGAGGAGGACTGAGAAACCAAAGACAATGGCAATGAACATGAACTCTACAGCATGGACGGGCTCACTGTGAGCCTTGTCAGTTTGGTTGCTCACCTTCCTGGACTTAGGGGTATCTGGGAGGACCTTGGACTTAACATAGTGAAGGGAACCCTGATGGCTCTTTGTCTTGGAGAGGGGTGGAGTGGGGGTATGGGTGGAAGAAAGGGTTAGGGAAGGGGGAGGAGTTAGAAATCTTTAATAAAAAAATATGAGAAAAAAATGAATAAAAATAAAATAAAGCAATTTTTTGAGAAACTGAAAAAAATATATGTGTTGTTGGACAAAATACAAACACTGTCTTCTGCTGCTTGCATCAGCATCAGGCTGAAGAACTAAATCTCCAGAGATATCCACTAAATACATACTGCTCCCCCTGAGATACATGTACTATATCTAAATATATATATTTATATCTCTGCTTTTTCATTGACAATAGTACAAGATCAGATCCCATTTCACAGCAGAGCTATACTGGGGAAAAAAGAGAACAGCAAAATGCTTTCTTAGATTTGCTTGTTAATTCATTGTTTTAGATATGAAATATTTATAACTCATGTTTTGACTCCCATCTGTCTGTTCCTGTATTAATAGTAAGTATTAATATGTATATATGTAATATGTAATAAGATCTTGAAATGGTGATAAATTGCCCAGTCATTTTATTTCATAAGTGCAAACAAAAAGACAACTTAATGTATAGAAAGTAGACCAAACGAAGTCATAGAGATAATATCATTAATATTTTTCCATTCTTGACCACAACTCTTCTCACTACTATGCTGTTCTAGAGCAGCCAGACTTCCTGCTAGTACAGTTTTTTAAATTCTATAATGATAGTTTCACTCAGAGGATGAATGTGTTTTAATTTCTTGATATTTATAAAGTGGTATGGGATTGGAACTTTACAGATTATAGCTCCTTTTTAATTTCAGAAATATGTAGGATTTTCAAAACTCATTTGACATGTCAGTTACTAGGTCACCTCTCTTGGGGACACCAACAGTTAGACAATATTACTGGCAGATAAACATTCTGAAGAAACTAGGAAAAGATGAGAAATAGGATGGAAGATAATATGTATGATTTACATGATTTAAAAATGTTAATATCTTTTATTACTTGCAAGAACGTTCCTTGTATTATAAGTGCACATATAGCCTTGTAAGAAAGAATTTCACCATGGCCTTTTAAAAGAATAATATTACTGAGGTGAGTGAGCAGAGCACAGGATTATTAAGGCACTAGAAAACACTCCTTGGATGGCATGCCCATGTTCTTGAATGCATCTTATTTTCTTTCCAAGTTCTCCATTTAATTGTAGTTTTTCTTAAAATCCATGTTAAGATAGGATGGTGTTTCTTTTCTTTTCTCTTCTTTTCTTTTTTTTTCTTTTTTTTCTTTTCTTTTCTTTCTTTTTTCCTTTTTTTGTTTTTTTTTTTTTTAGCTTTTTTTTTTCCCTCATGGTTTATTTTTTTATATTTAAAAATTTCCATCTCCTTCCCTCCTCCTCCCCCCTCCCTCCCCTCCTCCTCCCCCTTCCCTCCCCTCCTCCTCCCCCTTCCCTCCCCTCCTTCTCCCCCTTCCCTCCCCTCCCCTCCACCCATACCTCCCCTCCCTCCCTCTCAAGGCCAAGGAGCCATCAGGGTTCCCCACTCTATGCTAAGACCAAGGTCCTCCCAACTCCCCCCAGGTCCAGGAAGGTGATCTACCAAGCTGAGAAGGCTCCCACAGAGCCCGTCCATGCAGAAGAATCAGAGCCCAGCGCCATTGTCCTTTGCTTCTCAGTCAGCCCCCGCTGTTGGCCACATTCAGAGAGACGGGTTTGGTCGCATGATCCATCAGTCCCATTCCAACTGGAGTTGGTGATCTCCCATGATGACCCCATAATGGTGCATATTGCCACAAGATGTGAGTCTGCTGAAACTGTGATGAGACACTTGCCCCGATTTAAATGTTCACAATCTCTTGGTATTCCTTCCCAGCAGATTGGGGATTTTCAGCTCAACTATAATTCCATAATGTTAGTTAGTGTCTCCACAAGGGTCTGAAGTAACTTTTAAACACCTCGATCCTGAGTTCTTGTCAAAATCTAAAACAAAACAGAAAAAAAAAAAGTTCAAATTACTTGAGCATTTCCAAGGAAGCAATTAAGAATTGGGATGGGAATTTTTCTGTCAGGCCTTGGATTACAAAGGGAATGACAGAGAGTCAAGCTAAAGGAACAGAGTTCAGAGTTTCATTGCTAGTTAAGTGTAAGCAAGTGGCAAGGCCTTGCCCCAGGAGGGCCTTTTCCTATCACCCAGCATTCAAGACCATTTCCACATCTCAGTGTTGTTTTGTCCCAAAGAAACTCGGGACAAAGGACTAACTAGAGAGTCCTTTAACATATCAAAGTGGATGTTGACTGCCAGACTCTCAATCATTCCAAGTACCTCTTACAGAGTCCTGGCTCCTCTCAACAGTTCTTACCCACCCCCAGTGCCCCTGCCCCCATCCTAACCTCTCTAGTCCCTGAGTTTCACTTCCCCTCCCAGATTCTCTTTTCTATATTCAGATAGGTTTTTTTCATGTACAAAGTTTATAAAGTAAATTTTCAATTTCATCATGTTTTAGGAACATACATTTGAAAATGTAATTTTCAAAAAATAAAGTTGAAAACCATTTAAAATGTTGCCATCAAGAGTCAACAAAGACAGACCAGAGAACAACTTTCTTGTACTTCTGCTGGAAGTATTGCTACTGTTGGATTCATTTTTTTTTAAATCTTCTGTCATTATATTGAGAAATGCAGGTCACAATATATAGTGATACTTAATGAAAGCTGCTCCTTTGGAATGCATGTGCACTTGGATTCAATTATAGTAAAGCTCACAGCAGCCTCCTTCTTCATAGTTCACATTAAAAGGATCTACCCATCAACTGTCAACTAAATTATTTTATAGACACACAATAGAATTCTCTACAACATGAAAGTCAGCAAAGAATGGCATACATAACAAGGATGAATCATTTTAAAAATTTGACTTAAGGATGCGGTGCACACAGACCTGAGAACTCTACTTTCTCCCATGCTCCTTAATACTTGGACATTTTTTCAATGAAAATATGGGCATGACCACTCCAAGGTATCACTGAGTAGAAGGCTTTTCTTGTAAATATTAGGGAAAGAACAGCCACTGGCATCTGGAAGAGTCCAGAGCAGGGACAGAAAAAAAATAGACTGAATGGGCCATGAGAGCAGAGAGAGTGGGAGAGCTAGAGAAGCAGAGACGGGAGATAGCAAAGGGAACCAGGAGGACAAATTGCTAGAGAAGAACTAAGATCCCAAGAGTGAATAGGGAAAATCTGGGATATTAGTCCTCTATCAGAAATGAAATTGTTTGGGATTGCATTGACTCTGCAGACTGCTTTTGGAAGAATGGCCGTTTTCTATGTGAATCCTACTGACACATGAATTTTAGAGATCTTTTCATCTTGTGATATCTTCTTCTATAACTTTATTCAGTGACTTGAACTTTTTATCATTCAAATGTTTCACTTGCTTGGTTAGAGTTACCTCCAAGATATTTTATATTATTTGAGCTCTAAGAGTACCCTAATGAAATTTTATGGTCACTTATATATACTATCATATCATCTGCAAAGAATACTTTGATTTATTTCCTTTCCAACATGTATTCCTTTGATTTCTTTCATTTGTCTTATTTCTTGAGCTAAGACTTCAAGCACTCCATCGAATAAATATGGAGACAGTAAAAAAAAAAAAAAAGAATAATATTACTTACATTCTCTATTTCCTTGAATATAAGTTGTTGTTAATGTAGAAGAATAAATATCCCAAAGATTCCAAAGCTGAAAGTGGCTCTCAGATTAAGGCAGACTCATGTATAAGGGTAGTTGCATAGTCTGGTGTTACTTGATCCACCATGGAAGTGGTATAATACACACAATGAAATATTTTTGTTTGAGGACAAAGATTCCACAGACAGAACAAATGTAACTATTCATTGTTTTTAAATCTGTTCTCCATCAAACACAAATACAACAGATTTGTATGATGGTAATAGAATATATCAGCCTCTGTGAAAATTCAAACTTATTACATTTAAAGGAAATAATTTAAAATTGTTTCTATTTTTGAAAAATTATGCTCTTAGATTTCTGTGTATTGCCGCATATCTAAAGCTCACAAGTAATATGAATTGTAAAGTAATCATCAGTTACAATCTGGTCTGTGGTTCAAAGAGAAGATTTCAAAGGAAAATCTTGACAATTTAAAGATATAGCAGAGTACCCATGAAACAGCATCAAAGTCACTGAATAGTTACAGATAATGAATTAAAGATGGTGCAATTACCATCGATAGGAAATTCATTAGGTAAGTTTTATTCCTAACATATAGCCAGGTTAAATGAATACTCCTACATTGCTTTTGCTGCTCACTAACTTTGGATATTTTAGATCAGTGTGTTTGTTTTATGTAGCAAATAGCAAAACATTTATTTGTGGGTTATTAAAATAGTTAAGATCACATGACAGAAAATTGTAGAAAATCCTAGATTCATATGAGGAAACCCTAATAACAGTGCAGCACTGACAGTTTCCATTTGTTCTACTCCCAGATAATTGACTTAATCCAGACCATATCTAAACATAGTTTTATGTTTAGACTCCTTCACATTAAATGATGCTAACATTTTAGTTAGAGTAACTGGTCACTGGAAAATTTCATGGAAATCTCTACATTGAATAATTATTTCCTTTTTTCATTCTAGGAACCTGTTAAAATTTCCAGATAACAGAGATGCAGAATATTTCAGAGGTGACTGAATTCATCTTTGTGGGGTTAACAGATGCCCCCCAGTTGCAATTCCTTTTATTTACCATCTTCACTCTCATTTATTTGACCACACTACTTGGGAACCTAGGGATGGTTCTGTTGATTTTCCTGGACTCCAGTCTCCACAACCCCATGTACATATTTCTCAGTAACCTCTCACTGGTGGACTTTGTTTATGCCTCAGCTATCACTCCCAAGGTAATAGAAGGGTTTCTCACAGAACACAAGATCATATCCTACAATGCATGTGCAACCCAAATGTTCTTCCTAATAGCCTTTGCAATTATTGAAGGTTTCCTTATTGCTTCAATGGCTTTTGACCGTCATGCAGCAGTGTGTAAGCCCTTGCATTACTCTACCACCATGACGACTACAAAATGTTCCCTGCTTGTTGTTGGTTCTTATATCAATGGACTCTTGCAATCCTCCATCCACGTTGCACTCACTTTCCACCTCTCCTTCTGTCATTCCAATGTGATCAACCACTTTTTCTGTGACATTCCCCCATTGCTGGCTATTTCTTGTTCTGATATTTCTAATAATGAAATTGTATTGATGACGTTGGCAGCATTCAATGTTACTTTAACTATATTGGTCGTCTTGACCTCTTACCTACTTATTTTTATTGCAATCCTGAGAATGCATTCTGTTGAGGGCCGGAAGAAGGCCATTTCCACCTGTGCATCCCATTTCTCCACTGTTACCATCTTCTATGGTACCATCATCTTCATGTACTTGCGACCCAGCTCCAGTTACTCCATGGACACCGACAAAGTAGCATCTGTGTTCTACACGATGATCATCCCCATGCTGAACCCTCTGGTCTACAGCCTGAGGAACAAAGATGTCAAGAATGCATTCAAGAAGATTGCTGTGAAAGTATTGTCTTCACTAGAATTAGTCTACTAAGTGTAAAGTACTTGAAAATGATGTAAAATTTTAATATTTATTATCTGTAAATATTTCAATTATAATTGTTTTTTAGTTTAATTTCTCTTAAGAGATATTTTATTTTGACTATTTAGTTAATTTATTATTAAAATAAGGCTGTTCAATTTTAAAACTCAAGATTCTAATCCTATGTATTACAGTACTCCACACTTCACGTGTGAATTTCTATCCTATAGCTATTTTCTTAGAATTTAAACATTTGTTCTTGAGAGTGTAAGAAGACTATAAGACTTAAGAAATAAATAAAAAATAAAAATTAATATATCTCCAAAAACTTAAAAGTTTCAGGTTGTCAATGAAACTTAGCTACCTCCTAAACTTATAAAGATACAAGTCTCACAAAGTCAGAACTATAACAGGAAAAATGAAATACTAGAAAGAAGAGACTCTCAATCTAATCTTCTTGTAAGTTATTTATTGAGTTCTAGGTATTCAAATTTCTTCTAGAGTGGTCACCCAAGGTGAGTGGGCTTTAAAAAAGTAAATCTGTCTTAGAAACACCCATGTTTCTGTAAACAACTCCTCACCCATACTTATATGAGTCACAGACTGAACTAAATTTCTTGATTCTGCAGGATGGATCTTGATTAAATAATTTCTTTGGTTTTTCACTGGAGTTCTATCTGGGTTTACACCACAGAATAGTCATAGAATAGAGCTACTATGATAGCAAACCATAGACAGATAAATAGATTATAGATAGATAGATAGATAGATAGATAGATAGATAGATAGATAGAGGTAGGTTGGTAGGTAGATATGGTGGATGGATAATGAATAAATACCAGCATCATATTCTCAAATATTCTTTAAGATTATATTAGTTCCTTGAGTGTTCTTATAATGTGATATGATCATATTCACCCCTGCTAATTCAACTTTTCCCTTCTCTATCCATCATACTTATTGTCCTTTTGTTTCTTCACTTCTAGACAAAAATGTGTATTTCATATAATCTTGAACATTTGTCTTCCACTGGAATGTTGTAAACTTACCTATGGCTACACTTTTAAAGAGGACTGTCTTTCTCCCCCAGTAATTATTAATTGCTAAAAGCTTCCTGGCAACTGGCAAGATTGTGTATCCAACACTGAGGTTTCTGATGATTTATTGAGTTCTTTAATTCTAATTTCATATCAGTTTTACTTTACTTCAATTCTTCTATCTATTTAATAAAATTGATTTTCAAGTCACCAGACTGTCCTTGTCATCTTATTCAGCTATATCTTAGTGTTTTCTGAGAGACTGCTAAGGTATTTACTTTTTTCTTTGGTGGATTCATTAGTCTATTTGTTCATTTCTTATTTAAATTCTTTGAATACTTTCACAAATGCTATGGTTTTTCTTTAAATTTCTCTTTCCTGGGGTTCATCTAGGTAATTCTTGGTATAAGACATTTCTATCTGATCATGGGCTTTTAGGGGACATCAATGGTTTGCGTCTTACACTTTGCTTTGTTTAATAATGAGTTATGAACTTGTGGATTTCTTTTGTTAGTTGTGTGTCTTTTCTGAGAGATTCTAGGCTTCCTCAGAATATGTGGCCTTGATAAACATGAGGGCTGGGGATGACATGAGCAAGTAATGTTCCAGGGAATCAAGTTTATATCGGTATACAGATGTGAAAACAGGGGTTGGCCTGGAATTTGGATAGAGAGCAATTGATCTAGGGTTAAGAAGCCTCATCAGATGGTACACAACATATAAAATCTATCTAAATATTGGACATTCGATATGTCTTGAGTAACTTGAATGAAAGCTGGAAGAGAGAACACAAGCACTTATGTTACCTAAACTTTTTCTGGAAACAAGTGGGACCAGAATAGGGTGAGTTTCAAAGGAATTTTAACAGGATAAAGGAAGGGTGCTCTCCCTGGCAAACAGCTGTCAGACTATGGCAACTGGAATGGAACAGATAGACCAAAGTGGCCTACCTGTGTGTGCTACACTTCTTTTTTTCAAATGTTTGGTTCTTTTTATCAAATAAGAGTAAATTTTATTTTTAATTGTTTGAGAATTTCATACATGAGTACTGTCTTTATATTATTTCTACTCTTCTTCTTTCTGGAAACTCCTTGCTTGCAACTAGCTTCCACTCAAATTAATGCCTTCCCCTTCTTTTATTCACTTTTATTCACTATATATATATGTGTGTGTGTGTGTGTGTGTGTGTGTGTGTGTGTGTGTGTATTTATGTATGTGAGTATACACATTACATATATATGATTATATATATATGAGATGATTTTGATTGAATAATCTATTTTGTGTCTTGTACCAGGCATAAACTGATTCTTCCTTCAGTAGTCATTTTCATTGTTTTTGCTTAATTTATACAAAAAGTTCCACTGTATATTTTAGTTAGCTAATAAGTAATATATCTGATTTAACTTATGAAAAAATATACAAAAGAAGTAGAACAATAAAAACTCTAGATCCTTTATTCCTCAGAATGCATTTCTGAGAAACTTTTCTTGCCATTTTTTTGTTCTATAAAGGTTCCTGGTATGGCAGACTTCCTATTGTAGATAAGTGTAAACAAATTCCAATATGAGTAATTTCCTAAGTTTTGTCCTCCAGCAACAGCAATAGCAAAAGTGAAAAAGAGAACAATCATTTGATGGTGGTTTATCACATAGCTTTTGCCTACATCATATGCAGATTATAACTACCTGTTCTTTTATGCTTTTAGTGTAAATTAATACTATAGGAAGTACCCTACTGACATGTCAAATGGGTATAGAATGTGCCATGTCTTTCAAATTTCAAAGAGGGAATGCTAAGTTTTGTGTTTCTAATCTCATAAAATAATTTAAACACAAGAAAATTGGAACTATCACCTCTCTTTTTAACCATGTTCCCTCAAGGCCTGTTGGTCATGAGCATGAATTATGGAGGCTGTTGAGGTGTGCAGTAGAGCAGATAAAACAGTAGGACCAAGGATGATATGATGGCTTAGAAATATTGTCGGTAGTACAGTTATTTTCCCTTCTTTTTCTTTTTTATATTATTGTTTTCATATGTAAAATAAAATCTAATAAACAGAATATCCATCCGAAATTCACCCCTTATCAACTGGACACACAATTATATCATCTTATATTGCCACTAATTTTCAAATGAAAATAATAGACATGTTCAAATAATTTCTAAATATGATATAAGTAATCCATGTACAATGCAAACACATTATATGTTAACCAGGTCATATTTATACCTAACATGATATAGTTATCCCTTATACAACTACAAATACATTATAAATTTAGACTACGTGTCAATGTCCCTTGAGATACAGTCTTTTACTATTTCAAACTTAAATATGATCACATGATAAGAAACTGAGGAGAGAAAACACAAATATCTGATGAAATGAATTCTTAACAAACTATGGCAGAAACACGCATGTTACTTATAGTCCTCTTTTCTATAACTGGTCATGTGTCCTTAGATGGTCTTTAGAGCACCATTCCTTTATTACCCATTGTGTTTTTCCTCCACCTTTAGCCAGAAACTCAGAAGTTACTGACTCTTTCCCTTGATGAGTGATCCATGACCTAAGTCTCTCAGAGTGTGTGCCATTTGTCATCCTGACTAGATTAAACTGCTGCAATTTCCCATTGTTGTCAATTACAGGACATTGCAGTACCAGGTGTTGACATAAAGCAGCATTTCTCAAGCTGTGGACTGCAACCCTTTAGGAGTCAAATGATGCCTTCACAAGGATCCCCAAGGTCCATTGGAAGACACAGATTTTTAAATTAGGACTCATAACATTAGCAAAATTACAGTTATCAAGTAGCATTGAAATAATTTTATGATTGGGCATTTCCATAACATGAACTTTTGAAAGGGGCACAGTGTAAAAATACTTGAGAATCACTGCCCTAAAGAAACTCTTGTATTCCTGATATGATCTTTCTTACTTCCATCAAGGAGAAGCAATCCAATTTCTCATGGTAATCTGGAACTATCATGCCTTCTAACACTATTGTTCCTTTATCAGACTATTAGTTTAAGGGCATTAGAAGCACAAAATGGCCACAGCAAGCCAGAGCTTCTGATCAATTGAATGCTTGTTATGGCTCCTAGAAGGAACACTTACACTTCTAGAACCATGATTTCTAGGCCACGAGAACTTGTTCATAGAAACAGGAAGCAAAAATTTTTCTAGCAGATCCATAGGATGGCAGTGAGTAAAGCTACTCCATTTTCCACCTCTCGACTCCCGGATCTGAGAAACCAAAACATATATCAGACACTAATTCAAAGCATATACTGCATGATGCAGAACTCTGCCTCAGCCTCCAGACTGATGCGACCTAATTACCACTGTAACTGCCCTCAAAAGGATACTCTATCTTTCTCTCAGATCAGACGCTTTAGGATGCTGAGGAACATAAGAAAATTGGATTCAATGAACATTAGCCCACTGTTCAATAACTTTGGCTATGAAATGAGTTCTTTGTTCAGACGCAATATTGTATGTAATATCATATCTGTAAATAAGGCATTCTGTAAGTTCATAGATGTGGCTTTGGCATAAGTGTATACATCAAAAAGGCAATTCCATAAGTGAAATGGGATTCTGGATCTGAAATGGGTTCGCTGGATCATATGGTTCAAATAATGGAACAGCACCTGCACAGTACCCTGAACTTGTTAAGAGCCTTCTTCTCTCTTTCAGACACCACCCAAAGTTGGTGCCTTTCCCAGTCACTTCATATTTTACCACAGGAATTCCCCTGAGTGAGAAATGTGGTATTTCTAGAATACAAACAGTTTTACTAAACTATAGTCTTTTTGGTGATGGGAAAATCCAGGTGCAGTAACCAACTCTTCACCCTGGAAAAAAGAGTTCTGTATCCCCTACACTAATGGATTTCTAAAAATTTCAATGAGGTAAAAGGAACTTGAATTTTGTTTAGATTTATGACCCATCCTCTAATGTACATGTGTGTTATTAATGATCTCAAAATGGTTGCTACCTTTGACTCATTTAGTCCACTCAGAAGAATACTGCCAATATAGTGCACCAATGTAATATTTTGTGAGACAGATGACCATTACTCTCTCTAACTAAGTTATGATATAGGTCCACAGAGTTAAAATATTTGAGGTAAAACTGTGAAGGAATAATTCTGGCCTTGCCATCTGTAAGTGAATTGCTTCTTCTGGTCCTTATGGACAGATTCCAAGGAAAAGGCATTTGCTAGATCAATAACTGCATACCATGTACCAGGAGATACATTTAAATTTGCTCAAGTAAGACAGAACATCTGGTACATCATGTGCAACCAGAGTAACTATTTGATGTACTCAACTGTCATTCTCCATGAGCCATCTCTCTTCTTCACTGGCCATAGAGGACAGTTAATGGGAGGTATGGTGGGAACCACCACCCTTGCATCTTTCAAGTCCTTGATGGTGGCACTTTTTCAGTTCATTCAAGGATGCAGTACTGGCTTTTTTCACTACATTCTTTGGCGTAGGCAACTCTAAACACTTCCATTTAACCTTCCAATCATAATAACTCCAACTCAACTTCCCAAGTCTGGGGACCAATGTGGAAATTCAGCCAACTTCTAAGTATATTTATATTATTTATACATTCCAGGACCTAACCACAGCATGAACTCAGAGACCCACTGGACCTACTGTAAGTCAGACTTCATAAAAATACTACATTCACTAACTGACCTCCTAATCCTCTTCTTTAGCTGGAGGAACATAATGTTTCTTAGGATCCACTAAAATTAATTGGCATTAATTGCAAACCAGTATGCAATAGACACAGGAAAGTCTGATTGTTTCTTGTCTCCCAAAGTACAGTTAACCTTGTAAAAGACTATGGATCCCCTTAGGTGAGGACTAGAAAAAATTAGAATAAAACTTTCAGGCATTTTATTATTGTTCTTCCTTCCTTGGGGGAACTTGGAAGTCCATTTATTCAAAGGTCTCTGTGTTTGCAAAGTAGCTCATGTTTAGAAATTGATTTATGGGCCAAGGTCTCTCTAGCCACAATTCAATGTAGCCTTTCTTTAATTTGAGAATTTTTCTGCTTATACAAACCAAATAAAAATTCAATTGGCTTTTTATCTATCACATATTGGAAATTCCATGATTAATTAGCCAGTACCAAATTTCCATGTGTGTTAGGGAACCTTATAACTCACTTTGCCTCTGCTGATCATTATGGGTTAGGCCATTAGAGATATTTGTTTGTCTGTGTTGCCTGTTATGATAAGTATGATCACCTTGCCTTTGGAGAGTCAATGTTGACACCAGGCCACTGCTTCATTGGAGCCTAATTAAGCCAATTGCAGTTAGTTATTCTAAATAAACAGCAGTATTTCTAACCCTAAGGTCTAACACAAGAGAAGGAATGACAACAATGCACTTCAAATTTCCTTTTGTCCCTGTCATCATTTTGTGTCTTATAAGAGTAGTAAAGTACATGTCTTCTGGGCATCCCCATTGTAGAGGATTAGATCTTGTACAATGTGTCCATTCTAGCATTAGAGTTTCCCTGGACCTTAGCTTCTATTTACCAAAAACAAGCCAAGGAATATAGGCATCTCCAACACCTTTTCAGTAGACCATCTTTTGACAGATGCTTCAACCAAAAAGATCTCTTGAGAAAATTAGGAGGAGGCAAGAAGGAAGAGTGGAAAGTGAGGAGAAAAGGGGGAGAAGGAGAACATGAGGGAATGGAATGCTCAAGAAGGGGAAAGGACAGTGGGGTAGAGAAAGGAGAGAGATACCATGACTGAAGGAGCCTTTAAAGGGTTATTAAGAAACAGCACTAGGGAAATTCCCAGGAATCCTCAAAGATGATACCAGCTTAGACACTAAGCAACAGTGGAGAGGACACCAAAATTGGCCTTTCCCTTTAATTAGACTGATGACTACCTTAATTGTCATCATAAAATATTCAACCAGCAAATAATGTAAGCAGATACAGAGATCTACAGAAAAGCACTGGGCCAAAGTACCTTGGGCCAGCCCAAGAGAGGGAGGCACAATAACATGAGCAAAGGGTTCAAGACAATGATGGTAATACCCACAGTAACAACTTACATGAGCTAGTGAGAGCTCACTGACTCTAGACTGATAACAGGGGCACAGGCATAGGACCAAACTAGGCCCACTGAATATGGGGGCAGTTGTGAGACTTGGGCAATCTATGGGGCCTCTGGCAGTAGAACAAGGATTTATCACTAGTGCTTGAACTGGCATCTGAGAGCACATTCTTTCTGGAGGGATATATTGTTCAGCCTAGAGAGAGGGGTAGGGCCTTGAACTTTCCTGGAAGTGAAGTGTCAGGCTTTGCTGACTCCCCATAGGAAAGCTTATTCTTTCTGAGGAATAGAAGGAGATGTGAGTGGGGGGTGGAAAACATGGAAGGAGTGGAAATAGAGATAAATAAGTAAAATGGGATTATAAAAAATCTTAATAAAAAATTCTTATAGTAGAAAAATACTAATGATGTAATAATAAAAATGCTATTTATAAGTGACTAAAGATCTATGTAGATTTTTTCCAAAGTAGGCATATAATCATGGATATAAAGCACTTAATAATCTTAATGTCAAGATTATTAAGCACAAAGTACATAGAAGCTAAAATCATAATCACATATCTTTTCACCTACAAAGGGTAGCCATAATAAAAGAGAAAGTTATACCTATGTTAAACATGTAGGTCTTCACCTAAGATAGGAACAGAACCAAAAGCAGTTCTGTCTTTCTTTCTTTTTTTTTATTTTTTTTGGTTTTTTGAGACAGGGTTTCTCTGCAGCTTTAGAGCCTGTCCTGGAGCTAGCTCTTGTAGACCAGGCTGGTCTCGAACTCACAGAGATCCGCCTGCCTCTGCCTCCCGAGTGCTGGGATTAAAGGCGTGCGCCACCACCACCCGGCTAGTTCTGTCTTTCTATGACAGCTAAGAACAGGACTGCAGGAGCTCCCCTGAACTAAGACAGGCACAGCCCCCTCAAGTGACTTTCAGCATTTAAAAAAATAATAAAAATAAAAAGGGGAACCTGTGGGAGACTTACTGCTCCCTGGATCAGCTTTGCCCACCCTGATATGTTTGGCTTCTCCTGCTATTCTGATGTGTCAAATACTTACTCTGCAAGGAGTTATTGCTCCATTATTCCTGTGTTCTAAACATTCTGACTTTTCTGCTTGATGCAGTTAGAGACTTTCCACCTGACCATTAGACCATGGTTAGTTTGCCTAGTAAGTTGCCTAGTAACCCACATACACAAGAAGAATTTTCTTCTTTCCCCTACCCTTTATATACTTGGATTATTCCCTTGAATAAATGAGACTTGATCAGAATCTTGTCTTGCCTCCACCTCTTGTGTCTCTTGTTCCATCCCATTCTCACTTCCCCTCTAGGGTCTCTGTTGACTCACCCATGGGCCTGGGCATGAATGTAGGTCAAGGAGAAATATCCATGGCAATCCTTTCCATTTAGAAACTCGATGAGGGGCCTCTCACAGACTCCTAAAACACATCCACTTGTTTCCTACTATTCCTTCCTCCTTCCCAGAGCATTGATATAACCTAAAGCCTTTGTAAGAAACTTTACTACTGTGGATAATAGAACAGCTATAAAAGAGAGAACAAAAAATTCAGGAGAAAGCTCCAAGTGAGTATTTTGGAAAATTTCTAAAAATAAACAAAGACAAAAATTAAAAATACAAATAAATGGCATAATTATTGAAGATCTGGTTGACATAGGTGTAGATGTAACTGATAATTTCATCAGAATTTTGGCATCAATATTTGACTCCTCATACAGAGAGTCCGGGTTGGTCCCCTGTTCCATCAGTCCCATTCCAACTGGACTTGGTGGTCTCCCATTAGATCTGTCCTACCGTCTCAATGGGTAAATGCACTCCTCACGGTCCTGACTTCCTTGCTCATGATCTCCCTTCTTTTGCTCCTCATCAGGACCTTGGGAGCTCAATCCGGTGAGTCTATGTGGGGCTCTGTCATTTTCTCCATCCAATGCCAGGTGAAGGATCTATGGTGATATGCAAGATATTCATGAGTATGGCAATAGGATCTGTACATTTCTGGCACCCTCTCCTCAGCTTCCCAAGGACCTAGCTGGGGGCGTCTTCCTGGACACCTGGGAACACCTCTAGAGTCAAGTCTCTGCCAACCCTAGAATGGCTCCCAGAATGGCTCCCTTAATTAAGATATATAATTCCTTGTTCCCATATCCACCCTTCCTATATCCCAACCATCCTATTCCTCCAAGCTCTTCCCATCCTCCACTTCACACTTTTCTCTCCCCATCCCCCCATCCCCCAATCCCCCATCCCACCTCACCCCCAAGTTCCCTCGGGAGTCAAATGTTCAGTTTTCAGGGATCAGAATTTTATCTCAGGTAAAACAGAGTGTGAGATGTTTTGACTGTATAGGGGGAAGAAGGACAGAGAGAAATATAAAAACATAGCAATAAATTTGTGGGGATGTGATTTGTTACAGCAATGGAATACTCAGATTAACATTATCCCAATCATAAAAACAAATCATAAATTCAGGTATGTTTGAGGGGAAAATGTTAGAAGGTTTTATAAAGAACAGATACTGTTGCACAAGAACAGGGCAAAATGGTTGATGGGAAAACCTATAAGGGTTAAGCAATGGCTTTTAAAAATAGAGAAACTGCAGGCTTTAGAACAACTGGTAGTGGAGCAACTGGATGCTCAGCATATTGAAGAATGAACCAGCCCTGGGATTCTCCTCTGTTTGTTTTTATAAAAAAATTGGAAAATGGTAAATGTTAACAAAAGTAAAAACTGATAATAATGTGATTCATCCAATGGGATTTCTGTAGCATGGCATTTCTATGCCTTTTCTACTCCCCAAGGGATAGCCTCTTATATTTATTGATATAAAAGATTGTTTCTTTACTATACCTTTATAAGTAAAAGGCAGAGAAAAATTTGCGTACACTGTGCTTAAGTATAACATTTTTTCAGTCTGCTAAATGATGTCAATGGGACGTTGTCCCTCATGGAATGTTAAATAGCCCAACCTGTGCCAATATTTGGTAAGTTAATCATTGTAAATTATATGTAAGCAATTTCTGAATCTATAGTTTATCATTACATAGATGAAATTTTGCCATTTGTTTCAAATATAGGTACTTTAGGAAGAATGTTTTAAGTAAGAAAATTTGCCTCACTGGGGTTTTTAAATAAATAGGTTTCCAAAAATTTAGACTAAAAAAAAAACCCCAAAAATTAGAATCCTAGAAGTGCAAATTAGGAGAGATTAATTGCAGACTTTTAATGACTTCCAAAGATGGCTGGAGGACTTTCACATCTTAGCACACTGTTAGGATAGGTAATAATGACCTTATTAATTGAAACAAAACCTTAAATGGTGAAAAGGACTTAAACAATGCCAGGATATTATCCCAGAGAGAATTGGTTCTGATTGAAGAGATGATATAAGACGCATGTGGATTATGTGGATCCAAAACTTAACTACACTCTGGTCATATTACATTCCAAACATTTCTCTACATGAATTTTAATACAGGGAAGATATTATCTTTGAATGGATCTTTTGCCCACATTAACTGAGTAAAAAATTAAAACCTTAAGTGGAAAAAGTCTCTGAATTGATTTAAAAATGTAAATTGAGACTTCATCAATTAGTAAAATTAGATCCAGAAAAAATTATACTACCATTTTTTATAATGATTAATTATTGATAAATTATGGGAAGAAAGGGAACCCTGAAAAAATGTTTGTAGTGATGTTTTGGGGACTGTTTAACTACAACTATACCAAAAGTAAGAGAATTCAAGCTATAAAGATAACTAACTGGATCCTTCTTTGCATTGTTGGAGACAAATTAATAATTGGAGTCCCTACATTTTATACTGATGCAAATAAATCAGAAAAGCAATAAGTCAGAAAATTTAAGTAAAGTTGATCAAATCCCTTATTCTATCCAAAAGTCAAAATTAAATGCTATTCTCATGGTAGAAAAGGATTTTAGAAAAGTCTTCAATATAGCTATCAATTTACAGTATGCACACAGCATGTTTTTGCATATTAAAACCTATGAATTTATACCAGGTAATGCAGAATTGACTTCATTATTTATTCAGGTATAAGATCATCAGGAACAGGAATAAGCCCTATACGTAACACACATCCATTCCCATATGGGTTTGCCAGGTGCTCTAACACAAAAAAAATGCAAAAAACGATAAATTATTGATTGAAAATGTGCTGAATACTGCTAAAAATGAACTACTAGAGGCCATTCAATGATATCACACACCTTTAATCCAAGCATTAGGGAGATAGGGGCAGTTGATATATATGAGTTCAAGGCCACCCTGGTCTACACAAGATACACACAGAAACAGATCCAGGTGGTGCTGGTTCACACTTTTAATCTCAGTACAATTGAATCCTATTCCTTTTTTAGTCCAAGCATTAAAGGAGTATACAAGATGGGAGGAGACAGATGCACAAGGCTCAGTCTGCAGTGATCCAACCTTGGTAGAGATAAGACTTTTCTAGTGGTTTTGCTTTTCTGATCTTCAGCTTGAAGCCCAATATTGCCCCTGTGTTTTTATTATAATTATTACACAACTCCTTTGATGACTCTTCAATTCTGGGCCTTCAATGCCACTGAGGCTGCAGCTTCAGCAATAACTATCCTGTCCTCTTACTGTGCCAAGACTAATCTGATTTTCATGACACCTTCCTACCTTTAAAACCAATACCTTCTGGGATACTATTACACATTACCACGTTCATCTGACAGCATAAGGTACAACATGATCCACCTTTGGAACACATTTTCTTTATGCTCATAGAAAATACTTCCTAGAGTATTTCACTTCAGTGATGCTGGTCTCTTCTTAATCACTGCTAATTTCGTAGCTTGAGCTTACCAATATCAACTGCCCTAGCAAGGCAAAATTTTGCTTTATACTTTTTGTATCTTGATAATCACAGCCATTTATTTTGGTCCAGCTAACCAGAATCAAATGATTTTAATTCAAAATTATAAATAGCACTGAATTAAACTTCCCTCTGAAACTTCACCATTGAGGCTTCGATCATCTGCATTGCTCTTAGTATTCTCATCTTCCAAGTTCCTAGAGAACAACTCAAGGAGCTCTTAGTCATCAATGGTTCTTCTTATCCAAAGTTCCAAAATTGTTCCATAATCTTCCCCCATATGTGATCCCATCTGTCAAATCAATATCCCAGTTCTGGTATCAATTTGCCTTATATATGGTTGTTAATGCTATGATAAAATACCATAAACAAAAATCAAGTTGGGGAGAAGAGAGTTTATAAACAGCTTTGCTGTTTATCATTGGAGGAAATTAGGCTAGTCAACATAAATGAGACAGGATCCCAGAGGCAGGAGATGTTGATGAAGATTAAGGATTATTGCTGCTGTGCAGAGTTGTAGGGAGGAGCAGCAGGCTGCATATGAGGTGATCGGGCCAAGTCCCACCACCTGACTAGCTTAACCCAAAATAATTACACAGAAACTGTATTCATTTAAACACTGCCTGGCACATTATATCTAGCCTCTTATTGGCTAACTCTCACATCTTGGTTCAACCCATTTCTAATAATATATATGTCATCACAAGGTAGTGGCTTACTCTGAAAGATTCAGCATGTCTGAACTGGCAGCTGGCTCCATGGTGGCTCTCTCTGCCTGCCTTCTTCCCAGCATCCTGTTCTGTCTACTCCAACCACCTAATTTTCTGCCCTATCAAAAGGCCAAGGCAGTCTTTTTATTTAACCAATGAAAGTAACACATAGACAGAAGACCCTCCTACACCAGCACAGAACAGTAAAAGTCAGACTGGATTTCACAGTAGATATCTAGTTTGGCAGCAGCCCAAGAACAGGATTCAGGAAAAACCCCTAACTCATGGTGGAAAGAGATAGATTGACAGGAAATAGAAAGTGAGAGAAGTCTGAAAAACAAACAGTGGGTTATTCTGAAAAAGCACATGTTGAAGTTTGCCTACAGGTTACAACAGAAAAATCCCAAATATGCTCAGAGGCTAGAAACTGAAAGAAAAGAAAGCCTAGCAGCTGCGTGGGGTTGGGGCCCCAAGTATAGCCCTACATAAAGCTCTTGCCTGTACCAGTCATTTTTAATGAATTTGTACCCCAATGTTGGACACCAAATGTATCATAAATAATAAAACACAGATAGAGATATTGGAGTTTAAGCTGAAGATCAGAAAATCAAAACAGTCAAGTTATTATAAAAGTCTTACCTCTACCAAGGCTGGATGACTACAACCAGAGATCAGAGCCTCTGTTTCCTGCTGTCTCCCACACTCCCTTAGTGTTGGGATTAAAGTAGTATGACTCATTAGTGCTGGAGTTAAAGGCATAAGCTACTACCCCTTGATCTGTTTCTGCGTTTATCTTGTATAGCCCAGGGTGATCTTGAACTCACAGAGATACATCTGCCTCTGTCTCCCAAATTCTGGGGATAAAGTTATGTGACACCATTATTTGGTCCTTAGTGGGCTTAGATGTACCCTCTGATCTTTAATCAAACTTTGTTTATTAAACATAAATAAAATACTACTATAAAGTCTAGGTTTGGCACTGTGAAGAGAGTCTATGAGAAGCTGTTGGTAAAAGTATAGCCCATTTTCAACAAGGAACTCCAGCATTTTAAGGATGCCAGTATCACAGTAAGACCACCAAGAACTTCAGCAACAGTGAAATGGAGCCAGCCAGAGCAAAGAAGGTAAACTGTGTGTGTTGCACATGGCAGGGCCAGAGAAGTGAACCCAACCCTTTGAAGGAGTTCAGAAGATAGTGAATCCCAGATATTTCATGGTTGGTATCTTGTTGTGATTTGATTTGATTGTAACTGTGACCTTATTTTTTTCTCTTGAAGTAAGAAAGTATTTTCGTCCCAAACTTGGGAGAGTTGAATTTTAAAAGACTCTGGATTTCTAAAGAATTTGACTATTCTAAAGAAACTGACAATTTAATGTGTTTAAATATGTACAGACTTGGAACTCATGAAGTTATTTAAGATCTCAAAGATTAATAAGAAAGGAAAGGTTATGTCTTACTAGAGATATGTTCCAAAAGAGCTGTACAATTGTCTATCCCTAGCAAAAAAATACCATGTTTCCACTTTTTTCTTCACATCCTACCAGACACTTGTTGTCATTTTTTTATTCATATTGAGTCATTTTTTCAAAGATGAAATCTCAAAGTAGTTTTAATTTGAAATTTCCTGATGACTAAGGATGCTGAACACTTCTTTGTTTCTTGACCTTTCATCTTTTGAGCATTATGTTTAGTATTATAATTTATTTGTAATTGGGTTATTTGTTTTCTTTCTTTCTGCTTCAGAAAGATTTTGAAACACATTTTAAAAAATATACTCTATGAGTTGAATAATTGGAAAAGATTATTCTAATTCTGTATAATGTCTATTTTTTCAGTGATCATGTACTTTGAAATACGGAGGCATTCAGTTTCATGAGACAGCATTTATTGTTTGTATTTCATCTGTGCTATTGGTATTCTATTCAACATTCTTTCTTTTGCCAATGAGTTAATAAAAAGGCAAAAACAGATGCTAAAATTGACACAAGAAAATTAAAATATTTTTTGCTGTTGCTGAGTTTTTAAGCTTATGGAGCCACTATTGAAATCAGTGTGGAGAATTCCCAGAATGCTAAAATTTATATGTTCAAGCTATACTATTCATATGATCAAGATATAGTATTCCTTGGAATATTTCCAAAGGACTAAACATAATATTCCACAGACACTTTCCCATCTGTGTTCATTGATCCTCTATTCACAATAGTTAGGAAATGAAAACTGTTAAAATTCCTTCAACCAATGAATGGATAATGAAAATACTGTAGATATACCCTGTGCAATACTATTCAACTGTAAATCAAAATAAAAACTTGAACTTATCCATTCATTGGTCGAGGGGCATTTAGGTTGTTTCCTTATACTGGCTATGACAATCAGTGCTAGTATTAACATAGTTGAGTTCATGTCCTTATGGTACAATTGAGCATTCTTTGGATATATACCCGTGTTATTGCTGGGTTTTAAGGAAGGCTGTATCCTAATATTCTGAGAAATCACCATACTGATATCCAAAGGGGCTGTACAAGCTTGCCCTCCCACCAGCAATGCAGGAGTGTTTCCTTTTCCCCACAACCTCTCCAGCATAAGTTGTCTTCAGTGTTTTTGATCTTGACTATTATTACAAGTATAAAATGGAATCTCAGAGTTGTTTTGATTTGCATTTCTCTGATGGCTAAGGATGTTGAGCATTTCCTTAAGCGTCTTTCAGCAATTTTAAATGAGAGTTCTCTGCTTAGATCTCTACTCCATTTTTATTGGATTATTTGTTCTTTGATGACCAATTTCTTGGAAAATGTGTTACATTTACAAAACAGAGTACTACACAGCAGAAAAAATAATGACATATTGAAATTTGCAGGCAAATGAATGGATCTAGCAAACACCACATTGAGTGGGGTATCCCAGACCTAGAAAGACAAATATCATATCTACTCACTTATAAGTGGTTTTTAGGCATAAAGAAAAGAAAAACAAGCCTACAAATCACAATCCCAGAGAACCTAGACAGCAATGAGGACCCTAAGAGAGACATATGTGGATCTAGACATATGGGGGAAGTAGAAAAAAGAAGATATCCTGAGTAAATTTGGAGCCAGGGGACCATGGGAGATGGTTGAAGGGGAGGAGTGAGGAAGGGAGAGCAGAGAAAAATATATAGCTTAATAAAATCAATAAAAATATACCCCAAAAAACTTGAACTTTGCTGATAAATTGTTAAACTAGAAACAATAATATTGAATGAGTTAAGCTAAAACCAGAAAGATAAATATCAAATATCCTCTATCACTGAGGTCTTTGTCTCCAAATTTTCAAATATTAGTAAATACCCTTAGTAAATACAAAAATCGGGATACTAAAAAGATAACATTTTGGGGTAAGGAAAATGTGTATTAATAGAAAGAGGAATAACATTGTGTAAGATAACTCATCTGGGAAATGGGAAGGGCAGTGTCTTAGATAGTGGGCATGGAATAAACCAAGAAGCATGATAGGATATATTCATGCTTTTAAGGGATTTTATCCCAACTCTATGGAGAAGTATGTGAGGCTGAGGCTATCTGGAATAATAATTTTGGTCTTGAACTGAATTAAATCATGTGTTCGGTAAGATAATCACAGTTTACTCATAATTATATTCACCTAAAGGAATAATGAGGTTTCATATAAAATTCACAGATAAGAAATAAGAAAAGTGAAAGTATTCTTAGACAAGAGAAGCCAATAAATGTTTTACATGGCTTAGAAAACATTAGCTATGGCTGGAGAGATGGCTCAGAGGTTAAGAGCATTGCTTGCTCTTCTAAAGATCCTGAGTTCAATTCCCAGGAATCACATGGTGGCTCACAACCATCTGTAATGGGGTCTGGTTCCCTCTTCTGGCCTACAGGCATACACACAGACAGAATATTGTATCCATAATTTAAAAAAATTAGCTAATTGACTAGGCCCAGGGAAGTCAGCATTTTTCCAGCAACCTTTTTGAATGCATTCTTGACTTCTTTATTTCTCAGGCTGTAGACTAGAGGGTTCAACATGGGTATTATCATTGTGTAGAACATAGATGCCATTTTGTCCATGGAGTGATTGGAGTTGGGTTGTAAGTACATAAAGATGATGGTCCCATAGAAGAGAGAAACAGTGGTGAGGTGTGATGTACAGGTTGAGAAGGCCTTCTTTCGGCCTTCTGCAGAGCGCATCCTCAAGATAGCAATGAAAATAAGAAGGTAAGAGTTCAGGATAACCACAAGAGAAAAACTAACATCATATGTACACAACAAAAACAGTATAATCTCATTTAAGTGGATATCAGAACAGGACAGAGAAAGTATTGGGGGAATGTCACAGAAAAAGTGATTAATCACATGGGAATGACAAAAGGAGAGTTGGAAAGTGAGAATAACATGGGTAGAAGATTGGAGAAATCCATTGATGTAGCAGCAGGTAACAAGTAGGATACATGTGGTCCTTGTCATGGAGGTTGAGTAATGTAGGGGCTTACACACTGCTGTGTGACGGTCAAAAGCCATTGCAGCCAGAAGGAAACTTTCAGTAGTGGCAAAGGCTATCAAAAAGAACATCTGGGCAGCACATGCATTGAAGGATATGATCATGTTTTCTATGAGAAACCCTTCCATTACTTTGGGAGTGACTGCTGAGGCATAAACAAAGTCCACCAGGGAGAGGTTACTGAGGAAAAAATACATTGGAGTATGGAGTCGGGAGTCCAGCAGAATCAGCATGATCATCCCAAGGTTCCCAATCAGTGTGATCAAATAGATGAGAGTGAAGATGATAAACATAGGAACCTGAAGCTCTGGGGTATTTGTTAACCCCACTAGAATAAATTCAGTCACCTCTGAAATATTCTCCATGAAAGTCATTTGGGAATATCACTGAGATATGTCTAGGAGGAAATGAACAAATAAAATTTTTGTTAGCTTATCGTAACTATCAGATAAAAAAATATGAACACGTTCCTTTGCCTATACTTTTCTCTTTCTATGCAGAGCAGAAGCTACATGCAAAATGACATACTGATACTGGGTAGGAACACACAGTTTTTTTCATAAGGAAATGTTCCGAATAATAATTCAAACTTTGGTGTAGGGAGTGCCATTTCAAATTTGTGGATCTCAATTTCATTTTCCTGGTATATAGAAAAGTATAGTCTCTTCTCAACTAAACTTACAACATCCATTATAACTATTTGTAATAGCTACAAACATTCTTGTTTAAGATAAATGTTGAAAACTTAACAAGCAGAGTGCAAAGTAAAGGACAGGTCATCAAGATTTGCTAGTATATAATGAATTTGAAAATGTATTTCCATTCACCAATATATCCTTCCACTTTAAATATATCTAGTGATTTGTCATTTTCTCCTAGGGATACTCGAATCTAATAAATTTGTCAAAAAGTTATGAGGGCTTTGTTGGGTCATTTCCTTCATATATTGGCACCTTTAGAAAACTGTATATATAATGGCATACATTCTTAATTAAGTGTTGATATATTAAACATGTCAAAATAAAAGTGTTTGGTCAGTTAGATGGCATAGTGAGTAAATGGATTTTTGTCACATTGTGAAAAGAAAGAAATGACTGGCCTATGTTCTCAGAACCCCCATATACATTAGAACATACTTATTTACCACAAACATATATACTCAGATATACATATTAAAAAGAAAAACAGTTGGGCCTGGAGAGATGGCTCAGCAATGAAGGACACTGGCTACTTTTCTAGAGACCATGTTTCAATTCCCAGCACCCACAACTGTCTGTAACTTCTGTTCCATGTGATCCGACACCCTCCCATTGACCTACATGCAGGAAAAGCATCGATGTACATAAAAACAAATAAATAAATTATAAAAAGAATAACTTTAAAAAACAATCAAGATCTAACGTTTAAGGACATAGATCAGTGGTAGAGAGCTTGCCATATTGAAAAATAGCCTGGGTGTAATCCTTAGAGATAAATTTAAAAAAAATAAGTAAAAGAGGGACTTTTCAAAAGGCAGGAACAAAGATTTGTTGCTTTCGCTTCATATAAATTTTGTTTTCCTACAGAATAATGTTTGCTTTTCCCAAAAACATCAATATATTGTCTTTATGTTTCAAGAATGAAAACAGAATAAGATGGAAGAGTTTCTTTTACTCTCCCTTCTATTCTTAGTGTTGATACCCAACCCATATTTAAACATGCCTCTGCCTGTATTCTCCTCCGTGGGGGATGAGATAACAAACGCTGTGCTATTGTAATTTCAACAGGAAAGGTCTTTCGTACCCTGAAGACATGAATGAAATGTTAGTCCTACTTATTTCTCTGAACCGAGCATCCTTCTTATTCAGAGCAGGAGGTGCTGCCCACTCATCTTCCTTCAAGTATAATTATCATCCTGACTTTCTAAAGGTACCAGATTTTCTGATCTTAGAAATTTGTATACGGTGGTGATATTGAAAGGAACTGAAAGAAAAAAATGAACCCAGAGTGAGATGACTTCTAGAATTTGTATGTCTGTTCTGTAGTGGTTTAAAACTTCTGTGAACTATTTTTCATTATTTAACTCATTAGTAAAGTAATATAGTTGGACAACTTGTCACCCACTACAAGTCTAACTTACTATGGATAAGCAATTACTTGTTTTTTTTATCATTTAAACACGTTTTAGATAATTTTGCATATATATTTCATGAAAATCAATCATTCTCAGGCCTCCTTTCTACCACCCCTTTTAAATTTCCGTATCCCAACAAATCTGTTTCTCGCTTTCATGTCTGTGATTTTGTTTCATGACCCACTGTGATTAATGGCACTATTTGTACACATATAAATTAGAAGTAATCTGTTGATTCCTGGTGGCCCAGCAGTAGGTAGAAAACTAAAGAGAGTCATTTGTCCTCTTCCAGGATTTATAAGTAGCCAGAACTTTAGATATAAGGTTTTATGTCCTGTGAAACCCTTGCCGTTCACTGACTAAGTTTTGATAGTTTTTTTAGAGTCCCAGCATAGGTAATTACTGCTCTCAGGAGTTACCAAGATTTCAATAGGTTTTTTTTCCTGTAGAGTTTAGAATATGGAATTTTATATTACTTTAACCCATCTTTCTGCTCCAACATACTTTCTGTCACTTTCTATGAAATATTTCCCAAGCCTCAGAGAGGGAGATATGAGTGCCTTCTTTTAAATGTGTTTAAAATACTTACTGCTGTCCTAGGAAATGAAAAGTAGTGGAAGGAGGGCTGCACAGATTGCATATGAATATCTAAAACTGTCACAGCTACAGCATTGGTCCAATGTTCATATCCAGGAAATCATCTCGTTATAGGGTCTTCTTCTGCATCTGAAAATTATCTGTGAGACAACATCTGGACTAGGGCTTTAAAATTTCAAGTTACAGGTGGCAAGCTTTGCAAATGTCTAAGAGACCAGTGACATATTATCTTGTCTCTCATGAGGCCTATGATCCAAACAAGCACTCCAGAGGGCTGTTATCGCATTGGTCGAGAGTCTTTATGATGATGTTGGGGAATAGCAGTTCAGGGAATAGAACCTACAATTATCAGTTCAGTTAGACTACAGCCAAGTAAGGCAGAAAAAAATAACAACAAACTTAACTGAAGTCTCTGCACACATCATTGAATACTTGTCTGTATTCATTATTTTTATATTTTCTATTATTTAAAATAATATTCAAATTCAAATGTATTGGTCTTATTTTTCACCTTCCGTAACATATAGTTTTGTCACAAAAACCATGGTATGACCTCAACATAAACTTTTCTTTCAGTTTATTTTATTGTAAAGAAAATATCCATTTTTTTCTGATCTCAAGTCCCTTAGGGAACTTTCATTGGTCGTAGGAATGAAGATTCTTAATACAATGGAATTTGCCTGGATAGTTCGTTTTCAAAGATCTTTACTGAAGAAAAAGTGAATTGGTGTCTTTAATGTAGAAACAAGTTTCTATGTTTCCTTTTCTTTTTTCTTTTTCATTTTTTCGGGACAGGGTCTCTCTATAGCTTTGGAACCTGTCCTGGAACTAACTCTGAAGACCAGACTGACCTTGAACTCAAAGAGATCCTCTTGTCTCTGCTTCCTGAGTTCTGGCATTAAAGGTATTTACCACCACCACCTGGCCAAGAAATAGGTTTCAAGGAGAAAAAATATGATACACAGTTAGATCTCTGAGAAGCAGAATTAAAGGTACTCTAATAATTCTGGGATAAGAATCATATCATGACAAGTAAGAATTTCTCAAAAAAAGAGTCATATTACTGTGTATTTTTATATATGTGTAATGTGTGTATGTATTCTTCCCTGCTTTATCTCTAAAGGGTACTTTTATGCTAACACACACATGCACACACACACACACACACACACCAACTATTTTTTCCTATGCCACCCTTAAATGTAATGTCTTACAATTGTAAATGTTAAAAGAATTTTGTTCAAGAAAATAAATTTGGCAGGTGAGTTTATTAGGAGTATCATTAAGAATATTGAGGTCTTAGGGACATTAGGTTAAACATCATATTAACTCTAGTAAAGCATGTTATGGTTATTTTCTTTGATATCCTTTATTGAAGTGTCTTTCTGAATGAATCATTTATATCTAAGTGAGCATAATTTACTTTCTTTCTGACAAGATGTCTTCGAAAAACGCGTTCATTATCAGACAGCCGTCGGTTCTTATCAGTGGTATATAAAGTCCCTTGCCTTTTGTCAGCAACAAAAACAGGTTAGATCATGGCAGTAGAACTTTCTACCTCTCTTTAGGTCTTTTGCTATTTCTGTAATTCCTTATCTTTATACCCCACCTGAGTACACTCTTTTATCAATATAGTTGTATTAATTGCTTTCTGGTTGCTGTGATAAAACTCCATGACCAAATCCAATTTACAGAAGACAGAGTTTGTTTAGATTTATGGCTCCAAAGGCTTAGGATCCAAAATGGTGGGGAAAACATGGCAACAGGCAGAAACATTGGGAAGCTATCTGATCACATTTCTTTCCCAATAGGAAGACGAAAAAGTAAATTGGAAGAAGGATGAGGCTGTAAACTTTAAAAACTAACCCAAGTCTTCTCACATCTCTGTGCGGCCTACTATTTTTATGACCTCCTCAATTGTGACTAACATCTGGAAACCAGCTGTTTTCATTACTGTAGCTCTGTAATAGAGTTTGAAGACAGTGATGGTAATGCTTGAGGAAGTTACTTTATAGTATAGGATTGTTTTGGCTATCCTGGGTTTTTTGTTTTTCCATATAAAGTTGATTATTGTTTTCTCTAGGTCTGTGAAGAATTTTGTTGGGATTTTGATGGGGATTGCATTGAATTTTTAGATTACTTTTTGTAGAATTGCCATTTTTCTATGTTGATTCTACCCATCTAAGAACGTGGGAGATCTTCTGATGTCCTCTTCAACTTCTTTCTTCAAAGACTTAAAGTTCTTGTCAAACAGAACTTTAACTTCCTTGGTTAGTGTTACCCCAAGATATTTTAAACTATTTGTGGCTATCATTAAAGGTGATGTTTCTCTGATTTCTCTTTATGCTTCTCTCTCTTTTGTGTATAGGAGGGCTACTGATTTTTTTGAGTTGATCTTGTATCCTGCCACATCACTGAAGGTATTTACCAGCTGTAGTAGTTCTTTGGTAGAGTTTTGGGGGTCACTGATGTCCACTATCATCTCATCTGCAAATAACGAAAGTTTGACTTCTTCATTTCTGATTAGAATCCCCTTGATCTCCTTATGTTGTCTTATTGCTGTTGCTTGAACTTCAAGCACTATGTTGAAGAGATAGGAGAGAGTGGACAGTCTTGTCTTGTTCCTGACTTTAGTGAGATTGCTTTGAGTTTACAACTTAGTGGTGTTATAATAGTCCTGGTGGAATCATGGTTTGGGGGGCCCCATTCTTTTTTTTGGAAACTTCAAATGTCACTGTTAGACATGGTGTTGGTTCACTGCAGAAAATTTAAACATTTAATCTACCATGTGGAGGAGATCTCAAATAAGTTATGGAAAAGTTTCAAAGACTCAAAATTTAACCAAAAGATTATTTAGCAAAAAAATAGTCCTTTAATTTTTTTTCTTCTGTCCTATATCAGGTGGCTCTTCTGACATGAGGCAGCGATATTGGATTTTACTTTAATAAGCACGTTTTGTCTTAGAGAAGTAGAGAGTCACATTCCAAATTAAAAATCAGCATTCATTTTTAATTGGAATGGGACAAAAAATACAATTTCAATTAAATATCTGGAGAGAAAGCAGAAACAAACATCTGCAAAGATTTATGAAATTTTATCCTGTGGTAAATGTGATATATGAAGAGGCCAATTTACTCTTTTTCTTTGGACATTTTTTCCATGGATGAATTGTTCCTTTTCTTCAAATGTCCCATTTCTCCAGTTGTATCAAATTCTTCAGATGGATGTCATTATTCTTCCAAAAGACAAAAACAAAATCCTTCTCCAACCCTAATTTTGGGTAGGTTCCCTTATGGCAAACGAATATGATGAAATGAAAAGTATTTGTTAGTTTTAAAATTATTTTAGATTGAACACCCATGCTGCTTGATTAAATATTACCTCTTCTAATCAAGGCATGTCTCTTGTAAAAAGCTAATCTTTATCAATTTTGATGGTATCTGTAGGTTTTCTTCCCCTGTGGAAAGAAATTTATTTCAGACTTTCTCATTAGTAAATTTAAAATGGTTGTGAATTCTGTATTCTTGTACAAGTCTACATTGCTTTGGATAATTATTTGGTCTTTTTTATTATTTAAACTTGTTTTTAGATGATTTTACATACATGTTTCATGAATACCCTTTATTATTGGGCTCCTTTTCTACAACCTTGTATTGCACACTGACAAATTTTTTTTATGCTATGACCTACTGTTATTGAACTGTTTGTGTATTAGTAGTAATATGCTGAAGTTCTGTGAGCTAATAGCAGGTACACAGCTAAAGAGAGTTATTCCTCCTCTTCCAGAGTCTATCAGTAAGCAGTACTTCAGAGGTAAGATTATGCTTTCAGTGGAAACCTTCCAGTTTATTGACTTAGTTTCGGTAGTTTTTGTGATCACACTGTAAGACAACTACAGTTCTTGGGAGTTACCAATTCAGTAATTTTATATAGAATCTATAGCGTGGCATTTTTATATTACTTTAACCCATCTTTCTGCCCCAACATACTTTCCAACACTAACTGTAAAATATATCCTGAGCCCCTGGGCGATTTGAGTGACTTGGTTAGGATATGTGCTTTTAAAATACATGTAGTTGTCCTAGGAATAAATGAGTAGTAGAAGCAGCACTGCAAACCTGGGATGTGGATATGTAAAACTTTTGCATCTATATCATTGGATCAATGTAGACATCTAGGAAACTATATTGTTGTACAGTCTCCTCCCATATCTGAAAACTTGTTGTGCAACTGAATCTGGGCTTATACTTAAAGATTTCACATTACTGGAGACAGGTTTTGCAAATGTCTCTGGGAACACTGCCATGTGAATTCATATCTCTAGAGGCCTATAATCCTCACAAATCTAGTTTGGTTTAATATTTTCATATTTATTATTTATTTATGAACTACAAATATACAATGAATATAAGTACAGTGTACAGTATAATGACATGATGTAGATATACACAATGAAATTGTTATTGTGTAGGTTTAATTTACATAGTCCTCATCTTATGAATCCATAGTTTTTAGCGATGATAGATTTAATGTTACTCAAACATTAACCCACCTTCGATTTAATTAAATAGTGCAATAAGATAGCTCATAATTAAACTGAAGGAATGAGTTCTTTCTGTGAAAATTTAAGAGAATTGATTATTGTTTTTTCTGCCCTAAGTCCTATAGTGGAACTTTCCCTGGCCTTAGGGAAACAGCTCAACACACTGGCATTTGCCTGAATAGTTCTTTCTCAGAGATCTGAATCCAAGAAAAACTGAATTCATGTCTTTAATGGAGAAATTAGTTCCAAGGAGAGAAAATATGATGCAGCTCGAGCTATGATAAGCAGAATGGCAGGTACTCTGTGAACCCTGGGTTCAGATTCCTGATTAGACAGTGAAAGTGCTTAAAGAAAAGTCACATTAAAGTGCACCTTTAAGCCGGGCGGTGGTGGCGCATGCCTTTAATCCCAGAACTAGGGAGGCAGAGGCAGGCAGATCTCTGTGAGTTTGAGGCCAGCCTGGTCTGCAAGAGCTAGCTCCAGGACAGGCTCTAAAGCTGCAGAGAAACCCTGTCTTGAAAAACCAAAAAAAGTGCACTTTTATTTGTTTTTGTATATGTTATGCTAAGATTTATTTCTAAACATTAATTTTATGATAAAACACACACACAAACACATATACTCACTTTTTCCCAATGCTACCCTAAGGTGTGATTTGATACATGAACAAACTTTAAATAATTCTTTCCCAGAAAACAAAGTTGAAAGGTGGATTTATCAAGAGTATCCTTCAGAAGAGTGAGGTTCTACAGACATCAAATAAGTAACACATTAACTCTAGGTAAGGATGCTATAGTTACTATCTTTAACAGTCTTGATAGAAGTGTCTTTATGAATGTTTCATTTAGATCTAAGTAAACACAATTTACTTACCATTTCTCCCATAAAAGCCTTTGAAAAACATATTCTGTATCTGAGAGTTATTGTTCCTTATCAGTGGCATATAACGTCCCCTGCTTTTGCTAATCAAAAAACAAAACAAAATAGATTAAGTCATGGGAGTATAGCATCCTACCTCATTCAAACTCTGCTCCCTATTACTATAATCCCTTATCTTTCTGCCTTCCTGGGCATACTTTCATTTATAATGAAGTTGTATTAGTTATTTTCTGATGCTGGGATAAAACACCATGACCAAAAACAACTTATAGAAAAACAAGTTTATATCTACAGAGTTTAACATGAAGACTACACATTTGATCTCAAACCCACTCACAAATAATTTCATATATTTTTTAGTCAGAATATGATTTTCTGAATGGCCACATTTAGATCTATCGCAAGGCATAAGAAGTTCCAAGAATGATCATGCCTAAAAGCTTACTAGCACATTGCCCTTCTAACAAAACTATTGTCCTTGGTAATTAGAGTAGACAAACATCTTGTCAAATTCAATGACCAGGGAAGGCTCTTTTGGCAGAATTTATAACTTTCTTGTAGCCTATAATTTTATTAATTTGCTAAGGATATTGAAGACTTTGCTTTTCCAGGATTCTTAACTACACTCTTAGTCTCTTGTTCTTCACAACATAGGCCAGAAGGCCTGATCATGGTGCAGAATATGGGTACCGTTCTCCATGAAATGACTAAAGTTAGCTTGTAAATACATAAACATATGGTTGTATAGAACTTGGCAACAGCAGTGAGGTGAGATGTGCATGTGTAGAAGGTCTTCCAGTTCTCAGCTGGTGGAAAGGTTTTTCAGCCCTCAGATACTCAATACAATGAAAGAGTATCATTTATTGCTGCCTACATGAACATTACCCATCTTATTTGTATGAGCACTAATTAGTCAGTAGTGATGTAATGCCACAAAGAAACAACATTGGAATGGCATAAAAAGAAATGGAATGAATATCTTGCATATTACCATAGAACCTTCACCTGGCATTGGATGGAGAAAATGACAGAGCCCCACATAGAAGCACCGGATTGAGCTCCCAAGGTCCTGATGAGGAGCAAAAGGAGGGAGATCATGAGCAAGGAAGTCAGGACCGTGAGGAGTGCGTTTACCCATTGAGATGGTGGGACAGATCTAACGGGAGACTACCAAGTCCAGTTGGAATGGGACTGATGGAACAGGGGGCCAAACTGGACTCTCAGAATGTGGCTGACAGTGGAGGAGGACTGAGAAACCAAGGACAACAACGGCGATGAGCATGAGCTCTACAGCATGGACGGGCTCACTGTGAGCCTTGTCAGTTTGGTTGCTCACCTTCCTGGACTTAGGGGGAGCTGGGAGGACCTTGGACTTAACATAGTGAAGGGAACCCTGATGGCTCTTTTGCTTGGAGAGGGGTGGAGTGGGGGTATGGGTGGAAGGGAGAGGAGGGAAGGGGGAGGAGGAGGGGAGGAGATGGAAATTTTTAATAAAAAAATGAGAAAAAAAGAAATGGAAAGTGAAGATGGCATTAGTGGAATATTATAAATACAGTGATAACGGAACCATCAACAAACAAGACACATATGATACTTGTCATGTAGATGGAATATTTTAGAGATTTATTCATTGATGCATGATGGTCTTAGGCTATTGTGGCAAGCATGCAAGTTCCAATAACTGCAAATCTGGAAAGAAGAGCATCTTGGAATCACATGGAGAGTGAAAGCTGAAGCCTAAACACAGTTCATTTGGAGAGATTACTGAGGAAAAATAGGTGACACTGTTGGGTCCTAAAACTGAGAAGCTTCTGTAAAGCAAAGGACACTATCATTAAGACAAAAAGGCATCCTGAGTCCAATAGACAATTCTCAATCAGAGTGATCAAATAAATAGGAAAAATATAAATAATGGCTCTTAAAATTCTAGGGCACATTTAAGTTCACATGAATAAATTCATTCTCCCCTGAAATGTTCTCCAGAACACTCAATTGGGAATGATTATGACTTGCTCTTTGGATGTGATGATATAAAAACATTTGAAGCATGATTGAGGCCATGATATAGCATCATTACTTTTGTGAAAAACCTACATAAAATTGCTATTTGGGTAGGTTGCAGGAGGTCATTAATATGGGAGTCGTATAAATTAACATTGGAACTTTATATTTTAGGCTCATTTCAAATTGATTGGTAATTGATATTATGTATTATAGTAAGGCAAATCAATATGTCATTTTACTTACATTTTATAAACTCTTACAAACACACTAGAGGTACACTTTGTTTCTTTAAATATGTGTCAAAACTTTATGCAGGAGAAAGTAAAGTATATGCTTTCCAAAATCATGGTGATAAAAACCCTAGAATGCTTTTACTGTCTCTAACAGATACACCAAATGACACACAGTATAGTGTCTTGGGATGCTGCTCTAAGAATATACACCATTTTATATTCCTCTATAAAATGTGTAAGTGAATGTTACAGTTTAAAATTTGTGCCACTTGCGTTTCTACTTGAGGAATGAGGCCTGTATGTAGTGATAATTTGACATATTTATGTATGCCAAAAGTTAAAGAGTTTTTCTGATTTTCCTTCAATGTCTTTATTTTTTCAAGTAAAGAAATATTTTCCATCTTTAACCATCAAACCAGCCTGCATTACTTGTTTTGATAAGAAAACAGAGGAAGCATGAAGTGTTTCTTTCCTTTACTCTGTGGATTCTTTGTCCTCAACCGAGCTGTATTTCCTAATGTATTTGGTTGCTCTCACTTTTGTTACGCCTCAGATGACATCTGTTTTTGTTTCTTTGGTTATATTATGAAGTGACCTTTCAACCCAAAAATGCCTTTAATCTAGAAACTTGGGTCTTACTCATTTGCTTTTATATATTAATGTAAGAAATGTGTAGTGTTACCTTTAGGGCAATCTAAATGAGAAACATCATTCCTTTTATTTTCATATTGCATCTGCATCTATATAGCAAATATTATGCAAGTTATTTGCAAATTAGAAACTATAGTTTCCTTAATTAAGATATGCTTCCCTGCTCCCATATCCACTCCTCCTCCATTCCAACTGTCCCACTCCCCCAAGTTCTCCCCATCCTCCCCTTCTTACTTCTCTCTCCCCATCTCCCCTTACTTCCATCCCATACCCACTCCATTTTTTGCCTGGAAATCTTGTCTACTTCCAATATCCAGGAGGATAACTACATGTTTTTTTTCGGGGGGACTGTTTCACCTTCCTATTTAGCTTCTCTAGGATAATGAATCATAGACTCAGTGTCCTTCATTTATGGCTAGACCAGACTCTAGAGGGGTTCCCAGGTGTTCAAGGAGATGTCCTCAGCTTGTTCCTTGAGCAGCTGAGGAGAGGGCACCTGAATTGGCCCTATACCCACTCTGATGAATATCTTGTATACCACCATAGAACCTTCATCTGGCGATGGATGGAGATAAAGACAGAGACCCACATTGGAGCACTGGACTGAGCTCCCAAAGTCCAAATGAGGAACAGAAAGAGAGAGAACATGAGCAACGAAGTCAGGGGTGCGAGGGGTGTGCCTACCCACTTTGACAGTGGGGCCTATCTAATGGAAACTCACCAAGGCCAGCTGGACTGGGTCTGATGGGGCATGTGATCAAACTGGACTCTATGAAAGTTGCTTTCATGGAGGGCTGACTGAGAAGCCAAGGACAATGGCACTGGGTTTTGATTCTACTACACGTACTGGCTTTGTGGGAACCTAGTCTGTTTGGATGCTCACCTCCCTAGACCTGGATGGAGAGGAGAGGACCTTGGACTTCACACAGGGCAGGGAACCCTGACTGGTCTCTGGACTGGAGAGGGAGGGGAAAGGGAAATGGGGGAGGGGGAGAGAAATGGGAGGATGGGAGGAGGTGAAAATTTGTAATAATAATAATAAAAAGGAAAAAAAGAAACTATAGTTTCAAAAGCAAGCAATGGGAGCTATCCTTTACATAGTATGTTTTCTCTTCTTGGATACCACATGGTTCTCAGTTCACAGCATTAAAGCCTAACTATTGATGGTCCTGAAGAAAGTCACATAATCATTTTTACAGTCAAATGGGTGTAGGAAGATCTATAGTCTCTGAACTTAAAAATAATGTTTTCATTATTACAATCTACTCTTGATCAGTATTCTAAATAGAAGAAGAAATATGAATGTGGTGGCAACTTTAGAGCATCACTCTTTCTCCAGAGTGAAATAGTCCTGAGTATGAAAATCTATAGATATGGAGCTACACAAGAAAACAGAAATAACAAAAATCCAATGCTAAGAAAATTGTTAGAAACATTCAGGCTGTCATCTTGCTCAGCTGTTTAAATTTTCTAGGCATTATTTTTTTATTCCTGTGCTTTAATTTGAAAAATGATGGTTGGAAATTTTACCATTCTTTTCAGATATAACTGACTATATTGAAATGTATGTTTTTCAATTCTTCCTGGCATCAGACAAATATGGAGACATAGGAAATTCACTATTTGTTTCATAACCAGAAAACTAGTTCAATGTTCAAATCTAGGAAAGCATCTATCTATTATACTTCTCCATCTGTAAATTTTTGATATAGAACAGAACCTGGGGTTATGCCTTTGTAAACATCAAGGCAGAGATGGAAGCTTTGCCTGTGTCCCAAGGAAAGTGATGCCATGTAGCTGGTGATATGTAAAGGTCTGTGATTCCCACATTGGTGCTTCAATATATCCTTGATCAGCACACAGAGGAAAGGGTCTGAATTTGTTTCCACAGTGCTTATAATGGCTAAGGAGAATAGAGTTATCAGAATAAAAGATTCCAATTATTAGATCATTGGGAGTAACAAATATTTTAAAGATAAAAATGTTAGTATATAGTTGAGATTCTGATTCAAATAGTTCTTAGATGGAATATGACTATATTGTTTTTCACATATGCTGATTAATGATGAAAGCCTTTAAATGAATCTCACTGAAAATCTTACAGTAGATAAATATTGATGATGGAGTAATAAAAATACTATTTATAAATAGTAAAGACCTGTGTAAACTTTTCTCCAACGCAGACATATAATCATGCACATATACAGCACTTCAAACAATGCTGAGATCATTAAACACTAGGTACATAGAGGCTAAAACCATAATCACATGACATTTTACCTACCTAGTGTAACCAAAGTAAAAAATAATGATAATATTGAATGTTAGGGAATACCAATATAGATAAGTGAGTATCCAAACATTTTGACAGGTTCATAAAATGTATAATTTAAGAAATATTTAGGAAAATCAAACCAATTAAATAAACAGTCATCATATAACACATTTATGTTGATATAAAGAAACAGCGTGGACTGTGTGGTTCATAATGAATATTGTTTGTGGCAGGGTTTTTATTTATTTATTAAAAATTTCCACCTCCTCCCCTCATCCCATTTCTCTCCCACTTCCCCAGTACACATCCCCCTATGTCTCCAGTCCTAAAAGCAGTCAGGGTTCCCTGCCCTGTGGGAAGTACAAGGTCCTCCCCGCTCCATCCAGGTCTAGGAAGGTGAGCATCCAAACAGACAAAGCTCCCACAAAGCCAGTCCATGTAGTAGAATCAAAACCCAGTGCCATTGTCCTTGGCTTCTCAGTCAGCCCTTATTGTCAGCCTGTTTGTGGCAGTTATAAGGCTTAATGCTTGCCCACTCCATACAGCACAGGTAAGGTGGAAGAAGAATGCAGCATGAGGGGTAAAAAACAGACTTAGGGTTTGCTCCATTCTCTTCTCTGTCCACTGTTCTAATCTAAAGATCTGAGTACCCTGAGTCTTTAATTAGAAGAGCATTCTTGATATTTTTGCAGTATCTTTAGGGTCATCATTCGCTGTTCTGATTAATAGCAAATGGCAGGTTCTGTTCTTGCTACTCTCTTCCAAGGTGTGCTGGACCATAGCCTCAGATTTTAATTCTTTTACAATCACTTAGGGAATCTTCCAGATCATTATCTTCTGTTATTATTATTCAAAACTTCACACAATTTCTCTATTTTTAATTTTTATTCTAAGTACTTAAGTAAAATTATATAACAACTTTAATGATTTTCTGTTGAGAGTTATTTCATACCCAAAATTTAGTTTATTGAATGACTTTTAACTTCATTAAATCACACTTGTTTGCAAAATGATATACTTTCAATATCGCCAAGAAGTGCAACTGGCTTGATCAAGAATGAAACAAATATACAGAGAACTAGAATATTCTTTTTTTCCAAATTCCTAAAACGTATCTCCAATTCAAAGACATATAAATATCTAGAATTTTAAAACCAGTATCAACATATAAGTGAATATGTAACACTTATACTCTCTGCCCTTTGTTCAAAAATATTTATTCAGCATTTTGCCACAAATTTCATAATTATTTTAAAATAATATATTTGATATTCTTTGGAATATTCATATATAAACAATATATTTTGATCATACCCAATTGCATAAAACCTCCGAAATCTTTTTACAACACTATTTCATGTTTTCCCACCTCTTATCTGTTAGTAATTCCTGAATGCAGTTCGTGCTACCCATACAACTGTGTGTCTGTACTATCCACTGGCAGATTGCCAAAGTAAAGCATCTATTATTTGCCAGTAACTGATCAAGTGGATATGAAGCCGCAGAAGCTCTAACCCAAAGTAGAATCTTGAATTGCTGTATTTTATGCAAATACAGATGGTGTGTGTCCATAAGTATGATGACCCACTTATATCCGTAATATGGCATTTCCCACAAGTCCCCTCCTCTGACTCTTGCTCCCTCTTCCACAATGTTCTCTGACATTTGGGATGGTGGGGATGTCTATACAACTGCCCCACCTATGAATAAACACTCACAGTCACTTATAATCAGCACTCCAACCATTTATGAGTTTTTTTCTATTAACCGCTAACCTGCTGCATAAAAGAGAAGTTTCTCCATGCAAGGTTGAGAGTATCCCAAGTAAATAGATAAAAGTAGATATATTTAGAAGGAAATGAGACAATGTGATCATTTAGCAAACATCAATAGTTCTTGCCTAGGAGTCTAAGCTGTTCCTAGACATAGGACTAGCTTTATAGTACTAGACATGAAAGATGCAATCTTGTTAATAAACTCTAAGTAGTTCTTTCTCTTACTCATCTACTACTTATACACATAATTAATTTTCTGCTCACATATTTTTTCTGAAGAGATCATTTAGATACTTAATAATTTAATTTTTCATTGAATTTGTACTTAGTAATTCATGTGAGAAAAATATGGCTGATACCCAACATGGGGGTTGATATAAAAGAAGAAACTCATTTTTGTCGGTGCACAAATCCTGTTGTCTTTCAGTTTATGTGATTATATTTAATGTATGCACTTCCTGGCTGTGATTTTGATTTGATTTATTGAACACCTGAAGAGATCTGAAGCCCTAAGGCATTTCCCAGAATTCTGATGTTGAATTTCTGAATTTAGTTTTTCAGTGAATTTCTTTCTGACGTCTGCTGAAATCCTGGGATTCAATAGTTTTAGAGAATATGTTCATCTTTATTATTGATACTCAATATTAGAACTATTTTAACTCAAAACCCAAAAAGGCAATATCATAATTTTTAGGTTAAAGCAAAATTATAAGAAATAAAGCTGCTTTGGATGAGATCCTGGGATTATGCATTCTCAGGAAGTCTCATGTGTTTGTTTAAAGTACTGTTAATAACTACAGCTTTATATTGTAAAAAAGATATACTCATAGTCCAAAGGCTCATGATATCAATTATGGTAAACTGGGTTACATCCCTGGACCCATATATCAAGAAGAGAACAAACTTATAAAAACTGTCCTCTAGTCTTTATCGTGGAGTTGTGTCTTGCACACACACAAATATATCCAAACCCCCCCACTCTCACATGAGCACACATGTATACCAAACTAATAAAGTGTAGTTTCAAAGAAATCAGATATTTTAAACTTCAATAATTAAAAATATAGATGTCATGTGAGATTAGATTCAAAGAATTCCATACCAATCATGCTGAATATTGTGATCCTGTCAGTATATAGAATTAGAGTCTTGACTTTAAAATTAAACTGCTTCTTATTTCTGCACTACATCAGCAATCCATACTAAATTATTCATGCCTTAAAAATAAAAATGGAGATATCATGTGAGAGTATTAAAATTAATATAATAGAAATAATTTAAGAAAAAATATCACAAACAATAGATATATAATAGTTTATGTAATTTATAACCAATTTGTAATTAATCAATCTATCCAAATTATGACTTTGATTTTCTCACAACATTCTTAAATGCACTCTTGACCTCTTTGTTCCTCAGACTGTAGACGAGAGGGTTCAGCATGGGAATAACCATAGTGTAAAACACAGATGCAATTTTGTCAGTGTCCATAGAATGACTGGAGTTGGGCTGTAAGTACATGAAGGTTATCGCTCCAAAAAAGATAGACACAGTGGTGAGGTGGGATGCACAGGTGGAGAAAGCCCTCTTCCGTCCCTCAGCTGAATGCATCCTCAGGATAGTGATGAAAATAAGCAGATAGGAGTACAAGATAATGAACAGAGTGACAATAACATCAGATAAAGCCAATATAAAAACTGTAATCTCGTTTACATGAATATCAGAACAAGAAAGGGCCAGCAGTGGAGGGATGTCACAGAAAAAGTGATTAATCACATTGGAATGACAGAAGGAGAGGTGGAAGGTGAAGGCAACATGGATGGAGGATTGCACAAGTCCACAAATGTAGGAGACAGTTACCATTAGAATACACATAGGACTTGTCATAGTGGTGGAGTAATGCAGGGGTTTGCACACTGCAGCATGACGGTCTAAGGCCATTGAGGCCAGGATGAAACTTTCAATAGTAGCAAAGGCTGCAAAGAAGAACATCTGGGCAGCACACGCACTGTAGGATATGACCTTGTCTCCTGTGAGAAACCCTTGCATTACCTTGGGAGTGACTGCCGAAGCATAAACACAGTCCACGAAGGAGAGGTTACTGAGGAAAAAGTACATGGGAGTGTGGAGTCGGGAGTCCAGAAGAATCAGCACAATCATCCATAGGTTCCCACATAGTGTGATCAAATAAATGAGAGTGAAAATGACAAATAAAGGGACCTGCAGCTTTGGGGCATCTGTTAACCCCACAAGAATGAACCCAGTTGCCTCTGAAATGTTCTCCATCAAAGCCATTCGTGTCTTGCCATGAGATGCACCTACTATAAGATAAATAAAAATTTTAGTAGTTGAATTCAACACTGATATCTGAAGTTTAAGTCACTCCTTGTGCCAAGGTCTATATTTCTGTCCATTGTAGAGCTGTATGCAAGACGACCTGAATGCTGGGAAAAGACAGGCAGTGTATTCAGATGTCATCCTGCAGATGGTAACTGAAATTTCTTTGGTCACAAAAACTGCCACAGGCAGTTCATATTATTTCTGTAAGGCTTAGTTCCCTTTTCTGGTGTATATTCTATACACTCTCTAACAATATTCATTATCACTATAATAATGTCTGTTAGCTTTATTGTCTAGGATGTAGAAGGAAGCTAAATCAGCAGAAAACACAACATGGAAGCATGATGTTATTTTTTTTCTATAACTAACTGGCAGTTCATTTTCCATCTCTAACAAATATCTCACTACCTGGAAGGTATCCAAGACCAGTGACTCTGCTCTAGTGATCAGAAACTATTTCTCTAATTCATGAGCATGTTCTTAGATATTTATTTTTAAATACTGGGGTTTCAAGAAATGCAATGTTCTATGGGAAATATTCTTGAAATATTGGTTAGTTACATATTGTGAAAAAGCAAAGAAGGAGCATTTTTCAAATAGTAGAACTAACAATTTTACTGTTTTGTCATCGTGGTCATCCTTTTTCATATAAACCGGATGCTTGTTATTTTAGGACATCAATGTATCCTTGTTTTATTTGTGTTTGGTGAGTAAATAGGAAAAGTTAAAAAAGTTATTGTCTTTGCCTATAGATATGCTGTCTTCACCAAATCGTATTAGATTGTAACTCTCAGGTGAGAGTCTTACTACTGTTCTTAGTAAAAGGATGTTTCTACCTAAGAAGACATCTGACGTTGAAAAGATGATTGTACATATTTCTCTAAACTACTTACTACTTAATGTGAGAAGTGATTCAGACTTGTCATTAAGGAAAGCCTAAGTAAAATAAATTTGCTTCTATATTTATGTTTTCTTTATGTTTTATTGAGTATAACCTATACCCTAACCATTTCTATCAGCTATATTGCTGATGACCCAGAAAGACAAAATTTTAGGTCTGTAGAGCAGAGTGGTAGAGGTGGAATAAGAGTAATCCAAAAAGTAGAAATCACCTAGAAAATTACATCTTTAGTGAGAATGTTGAACCATTCTGGCCATTAGTACTCTCCCCCACATTTTTGTGGGTTTTTTCATTTTCATTTCTATAATAAAATTGTTTATAAATTTTCCTTTCTTCTAACTAGCTGTACAGATTTTAAATTGGCTATCCATTTTTATATTTTCCCAGGAAATAGGGCTATCAAGTACTAGGTATGAAAAACCCTCATGTTCATATTATTGGAAAATAAGTTTTCTTTTCCCTCCTGTAGAAATTCTTCTTTTCAATTTGTGGAGCTCTGTTGTGGAACAGAGGCTGGACTTGTATTCTAGACAATATCAAGTCAGTGATGGCAATTTTGCACACATGACAAGGGAGGCAATGCATGTCACTGAATACCTCTAGAGACTTATGAGTACATATGGGCCTTTCAGCCTGAACTTGATGGAGAGAGAATGGGGTACATTTTCTGCATTTGAATAGAAGGTGCTTTGTGAGCATAGATAAATTAAAACTTGAAAAAAAGAGATTCTATCTCTGAGTGACAGACAAGTTGAGCAACATAAATTAATTTCTGTTTTTCATTAAAATCTCTAGTTACACACCTTAGTTTTCTGTTACTAAGATTTCTTTATAAAGTCTTTGTTGTAAGCCATAACATACTGTGTACTTAAAAATACTCTAAAAAATGAGCCTGTGATGTGGCTCAATAGAAAAGAACTTCAATAGCAATAGTCAGGCACTGAGATCTATTACTAGTACTAAAGAAGAACCAAATTGTTTTATGACAACTAAGTGCTTTCTTTGTCATTAAAGAATAAATTCCTTCTTTTCAAAATTGTTTTAAAGGTAGTAGGAATGTTGAAGAAAATCCTACATTATCTTATGAGTTACATAAAGAATAGGAATAATATGAGAGTCTAAATATTAGAAGACAAATTATGTGATAATAATCCTGAAGAAACAGAATATAAGATATTCTTTATATCAAACCTATGGTTTATGCTTTACTAAATTATAAATAAAATATTTTTAATAAGATAAGGTATTAGACATGGTTGTTAATACTCTCACCAATTGTGCAACCTAAATGCAATGACTTTCCTACAATCATATATATTAAAGACTCACAACAGCTGTTGGAAAGGTCTTAGAACTTATAAATACATTGAACATGTAATGGTATAAAGAATCTGCACATTGTTTTTTATCGCTGAGTAGTACTCTAATATGTATATATTCAAAGTTTATTCATCCATTCTTGCACTGAAAGGCATCTAGGTTGTTTCCAGGTTCTGGCTATTACAAATAATGCTGCTTTGAACATAGTTGAACAAATGCTTTTGTAAAATGGTAGGGCATCTCTTGGGTATATTTCCAGTAGTGGGATTGCTGGGTCCTGGGGTAGGTTGATCCCAAATTTCCTGAGAAACCACCACATTGCTTTCCAAAGTTGTTGCACAAGCTTGCATTCCCACCAGCAATGGATGAGTGTACCCCTTACCCCACAACCTCTCCAGCAAAGGCTATCATTGGTGTTTTTTAAAATTTTTTTAATATTATTAAAATTTTCCATCTCCTCCCCTCCTCCTACTTCCCTCCCCTCCCCTCCACACATACCCTCACTCCCTCCCTCTCCAGGCCAAAGAGACTTCAGGGTTCCCTACACTATGTTAAGTCCAAGGTCCTCCCAACTCCCCCCCCCCCCAGGTCCAGGAAGGTGAGCAACCAAACTGACAAGGCTCACACAGAGCCCATCCATGCAGTAGAATCAAATCCCATCGCCATTGTCCTTGGCTTCTCAGTCAGCGTCCATGTCAGCCACATTCAGAGAGTCCGGTTTGATCGCATGTTCCATCAGTCCCATTCCAACTGATCCCGTTAGTTCTGTCCCACCGTCTCAGTGGGTGAACACACCCCTCACGGTCCTGACTTTCTTGCTCATGTTCTCCCTCCTTCTGCTCCTCATCAGGACTTTGGGAGTTCAGTCCGGTGTTCCAATGTGGGGCTCTGTCTCTATCTCCATCCATCGCCAGATGAAAGTTCTATGGGGATATGCAAGATATCCCAAAAAGATGAACATGGGATGTACTCACTCATAATCGGTTTCTAGCCATAAATAAAGGACATCAAGCCTATAATTCGTGATCCTAGAGAAGATAATAAGAAGGTGAACCCAAAGAAAAACATATCGTTATCCTCCTGGATATTGGAAGTAGACAAGATTGCCGGGCAAAAATTGGGAACTTGGGGGCGGGGTGGGATGAGGGCAAGGAGAGATGGGGAGAGAAAAGTGTGAAGGGGAGGATGGGGAGAGCTTGGAAGAATGGGATAGTTGGGATATAGGAAGGGTGGATATGGGAGCAGGGAAGCATATATCTTAATTAAGGGAGCCATTTTAGGGTTGTCAAGCGACTTGACTCTAGAGGGGTTCCCAGGTATCCAGGGAGATGCTCCAGCTACTTTCTTGGGCAGCTGAGGAGAGGGAGCCGGAAAAGGTCAGTTCCTGTAGCCATACTGACGAATATCATTGGGGTTTTTGATTTTAGCCAATCTGACAGGTGTAAGATGGTATCTCAAAGTTGTTTTGATTTGCATTTCCCTGATAGCTAAGGAGGTTGAGTATGACCTTAAGTGTCTTTTGGCCATTTGGACTTCTTCTGTTGAGAATTCTCTGTTCAGTTCAGAGCCCCATTTTTTAATTGGGTTCATTAGCATTTTAAAGTCTAGTCTCTTGAGTTCCTTATATATTTTAGAGATCAGACCTTTGTCAGTTGCAGGGTTGGTGAAGATCTTTTCCAGTCAGTAGGCTGCCTTTGTGTCTTAGTGACAGTGTCCTTTGCTTTACAGAAGCTGCTCAGCTTCAGGAGGTCCCATTTATTCAATGTTGCCCTTATTGTCTGTGCTGCTGGGGTTATATGTAGGAAACGGTCTTCTGTGCCTCTATGTTGTAGAGTACTTCCCACTTTCTCCTCTAACAGGCTCAGTGTGTTCAGATTGATATTGAGGTGTTTAATCCATTTGGATTTGAGTTTTGTGCATGGTGATAGATATGGATCTACTTTCATTCTTCTACAGGTTGACGTCCAGTTATGCCAGCACCATTTGTTGAAGATGCCCTCTTTCTTCCATTGTGTACTTTTAGCTCCTTTATCAAAAATCAGGTGTTCATAGGTTTGTGGGTTAAGATCCGGGTCTTCTATTCGATTCCATTGGTCAACGTCTCTGTTTTTATGCCAATACCAAGCTGTTTTCAATACTGTAGCTCTGTAATAGAGTTTGAAGTCAGGGATGGTAATGCCTCTCAAAGTTCTATATAATGTAGCTCTTTCATTGTATTTTTTTCTTTCCTGGCTATCCCATCTTTATAGAGATTAATGTTTTCATCACTGTAGAAATAAACCTGACTGTTCCACCCCTATAGTAATTAACATTTTCATTACTATAAAAATAAACTATCTCAGCTCAAATAAAGATTAAGTAGTTCTCATAAAAATATTTGCTCCCAGAAACCAAAGCCTTTTGTAAAGAGTTCCTATAATATTATTTTAAAATTTTGACCTTTATTTTTATTGAGTTTTGTGGAATTAAAGATTTTTTATTCAGACATTTAATGACAAAATAGTTTTCAGGTTTCTCTAGTTTTTACTAAAAAGTTTGACTTTTTCACATTTTCAAACCTTACACCATTATTTCTTAATTTTTTATCAGTTTAAGCATTTAGCTTTTTTACATATAATTTTATCATAAAGTTTTAAAACTCATGCACTTTCTTATTTTATCTTTACATAATGTATTTGTCTTCTGTGGGATTCATAATGTACTGTATTTATGTTGATTATTTTTTAAAGAAGATACACCTCTATTTCTGGTGATTTTATCATATATTAATATATTTTGTTTAATATTTTTAGACAAATAATATCTATCAACTCACTTTTTAATTTTTAATGAATAAAGTTCCATATACAAATAGGTATTCTATTGATGGGACAGATTTTTTCCAGAGATATTTCTGTCTTGATATTTTGCCTAATGAATGACTAAGTTTCTCTATATTACTATTATATTACTATAATGAGCCAAGGGACTCATTAAGGAGAGAAATTATACTGACACTGAGTTATTTCATTTAGCATTTATTACTGGGCTAGAATCACATTAGTCTATACCTGTCTTCCTGAACATGTTTTTTGTTTGTTTGTTTGTTTGTTTGTTTTTCTGGGGATGTCAGAGCTCAAATGTTGTTCTACTCACAATATTTAGTGCATGATGAGATCAGCACTCATCATTGTGAATATTTATACTCTGTGTACTACAGATACTTGTGAATTTATTTTCAGCCCAAATATGAGGGTGTTTTAAAAATACATGGATGGAATTTTATATGCTTAGACTAGTTGATCAAGACTTTTGTGAAAACTATGTGCCTGTATTTACTATTTATTATGAGAAAAACAATAAGCTTTCAACTTCACTTATCTTAAATATACCAAACACAGAAATGGGATGAGGGAACCCTTATTGCTCTCTGGACAGGAGAGGGAGGGAGAGTGAAGGAGGAAGGGGGGTAAATGGGAGCGGGGAGGAGGCAGAAATTTTTACTAAATAAAAAAAATAAAAAAGAATTCAATGTTAAAATACACTAAGGTTTTTGTTATGGAGTATAGAAAGAAAATATCCTTGATAAACAGGATAATATCCTTAGGTGGACATGCATGGACCCATCTGAAAATTCCTGCTGGAAAGCTCATTAACATAAAGATGCCGACAAATACTATGGTAGTCATAGAGTTGATGGACAAAGATAAGACATGGGCCAATGATCTGTTGTTGGATTTCTTTTACTAAGTGTAAAACAAACATTTTTATATTATTTCCATGCAGTACAGTAAACATTGTGCTTAATAATTCATATATCATATCTCACTAAATGTCAGGTCAACTTCAGAAAGTACTTCTATTGCTCCCTTTTTATAAGAGTTCTTTGGTTTTAACTATTATGTTAATATAGTTGGAAGAAATTTTGCACTGAGCAGTGAATGATACAATTTTTTATGACTATATGGCAGCCATTTATGTTTCCTAGATATTTTCTTGCCTGTGGGAATTCCACAGAAAATGTATTGGGTACTAATAATATTATTTTTTCCAAGTCTGATAATCCATTTTGTCAGTTGTCTTTGAAAAATAAAAATTCTCTGTTAGTATGTAACTCTATACCTGAGTCCTCAAGATGGATGCCAGTTGACCTCACCTCTAGTTATATTCCCTCCATCAGGCAGTGGGGTTTAATGATGTGCAACATTCTTCTGCTACATTTTCTGTACCGTGAGATGCAAGCAACTTGGTGTTTATTGTCATTAGTGGTTTGATTCTACTCATTATTTTCCCAGTATTCTCAAGTATGTAAACAGTTAAAGCATTCAAGACATAGGATATATTTAGAGATAAGTTGAAGATTAAGTGAATAAAATATGGAAAAGTGCACAACTTCCAATTTAGTGGTAAACATGAAAAAAGCATATTGTCCAGTAATATCAGAGTTTTCTCTTCTTTCTGAACATAAAATAATCAGTCCCAGAATTTTTTGATAACTAACAGGGAACTACTTTGGTCTTTACTCATTAATTAGGTCTTAGTTATGCTTCCTGTCACTCAGATACTCATTTATTCTCTTTTCTAATCATTAACCAATTAGATAATTAATTGACTTTTTACATAACTTTTATTCTTTTTGAATATTTATTTAATAATTCCTATAAATACCAGCTTGATAGATAGAGAGTTGTTAGAGAGCCGTTACTATCAGGAATAAACAATTCGCACTGGATATCAGTTTCAGTGATCCTAATTAATGTAGCTCCCTATTAACTCTGGTATTTAATTCCCATATCAAACATTACCTCTAGAGTCCACCTAAAATGTCCCATTGCTAGTCTTCTTGAGTTTGATATCTTTATTTGGAGTACTATTTAGTAATGAATGAAATAACTCATTGCCATTTTCACCCTTCTGATAGCTTCTGTTCCCATAAGTAATTTATTTATAAATTTCCCATTATCTAGATTCAGAAGAATATTTACAGAAAGACTAAAGAAACACAGTGATGGAAAATATTGCTATGCAAAATAGTCAAATGTGGTCAAATACTATATAGAATGCAGGATAGGAACAGATATTTTAGAAACACTGTTTCGTTTACTTGTTCTTGTAATCGTTTATCTCCATTTCACAAATATTTTCTTTAAGAAAAATACTGATTAAATGCTGCAACTTAGAACTATATGTTATTAAGTGCATTAATTAACATATTATTATTTTTGACTGCCTTTTGTATTTGGCCTCTAGAATTCAGTATTAGTTACATTTAGATAATATGCTTCCATTCACTGTGAAAACTCCATCACAAAAATTATTTTACCTTCAAGATTCAAGACTTCTGTATGACCAAAACCATGTAGAATCATATTATTTGGACTGAGATCTTTGGTTTATGCATGACAACATTTCCAGACACTATCCTATAGAATTAATACCTGAGAGCAATTGATTTTTGTCAAATATAAATATTATGGAGTTATTTTGAACTTTAGTAACTATTGAAAAATGAAACCATGAATTATAAATAGAGCAAACAGAAATATATATCATGATTCTGATGAAAGAACAGGAAGTGGAAATTATGTACTTATACTCTGATGAAGAAATAATTGTAACTAATAATGATAATAATAAAACAATTAAAAATATAACTTTTTATACACACATGAAGTTAATCTACTAAGTACTTCCTGCCAATTTAAGCAGCAGTATTTCATGTGAATTTTCTAGCATTATGATATTGATTTAAAAACTAAATTGAAATCTTATTTATTCTAAGATACACTCCAAATTCATTATTACAAATTAATCCTATTACCAATACATGAAGACAGATTTATCTTTTAAAAATTATTTTAAAAAATCACAGACAAGAAATAGTTATAATTTTTTATTTTCTAAAACAGTCTTTCTCATTTTACATACCAATCCCAGTTCTCCCTCCCCATGCTCCCTCTTCCTGCTCTTGCAACCTTACACCCACCCACCCAACCATATACTACTCAGAGAGGGTGAGGCTTTTCATAATGAGTCAAGAAAGTCTGACACATCACTTTGAGACAGGAACAAGTCCCTCCCCCTATATCAAGTCTGAGCAAGGTATCCCTCCAAAGAGAATGAGCTCCAAAAAGCCAGTTCAAGCACTGCAGATAAACCCTGGTGCCTCTGCCAGTGTACCCACAAACTGCCTCAGCCACACAACTGTCACCCACATTCTTAGACCCTAGTTTGGGCATTTACAGGTTCCCCTGCTGTCAGTCTGAAGTCAGTGAACTGCCATTTTCTCAGGTCAACTGTTTCTGTAGGTATTCCCATGCTCTGTTAGAATGGACTCTAGGAACTTGGCCTAGTGCTAGCTGTGGATCTATTCACCTGCTTCCATCAGTTTCTGACTGAAGTATCTTTGATGGCAACTAAGGTAGTCATTAATGAAATTATAGGGGAAGGCCAGTTCAGTCACCTTTTACACTATTGCTTGGGGTCGTGTTCATCCTTGTAGATTCCTGGGAATTTCACTAGTGCCAGGTTTCTTTTTTTTGTTATTCTTTTTTTTTCTTCTTTATTTTTTTTTATAAAAATTTCCATCTCCTCCCCTGCTCCTCCCCCTTCCCTCCCCTCCCTCTCACCCATACCCCCACTCCCTTCCTCTCCAAGCCAAAGAGCCATCAGGGTTCCCTTCACTATGTTAAGTCCAAGGTCCTCCCAGCTCCCCCTAAGTCCAGGAAGGTGAGCAACCAAACTGACAAGGCTCACAGTGAGCCCGTCCATGCTGTGGAGTTCATGTTCATTGCCGTTGTTCTTGGTTTCTCAGTCCTCCTCCACCGTCAGCCACATTCAGAGAGTCCGGTTTGGTCCCCTGTTCCATCAGTCCCATTCCAACTGGACTTGATGGTCTCCCGTTCGATCTGTCCCACCGTCTCAATGGGTAAACGCACTCCTCACAGTCCTGACTTCCTTGCTCATGATCTCCCTCCTTTTGCTCCACATCAGGACCTTGGGAGCTCAGGATGGGAAGAGCTTGGGGGAATAGGATGGTTGGGATATAGGAAGGGTGGATATGGGAACAAGGAATTATATATCTTAATTAAGGGAGCCATTCTAGGGTTGGCAGAGACTTGACTCTAGAGGGGTTCCCAGGTGTCCAGGAAGATGCCCCCAGCTAGTTCCTTGGGCAGCTGAGGAGAGGGTGCCAGAAATGTCCAGATCTTATTGCCATACTCATGAATATCTTGCATATCACCATAGAACCTTCACCTGGCGTTGGATGGAGAAAATGACAGAGCCCCAAATAGGAGCACCGGACTGAGCTCCCAAGGTCCTGATGAGGAGCCAGGTTTCTTGATAGCCCCATTTTGGCTCCCTCAACCAAGATATCTCTTCCTTACTCTCCCTCTCTTTTCTTTACCTATCTAGAAGATCCCATTTCCTCACGTTCTCCTCCACACATCCCTTCTCCCCTCTCTCTCCCCTTTCACCCACCTTCCCTTCCTCCTCCCCATGCTCTCAATTTTCTCAGGAGTTTTTGTCTATTTCCCCATCCCAGTGGATCCATGTATATCTCTCTTAGGGTTCTGCTTGTTATCTAATCTCTCTGGGGTGATGTATTAATGCTGGCTGTCCTTTGTTTTACATCTATTACCCACTTATGAAGTACTTCGTTGTTAAAAAAGAAACAAAGACATCTTGAAATTTTCAGGCAAATGGATGGAACTAGAAAAATCCATCCTGAGTATGGTGAACCAGACCCAGAGAGACAAACGTGATATGTACTCACTAATAAACTATTCTTTAAATATAAGCGGTCAAAGTTTCAGATGTTTGAAAAGTAAGTCAGAGTTAAGCGACTAAGTTCAGTGAAGAATTTAGTTTGCCAACAGCTTTCTTGAATGAGTTTTTGACATCTTTGTTCCTCAGGCTATATACCATAGGATTCAGCATAGGAATAACCATGGTGTAAAACACAGATGCAATTTTGTCTGTGTTCATGGAATGATGGGTTCTGGGCTGTAAGTACATGAACATGAGTGATCCAAAGAAGATAGATACAGTAGTGAGGTGAGAAGAACAGGTAGAAAGGGCCTTTCTCTGTGTTTCAGCTGAATGCATCCTCAGGATAGTGATGAAAATCAGCATGTAAGTTCTCAAGATGACCACAAGAGTGAAAACAATATCCATTGTAGCCAAGATAAGGAGTGTAATCTCATTTATGTAAGTATCAGAACAAGAAATGTTCAGCAGGGGAGGAATGTCACAGAAAAAGTGATTAATCACATTGGAATGACAGAAGGAAAGTTGAAACGCAAGAGCAACATGGATGGAGGATTGCATGATTCCACACATATAACAGCAGGTGACCATTAGGATACATGTGGTACTTGTCATGATGGTAGTATAGTGCAGGGGTTTACACACTGCTGCATGACGGTCATAGGCCATTAAAGCCAGGATCAGACTTTCAATAGCACCAAAGGCTACAAAGAAGAACATCTGAGCAGCACATGCGTTGTAGGATATGACCTTATTTCCTGTGAGAAACCCAACCATTACCTTTGGAGCAACTGCTGAGGCATAAGCACAGTCCACCATGGAGAGGTTACTGAGGAAAAAGTACATTGGAGTGTGAAGTTGGGGGTCCATCAGAATCAACATAATCATCCCAAGATTCCCAAACAGTGTTATCAAATAAATGAGAGTGAAGACAATAGACAAAGGAATTTGCAATTCTGGAACATCTGTTAGCCCCACAAGAATAAATTCAGTAAACTCTGAAATATTCTCCATCAATATCATTTGGCATTGATCATGATGAGTTCCTAAAATAAATAAAATTACATACTGCTTAAATATCACCAGAATTACAAACTATGACAAAGGTTTTTACTCATTTATTTTTCTTGTGAAGGACACTGTTTAGAAAATGATGAACTTCATTCTGAGGAACTGCAGGCAGTTGGCTCATGTGGAAATAGTGAATATGGACAAAGCTTCTTTGCTATCACAGATGGTCAATATATTTGTGTGACTCAATTCTATTTCCATTAAATAAGGTGTTTCATACTCCACTAAGTTATATAATATTCATAATTATTAATTTTAACACTCTCATGATTTTTGTGTAAAATAAACTTTGAAACTTTAGTCAGCAAGAGAGAGTGAGGATGTATGACTTTTTATATCTGCACAAAATCTTTAAAATGGATTTTGCATATCATTCACCACTGTGAAGATATACAGTGATCTTGGAGTCTGATTTAGACACACACATGTTTTCTATCTATTTAATTAGATCCCATAATTAGACTCAGAAAGCTGGGTGTGCTCTTCTTCCCTTTAAATTTTAGCACTTATAGAATATTTTATGGTATCTTTATACATTTCAGCAGGACAAAATGTAAGGAAACAATTTTTCAAAACTGTTGAGCAAATATATACCTGCTTTTTCTCCATGCCATAAACTTTTTCACATAAATTAATGTTTTCCCTTATTTACCATAAACTATGTCTGTTTGCTTTGTGTTTGAGGAGAAGAGAGAAAATAGAAAATTGCTTTCATGCTTCTATGGAGACCTGGTACTCTTCAGCAATTCAAATCACATGGCATGTATGATTGACCTACCTCCACAATGGCTCAAATGACATATGACTGCCACTGGTTTCTCTTTGAAAGACCCTCCACCCAAGAGAAACATCTGACTTTGGAATGCTGGGACATACTAACACTCAGCAGCAAACGTAATTCTTATTCAAGAAAGGAGAGGATATATAAGGATATCCAAACTGAATATGATTTTCTCCCTACCTCAAAGGTTCAGTGTATTAGATTTATGTTTAGTGTAGCCTTCGCATTAGCAGCTTCTGAAAGGAAATCTTCTGATCCCAAGCATCAAAATGTAAACAATGAAAAGCAATGTGGTATGGTGGAAAAGCATTGAAACAAAAGGGAAAAAAATAACTCACAGTCTGTCTATAGTATGGATATTCAAGTTTTGACTTATTTTCTATTTTTTTCACTTAGAAAATAAAAAGTGGCTTGATTTCATGCCCCTTACAGTCATCAATTGCTACTATTACATATTCTAATACTTACCATTGTTCTAGGAATAGGCAAGTGTAAAAAGGGAATGGAGTATGAAATGCTTCATGCCCAGAGTATTGTCCTGGCATTCACACCTAGGAAACTATTGTGAAGAATGCTTTGATTTCCTTTCTGCAAAACTCTGCTGTAGAACAGACTTCTGGCTTGTACTTTTGTCAGTATCAAGGCAGAGGTTTCAAGCTCCTTATAGTCTCAGGAGAATAGGTGTAAGAAAGTAGGTATCTCTGGAGAATTGAGATGCCTTGTTAGCTATTTATTATGACCTTAATAGAGACATCAAGAAAGTTTTGAATTTTTGTGAAAAGTCCTTATGAGGATGTGAGAGAATAGATGCTTAGAGGGAAGGGACTTTAATTATTAACTTAGAAAAGAAAAACAAAATTCCATAGAATCTCAGGAACAGGTACCCATCCAGGGCCATTAGCTTTGTCACTTGGTTTTAGGACATCAGTTTTTTTCTTTCTAGCTGAAATTGGTATTTTAATAAAATACCAATTGTCTTAGCACCACAGATCTCTTCTAAGATTTTTCTTTATAAATTCCTTTACAAATCTATCTATCTATCTATCTGTCTATCTATCTATATTCATCAATTTGTGCAGAAGTTTGAGATATAATAAGACATATATACATGGTACAATAATTATTGTGTAAGCCAGTAAAATTATCATTATTCATTTTTAAAAAGTACCTGTTGACATGAAAAAATCCAAAGTACTGTTTTGTAGTGATTAAAATATACACTATGTTTATTATAGCTAAACTGATCTTTTTGTAGTATGATTATATCAAATTTATAGGAGTAAATAATTTTTTCTCTTTAAAATTTAAAGTACACCCATAAAGTCTCACCATGACTGCTGAAATATGAGAGGAACAAGAACAACAACAGCACAATACCAATGTGAACATGACAAAGATCATGAGAGCTCAACTCTACCATAAGAAGCCAAGGCAATTCAAGAATGTTGAGAGTGTAAAGTAGTCTTGTGCAGGGAAAAGCCCACCAATTAGTCACACAATAAAAATAATCAAACATAAAAACACATATATGAGTGAAATTAAAGTGACCAGGTTATATTTAGGTACACATACACACACACATATATATGCATATATTTATATATACTATATACATATATTTATATATACATATGGCAATAATCAAGAAAAAAGAAGCTGAAAAATTGAAAGATAGCAAAGAGAAGTATATTAGAGAACTTAAAGGAAAGAGAAGACACAAATTATTTAATGATATCTTAAATGAAAAATTAAATTATATAGATGCATTTTTTTCTACATAGTTTTTTATTTAAAGTCCCATAATAGAACTTTCTTCCTTTTGTCAACATGGTCATGAACAGTCATACTTCTGTATTTATTATTGGATTAATCTTCAAATGTCTTTTAAACAATCTATTGCCATTTTACATACCATTCCAAGTTCCCTCTCCCTGCCCTTGTCCTGCTCCCCTCTTCTTCCATCCACCCCCACCCCATTCACTCCTTGGAAAAGGTAAGTCTTCCCATAGAGACTCAACAAAATCTGGCACAACAATTTGAAGCAGGATCAAGGCCTTCTCCCCAAATCTCAAGACTGAGTAAGGCATCCCTTCAAAGAGAATGGGCTCAAAAAAGCCAGTTTAAGCATTAGGAATAAATATCAGTTTTTCTCTCAGTGACCCCACAGACTGCCGCATCCACACAATTGTCACCCACATTCATAGAGCCTAGTTTGGGCCTAGAAACACCCTCCCCCCATCAGTCTGGAGTCAATGAGCTCCCTCTAGTTCAAGTCAGCTATTTCTGTGGATATCCCTATCATGGGGATATCATAACCCCTTTGCTCATATTATCACTTCTCTCTCTCTTCACCTGTATTGTGGTAGCTTGGCCCAGTGCTAGCAGTGGATCTCTGCATCCACTATCAGCAGTTTCTGGATGAAGTTTCTATGATGACAATTAAGATAGTCATCAATATGATTACAGGGGAAGGCCAATTCAGGCACCCTCTCCGTTATTGCTTAGGGTCTTAGCTTGGTTAATCCTTGTGGATTCCTGGTAATTTCCTTAGTGCCAGATTTCTTGATAGCCATGCAATGGCTCCCTCTGTCATGCTAGCTCTTTTCTTGTTCTCCATCTCAGCCATTCTTTTCCCTCATGTTCTTGTCCCCCATGGTCCAAATTTTATCAGGAGTTTTTGTCTACTTTCTCTTCCCAGGGCAGATCCATATATATCTATCTTAAGGTGCTCCTTGTTACCTAGCTTCTCTGCAGTCATTGACTATAGGTTGGCTAGCCTTTGCTTTACAACTAATATCTACTTCCCTAAACTTTATAAGATTGTCAGGAGTATACAAATATCATGGCTGTCTGATCTCCTCAAGTTTCAGTAATAAAAATTAAGTACTAAATGGATGCCCAGCATTTAATGATTTTTTTAAAAGAGAGAATAAGATGAGAGGAACATGTTATAGAAATGATAAGATTTTGGGTAGGGTTAAGAATTTCATACATGTATACAATAAATTATCATATCCATCCTTTTTTATCTCTCCTAGCCTTTCCAGATCTTTTTCAGCATTACCAAGCCCCACAACATCTTCCTTTTATTTTAATAAATTTTTCAGTTTTTCATTCTCATATGTGCTCATCTGTGCTTAGATGTGAAGCCATGAACCAGATCATGGGCAATGTACCTAAGAATAAAACCCCAAAGAAGAGTGATCCTCTTCACAACAACTAATATCAACTTCTAATATTTGGCCAGTGAATAATGAGACCACAGCTATTTGTATGTACCTGTCCATGTACATGTTCTTTTTGGGGGTAGGATAGGTCCTAATGTTACTCCATTTCTAAGTCAAAAGAAAACCTTTGCAATTATTCTCGGGAATTCTGTCCAACCCCTTTGAGACAATCATGTTATTGAACAAGAATCTTTCTTCTTTCCTTAATAAATTTAATTAAGTGGGGAAAACACATGTTTATTAAATAGACCTAAGGTTTTGTCATATGAATAAGGTTAGAACCCTATGTGCTAACCACAAGTAAGTTATTTGAGTTTAATGTTTATTTGGGGGTTGATAACAGTACAAACTGATGAAGGAGTGAGAAAAGCATAAAGGGAAGTAAAGAATGGAAAGACACACTAAGTAGTGGTGTGTCTATATAAATACCTGGTGTTAAATCTTACTAAAACTCTCCTAGGTAGTAAAAGGTTGTTGAAAAAGGGGTTCAGTGACATTAGCTGATAGTGAGTAATATGATGTTTGTTATCATTGCTATACTTCTTTAATTTTATTTGGTGAAAGGACAAAGTAATACTAATTAATAAACATTTAAAATTTCAGTTGTCCATATATAACTACCAAAATTCAAGAATTGAAATGAAGAAAAGAAAGAAAAATATAGATAAAAATATTGTCTTATAGAAACTTCTTTTTTCAATGGACAGAAGTCATGAGATATATGCATGCATGGTCCAAGTACTAAGAATAGGTAAATGACTGAATATTCAATAAACTGCAAAATCTGTATTAATCCTATCACCAATACTTAGGCTCAGGAAACATTGTTGAAGAGGAGATATAAAGAACACTAAAGCCAGAGGATGGAAAAGAGAGCTATGAAATGATATCTTCTGGATATGACGTGGATAACAGAACATGAAATCATCTACCGTGGATACCTGGACAAGAACTATGTAAGAATAAGTGAGTCAAAAATCTCACATAGATTTATTATATGATCTTAAGACCTTTCTTCAGGTACTATCAGAACTTGATAGTTCTTGGAGATGAGAGAATCATGCTTTGAGGATATGACAACTATATATTTCTAATTTTCCAGTTTATCAATCCCCAACCATGCATATAAATCACTAGATTTATTGGGTTATCAAAAGAAAAGTAATGGAGCTAGGAGGGAATTTCTTAATGGAATCATGGGGAAAGTTGAAAAAAAGAACTACAGAATAGGTGGATATTTCATTGCATATATTCCTCAGATTTACTCTGAAGAATGGGATATGAGATTCTGAAAATCAAGAAGTTCCAGGACCTGGAATGTATAAATTGGGCCTCAGAGAGTCAATGGTATACTTCTAGGACAATAGGCCAAAGCAAACATAAATTAATAATAATAATAATAATAATAATAATAATGATAATAACAACAACAACAACAACAAAAACTCAGAAAGGAAAGGGATTTTCAGTCTAAGTCTGAAAGCCTGAGTACATTACCTGGAAAACCATTACTCTAGGACAGAAGGCAATGGATGTGACAATCTCATTTTTCCTTTGCTTGTTTGTTCAATCAGAGACTCAACAGAATAGAGGTTGCCTGCTTAACTTGAGTGAGCATCCTTCATCAGGTTCCCCACATGGAATCAGACTCCACACCTGCTAGGTGGGTGGCCTGAAAGCCTAACCAGTCCATAGCCCAAAAAGTCTCCCAACCCTGCCCACTTGGCTTGCTTTTACCTAAGCATTTTTTATAGAACCCCACCACAGCCGTGCTGTGTGCAGCGATTTGGAAATTTCCCGAGTGCTTGTACAGTTTCTGGTTTGTCCACCCTGCCCTTGAGTTCTGGGCTTCTTGTTCCATGTATTGAATTGATTTAATTGCTTCTAATTTATCAAGCAAGGCATATTTCTCAGTATTTAACCTGTACCAAGGCAGGAAACTAAAGCAACTCAGGATCATTTTCATCACTACCAGTAGCATTGCTGCTAGTCGTGACTCTGCAACAATGACACTTGATGAACAATAAGAATTATTACACCTAAAACAATTTACCAGATGTCATAACAATTAATTAATAAATCAATATGAAAGGCTACATTAACACTGAAACTTTTCATAACCTTTTTGCTAATACTAAGAATTATTCTGCAAGGTTTATGTGGTTATGGTGATACATTCATTTATTGGATATTGGAACTCAGATTTTTCTTCATATTATATCCTTAAGAAAGAATGTATCACTTTTAGAAATGATACAGTCTTTACAGACTAATAATGAACAGCTAGCTGACAGGAATAATCATTGAAAAACAAGGTACGTGAAAACATTAATACTATTGAAAGGGATAACATTAATTTGACAGACAAATTTGAATCCATGTCTAAGGGTACTGAGAAATTATCTGAAAAATCATACTGTTGAATTTGACAATCAAAATTTGTTAAAAAGTTATGATTGGTTAGCAGATTGAGTATCTCTTCAGGATGGCAATCTGCACACTATCCAAATAATGTCCAAGGATGAGGTGTTATCTTTAAAGGAGAAAGTTTAGACCTTGGAAACACAAGTGCAGAATGTGAACCAGAAGCTAGGTGCCTCAATGGAATCACTAGAAATATATACAGGCCAGGAGATTCAGGCTTTACAAAAGGCAATAGTAAAAAGATTTGAAATAATTAAGGAAATTATTGGAGCTGATGAACAGAGAAAGAAGGCACAGGTACAGGATTCAACATCACCAGTAGCTGTCAGAGATGACTTACACAGGGTTCTAGCTTCCTATACTGTAATCTACTCTGACAAAGTATCAAGTTCTAAAGGCCCAAAAGGATCCTAAGAAGGTAGATGGATACCTATAGGAATAAATGATCTAAAAGAAAATAAGCAAGCTCTCATAACTCATGGCTTGCATTCCACATTTGTTAGGGACATGATAAAGACATGGGCTTCTAGCATAAAGGAGATGGCACATGATTAGCTTTAGTTAGTTTCAGCAGTCCTGGATTATGGGTCCAGTTGATCATTAGATGTTATTTCAAGGAAGAGGCTAAAATTTTAGATTAAAAGGGAAAAACAAAATGACTTGAGACTTTCCCAGATAAAATTTTTGGTGAGGGCACTTTTGCTGACCCACAGGTTCAAGCTCATTATGATGAACAAATTTTGTCCCTATGCCACAAAGCAGCCTTAAATGTTTGGTACAAGATTCAAGAACTAGGAAAATGAATTGAATCATATACCAGGAGTAAACAGGACCATTTTAAAATGGCACAGCTTTTTTCCATCTATCACTGAAAACCAAAAAGCATGTGGTCAGCTTTTATCAACACCATTTACGTGTTTCATGGCAGGAACTTTTAAAGAGCTGCAGGGTTTTGCAGCTAAAGCTGAATCAGGAAGCCTCTCTGAAATGAGTGTTCTTGCCTCTAGCAAGTAGAGCAGATCCGAGAAATTGCTGCTACCAAGAAGCCATGTGTAATGCTGTTATTTTGTTCTAGAATTACTTCCCAATCTATCTCATGCCTTATGTGGATGCAGTTTTTCACACGTTGGTGCCATTTTTAACATGTCAGCCCCGCTTGTTAGGGTTTCTGACCTGCCCAGTTCCCACAGCTGTGTAGCCATTGGGTCCCAAAGAAAATCACACAGAGGAAAAAAAAGGTAAAAAAAAAGAAAGAAAAAAAATTCACACAGAGGTCTCCTTAAATTATAATCTGATTGGCCCATTATCTAAGGCTTCATATTGGCTCTTATAACTTATATTAGCCCATTATTCTAGTATATGTTAGCCAAATGGCTTGGTACCTTTTTCAGTGGGGTAGGTCACATCCTGCTTCTACAGTGTCTAGGAAGAACGGGGGAGGAATGAGCTTCCTTCTTCCCAGAATTATCCTGTTCTCACTGACCACCTCTACTTCCTGACTGGTTGGCCTGCCTATACTTCCTGCCTGGCTACTGACCAATCAGCTTTTATTTAAAAACATAATTGACAGAATACAGAATTGTCCTACACCAAACAGTACTTACCCAGGAAGCTAGCCCTGATTCCTCTAAATGCCCAATTATTTTATCATCTATATAAACATTTAGGAGAGTATTATCTTTGTCACAATAAGGAGAGAGGATACTATACAAATATTGCTGGCAAAAGGTTGGACTATTGGCCATTCATTGGGGGAGTAAAGTACATTCATATCTCTTGTCAGGTCAAGAGGAGTTAACTGTAGGAATGGTAAAGGCAAACCTTTTGCAATCCTCCTCATGAATAGGAATTGAGAAGAAGCAGTCCCTTAGATCAATTACAGTGAGGTGAAACTGGGAGGGGATTGCTGGGACCCAAGGTAAAGCCCTTAAAGGGGTCCTTACTAGTTCCATATAAGCACTGATTGCTCATAGGTCCTGTAACATTCTCCAGCTCCCATTAGGCTTACATATCACAAACACAGGGCTGTGCCAGGAGCTTCTAGAGGATCTTAGCCATTCTTTTTTAAGCAGATTTCTGGTGATTTCCTTGACCATCTTAAGTTTAAGTTCAGGTAATGGTCACTGCTCCACCCAAACCACCTAATGGGGAATCCTGGGGACAGTGGCCTCTACCTTTAATGGTGAATCCAGGTGTTGGGGATCTGTCTGATAATACTTTGCTCAGTTTTATCATAATAAAAGGCTAGATGGTCAGTGATAATAACACCATCTACTTGTCCTAACAAATCTTATTCCAGAAAGTTTGTAGACAACCCCAGGAGTATCAGAGGCCTGAACTTTCCTTTATTTCTATCGTGCCCCACCCAAGTTATGGGACTGGCTGTTTCTTGAGGCATAGACCTTCCCCCAACCTCTGTGATAGGCAGCCTGGTTATGAGATCCTCTTCCTCTCTGAAGACCATCCTGTCAGCTCCTTTGTCTATGAGGCATTGGAATCTCTGTTCCTCAAAGATCATAGTCATATTGGGTTGGAACCTCTCTACCATTGGAATGGCTCAGTTAACTGAAGGTGTATCTTTATTTCCTTTGGCTAAGAGGGCTGGAAGATGTCCCCATCTAGTTTAAAGGTTGATTTGTAATAAGTTTCCCATTCATATCAAATTTGGAAAAGGCATTCTGAGCCCTGTTAGTACCTCTTATAGCAGCAAGGGTAGAGAGACAGAGAGGGACCCTTCCACACCTAGGTCTTATCACCCTTTTGTGGGCAGTTCCTCTTAAAATGGTCAGTTGATCACATAAAAAAGATTTCCCAGGTGTTTGCTTTTGCTGTCCAGCCACCAGGGTTTGAGTAATAGAAGACAATGGTTGGTATGTAAATGCTTTTTCAACATCTAATGAGATGGTCACATTTTACTTCTTTCAACCTATTTATGCAGTAGATTACATTGATAGATTTTCATATATTCCAGCATTTCTGGGATAAACACCTTGAACGTGGATGATTTTTTTATGTTTTCTTGAATTTGGTTTGCCAGTATTTTATTGAGTAGTTTTGCATCAACATTCATGGGTGAAATTGTTCTGTAAATCTTTCTTACTTGTGTCTTCATGAAGTTTGCATACCAGGGTATTTGTCACCCTGAAGAGTTTGGCAATATTCCTTTTATTTCTATTGGGTAAAACAATTTGAGGATTATTGGTATTAGTTCTTCTTTTAAATTCTCTTTGAATTCTGTGCTCCAATCATCTGGTCCTGGGCTTTTTATTTTTTTTGGTTGGAAATTTTTTGATGACAACTTCTTGTAGTGATGAGGCGAGCACCCAGCCACTGGCTAGCTTATGCCCCGGAATAACAACACACAAATTGTATTCATTCAAACACTGCCTAGCCCATTAGTTTCAGTCTCTTATTGTCTAATTATCACATCTTGATTAACCCATTTCTAATAATCTGTGTAGCACCACATGGTGGTGTCTTACTGGGAAAGATTCAGCATGTCTGACCTGGTGGCTGGCTTCATGGTGACTGTCCCAGAGAGGAGAGGCATGGCTATTGCCTGAAACATCTACCTCACTCCTTCTTCCCAAATTCTGTTCTGTTTACTCCACCCACCTAAGGGCTGGCCTATCAAATGGGCCAAGGCAGTTTCTTTATTAATCAATGAAATCAACACAAACAGAAGACCCTCCAACATAAACTTCTATTTCCTCAAGTATTACAGGTCTATTTAAATTGTTTATCTGTTCTTGATTTAATTTTGGTATATAGTCTCTATCCAGGAAATTCTCCATTTCCTTTAAATTTTGCACTTTTGTGGAGTACAGGTTTTTGAAGAATGACCTGATGATTCTCTGGATTTCCTCCATGTCTATTGTTATTGTAATACTCTGTCTCTTTAAGAGACAAGCCTCACCCACTCCCTTTCTGCTTGTAGCCTCAACCACGAGCTCTCTCTTTCTGTTTCCCCTCTCAGAGAGGCAGCCTCTCTCCCCCCCTCTCTCCTTTTCTTCTTTTTCCTTTCCCTCCATAAACCATCTAATAAATGTCCAACTTTACTCTTCATGGTGTGCCTGTTTCTCTCTTGCCTACCCCCCACCACAACATGGTCTTGTGTGCTATTCCTGCATGGCCAGGGGCCAGCCACATTTGGAGACTAGCCGGCATGGCCTTGTGTGCAGTCTCTGCCTAAAACTGGCTGCTCCAGCATCCCAATGCCATGGACTTAAACCATCCCAGGATCCAATGTCTGCTGCCACTAGGATCCTGAAGCAAACTGCCAGGGACTGGCAGCAAACCCATTACAGTTATATCCCCCTTTTCATTTCTGTTCTTTTAATATGTATATTCCCTTTCTGTATTTTGGTTAGTTTGGTTAAGGGATATTTTTTCTCATTTTTTTTTAAATTTCCATCTCCTCCCACTCCTCTTGCCCATCCCCTCCCCTCCCCTCCACCCATACCCCAGTCCCTCCCTTTCCAGGTCAAAGAGCCCAAGGTCCTCCCAACTCCCTCCAGGTCCAGGAAGGTGAGCAACCAAACTGACAAGGCTCACACAGAGCCCGTCCATGCCGTAGAATCAAAGCCCATCGCCATTGTCCTTGGCTTCTCAGTCAGCCTCCACCATCAGCCACATTCAGAGAGTCCGGTTTGGTCACATGTTCCATCAGTCCCATTCCAACTGGACTTGGTGAACTCCCATTAGTTCATTCCCACCGTCTCAGTGGGTGAACGCACTCCTCACGTTCCCGACTTTCTTTCTCATGTTCTCCCTCTTTCTGCTCCTCATCAGGACCTTGGGAGCTCAGTCCGGTGCTCCAATGTGGGGCTCTGTCTCTATCTCCATCCATCACCAGGTGAAGGTTCTATGGTGATATGCAAGATATTCATCAGTATGGCTATAGGATCTGGCCTTTTCCAGCTCCCTCTCCTCAGCTGCACAAAGAACTAGCTGGGGGCATCTCCCTGGATACCTGGGAACCCCTCTAGAGTCAAGTCTCTTGACAACCCTAAGATGGCTCCCTTAATTAAGATATATGCTTCCCTGCTCCCATATCCACCCTTCCTATATACCAAGCATCCCATTCCCCCAAGCTCTCCCCATCCTCCCCTTCATGCTTTTCTCTCCTCATCTCCCCTTGCCCCCATCCCACCCCACCCCCAAGTTCCTAATTTTTGGCCAGCAATCTTGTCTACTTCCAGTATCAAGGAGAATAACTATATGTTTTTCTTTGGGTTCACCTTCTTATTATCTTCTCAGGGATCATGAATTATAGGCTCGATGTCCTTTAATTATGGCTAGAAACCGATTATGAGTGAGTACATCCCATGTTCATCTTTTTGGGTCTGGGTTACCTCACTCAGAATAGTGTTTTCTATTTCCATCCATTTGCATGCAAAATTCAAGATGTCATTGTTTTTTATCGCTGAGTAGTATTCTAATATGTATATATTCCACAGTTTCTTCATCCATTCTTCCACTGAAGGGCATCTAGGTTGTTTCCAGGTTCTGGCTATTACAAATAATGCTGCTATGAACATAGTTGAACAAATGCTTTTGTAGAATGATTGGGCTTCTCTTGGGTAAATTCCAAAGAGTGCTGGGTCCTGGGAAAGGTTGATCCCGAATTTCCTGAGAAACCACCACATTGCTTTCTAAAGTGGTTGCACAAGTGTGCATTCCCACCAGCAATGGATGAGTGTACCCCTTACCCCACAACCTCTCCAGCAAAGGTTATCATTGGTGTTTTTTATTTTAGCCAATCTGACAGGTGTAAGATGGTATCTCAAAGTTGTTTTGATTTGCATTTCCCTGATAGCTAAGGAGGTTGAGCATGACCTTAAGTGTCTTTTGGCCATTTGAACTTCTTCTGTTGAGAATTCTCTGTTCAGTTCAGCACCCCATTTTTAAATGGGTTAATTAGCATCTTAAAGTCTAGTCTCTTGAGTTCTTTATATATTTTAGAGATCAGACCTTTGTCAGTTGCAGGGTTGGTGAAGATCTTTTACCAGTCAGTAGGCTGCCTTTGTGTCTTAGTGACAGTGTCCTTTGCCTTAGAGAAGCTGCTCAGCTTCAGGAGGTCCCATTTATTCAATGTTGCCCTTAATGTCTGTGCTGCTGGGGTTATAAGTAGGAAATGGTCTCCTGTCCCCATATGTATGCAGATGATATGATAGTGTACATAAGTGACCCCAAAAACTCCATCAAAGAACTCCTACAGCTGATAAACTACATCAGTAACATGGCAGGATACAAGATCAACTCCAAAAAACCAGTTGCCCTCCTATACACAAAGGATAAGGAAGCAGAGAGGGAAATCAGAAAAGTATCACCTTTCACAATAGCCACAAATAGCATAAAATATCTTCTGGTAACTCTAACTAAGGAAGTGATGGATTTATTTGACAAGAACTTTATGTCTTTGAAGAAAGAAATTGAAGAGGATACCAGAAAATGGAAGGATCTCCCTTGCTCATGGATTGGGAGGATCAACATAGTAAAAATGGCAATTCTACCAAGAGCAATCTATAGTTTCAATGCAATCCCCATCAAGGTCCCAACAAAATTCTTCACAGATCTTGAGAGGACAATAATCAACTTTATATGGAAAAACAAGAAACCCAGGTTAGCCAAAACAATCTTATACAATAAAGGAACTTCTGGAGGCATTACCATCCCTGACTTCAAACTCTATTACAGAGCTACAGTATTGAAAACAGCTTGGTATTGGCATAAAAACAGAGACGTTGACCAATGGAATCGAATAGAAGACCCGGATCTTAACCCACAAACCTATGAACACCTGATTTTTGATAAAGGAGCCAAAAGTACTCAATGGAAGTAAGAGGGCATCTTCAACAAATGGTGCTGGCATAACTGGATGTCAACCTGTAGAAGAATTGAAAGTAGATCCATATCTATCACCATGCACAAAACTCAAGTCCAAATGGATTAAAGACCTCAATATTAATCTGAACACACTGAGCCTGATAGAGGTGAAAGTGGGGAGTACTCTACAACATATGGTTAAGGGTTTGTTAATCTTTTTGATTTTTCTCAAACAACCAACTCTTTGTCTCATTGATTTTTTGTATTATTTTCATTGTTTTTATTTTATTGTTTTCAGACCTCAATTTGTTTATTTCCTGAAATCTATTCCTCCTGGTTGAGTTTGATTCTTTTTGTTTTAGAGCTTTCAGATGTGAGCTTTCAGATGTGTGGCTAAGTCACTTGTGTGAGATTTCTCCAGGTTCTTTGTGTAGATACTTAGTGCTATGAACTTTCCTCTTATCACTGTTTTCAAAGTGCCCCATAAGTTTGGATATGTAGTGTATTCATTTTCCTTGAATTCTGGGAAGTCTAATTTCTTATTTTTTTCTTGACCCAGGGGTGGTACAGTTGAACACTGTTTAATTTCCATGAGTTTGTAGGCTTTCTGCAAATAATTTTGTTGTTCAATTCTAACTTTAAACCATGGTGGTCTAATAAGATACATGGAATTATCCCCAATTTTTTAAATCTGTTGAGATTTGCTTTGTGATCAAGTATATGGTCAGTTTTAAAGAAGGTTCCAAGAGGTACTGAGGAGAAGGTATTTTTTTTTGTGTTTGGGTGAAATGTTGTATATATGTCTATTAAGTCCATTTGAGTCATGACATGAGTTTGTTCTCCTACTTTTAGTGTGTGGGATTTGATGTACAATTTAAGCTTTAATATTGTTTCTTTTGTAGATGGAGCTGCGGGCTGCTTCCCGCCACCCAGCTAACTTTACACCCGAAATAATTACATGGAAACTGTATTCATTTAAACACTGCCTGGCCCATTAGTTTCAGCCTCTTTTGGCTAATTCTCACATCTTACTTTAATCCATATTTAGTAATATGTGTAGCACCACAAGGTGGTGTCTTACCGGGAAGATTCTTATCCTTCATCCATCTCAGAGAGGAGAACTATGGCATCTGCCTGACTCTGCTTTATTTCTCCCACAATTTTATTCTGTCTATTCTGCCTACCTAATTTTCTGTCCTATTAAAGGGCCAAGGCAGTTTCTTTATTAACCAATGAAAGCAACACATAGACAGATGACCCTCCTCCATCATTCTTTGACATATATGGGTGATTTTGCACTTGGGACATAGTTGATCATCTTTATATATTTTGTGTGAAGTGTTTTTCTCCATCTCTTTTGATTTACTTTATCTCAAAATCTATTTTGTTAGATATTAGGAAAGCACACCTGCTTGTTTCTTAGGTCCATTTGATTGAACTATCTTTTCCCAACCCTTTACAGGGTAACACTTGTCTTTAAGTTTGAGGTGCATTTCTTGTATGCAGTAGAAGAATGGATGCTTTTTTCATACCCATTCTGTTAACCTGTGTCTTTTTATAGGTGAATTGAATCCATTGATATTAAGATATATTAATGACCAGTGATTGTTTATTCCTGTTATTTTTCAGTGGTAGTGTCTATGCATTCCCTTTTTTCCAGTTTCCTAGTGTGAGGTATGAGGTTACTTGTTGCCTGTGTTTTCATGGGTGTAGGCTACTTCTTATGTGTTAGAGTTTTCCTTCTAGTACTTTGTGTAAGGCTCCATTTGTGTATGGGTATTGTTTAAATTTGGTTTTGTCATAGAATATCTTATAAAAAAGGTTCAAAGTGTTTGGAGAAGACATTAGCAAGAAGATCAGTGAAATTAACATGAATAGCAATAACAACCCAACAGATGCCCAAGAAAAATAGAAACAAATAATAGAGCAAAATGTCAAAAACAGCATGGTATTCAAAAACTGATATTAGTTTCATCCATTTTCCTGCAAAATTCAAGATGTCCATTGTGTAAATACACCATATTTTCCTTATCCATTCTTGAGTTGAGAGGCATTTAGTTTGTTTCCAGGTTCTGGCTATGACAAACAATGCTGCTATGAACACAGTTGAGCACATGTCATTGTGGTAATATTGAGCATCCTTTGGATATATATCCAAAAGTGGTATTACTGGATCTTGAAGGAAGGTTGTTTCCTAATTTTCTGAGAAATAGTAACACTGGCTCATTCATAAGTGGTTTTTAAGCATAAAGCAAAGAAAACCATCCCACAAATCACAATCCCAGAGAACTTAGACAACAATAAGTACCCTAAGAGAGACATACATAGATCCAATCTACATGGGAAGTATAAAAAGACAAGATCTCCTCAGTAAATTGGAAACATGAGGACCTTGGGAGAGGATTGAATGGGATGGAAAAGAAGGGAGGGGAGCAGAGAAAAATGTAGGGCTCAATAAAAATCAATGAAAAACTGTTATCAGTATAGGGATAGAAATATTGTAGGGTACTGAAATTAAAATGAAGGTGGAATTATAACACTAAATTACCAAACTGGAAATGTCAGAGAACACATGTATATAATCCTGCCACTGGCCATGAAGGTACTGCTACCTAATAAATGCTGGAAGATAGAAGCAGTTTTCTCTAACAGTGTAGTCAATGCTAATTGACCATACATTACTGGGTGGCCACACATCAAGGACTGTTTGACTTGATCTTAAATGGAGAAAAAAATGTGCATAAAGATAGATGGGTAGAGAAGAAAAGTTGAGAGAGAAGGGGTAAATAGGACAAAAGATTGTATATAACACTCAAGAAAGTAGTAGAACTTGTAAAATATATTTGAAGCTATACCTTTACTATCTCTTGATCTCTCTCTATATATATATGTATATATATACATATATATGTATATATATGTATATATATGCATATATATCAAAGTGGTTTCTTGTAACTGTCCTGAGATATAAAATAAAGTTTATAAAATCCATAGAGGTTACCAATGATAGACTAGATAATGCAGGTCTGTCTTTCTGAAACATTGAGTATAAACCTTGTTGTGACTTACATGACTATGGGTGAAGAGATATCTATAGGAATATGGTTGTAACTAACACAGAAGCACCATTAGAATGTCCAGTCACCATGGCTGACAACTTAGGGGAACATGAATTACTAGAACCCAATAAACAAGTTTCAAGTAGTGTAACTTGATAGTCTCCTTTAGATATCAATAGCGTACCATTATCATTATCCATATCAGACTTTGGGAGTATTGTTACCTTCTGAACTCTGAAACCTGGTGAGTTTCATTGACATCCTGAACCTTTTAAATTTTGGGAGATGTCTGAGCTGTGACTTTTGTTTATTTCCTGAGACAGAAAAGCTACCTACATTCTCAAGAAACTAATTTCTCACTTCAGAAGAAATAATTATACAGTAGTTCATACAAACAATGTGGTGGCACTATGAGGCATTATAATATATATGATTACAATGTGGAATTTCAAAGTGAAATGACTAATTTCTATAACAGAATATCCAAAATTAGCTTTCCATAGTCAGAATTCTAGAAGAATAGAAGTAGCCTTATCTATGAAAATATGTTAAGAAATATTAAAGTCAAGAAATAATTATTTTTAAAATATTTATCAACAAACATAACATGAAGTGTTACATCATTTTCAAACATGTAACACTAAATTGACTAATCACAGTGAAGATTCTGCTTTTCCAAGAAACTTCCTGAATGCATTCTTGACTTCTTTGTTCCTGAGGCTATAAACAAGAGGGTTCAGCATGGGAATAACCATGGTATAGAACACAGATGCCATTTTGTCAGTGTCCATAGAATGACTGGAACTGGGTTGTAAGTACATGAAAATAATTGTGCCATAGAATATGGAAACAGTGGTGAGGTGGGATGCACAGGTGGAGATGGCTTTCTTTCGGCCCTCAGTAGAATGCATCCTCAGGATTGCAACAAAAATAAGTAGGTAAGAGGTAAAGATAACCAATAGAGTAAAAGTGACATTGAATGCTGCCAACATGAATAGCACAATTTCATCTATGTAGATATCAGAACAAGAAATAGCAAGTAGTGGGGGAATATCACAAAAAAAGTGATTCACCACATTGGAATTACAGAACGAAAGTTGGAAAGTAAAGGACACATGAATAGAAGATTGCAAGATTCCATTTATGTAAGAACCAGAAACAAGCAGAACACACATTGTAGTTGTCATAGTGGTGGAGTAATGCAAGGGTTTGCACACTGCAGCATGACGGTCAAAGGCCATTGAGGCCAGGATGAAACTCTCAATAGTAGCAAAGGCTGCAAAGAAGAACATCTGGGCAGCACACGCACTGTAGGATATGACCTTGTCTCCTGTGAGAAACCCTTGCATTACCTTGGGAGTGACTGCCGAAGCATAAACACAGTCCACGAAGGAGAGGTTACTGAGGAAAAAGTACATGGGAGTGTGGAGTCGGGAGTCCAGAAGAATCAGCACCAGCATTCCAAGGTTCCCAACCAGTGTGAACAAATAAATGAAGGTGAAGATGACAAATAAAGGGACCTGCAGCTCTGGGACATCTGTTAACCCCGCAAGAATGAATTCCATCACTTCCGAAATATTCTGCATCAGTGCTATTTGGGAACTGTGACAGGCACCTAGAATGAAAAAAAAAATGAAATTTTTCTATTTCAGAACTTAACATGGTAATTTTAAAGTATAACTAAGTTCTCTTATTCACAGTGCAGCATTCTCTAGTGTGAAAGAGACTACACTGGATTTTGGGTTGAAAAGTGCTAAATAGAGTCATTATCTGAGAGTAGAGAAAATGGAAACTTTTAATTCTTTGCTATTAATAGGGTTCCCTATTAAATTTATGGCTTATATCATTTTTCTGGTAAATGATAATTCTTATTTTAGTAACCCACAAAGGACCGGTTATTTTCAATAATTTTCAAACACACCTGTCTAAAAGATAATTAAAAGTCTTACTTTGAAGCATTAATAATGAAGGAAAATGTAATTACTATATGTTAGTAGCAAAGTATATATAGTTTATTTCCCATACCTGAAACTTAACCAAGTTCAATGCCCTAGCTGTGTCTATGCATTGACTTAGGGTACTGCCCCATGGATATTCAGTTTTATATTTAATTTGATAAGGCCTTTTCTTAGAATTTTTACTTTGAACCTTGGGCCATTTTATTTGTGAAGTTTAGAAATGGTACAGTACATGGAAACCTAAAAACATAGTTCTTTCAAAAAGTAGAAACAATTTTAACTTCTTTCTTTACATGTAATGGGCCTTATATTTCCCAGAGGATGATATTTTCTATTACTGCAAGAGAAGTTTGTTACATTTGTTTGTGAGATAATAGGGTAAAATAATATAATATTTTATTAATATAATAAAATATTATATTATATATATATTATATATATTAATAATATAATATTTTAAATAAAATAATATATAAGATAATAGGGTGAGAGATAATAGGGTAAAAGACAAGGAAGAGTTACTTTTGTTCTCTATACATAATCTGTAACCTCAAACATGAAATATTTCATGGTTTACCACGTTGTAACATTGTCATATTGTGTTAGATGACACTTGATTATGCAGCTATATTTACATATGAGCCTTCCTCTTAAATAGAGAGCAACATCTAACTTTGGAATAGTGTATATAGTCCTCCCTCTGTATTGATATCATTTTATATTCAAGACACCAGATGTTATAATTGTATACTTTTAAAATGACTGAGGTGAAAATAATCCTGATTCACAGAAGTATCTGCAAGTACATTATAAGTAATGTGTAAGTTCTTCCAAGTTATAAAAGATATTAACATTTTTAAATGATGCAAATCATGTCTGCTATGTTCTATGGCCGTGCTCAAATTTTCTTGGTTTCTTCAGAATGTTTAGCTCGTGATATTAATGTCTAGAGTATGATACTCTCAAGAAAAGGGTGCCAGTAGTTGATATTTTTAACTTGAGGTTGAAAGTAATAAAACCTTCTGAAATTAAAAATGAGCTATAATTGGTGAACTTCTACTCCTGTTGAACATTGTCAATATTAGAAAATTAGAGCATGATCTCCCTCTGGAGTGAAATAATCACAACAAAATCTAAAGATTTTTAGACAGGAAAGTTTGCTGCTCTTTTGCAGCCTCATAGTGAAAAAGCACAGTTGGTCAACTATAAGATTATTATTGTTAATAATAGCTTTGTGGCCTACCTGCCTCACTTTTCCAGGCATTAGTTCCATTTTTGTTTGCACTTATGAAACAAAATAACCAGATATTTTAGCTCTATTCATAATTCAAACTAGCTATACACAAGTATTTTTAATACTTACTGTCTTGCAAGGAACAGACCAAGAGGTGTAAAAAGGAAAGGTCTGAAATATTTCATGTCCACATCATTGGCCTAACATCTATATCAATAAAAGAATCCTTCTGTTCTAATTTTCCACTGGTAGAAAATTTTCCATCTGTTGTGGAATGGAATCTGGTCTTGTAATATTGTCAACATCACAGCAGAAACATCAAACTATACATGTATCTCAGGGGCAGCAGTACACGTGAGCAATTGTCTCTTGAGACTTGTCAACCCACATTGGTTTTTAGGCTTATCTTGCTAGTGACAATACAGGATATTGTTTGGATTTAGTGGAATATCATTTACAAAGAAAATGGGGAATAGAAGAAGAGCTAAAAGAGAAGAGCCTCAAGTTATCAGTCTCTGGTCTTCCATAAGCAGGTTGAAGAAAAGTAAACAAACCAAAAATTTGAATGTTTCATTAATTTTTTTACTTAAGAAAATTTAACAAGTGTTTTGATCACATATTTTCTCAAAAGTTAAAAGATGGCCCTGGGACATTTTATTCTTTCATTTAGTTTTCATTTCATTGAAAACAAGAAACTTGGTTTTTTTTTTTTTGCTATGATGATAAATATATTTTCGTTTTTGTTCTTTTTTATTGAGCTCTACACTTTTCTCTGCTCCCCTCCTTACCTAACCCCTCACCTTCAACCCTCTCCCAATGTTCCCTTGCTCCCAATTTACTCAAAAGATCTTGTCTTTTTCTAATTCCCATGTAGATTACATCTATGTATGTCTCTCTTAGGGTCCTTATTGTTATCTAGGTTCTCTGCGATTGTGATTTGTGGGCTGTTTTTCTTTGCTTTTATGTTTAAAAACTACTTCTGAGTTAGTTCATATGATAATTGTCTTTCTGTATCTGGGTTACCTCACTCAAAATGATGTTTTCTAGGTCCATCCATTTGCCTGCTAAATTCTTTTTTTTTTTCTGATTTTATTTTTTTCTCATTTTTTATTAAAAATTTCCATCTCCTCCCCTCGTAGAGTCCAAGCCCATCACCATTGTCCTTGGCTTCTCAGTCAGCCTCCACCATCAACCACATTCAGAGAGTCCGGTTTGGTCGCATGTTCCATCAGTTCAATTCCAACTGGTCTTTGTGTTCTCCCGTTAATTCTGCCCCATCGTCTCAGTGGGTGAATGCACCCCTCACGATCCTGACATTCTTTCTCATGTTCTCCCTCCTTCTGCTCTTCATAAGGACCTTGGGAGCTCAGTCCGGTTCTCCAATGTGGGGCTCTGTCTCTATCTCCATCATTCGCCAGGTGCACCATAGAACCTTCACCTGGCGAATGATACCTGCTAAATTCAAGATGTTATTTTTTTCTGCTGTGTAGTACTCAATTGTGTAAATGTACCACATTTTCCTCATCCATTCTTTAGTCAAAGGTTGTTTCCAGATTCTGATTATGACAACCAATGCTGCTATGAACATAGTCGAGCACAGGTCTTGGTGGCACAATTGAACATCCTTTGGGTATACACCCAAAAGTGGTATTACTGGGTATTGAGGAAGTTTGTTTCCTAATTTTCTGAGAAATCATCACACTGTCATTCAAAGTACCAGCTTGCATTCCCACCAGCAATGTAGGAGTGTTCCCTTGTAGAATGGAGTGGAGGGGCTGCGTCCCGCCACCCGGCCGCTGGCTAGCTTTACACCCGAAATAATTACAAGGAAACTGTATTCTTTTTTTTATTTTTTTTTATTTTTTTCCTCATTTTTTTTATTAAAGATTTCCATCTCCTTCCCTCCTCCTCCCCCTTCCCTCCCCTCCCTTCCACCCATACCCCCACTCCACCCCTCTCCAAGACAAAGAGACATCAGGGTTCCCTTCACTATGTTAAGTCCAAGGTCTTCCCAGCTCCCCCTAAGTCCAGGAAGGTGAGCAACCAAACTGACAAGGCTCACAGTGAGCCCGTCCATGCTGTAGAGTTCACGTTCATTGCCGTTGTCCTTGGTTTCTCAGTCCTCCTCCACCGTCAGCCACATTCAGAGAGTCCGGTTTGGTCCCCTGTTCCATCAGTCCCATTCCAACTGGACTTGGTGGTCTCCCGTTAGATCTGTCCTACCGTCTCAATGGGTAAACGCACTCCTCACAATCCTGACTTCCTTGCTCATGATCTCCCTCCTTTTGCTCCTCAACGGGACCTTGGTAGCTCAGTCCGGTGCTCCTATGTGGGGCTCTGTCATTTTCTCCATCCAATGCCAGGTGAAGGTTAAAGCATCTGTTCAACTATGTTTATAGCAGCATTATTTGTAATAGCCAGAACCTGGAAACAACCTAGATGCCCTTCAGTGGAAGAATGGATGAAGAAACTGTGGAATATATACATATTAGAATACTACTCAGCGATAAAAAACAATGACATCTTGAATTTTGCATGCAAATGGATGGAAATAGAAAACACTATTCTGAGTGAGGTAACCCAGACCCAAAAAGATGAACATGGGATGTACTCACTCATAATCGGTTTCTAGCCATAAATAAAGGACATCGAGCCTATAATTCGTAAAAAATCCTAGAGAAGCTATATAAGAAGGTGAACCCAAAGAAAAACATATAGTTATCCTCCTGGATACTGGAAGTAGACAAGATTGCCGGACAAAAAATGGGAACATATGGGTGGGGTGGGATGGGGGGAGGGAGGATGGGGCGAGAAAAGTGTGAAGTGGAGGATGGGAAGAGCTTGGGGGAACAGGATGGTTGGGATATAGGAAGGGTGGATATGGGAACAAGGAATTATATATCTTACTTAAGGGAGCCATTCTAGGGTTGGCAGAGACTTGACTCTAGAGGGGTTCCCAGGTGTCCAGGAAGACGCCCCCAGCTAGGTCCTTGGGCAGCTGAGGAGAGGGTGCCATAAATGTCCAGATCCTATTGCCATACTCATGAATATCTTGCATATCACCATAGAAACTGTATTCTTTTAAACACTTTTAAACACTTTTAAATTCTTTTAAACACTGCCTGGCCCATTATCTGTAGCCTTTTATTGGTTAATTCTCACATCTTCCTTTAACCCATATTTAGTAATCCGTGTAGCACCACGAGGTGTGGCTTACCAGGAGAGATCTTAACCTGAGTCCATCTCAGAGAGGAGAAGCATGGCGACTCACTAAGGCGACTGCCTGAAGCGTCTCCCCAACTCTACTTCCTTGTTCCCACAATTCTGTTCTGTCTACTCCGCCTACCTAATTTTCTGTCTCTTAAAGGGCCAAGGCAGTTTTCTTTATTAATTAACCAATGAAAGAAACATAGACAGATAACTCTCCTCCATCATTTCCCCTTTTTCTGTTTAAACAAAAAAGAAAGGCTTCAACTTCAACATAGCAAAATTACATATAACAAAACAGTTATCAAGCAAGTATTACAGTTACAATATTTAAATCTATTTTATCTTTTATCATAACTAAGGAAAGCTATAACTATCTATTCTTCAACTCCATCAAAGACTCCAGAAGGATATAATATTACCTAAACAAACAAGTCATATGCAACTTTCAAACTCTAGAAATGACACAGACAACTCGCTGCCAAGACAGTCACCCAAAGTTCCTCTGTACAGTTGGGGCATCCATCTTCAGCCTACAGGCCCATAAGTATCCAGTATTCATTTTCATGAAGCAGGAAATTCCAAAGACAGTTCAGTCACTTTCTGCTGTGTCCTGCAGAGCGTCTCGCAGACTCTTTAATGAATCAGGAACCCCAAAAGGCCATCTCACCTTTAGGCAAGTTCAGCAGTCCTCTTTCTGTGGGTTCCTTGTGTCCAGTTTATGCAACAGTCCAGGCAAGAGCAGTTTCTTGTCCAAATGGCTAACAAACTCCATAAGTAGCCTCTTCGATGCCCATCTTCCTCTCAAAGTAGATTGGTGCTGCCAGGAGCAGACGTGTCTCATTGTCATGAAAAACCCTAAGTTATTAAAACATTAAATGCCATATTCTGCAGTCTTTGAAAGATATGAAGAATGTCTATCTAACTGAAATATATCTCTACATATCTAGAAAATCTAATAACATGACTACAAGCTTAACTATTATCAATGATTATCCATTAACAACCTATATTTCCTAATAATACATTACATTTTTAAATGAACTACACAATTACAATACCTTAATCAAGATCAGAAATACATATACATATAACAAATTAACCTTAAAATCCATACCAATGCAAATTATTCATATCTATATCATATCCCCCTTTAAATGTAAAAGAACATTTATAAACAATATTTGGGGAAATGGGTGCAGTTATTTCTCTCCAAACTGCTTCCTGCTGAATGGGGACGCTGTTATTTAGGTCTTTCATGGTGTAACCTGTGTGCTAGGTTCCTCTCAGTTGGCAGTTGAGTGAAGTAATTTTTTGAAGATGTTCACAGCAACCTTTCAGGAGGGCGTGGTCTATCATACCATATTGGGATAGAAGCAATCCACAGAGTCTCGTCCTCTGTGAAAACAAAAGAAGAAACTCTTTTCCAAAGCATCATGTTCTTAGATCCAAATCCTGAAGTCATACTGTTAAGATGTCCATTCTGGTCTAGACTGGCAGCCCATATAATGAAATGTCTCTCTGTACTTAGTTCCTTTACAGTCAAAAAAATCAAAGAAAACACAACAAAATACATCATCCAGACTCTCTGTGAATTTTCCATTTTTACGTGGCTTATTTTTACTCTATCACTTTACTTCTTTTAATCTATAACTATCTGTACTCTGTCTCTTTAAAGACTTTACCATTTTTAAGGCATTAACTTTATTTTCTATATTCTTTTTCTCTCTCTCAAGCCTACGTACATTAATCCAACATTGTGACCCATTTAAAGGCCTTTTATGTCTGAATCTTTTTTATTGTGAATCTGTAATTTTTTTGCTATCCAGGAGCACTTCTTAAAAGGTTAAGCACTTCATGGAGCAGCGGGGTTGCGTCCCACCACCCAGCTGCCGGCTAGCTTTACACCCGAAATAATTACACAGAAACTGTATTCTTTTAAACACTGCCTGGCCCATTATCTGTAGCCTCTTATTGGTTAATTTTCACATCTTCCTTTAACCCATATTTAGTAATCCGTGTAGCACCATGAGGTGTGGCTTACCAGGAGAGATCTTAACCTGCATCCATCTCAGAGAGGAGAATCATGGTGACTCACTATGGCGACTGCCTGAAGCGTCTCCCCAACTCTACTTCCTTGTTCCCACAATTCTGTTCTGTCTACTCCACCTACCTAATTTTCTGTCTCTTAAAGGGCCAAGGCAGTTTTCTTTATTAATTAACCAATGAAAGTAACATAGACAGATAACTCTCCTCCATCATTCCCTTTACCTCCCAACCTCTCCAGCATAAGTTGTCATCAGTGTTTTTGATCTTGTTCATTCTTACAGGTGTAAGATGGAATCTCAGATTTGTTTTGATTTACATTTCTCTGATGACTAAGGATGTTGAATATTTTCTTAAGTGCCTTTCAGAAACTCCCAGTGATCCCACTGAATTCAGGAATGAAATTTGTTTTTCTTAACACAAAGTATATCATATAGGTATATGGTTTTTCTTCTTCATTTGAAAATTTGAGGCATCCCACATTTTCCTTCTGGGCCTATCTATGAAATTCTCTCTCACATCCCTGTTGAGATAATCTCTGTAACTCTCCAGATCTAGCCTGGGTTCCAAAACCAATGCCCCTATATTTTCTGACCAATAATACCTGCACTGCAGCTAAACTCTAGGCTTCTAGATGGACCAGAACCAATCCTATATGGAACCTCTCATAGGTAAATTCTGTACTTCATCTAACCACTCTTCATGTCAACCTTCTCATTTCTCATTTGCTTATATAGAGACTAGCCAATTGAACTAACTATTAACACATTCTCATAAAAAAAAAGGAAAACTTGAAACAAGTCCAAGCTCCAACCACATAGTATCTATCCTAGAGTTATCCCCTTATTTTCACCAAAAGAGATCTCTAGTTATTCACTAGGACACTCTTTAGATATCTCCTAACCCATAGGAACCTCCTACACCATGTCCCACATCTATAAAACCATATCTACCCACATACTCTAGGCTTGCACAGTATGGAAAATAATGAACACTATCTCAATCCCCTCTGTCCACATGAATTCATTACATCCAAGATATTTCCATGGCTTAGTCTCAACCTGTTCACAAATCCTGCATTGTGTCCAAGTATGTTCTGACCATATCAGACTTGTGACTAAAAAAAGAAATCCACATTGCCATTTATCATTCCAAATATACCAAGAATGAGAATTATCAAGCCAGTATCTTTTCAATAAAACTTTTCAGATCTGTAGAAATACTTAACAATGGGAATTTTGTATATGAACCACAGTACATAGAACTTACAAATAAAATCATAAACTTCATTAAAGAATTCAATGAGTTTAAGGAAGATACAAAGAAATGGGTAAATGAAGTTAAGAAGATAGACCTTAAGGATAACAATCACATGAGTAATAAAAGCAAAACCAGAAGACTGATTAAAGTTAAAGAAGACAATCCAAGACTTTAGAATAGGCTTTAATCTGATGATAGAAACATTAAAGAAGACTAGAACTAAGACAGAGATGGAACTTAAAATCCCAATAATACCTAGAAAACACAGAGGATGCCCTATGTTAATATTAGGTCCACTTTTCAATGTTCAGTATATTGTGTAGATGTTGTCTTTAGCAATGGGAAATTTCATCAGTTTGTGTAGAGCAACCGAATTCCTAACGATATCCTGTGTTGGTTGGTGATTCCATTGGAAACTTGTTCTCACTGTCTTATAAAAACAATCAGAAAAGAGGTATAACATATACTTAGCAAACTCGTGCAGACTCCTGCAGGTCCTGTGCTCAATAATTCAGTCTCTTTGAGTGCATCTGAGCACTGATTTGTTGATTGAGTAGACCACATTCTTTATGTCCTGTCACTAATACAATCTTTTTTTTTTTTACCTCTCTTCCATAGTACTTTCTGATCATGGAGGGGAGTGGACCAGATGAAGATATCAATTTATGTAAATGTTGTCATCAGAAAAGGTTGTGGAGAATAACCAGTATTTTATGATGTTTACAGTTTCCATGTGGTTTTTAAAAGCTAAGGTTCACACACACACACACACACACACACACACACGGACATATGTATATACATATATATGTTATCAGAATTCTTTTCAGTTCTGGATTAGCCTACTTTTGACGATTCACATGCAATTTCATAAAATTATTTCTCACAACAGCTGAATTATATACTTTTACATAAATGAGCCACATTTTTATCATCTATTCCCTAGTTTATGTACATCTATGCTATAGCCAGAGGAGTAGTGAACTTGGATAAGGAGGTATCTCTAAAGTAGGACATAGAATCATTTGGGTAAATATCCAAACATGGTACAGTTGAGACTTGAGGTAGACCTATCCCCAGCTTTATAAGGTAGCACCACACTGATTTCCAAAAAAACTGTACAAGTTTCTAGCTCAGCAGCAATGAGTAAGTGTTCCTGTCTTTTCTTTACATCCTTACCAACATTTGTTGTCATTTGTTTCATTGATATTAGCCAATATGTCTATTATAAGATAAAATCTAATAATAGTCCTAATTCCAATTTCCATGATGACTAAGGACGTTGAAGACTTCTTACATGTTTCTTGTCTATGTATATCATCTTTTGAGAATCTGTTTGCTATTTGCTTTATTGATTTCATCATATACAAAGTTATTTAAAATATATATTTTGTATACCCTCTATGAGTTATATAATTTGAATATATATGTGTATATATATTTTTCTAATTCAGAATGCTGTCTATTTTCTCAATGATAATGTACTCTGACATATGGTGGCATTCAGTTTTATGAGATGAAACATACTCTTGGCATTTTCTGTGTGTTACTGGTGTACTTTACAATATCCTATCCTGTACCAAAGAGTTAGGAAAATAAATGCTAATTGAGGTGCAAGAAAAAGGAAAATATAATTTATTTTCAGTGATTTTTTACTAACTTGTGTAGCTACTATGGATATCTGTGTGAAGAATTCTAAAAATGATAAAAAGTGATATAATTAAGCTCTACTATACTTACAATGACACTATACTATTCCTTGATATATGACCAAAGGAATCAACATCATGTTCAACTGTTACTTTTGCAGCTGTGTTTATTGATGTTCTTTTCACAATAGTTTGGAAATGGGTACTATCTAAAGTCACTTCAACCAATGACTGGAAAGAAATGTTGTAGATATAACTGTGGAAAACTATTCAATTGTAAATAAAATTGAAAACTTTAGTTTTGCAGGTAAATGGTTGTAACTAAGAAAAGATAATGTTTAATGAGTTAACCAAAGCTAGAACAACAAATATCAAATATCCTTGACTACTGGAGGCTGATGTGTGAGTCCCCTCTGTGTGTTGCTTATATTGGTTAATGAATAAAGAAACTACCTTGGCCTGATAGGGTGGAACTGAGGTAGGCAGGGAAGACAGAACTGAATGCTGGGAGAAAGAAGGGCAGAGTAAGTGAGTCACTATGAAGCCATCACCAGAGTAAGACATGCTGCCAAAACTTAGCTGGTAAGCCACTGCCACATGGCAATACACAGATTAATAGAAATTGGTTAAACTAAGATGTAAGAGTTAGCCAATAAAAAGTTATAGCTAATGGGCCAAGCTTTGTTTTAATTAAGTTCTGTGTATTTCAGTTCTGGGTGGCTGGGATGAACAAGCAGCCTGCTCCCTCCAAAAGGATGCCTAATTTCCAAATCTTCAAATGTTAGTACATATCCTTAGTAAATTCCAAAATCAGGATAATAAAAACATTCCATTTTTGTGTAAGGGAGATAAGGAGCAACAGAAAGAAGAATAGCATTGTATAAGAGATCTTATCTGGCAAATAGGAAAAACAATATCCGTGAGATAGAGTAGCATGATAAAATATATTCATACTTTTAAGGCATTTTATACCAACTATGTGGAATAATTGATGAAGCTGAGCCTACCTAGTAATATAATTTTGGTTTTGAATTGAATTAAACATTCCTTTGGCAAGATGATCAGTGTTTGCTCTAAATTATATTTGCAAAAAATTAATAGCACATATGAGGTTTCATCTATAAATCACAGATCAGAAATGAATTCAAGTCAAATATTCTTAGACAGTACAAGCCCATTGAAAGATTTCAAGTCTTGAAAAAATGTAGTTAATTGCTTAAGCCCAGTAAAAATAGTACTTTTCCAGCAAACTTTTTGAATGCCTTCTTGACCTTTTTGTTTCTCAGGCTATAGACCAGAGGGTTCAACATAGGGATGATCATGGTGTAAAACACAGATGCCATTTTGTCTCTGTCCATGGAGTGACTGGAGTTGGGTTGTAAGTACATGAAGATGATGGTACCATAGAAGAGAGAAACAGTGGTGAGGTGTGATGTACAGGTGGAGAAGGCCTTCTTTCGGCCCTCTGTTGACTGCATCCTCATGATAACAATGAAAATAAGTAGGTAAGAGTTCAAGATAACCAAAAGAGCAAAAACAACATCAAATGAAGCCAACATAAAGACTACAATCACATTTATGTGGGTATCAGAACACGATAGAGCAAGTATTAGGGGAATATCACAGAAAAAGTGATTAATCACATTGGAATGGCAGAAGGAGAGGTGGAAAGTGAAAGCAACATGAATGGAGGATTGGAGCAGTCCATTGATGTAGCAACAGATAACAATTAGGACACATGTTGTTCTTGTCATGGTGGTTGAGTAATGTAGAGGCTTACACACTGCTGCATGACGGTCAAAAGCCATTGCAGCCAGGAGGAAGCTTTCAACAGTGGCAAAGGCGATCAAGAAGAAAATCTGAGCAGCACATGCATTGTAGGATATGACTTTGTTTTGTGTGAGAAAACCTTCCATTACTTTGGGAGTGACTGCTGAGGCATAAATGAAGTCCACCAGGGAGAGGTTACTGAGGAAGAAGTACATGGGAGTGTGGAGTTGGGAGTCCAGTAGAATTAATATGATCATGCCAAGGTTCCCAGTCAGTGTGATTAAATAAATAAGAGTGAAAATGATAAATAAAGGAACCTGGAGCTCCTGGGTATTTGTTAACCCCACAAGAATAAATTCACTCACCTCTGAAATATTCTCCATGAAAGTAATATGTGAATTGATATGAGATATATCTAGGAGAAGATGTACAAATAAATTTCTTTTAGTTTATCATTGTCAGATAAATAATACATAAAAGTTTTTGTGTTTATATTTTTAATTTATATACAGAGCAGAATCTACATTCAAAAAATATCCTTTAACTGGGTAAGGTCAGGCATTTTGTTCATATGGAAGAGGTGCAAATGGTACTTCAAATTTCTTTGAAGGCAGTGACTGCCACAGGTGATCTGTATTATAATTGTGAGGCTTAATTACATTTACCTTGAATTTCTAACTGTATAGTCTGCTCTAAACTATCTAGAAAAGACATGATAACTATTTGTATTATCTACAAACATTCTTGTTTAAGATATACTTTGAAAACTTACCCAGCAAAGAACATTGTGAAGAACGGGTCATTAAGATTTGGAATTGTATAACTAATTTGAAAATATATTTCCTTCTTCAATATATCCTTCATTATTTTAAATATAACCAATGATCTGTGACCTTCTCTAGGGATACTTGTACCTAATTAATTTCTCCCTAATTAATGAGGACCTTTGTTATATCATTTTCTTTAAATATTGTCACCTTTAGGAAATAGTATATTCTGTTCCATACATTCTGGGTTAAGTGTTGATATATTTACACATGTTAAAATAAAGGTATAGCATCAGTGGTATGATATAATAAAAGGAATTGGTGCCTCTGGTGGAAGGAAATAACTGATTTGCTTGCGAATTATTTTCTGACCTCATATATACATTATGTCATGATTGTGCACCACTAGTATACACTCAAATAAACATATTATAAAGAAATGAAGTAAAAAACTGAGGGCTAAGGCCATAACTCAGTTGTAAAGAGTTTGCCCACTTCTACAATACCCTGGGTTTAATCCCAGAAGAAATTAATAAAGGAGGAATTTTCGAAAAGACAGAAACAAAGATTTGCTTATTTCCCTTCTTATATTTTTTCTTATTTTCTATAACATAGTATATCTTTTCCCAATAGCACCAAATTATTTACTTCATTTGAGTTTAAATGTGCTATTTGTAACTGCAGTAGGAAAGGGCCTTTGGACGCTAAAGATAGCTTTGACTATTAAATTTTTGTCGTATTTATTTTTCTGCACCAATCATCCTTCTTAATCAAAGCAGAGGTGCTGCTGTCTCACATTGCTTTAAGGATAATTATCATCCTAGCCTTTTCAAAAGGTATCAGATTATCTGACCTTAGAAATTTGTATAATGTGGTGATATTGAATGGAATAGGAAATGAACCTGAGTCAAAAGACAACTACAATTTGTGTGTCTGCCTGCAGGGGCTTAAAATTTCTGGACATTATTTTTCATTTTTTCCCTCATTAGTAAATTTTAATGGTTGGATATTTCTCACTCCCACTACAAGTCTAGCTTGCAAAGGAAAATTGCTTATTTTTATTTTTTTATAATTTAAGCTTCTTTTCTGATGCTCTTGCATATATATTTTATACAATATCTTTATCTCAGTCCCCCTTTCTACAACCCCATTAAATTTCCCTTCCCCACAAATCTCTTTCTCTCGTTCATTTCCATTCATTTTGTTTCATGACCCACTGAGAATAATTGCACAGTTAATAGATATGTGGGTTTGCAGTAATCTCTTGAAGTTTATGGGCTAACAGTGGGTACAGAACTAAAATGTGCCATTCCTCCTTTTCCAGGGTCTATCAATAGCTGGTATTTCAGAGGTAAGTTTTGGTGTCCTCTAAAAACCTTCCCCTTAATTAACTTAGATTTGGTAGCCTTTTGTGGTCCAGGTATGTGTAACTACAATTCTTGGTAGTTACCAATTTAAATACTTTTATATAGAGTCTAGAGTATAAAATTTTGTATTACCTTAACCCATCTTTCTGCTCTAACAAACTTTCTGCCACTTACTCTAAAATAATCCTTGAGCTTCAGAGAGGGTATGAGTGTTTATCATAAAGGATGCCTGCTTTAAAATTACTTACCAGTGTCCTAGGAACTGACAAGTGTTGGAAGAAGGGCTGTAATGGTGGAACACAGATATGTAAAACTTTCATATTTACAGTAGTTATACAATGTCCACACCCAGGAAATCATCTTGTTGTGGAGTCTTCTTCTCTTCTTCCAAATCTGTGAAACTTTGCTGTGAATTAAAACCTGGGTTTCAGCTAAAAATTTTAAGTTACGGATGGTGAGCTTTGCAAGTATCTAGGGGAGCAATGCCATGCAAATTCATGTTTTTAGACTCTCTTGCATATATATTCCATTAATATCATCTGTTTTCAGTTCATATCTCTAGAGGCCTAATTCCACATTGCACATCCAAGCAAACACTGTAGAGGTCTATAAACATTTTACTGAGAGTGTTTATGAGGGTGTTCAGGATTGGCAGTTCAGGGAATAGAGCCTGCAATTATCACTTCAGCTGGACTACAGCCAATTTGGGCAAAAAAATAACAACAAACATCATTGAAGTTTCTGAACACATCCTAGAATTATTATTTTCACTCATTATTATCATATTTTTCATTATTTAAAACAATTTTCAGAGTTTGTTTGAGGAAGATTGTTTCTTTTTTAAAAATTTCAAATTCAAATATATTTGATCATATTTTCATCACCTCTAATATATAGCTTTGTCACAAAGCCTTGGTATGTCTCAACAAAAATTTTCTTTCAACGTATATTTGTAAATAAATTATCTAATTTTTTACCACCGCAGATTAATTTGGTTTTAATTATATTCTTTTATAAATATAAATCAATGAATTTTGTATAGTAAAATGGCATGATATTGATATACATAATGAATAGATCATGTATAATCTTAAGTTTAATACATAGTCCTTATCTTCTGCATCATTATATTTTACCTTTCAGATCTTTAATGTTTTTTCTGCAATAATATCCTTTGAATTCATTTAAAAAATACAACAAGATCTTAAAATTAAACTGCAGGAATGAGTTCTTTCTTTGAAAAACTAAGAGAATTTATTGTTTTTCTGATCTCAAGTCCCATAGTGGAACTTTCAGAGGCTTTAGGGCCACAACCCCTTAGCACACTGGAATCTGCCTGGATAGTTCTTTCATAGAGATTTGTACCCAAGCAAAACTGGACTTGTATCTCTGATGGAAAAATGTTTCAAGGAGAGAATATTACGCCCACTTAGATTTATGAAAACTAGAAAGAGAGGTGCTCTAAGAACTATGTGTTAAGTTTCCCGACAAGTGAGCATTTCTCAAAGGAGAGTAATAGTAAGGTGTATTTTTGCATTTATGTGTGTGTGCACGCCTATGTGTGTTTATTCGAGGTTTATCTATAATGGTTATTTTTTTTTTTTGGGTTTTTCGAGACAGGGTTTCTCTGTGGCTTTGGAGCCTGTCCTGGAACTAGCTCTTGTAGACCAGGCTGGTCTCGAACTCACAGAGATCCGCCTGCCTCTGCCTCCCGAGTGCTGGGATTAAAGGCGTGCGCCACCACCGCCCGGCTATAATGGTTACTTTAATGCTAACAGACAAGCACACTCATCCAAACCAACCCACCCGCCCATGCCCTCTTTTTTTCTTCTATGGTCTCCTAAAATGTGATTTGTTAAAAAAATAATAGTTAAAGAATTTTGTCCCAGTAAGCAAAGTTGCAAGGTGTATTTATCAGGAGTATCTTTCACAAGAGTAGGGTTCTAGAGTTATTGGATTACATATCATATTAACTATAGGTAAGCACATTATTGTTGCTGTTTATGATTTCCTTTATTGGAGTCTATCTGTGAATGTATCATTTAGATATAACAAATTTACTTGCTGCCTATCTGATAATAAGAAACACATTTAAAAAACACATTCTGAATCTGAGAGCCATTGGTCCCTAACAGTGCCATATAAGTTCCCCTAACTTTTGTGAGCAGGAAAAGCAGATTAGATCATGGGACAGAACCTCTCCTATGTCTTTCAAGGTCTTTTCCCATTACTGCAATTTTCTATCTCTCTTCCTTGCCTGAGTAATTTCTTTAATAAATTAAGCATTATTAGTTACTTTTTGGCTGCTGTGATTAAGCTTCATGACCAAAAACAACTATAAAGGAAAGAGTTCATTTAGGTTTGTAGTTACAGGGGGTTAAAGTCCATAATGGGGGGATGACACCAGGTGACAGGATCAGGAACATGGCTAATTACATGTCTTCCCCATTTAGGAAACATAAAACATGAACTGAGAAAGGGTGAGGCTTTAAACTTGAAAAGCCTATCCCAAGTTCTTCACCAATACTGTAAATCCTGCAGTTTCTAAGGCATCCCTAAATGTCATTACCATCTTGAGACCAGGTGTTCCAATATATGAGCCTCTGGGAAATATTTATCATTTAAACCATAGCAGGGCTTAATTGGATAAGACTCTTGATCTGTATGGTCAAGTAGCATAATTTTAAGTCCTACTATTGCCACAAATTGTAGATAGATGTTCCTCAAGTTACTTATATCTACAGATTTCAGTAAAAATAATAAAGATGTGTATTTGAGTGGGTATGCACAGCAGTCCAAATGAGAAGCAAACTGGGTGAAGATATTAGAATGAAAACCTATTGCAGATTCATCCATCAACATGGATAAAAATTTGAAGTCTAATCCCAGATGGTTCATTGCCAGCATATTTAAAACAAAGTGCAATATGGAAAATATTCTCCAGGCAATATTAATTCCCATAATTATTCTAGCTCAAGGTGTAAAAGAAAGTTTAAGGAGTGACTACATGGAAAGTTTTCAGAAGCTGTATTTGACCATGACAGCGGAGTCTATAGTTAAAAGACCAAGAATCTAATGTGCTATCAACTGATAGCACAGATGTCAATGAGCCATAAAATACATGTGATATCTCACCTATGGATGGGTAATGGTCTAGTGAGATTAGAATCAGGAATAATCTGCAGAATTTGTGTGAGGTCTGATCCTGTAGATAGAAAAAAGTTCACCATGTCATTAACAACCTCTACCCTTAGCTCTCTGCATGGAATGCAGATATTTGGTTTTAACTCCTCCATTGATGAGACATCCCTGTGTGACTAACATTCCTGGTTCTCTAAGTGCTTCTCTAGAGTACAAGGGAATGTATTGAAAACTCAACTATGCCATGTTTCTTGCTAACCCCATAATGGCTCCTTCAATGAAGATATATATTTCTTGCTCTCATATCTGTCCTTCCTCCATCTTGAGTATCCCATTACCTCAAATTTTCCTCAACACTCCCCTTTACTCCTTCTCTTCCCCTCTGCCCATTCCTTCTAAGTATTTCTAATAAGTAATGACACAATAGTGCCTTATCTCTCAACTCTTGTACAATGTAAATTTTAAAGACTTACCCAAAACAATATACATAAATGACTCCCAACAACTGTTGGAAAAATCCTAAAACTTAAAAATACCTTGAGTATATAATGGTATAAAAATAAAAAAATATCCAAAGTGAAGATAATTTAAAACTTCTTCATTGGATACTGTCATAATGAATGTAGATCAATTAGAAACAGATAACACTCATTAGGTGCTAGAGATAGACACCTACATGGTAACAATAACATTACTCAGAATAAAACAGAAGTTTACAGGCAACACAGTGTTTGTTCAAAAGACTGTTTTAATATAAATATTAATCCTGAGTCTAGACCCAGTTCAACCATTTATATCACGCTGAAACAAAACTGCATACATCAGTAATAATCCCCTCACATCTCAGCACTCACTGTCCTTATACATACCATTCCCTATTATTCAAAGAGTCTAATGTCTTTGCAAAGAAGCTTCTTTGATTTCAGAAGGATGGTTATCAAAAAAATTGATCAGAGTTGAGTTTTGGGGAAGTAAATTGTTGAAGAACTTCCATAAATACTTTAAAATCAAGTCATGATATAGATTTCAAAGGTTTCTGAAGCTGAGGTGTGGGTTCAGAAATCCCAAATAATATTCAGATATTACTCAGACAACTTCTTGGCTATTTTGTCTAGTTTCCTGTAGAACTAATTAGACTAAGCACCAGTATTAGTACAGATATAAGTACTTTAAAATGCAAAAGTATGCTGTTTTTTTTTTCCTGCTTGACCATCCTACAGCTGTAGTGAGTAAAATCTTTACTATTTTAAAAATAAACTACCTGAGTTCAAACTATTGCATTTACCATTATTGAGAGAATATAAACTAATGTTCATTTGTATGTTGTGTGTCTTCCATTAATAGAGGCTTTCTCTGTCATTATTATCACTTGGTGAAGAGAGGACAAGAAGTTATGAAGCAAAATTTTTTGCAAAGATGTTCCAAACTCTTTTATCTACACCAAAATTAGACACAGAGATATTTTCAAATCTTGATGAAATACAATCTCTGTACTTCATAATTTGTAGATATTAAAATGCCTTCCTATCTTCACATATTTGGAGACATCATATTTAATAACACATTAGATTTCTAGATTAGCAGGGCATAAAAAGTCAGAATTGGTTGACTAATTTTTCTTAGTCCTTGGAAATTCATAATTCTTTCCTATCACCTATTATTGAACCTTTTTGCAAGATGGCCCCATACCATGTATGCATTCTCGGGACTAATTATACCCAATGCATCATAAGAAATTAAAAGATATGAAGTTAGAAAAGAAAATATCCTGGAGTAGGCTAGAAAAGTTGGAGGAACGCAATAAGCAGTTTGAGATCCATTGTATTTACATACAAAATATTCATATAAAATAAAAACCCCACCAAACTTAAGAATAAATTTTATTGACTGCTCACCTTTATAATTTTAATGAGAAGTTTAATATTAGACTGGTGATTACTTGTATGTTTCTTAGGTATATTTTTCTAGGTTCCTAATAATATTGAGTATTTATCATATAAGTGTTTTCTTCTCTGAAACTGAAGTCTCTGCTATAGAGGTCTTATAAGGTTATTTTTAAATTTTGACATTGGTTTTTATTCATTTGTGGTTATTTTTCAAAAATTTAGATACTCCTAATGCTCCATTTCTGTAAGTGGTCATTTTTAAATATTGCATAAATATAGTCAGAAGAGGCTTCATAGTGGAGAGTCGACGAAATAATTTTGCTATATCTATAAGGCAGCCATTGCTATTTACCTGATATTTATATTTTTACTGTGAATTCCTCAAATAGTCTCTCTGATAGTATAATTGTTATTGTTCGTTTGACACAGGCCCATAGTCTTTTCCTAATTTCCTAAGCATGTAAACAGTATCAGGGTTCAAGGTAGAGTGTATGCTGAGAGATAAGTTCTGGGTACAATTATTGAAAACTAATAGATCAGTGATGTATAGGAAGTCAGGTTGTTATACACTAATCCCAGAGTTGTCCTTTCCTAAAGTGCATAGAATAATCATCACTGAGATTCCTGTGACCATTAGCAAGGAATACCATTTTGTGTTTGTTCACCACTCTGCATCAGTTATGCTTTCTCTAACTCACTATCTCATTAACTCCCTTTTATAAACACTCACAAATAAAATGATTTGTTACTTAATTATAATTGTTCATTAAATATTCATTTATTAAGTATATCAAACAGCAAGAATAGGATATGACAAGAGGACTGATAGAGATCAGTTAGCACCAGGAATGCGCAGTTCTGTCTGGTTATCAGTTCCAGTGTTCACAGTTACTGTAGTTCCATATTAACCCTAGTATTGAGTTTCTTTTTTTAATTTCTTTTATTAAAAATTTCCATCTCCTCCCCTCCTCCTCCCTCTTCCCTCCCCTCCCTTCTGCCCATACCCCCACTCCCTCCCTCTCCAGGCCAAAGAGCCTTCAGGGTTCCCTTCACTATGTTAAGTCCAAGGTCCTCCCAACTCCTCCCAGGTACAGGAAGGTGAGCAACCAGACTGACAAGGCTCACACAGAGCCCATCCATGCCATAGAGTCCAAGCCCATCGCCATTGTCCTTGGTTTCTCAGTCCTCCTCCACAGTCAGCCACATTCAGAGAGTCCGGTTTGGTCGCATGTTCCATCAGTCCCATTCCAGCTGGGCTTGGTGATCTCCCGTTAGTTCTGTCCCACCGTCTCAATGGGTGAACGCACCCCTCACAGTCCTGACTTTCTTTCTCATGTTCTCCCTCCTTCTGTTCCTCATCAGGAACTTGGGAGCTCAGTCTGGTGCTCCAGTGTGGGGCTGTTCATGCTCAACCTCCTTAGCTATCAGGGAAATGCAAATCAAAACAACTTTGAGATACCATCTTACATCTGTCAGATTGGCTAAAATCAAAAACACCAATGATAGCCTTTGCTGGAGAGGTTGTGGGGTAAGGGATACACTCATCCATTGCTGGTGGGAATGCAAACTTGTGCAACCACTTTTGAAAGCAGTGTGGCGATTTCTCAGGAAATTGGGGATCAACCTATCCCAGGACCCAGCAATTCCACTTTTGGGAATTTACCCAAGAGATGCCCAAACATACTACAAAAGCATTTGTTCAACTATGTTCATAGCAGCATTATTTGTAATAGCCAGAAGCTGGAAACAACCTAGATGCCCTTCAGTGGAGGAATGGATGAAGAAACTGTGGAATATATACATATTAGAATACTACTCAGCGATAAAAAACAACGACATCTTGAATTTTGCATGCAAATGGATGGAAATAGAAAACACTATTCTAAGTGAGGTAACCCAGACCCAAAAAGATGAACTTGGGATGTACTCACTCATAATCGGTTTCTAGCCATAATTAAAGGACATCGAGCTTATAATTTGTGATCCTTGAGAAGATAATAAGAAGGTGAACCCAAAGAAAAACATGTAGTTATCCTCCTGAATATTGGAAGTAGACAAGATTGCCAGGCAAAAATTGGGAACTTGGGGGTGGGGTGGGTTTGGGGCAAGGGGAGACGGGGAGAGAAAAGCGTGGAGGGAAGGATGGGGAGAGCTTGGGGGAATGGGATACTTGGTATATAGGAAGGGTGGATATGGGAGCAGGGAAGCATATATGTTTATTAAGGGAGCCACCTTAGGGTTGTCAAGAGACTTGACTCTAGAGGGGTTCCCAGGTATCCAGGGAGATGCCCCCAGCTAGTTTCTTGGGCAGCTGAGGAGAGGGAGACGGAAAAGGCCAGATCCTATAGACATACTGATGAATATCTTGCATATCACCATAGAACCTTCACCTGGCGATTGGTGGAGTTAGAGTATTGAGTTTCTTTATCAAATATTCCCTCTGCATCCCACCAAAAATTACTTCTCATTGTTATTATTCTTAAGTTTAGTATCTTCATTTATTTCAAAGAATTATTCAGTAATGAAATGAAGAATGCATTGTCAATTTTATCTTTCTGATGGTGTCCATTCCCATATGGAATCCAGTTATAAACTTCTAATTGTCTAGATTCAGGAGAATACTTACAAAAACTTTACAGAAACACAGTAATGGAAAATTTTGCTGTGAAAAATGTATTAGATGTGGTTAAATATTTTCTAGAATGCAGAAAATGAAGAGATGTTTTTAAATTGTTTTATTTATTGTTCTGTTCTGTTAATAGTTTTCAGCATTTTATACATATTTTATTTAATAAAAATAACTACTTAAATGTTGAGAGTATTCGTATACTACAACTTAGAACTATATAAATTGTGAACCATACAAATTAACCTACAAATTAATGTTTGTTGACTTCGGTCTGTATTTACCTTCTAGAGTTTATTATTAGTTAAATTTACATAATTTGCTTCCACTCATGAAAACTCCATCACTGAAATTACTTTAATATAATGGTTAAAGATTTTTGTGTCACTAAAAAACATGTGAAATTAAGTTATTTGGGGTAAGAACCTGGAATTTGGTACGGCAAAATCTCAAGATAAATTTTTATTGTACTAATACATGAGAACAATTAATTTATGTCATTTAAATATCATGGAGCTATTTTAACTTTAATATTTATTGAAAAATGAGGTCATGAATTATAAAGAAAGGAAGCAGAAGTATATACTATGAAAGAAGGAAAGAGCAGGATGGGAAAATTATTTAATCATACTTTAAAAAGAAAAATCATAATTAATAATGATAATAATAAACAATCGAAAATATAACTGTTTTCATGCACACATGAAGTCAAAATAAAAATACTATGTATAAATTTATGAAGTGGTATTTCATGTGAAATTCTATGGCATAATAGTGATTTAAATATTAAATTGATATCTCATTTCTTGCTAGGTACACCCCAGTTTCACTATAAATTAGTCATAAAACCAATGCATGAATACAGATTTTTGTTTTGTAAACTAACAGTTCTAACCATAGACACAAAATAATTACATACAAATTATTCCTCAAGGATACAGGTCCAAAGTTTTACATTCTCAAGAAATACTTTGTAATTAATTAACTAAATTCACTGCAGACTTCAGTTTTCTAACAACTTTCATAAATGCATTTTTGACCTCTTTGTTTCTCAGGCTGTAGACCAAAGGGTTCAGCATGGGTATGACCATGGTATAAAACACAGACGCAATTTTGTCTGTCTCCATGGTATGACTGGAGCTGGGTTGTAAGTACATGAATATAAGTGACCCAAAGAAGATGGATACAGTGATGAGGTGGGATGCACACGTAGAGAAGGCCTTCTTCTTGGCATCAGCTGAACGCATCCTCAGGATAGCAATGAAAATAAACAGGTAACTGTTCAGGATAACCAAGAGTGTGAAAACAACATCCAATGTAGCCAAGATAAGAAGTGTAATCTCATTTGTGTAGGTGTTAGAACACGAAATGTCCAGCAAAGGAGGAATGTCACAGAAAAAGTGATTAATTATGTTAGAAAGACAGAAGGAAAGACGAAATGCAAGGACAACATGGACGGAAGATTGCAAGATTCCACACATATAGCAGCAGGTGACTATTACAATGCAGGTGGTACTTGTCATAGTTGTAGTGTAATGCAGGGGTTTACACACTGCTGCATGGCGGTCATAGGCCATTGAGGCCAGAATCAAACTTTCAATAGCAATAAAGGCTACAAAGAAGAACAGCTGAGCAGCACATGCATTGTAGGATATGACCTTATTTCCTGTAAGAAACCCAACCATTACCTTAGGAGTGATTGCTGAGGCATAAACACAGTCCACCAGGGAGAGGTTACTGAGGAAAAAGTACATGGGAGTGTGGAGTCGGGAGTCCAGCACAATCAGCATGATCATCCCAAGATTCCCAACCAGTGTGATCAAATAAATGAGAGTGAAGACAATAGACAAAGGGACCTGCAGTTCTGGGACATCTGTTAGCCCCACAAGAATAAATTCTGTAATCTCTGAAATATTCTCCATCAGCGTCATTTGGGAATGATCATGACAGGTTCCTAGGACAAATAATAAAACATACTAGTTGAATATCAGCAAAATTCTAAACTATCATGAGGTCCTTTACTCATTTATTTTTCTAGTGAAAGACACTGATTTGAAGATGGTATACTACATGCTAAGGAACTTTGAACAGTTTGCTCATATGAAGGTGATACAGATAGACACTGAACTTCTTTTCTGCCAAAGATAGGTGCTATATCTATGGAGCTCAATTACACTAAATAGTATGATGCATACTGCACTAAATCATGATATTCATGATCAATACTTGTAATATTTAAATGCATGTTTGTATAGAATAGACATTGGAAGTCTGAGGAGAATCAAACACTGTGAGGAATATATGGGCTTTTGAATATTAGCATAGGGTCTGGAAAATGAATTTCACTTGTTTGGTTATCCCCCTATAACTGAAAGATTTATAGTAGTTTGGGAATCAGTTCTAGGCACACCCATATTTACTCTCTGATTAATGAGAACCCTTGTTTAGTTTTTTTTCTTTGTACACATTAGCAATTATAGAAAATGCATGGTATCTTCATATATTTAAGCAGGACAAAATATAAGGAATAATTTCTTCAAAATTAGTGAACAAAACTGTACTTCATTTCTCTCCACTTCAATCTTTGTCACATAAACTGAAGTTTATTCTTACTCACCATCCACCATATCTTTATGATTTGTGACTGGGGAGTATAGAGAGGATAATTTAAAAAATTGTTCTCATTCTTCCATAGAATCTCTCTCTAGCAAGTGACAATTTATAACATATTTGATTTACTTACCTTCAGAGTAGTTCCAATGAAAGGTGGCTGCTACTGGGTAAAGTATGAAATGCCCATCAGCTAAAAGAAACCCTGACTCTGAAATGTTGAGACATACTAATTCCCAGAAATACACATAACTCTAATTCAAGGCAGGAGAAGATTTATAAGGATAGCCAAATTCACTGAGATTTTTCCCTCTTTTGGGTACAGCAATCACTTTAATATCGTTTAAAAGGAATCTTCTGATCTCCTGCATCAAAATATGAATACTATAAAGAAAGCCCTTGGTATGCTTGAAAGAGCAGGGAAGCAAAAGGTAGAAGAAAACTTATGGTGTCTCTTTAGTATGGATATTCAAAATTTATTGCCATCACTTTTATTTTGTTTTCACTTGGAAAGTAAAAATAGCTTGATTTTGTTTCCATTACAATTCTAAATTGCTATCACTGTATATTTTAATATAACCATTGTTTTATGAACAGACAAATGTACAAAGGAAATAAGGTATGGAAAACCTCATGCCCAGTGTTTGCCTACACCAACACTCAGGAAAGCATTGTTAGACATGTTCTACTTTCCTTCCTGGACAAGCTTTACTGTAGAACACCACTTTGGACTGCATTTTTAACAGTATCAAGGTACGGATCTCAAGCTCCACATGTGTCTCAGGGGAATCAGTTTGTGACAGTAGATATCTCGGGAGGATTGGCATCCCATGTTGGCCATTCATTCTGACCTTAAAGGTGACATAAAAACTTTGGAAGTTTAATGTAAAATCCTTAAGAAGATATGAGTAAATAGATAAATAGATTAAAGTAAATCTAATTATCAGCCCAGTTGGGCAATAGTAAGTACACAAAAATTCCACTGGAATACCAGGGCCAGCTCCCAGCCCAGGCTTGTGGGCTTCATAACTTAGTTTTAATGATAATTTTTTGTTTCCCTCTATTTGGTTTTAATAAAATATCCACTGTCTTAGCACCATAGTTCTCTTCTAAGATTTTTCATTTTTATTTCATAAATTTAACACCATACACCAACTATGAGCAAGGAAGTCAGGACCAAGCGGGGTGCTCCCACCCACTGAGACAGTGGGGCTGATCTACTGGGAGCTCACCAAGGCCAGCTAGACTGGGACTGATATAGCATATGATCAAACCGGACTCTCTGAATGTGGCTGACAAGGAGGGCTGCTGAGAAGCCAAGGACAAGGCACTGGGTTTTGATCCTAGTGCATGTACTGGCTTTGTGGGAGCCTAGTCTGTTTGAATGCTCACCTTCCTAGACCTGGATGGAGGGGGGCGGACCTTAGACTTCCCACAGAGCAGAGAACCTTGACTGCTCTTTGGACTGGTAAGGGAGGGGGAGGCGGATGGGGGAGGGGAGGAGGTGGAAATTTTTAATTAAAAATAAATAAATTAAAAAAAATAAATTTTAAAGAAGAATGCTTTATTTTGTCACTTATATTCACTGTGTAGCGATCAATGCGTAAATCATGGAAATTAGCATTCCCCACATGTTATTTGTTGTTGGGAGAAAATACAAAGTTTTGTGGTTTTTATTTTTGGTTTTTTTCGAGACAGGGTTTCTCTGTAGCTCTTGTAGACCAGGCTGGTCTCGAACTCACAGAGATCCGCCTGCCTCTGCCTCCCGAGTGCTGGGATTAAAGGCGTGCGCCACCGCCACCCGGCAGTTTCGTTTTTTAGTTATTTAAAAATATACTAATTTCTCTTAGCTTACGTGATCTTATTTTGTACTATGCTTATAGTTAATTAGTAGGAGTAAGTACTTTCTTCTCGTTAAAATCAGAAACTATACTCAGAAAGTCTCACCGTGACTGCCTAAATATGAGTTGAACAAGGAAAACAGCAGTAGCATAGCAATGTGAATTAGGCAAAGACCATGAGGTCTCAACACAATGCAAGAACTATGGACACCTAAGGAATGCTGAGAGTTGGGTAAATGGTCTTGTTCAGGGAACAGCACACAACTAGCCATTCAATACTAAGTTGCCAGCCATAAAAACATATATACAAGAAAATTAAACAGAAAAGATAATATTTTAGAATATATATCATATGCATGTAGCTACAATAAATGAAACATTAGCCATGAATTTGAAAGATAACAAGGAGTATATGGAAGGGAATTAAATGAAAGAAGGCAAAGAGAAATTATATAATGATATTATAGTCTCAAATAAGAAAAAATGATGTGGATATATTTCATTTTACATAATTACCACTGATTTGAAGTCCCATGGTAGAATTTTTTTATTTTGTTAATGTAGTCAAGAACAGTTATCCATTTGTATTTGTCCTAGGGTTTGCCTTCAAAGCATTTTGCCTGTTTTCTATTGCAGTATTGTCTTTACTGGCCAATATACTCTTCCCAAGATTCAATGTAACATTTGTGAAAAAAAATGTGCTAAATGGATGTCCATACTTAGTGATTTATTTTTAAAAAGTAGAGAATAAAAAGTTTTAACAAGGATGAAATGGGGAGGATAATGTTAGGGATAAGGTTAGACATTTCCCATAAGCACACAATAAATTAATATATAAATCCCACACTTCCTCTCTCCAAACTTTCCCCAAACACCCCAACATGTTCTCTTACTTTCTTTGAAATCTAATTAGTTTAACTCCTTTGTACTTGAGTGTGGAGACATGGACCATGTAACCACCCACCCCCCAAAGAAATGATTCTCCTTTCGCCATCCACTGATGTTAACTGATCAGGAATGCGATTACACCTATTTGTATGCCCCCATGAATGTGCATGCTTATTTCAAAAGTGGGATGGGGGTGGGTTTACGTGTTACTGTGTTTGAAAGTCAGAAGACAACTTCTGCTATCAATCTCAGGAATTCCATCTACTTCTTTCAATGTCCTTCTTTGATAAATTTAATCAGATGCGAAATACATTCAAGAGGCCTAAGATTTTGTCATATGAATTAGGTATGGATCCTAGATGTTAAACCCAAATCAGTGATTCAAGTTCCTATACTTATTTTGGGAGTTGATAGCAGATATAATGAAGGCGTGAGAAAGGCATTAAGGAAGAGATTGGATGGAAATAAAGGATTTCACTAAGGAGTAGCTTATCTATGTAAACACCTGGGGCTTAATCATAGTAGTAACCTCTCATAGCTCATAAAAAATGTAACACGGTGATATTAACTGATAGTAAGGAATGTTACATTTGCTCTGCTTCTTGAATTTTATTTGATAAAAGAACTAAGAAATAGTGATTACTAGTCATCTAAAAATTTTAGTAGTACATATTTAGTTACCAGAATTCAAGGATGGAAATTGAGAAAAAAGAAAAGGAAAGAGTCTAAGTTAAAAATCATCTCAGAAAGAGTTCTGTTTTCAAAGGACAAGAAGAGTCAATACAGATATGTATGCTTCAACAAAGTGATATAATAAGCAACTGAGTTTTTGTGCCCAATAAAGCATCTATATTAACACCATTGCATAGTTTCATGTATACTATTGAAGAGGAACTATAAAAATGTAAGAAGCAGATGATGGGAATGAGAGCCGTAAAATGATATCTTTTGGATATGTCATGGTTAATATAATCATAAACTCAGAAGCTGTGACTACCTGCACAAAACCTATACAAAGCCAATTTTGTTAAATGATATCCTCTTAGTCAGGAGCTATTGGAAACTAATAGTTTTTGTAGGCGAGAGAATCATTATATTTAAGAATGTGACATATTTCCTATTCTCTAGTACATAGCTCCACACCCATACATATACCTCACTGAATTTAATGGGTTATTAAAAAATCAAAAATAAAGGAGTTGGGAGAGTGTGTATTGAGGAAGTAATGTGGAAAGTTGGAGCATGATTTGGAGAATAGTTATGTAGATATAAAATTTTCTGGTAACATGTATGAAATTCTTCAAATTAGCAAGGAAATAAGCATTTCCAACAACTATAAATGTATTACACTTATTGCACACACACATTATCTGTGTGTGTATGTGTGTGTGTGATAGTTTAACAAAAAAGAGGACAGATAGAAATGAAGCATTATCAAGAATTTTCTATATGCTTTGGACATGATAAACAAGATTCTTGTGCAGTTGAAATGTATCTTAATGAATAAAGTGTGACAAGAGAAATGATTGCCCTCAAAGGGAATATTTTCCCTGGAGAACTCCAAGTCTGTAATTTTCTCAAGATTCCTATATACTAAGGTTTATAATCCCATCTTGATTCTATATCACATTACTTCAACTGGGCCATAGATGAAGCAGAATCCTTTTGTATTTAAGTGATTGCTAACATTTTGTCCACACAAACATCTTTCATTCTGAGTTTTTTGTGAGTCTTCAACAATGGCCAGAGGAAACTACCAAGGTATCAATTATACTGACACATTATCATAAGAGTAGTTTATTAAATTGTAAAATCTATTACTCTGTTAGATAGTTTTCAACAGCCCTATTTCATAAATTATTGGGGAAAATAACTTTATTTTCCCATTGTGAAGAAAACATGACTAATCAAAAAAGATAACTTCTAATAATATTGAAAATATATATGGTAAATGCTATACATAAAGCAAAGCAGACTAAGTTCTTGTTACTAATACCATTAATATGTTTTTATGTCTCAGAAGTCTTACAAATTTTACTGAAATAATTTTTGAGAAACAATTTCTCTAAAAATGTTTGTACATTGAATCACAATTCAGTGTTGTATTATCCTTAATGTTTGAGAAATAACATATTATATTCAATGAGAAAGCAGCAAAATTTTAATTGACATGGAAACACTGGATCACCTATATTGTTTGCAAAATTTTGATGACTGATATGAATGATTGATCTATATATTTTTCCTGAAAGATTACACAGAATATCAAAATGAAAATTATAACAGTCCCTGGAATGCAGAGATATTTATGGAATGACAGACATTCTCTTCTTAAAATAATCAGGTAAAACCTAAATTGGATGATGCTGTTATTGGGTTGTTGATAGATTCCTGATTTTATTGAATCTTCCATAGTCAGGGTGAATGGCATATATTAAAATTCTAGAGAATCATCATTAGCATATAGAGGTCCTTATTTAATTTTTGGTTTCAGATCTCCACAATTTCATTCTTCTGATTCTTTTTTTGCTAATTTTAGAAATTCACAAAATGCAATGGTTTTTGAACCAAAGTAATTATAGATAAATTTGATGTTTTTAATAAATTTTATTCTACATGTACACTGTTAAGAGGACCCACTTCCTTAATTTTCTGAACTGTAACATACATATATGTATATACATACATACATATAAATACATGCACAAACTCATATATATAGATTAGTACATATATCAACATTTATTTGAATATTTGTGTCTTCATACTTTTATATGTATATATTCATACACAGTAACTCTCCTTCCTTATTTTGATAAACTTGTATATATACAACATTCTTCAAGACCTGAATTTGAACAAGAAAGGAGAGGGTAATCTGAGATAGTTTTAATGGAGGAAAGGTAAAGAGAAATGTTTTAACTATATTATAATCTAATTTTAAAGTAAAATAAAACTTCATTATGTAAAAAACAATATTTCTTTATACAACACTATAACTATAAATGGGAGTGATGTGATTTCTCTGTATCAATAATCAAAATATACACAAATTTTCTAATATATTTTTTCATACTTTTCTTATTGTTTTAATAGCTTGACAAATGGCTCTCCAAAAGTCCACACTCTAAGCCGAGGTACTTGTGTCTTTTTGCCTTAACTTGACTATGTAGTTGAGAGTGTTCTGGATAGTCTATATGGGACCAATGGAAACAGCATACATCATATATCACAGCACATATTTAATCAGAAAACATTCTTACTTTAAGCTATTCTGTCGGTGAGACATTGACAACAATAAATAATTGAAGATCCGACATATGGAATATATTGCAGCTGGGACAAGAGAAGAAGAATGAAGGACAGTGTTCAAAGGAAATCTTTGAACACAAGCTAAAATATAAATTCAAATAATGAATTAGTTCACGATAACTTGATTTGTTATTGCTCATAAGAATGACTAACATGCTCTCCTATATTTTAGATGAAGGAATATTACCAAAATACTAGAAAAAGAGGAGAGATGAGAGGACATAGCATGTGGGTAATGGAAAATCATGATGCGGTGCTGTCTATTTTCAAAATTCACCTAGATCTTGAAGCCTAAGGATCTTACCTCTCCTACCCAGGAAAAACATCATCCCCAGTCTAATATTAATTATACAATTATTACTTATCAACCCATTCTCATTCGTTACCTTATTTAAATTTTCCAAGAATCACCTAGATAGACCCAATGCAATCTATAAATTACTTATGGATAGAGAAGTTGGATGCAAACCAATATCTCTATAAGTAAATAAAAAGGTATGATTGAATATTTTGGGTGGAGGGGAGGGGAGGGAAGAGGGAAGAGGAGGGGAGAAGATGGAAATTTTTAAATATAAAAAAAAACATGAAAAAAAAATTCAAAAAATATTTTTCCCTATCATACACATTATATATTCGATAGTATATCTTCTTTAAAGAATCATCTTTGCCGGTTGAACTAAACTGGGATGGCATGATTATTTTAATAAATGTACTATTCAGATATTTGTAAATTATACTATAATCTAGTTTAAGCATTTATCTGTGTATATCAAATGTAATAACTGAATATGAACTGCATGAACTTAAAGGCATCTAAATTCATAAATAGAACATCCTAAAAGTTACTGCTTAACTTGTTTGGCATTCTGTACTCTCTGTGAATGCCTATATAAATTTCTATGGTTCTACAAACTTCTTGATGCTATAGGTTCATATCGATATGGAAATTATATAGAACCAGCTTAGCAGGATTGAAGACACTAAGTGTATCTCTGCATATAATTTTCTAGGCATTTGAGCCGTTGTTTTTATTTTTGTCCATTTTGAAGAACATTCTGTGGATCCAGAAATACAGCATGAACAACACAGAAGTGAGTGAATTTATCCTCCTGGGATTAACCAAAGCTCCGGGGTTTCACATTTTTCTCTTTGTGATGTTCACATTCATCTATATCACCACTTTGGTTGGGAATCTTGCAATGATCCTTCTCATTTTGCTAGATGCTCATCTCCATACACCCATGTACTTCTTCCTCAGTAATCTGTCCTTGGTAGACTTTGGTTCTTCCTCAACAGTCACACCAAAGGTCATCACTGGACTCCTTACAGGAAACAATGTAATTTCCTACAATGACTGTGCTGTTCAGATGTTCTTCTTTGTGTTCTTTGCCACAGTTGATAGCTACATTTTAGCTTCAATGGCATATGATCGCTATGCTGCGGTGTGTAAACCCTTATATTACACTGCCACTATGACAAAACATGTATGTATTTGGCTAGCTATTGGCTCCTATACCTTTGGCATTTTGAATGCTTCTATACAAACCGGAGACACATTCTCCCTCCATTTTTGTGTATACAATGTGATTAATCACTTTTTTTGTGATATTCCAGCAGTGAGGGTTCTAGGTTGCTCTGATAAACGCATGAATGAGATGATTCTTATTCTTATGTCTAGCTTTCACATCATGTTTGCTTTTCTTGTTATCTTGATTTCCTACCTACTCATATTTATAAATATTTTGAAGATGCATTCAGGTGATGGATACCAGAAGGCATTTTCTACATGTGCTTCTCACCTCATTGCAGTTTTCACATTTTATGGGACTGTCACCATAATGTACTTAAAGCCAAGTTCCAGTCATTCCATGGACACAGATAAATTTGTCTCTGTGTTTTATACTATGGTTATTCCCATGCTGAATCCTGTGGTCTACAGCCTGAGGAACAATGAAGTTAAAAATGCAGTTAAGAGAATTGTTCAAAGGTCAAAGCTATGTTTAGGTTTAGTACCTTACTGATGCACATTGATTAATCATTAATAGCCTTTGATTACTTAAATATTAATGATCATGTGGAAAACTTAAAAAAGTTACCTAATAATTTCATTATGTCTTTCTATTGATAAATATATAAGCACATAGACTTTGAGTCTAGCTAAATTTGGTGTATGATGTTTACATGTATTGGCAAGTGTTTTACAATAAAGCTTATAAAATAATAAAGCATAAGACTAAAAATACATCATGGTTTATATATAAATTATATTTTATGGAATCCATGCTATTTGTAGAACATGTCAATAGATGTCAAAATTATAATAGACAAATAGGAAATATTTAATATACTACTGAGTTATTTTATATTAAAATACATGATAAAATTTTAAAGTATTTGAAAAGGGTAAAATCTGAGTTACTTTATCCTTAAGCTTGTAACTATTCTCCTTTCACATTTACTAAAACAAAAACAATGGCACTCCATTAAAATTAACAATAACTTTATTATCTGGAATTTTGAAATGATTAGTACCATTAGTTTAATGGCAATTTATGTATATAATCTGTTAACATTGATATGCATCCTACCCATTTTATTCATATTAAATCCTTTGTACTCATAGACAACTCTAAGCATGTTTCTGTCTTAGAATCTTACCATCTACAGTTACTTTGCACACACTAAGTCCCTTACCTTCTTTAGTTTGCTAATTAAATAATATCTTTCCTGAAACAGATCTTTGAGGCATCAATAAACTTCTACATGATATTTGAAACACAAGTGCATACTTTGCCTGATGTACCTTTCATAACACCAATCAATACATAATCATTGTAATTTTTGTTTATGAATTCATAACTCTTCTTAAACTGTGACAGAACCAAGCTATGATTTATTCAGAGTTCCATCTTTAGTACTCCATACATTTTCTTTTACATAGATACTCAAATACTTCCTACATTGATAAATTAATTGTGGAAATTCTAGAAAATCAGTCATGTCAATTCAAGATCAATAAAACTATGATTTAATATCATGTGAGTTTTATGTTAATATTAGTATAAATGTGGAAATACAGTAATAATCACCTTCAAATTTAACAGAGGACAAATATCTAAAACATATAAATAATTAAAGAAACTGGATATCAAACATCAAGTAATCCAATAAAAAAGGGTAATGAAACTAAATAGAAGGTTCACAATTGAAAAAACACAAAGGGTCAAAAATACATACAAAATTTTCAACATCATTAACCAGCAGTAGTGTGAGATTCCACATTACATCATCCAGAACAGAAAAGTTCAAAAACTCAAATGACAATCCATGCTACCAAGAATATGAAATAAGAGGAACACTTCTTCATTGATGGTGGGAATTCAAACTTGTATAGCCTCTGTGAAAATCAGGGTGGCTGTTTCTCAGAGAGCTGGAAAGGGGTCTACATCCTGATTCAGCTATACCACTTGTGGACATATATCCAAAGGATGTTACTTACAATATAACAGCATTTATTTTCAGTCATGTTCATTGTAGCTCTATTGATAATAAAAGGAACTGGAAACAACCTAGATTTCTCTCAACAGAAAAGTGGATAAAGAGAATATGATAAATTTAAACAATTGTGTACTAAATAGCTATTAGGAACGTGACATTATTAAATTTACAAATAAATGGATGGTAATCAAGTGAGGCAACCCAAATCCAGAAACATAAATTAGGGGTATTTCCACTTATAGGTGGATATTAGCCATCAAGACAAAATCTGAAGATACAGAGAGGACAGGTATAGAAGAAGAATCTTTGGGTGGATCACATAGATCATCCAGGGAATGGGAAATAACACAGATGTAAATGATGGTCTGGAGACATGAGGGGTGATCTAAATGAGAGGATTAGGTACAATGGTAGAGGATTGTTGTTCATGATGGGAATTGTTATAAACTGCAGAATCATTTAGTAAATAATTAGTCTCATTTCACAAATTTAATCCATGAGAGTCAGGTAATTTGTTTGGAGGATTAAGTCAAAAGGCAAGACATGATGGAATTATTGTCTTGTGAATAAAGTGGCTGTTGCTGTCAATTTCTCACTCTAGCTTATCCCCATTTGTTACAAATTTGGGATTCATCTCCCAAAATATTTGATCATTACCGGACACAATTTCCTCTATACCTTTGTGATTTACTGATTGCATTCCCTAGCTATGTCTGAAAACAATCACACAGTTAAAATACCAGCTTCCCACTACCATGCCTTTGTTCCTCTCTCTTATGTAAATGTAGATATCTGCTTTTCTGCAATTATCTTTATTGGCAGGCATTTGGGAAATGTTTTAGGACCAGGCAAATTATTCCACTTCAAACATTCCCAGATATCCAAGTACATGGAATAACTACATGCCCAAAGTTGTTGATTCATAGCTGCTCAGAGAGATAAAAAAATCCTGCCCTCATTTTACATCATTATAGATAAAAATGTGATGATACAAAACTAACCTTGCATTAAAACATTCCAAATTGCTCATGCTCACCTTTTCCTCATTTTACTGATTATTTTAGTTCAGATTTACTGCTTGTATCTTACTCTGAGGAAAAATAATTAACCAAGTTCCAGAGGAAGACAAACCTCCTTTGGCATCTCTGCTAAGCATTGAGCCCTAGGACTTATAATTTAGAGGCTTGGGTCTCCTCTTTGGTTTAACTGCTTAGAGCAATAGCTGTAAAGATCCTATATAAAGGTATGTAGAGCTTGCAACTTTTGGTGAATGTGCTAGGGAATAAGAACAATAAACTTCTCTTGTCTCTTTATGTAGGTTATCTGGATACTCTCTATACCATCAAGATTTTGTGGGTCTATAGGGCTGGGTAAGAACAAAGATAGTTTATAGAAGCTGGAGCAGAATTTGGATCAGAGGGATCCCAGGAATTAGCAGATATTGTAATAATAATAATAATAATAATAATAATAATAATAATAATAATAATAATTAGAAGAAGAAGAAGAAGAAGAAGAAGAAGAAGAAGAAGAAGAAGAAGAAGAAGAAGAAGAAGAAGAAGGCAGCAAATAATTAGGATAAGAATTAGAATTAAAACAGAGAATTAGAGCTGAGATATTATAATCAGATAGGACAGAAGAATTAGAATACAGAACAAGAAAGAAAGACAACACCCACACAACAAATTGAAAGTGGAGAAGTCAAACTGGTGCCTGCATAGAACCTTCATTCCTATTTTCTAATGTCTCTGCCATGGAAAAAGTACTATGTGGTCTATCTAAAGAAAAATTCAAACAACAAACCAAACAAAAACCTTTGATTCACAATCTTTCCTTCCAGAAAAAAAGTATGCTAGGGCAGTGGTTGCACAAAGCTTGTGGAAATAACTATCAAATATTGTATTTGACATAATGACCATTACACAAGATGGGTGCATTACATGATGGTATTTGGGAAACCAAGAGTAAGAGACAAGATAGCAGAGAGACCTGTGGTAAAACTAAATAATCTGGGCCTAAATCACCAAAAGATAAACAATAAAATAAACCCTGGTAGCATAGACAGTAAGAGCAACAATGAATAAATGGGACCTCCTGAAAGTGAGAAGCTTCTGTAAAGCAAAGGGCACTGTCAAAACAAAAAGGCAACCTACTTATTGGGAGAAGATCTCCACCAGCCCCACATCAGACAAAGGTCTCATCTCCAATATATATATAGAAATCAAGAAACTAGACATTAAAACTCTTAATAACCCAATTAAAAATGGGGTACTGAACTGAACAGAGAATTCTCAACAGAAAAAGTTCAAATGGCCAAAAGACACTTAAGGGCATGTTCAACCTCCTTAGCGACCAGAGAAATGCAAATCAAGACAACTCTGAGATACCATCTTACACCTGTCAGAACGGCTAAAATCAAAAACACCAATGATAGCCTATGCTGGAGATAATGTGGAGTAAGGGGTACACTCATCCATTGTTGGTGGGAATGCAAATTTGTGCAACGCAACCACTTTGGAAATCAGTGTGGTGGTTTCTCAGGAAACTGGGAGTCAATCTACCTCAAGATGCAGAAATTCCACTCTTGGGAATATACCCAAGAGATGCCCAATCATACTACAAAAGCATTTGTTCAACTATGTTCATAGCAGTACTTTTTGTAATAGCCAGAACCTGGAAACAACCTAGGTGCCCCTCAATAGAAGAATGGATAAAGGTGTGGCACATACACACTTTAGAGTTCTACTCAGTGGTAAAAAACAATGACATCTTGAATTTTGCATGCACATGGATGGAATAAAAAAACACTTTACTGAGTGAGATAACCCATACCCAAAAAGATGAATATGGTATGAACTCACTCATTAGTAGATTCTAGTCATAAATAAAGGACATTGAGCCTATAATTCGTGATCCTAGAGAAAGTGAACCCAAAGAAAAACATATAGTTATCCTCCTGGATATTGGAAGTGGACAAGATGGCTGGGCAGGGGTTGGGAGCACAGGGATGGGGGTAAGGTGGGGATAAGGGGAGATGGGGAGAGAGAAGGGAGAATGGGGGGATGGGGAGAACTTGGGGGAATGGGATGGTTGGGATGGAGGAGGAGTGGATGTGGGAGCAGGGAAGTAGATAATTAAGGGAGCCATTTTAGGGTTGTCAAGAGACTTGACTCTAGAGGGTTTCCCAGGTGTCCAAGGAGATGTCCCCAGCTTATTCCTTGGGCAGCAGAGGACAGGGTGCCTGAACTGGCCTTATCCTATAGCCACACTGATGAATATCTTGGCTATCACCATAGAAACTTCATCTGGCAACGGATGGAGATAGAGACCCACATTGGAGCACTGGACTGAGCTCCCATGGTCCAAATGAGGAGCAGAAGGATGGAGAACATGAGTAAGGAAGTCAGGACCTCGAGAGGTGCGTCCATCCACTGAGACAATAGGACTGATCTAATGGGAGATCACCAAGGCCAGATGGACTGGGACTGAGGGATCATGTGATCAAACCTGACTCTCTGAATGTGACTGACAATGAGGGCTGACTGAGAAGCCAAGGACAATGGCACTGGGTTTTGATTCTACTGCACGGATGGGATTTCTGGGAGCCTAGTCTGTTTGGATGCTCACTTTCCTGGACCTGGGGAGAGTGGGGAGGACCTTGGACATCCCACAGGGCAGGAAACCCTGACTGCTCTTTGGACTGCAGAGGGAGGGGGAGAGGCAAGGGAAATGGGAGGAGGGGAGGAAATGGAAATTTTTAATAAAAAATCACAAAAAAACATAAAACAGAAGATAAACCATCATTATCATTCCCAGAGACTAGGCTCTTAGATGACTTTAGATCCTGTTCAATTGATATCAATATCAACCATTACAAGAATGAAATTAAAAATAACCTTTATTTCATAGCTAAAATTATTCTACTTTTATTTGTCAAATTATTTGAATTCTAACTTGGAGGTCATGCGAGGATTCATAAATAAATATGGTGTTAAATGATTTTGAAAACCTAAGACATTGTTTTGTTTACATACCACCAAATCTCTTCTTTCTGTAGCATCCAATTGTCTCATGAGAGCTCTGCATAATAATGATATCAAGCAAGACTACCTACTATGTGATCAAGAAACAAAGTACAGAAATTTTTCCTTTTCTTTGTGTTGTTCAATTATTTGTTTTATGTAACTCATGCAGATTTTAATATAATCTGCTTTTTCATTTCAACATTTATGTAATAGTTTCTATCTTACATCCTATCTTTGTCTCCTCATAGTCATTTTACCATATGACTAGTGGTTTCTATTATAAATGCTTTCTGTATTACTCATGATAAGAGCATAGAATGAGCAGAGAAGGACATGGGAGATTTCTAAGTGTTATATATGACTTTCAATTGTACTCATTAACTAGAATACACTTAAATTTTTACAGGAGACTTCATGATGTTGAGTCTGTTTGCTAAAGATGAAAGCAAATAATTTGGTAAACAACCAATGACTTTTTCCAGTGTATTAATTTTTAATAGAAAACTCTTCTACCTCTGATCCCACAAAGAAGTAGACTCACTAACTTGTAGAAAGATAGAAGTGGCTGGCCGCTTCCCATCACCTGCAAGCTTTACCCAAAATAATTACATGGAAACTGTATTCTTTTAAATACTGCCTGGCCCATTAGTTCCAGCATTGTATTGGCTAATGCTCACATCTTGCTTTAACCCATATTTAGTAATCTGTGTAGCACCATGAGGTGGTGTCTTACAGGGAAGTATCTTAGCCTGCGTCCATCTCAAAGAGGAGAGCTATGGCGTCTGCCTGAGGTGTCTGCCTGACTCTGCTTTCTTTTTTTTCCTATGCCACAGGAGGGCATAGGGTGACTCTGCTTTCTTTTTCCCACAATTCTGTTCTGTCTACTCCGCCTACCTAATTTTCTCTCCTATTAAAGGGCCAAGGCAGTTTCTTTATTAACCAATGAAAGTAACACATAGACAGATGACCCTCCTCCATCACTAACTACTGTATCCAGAGACATTATTCAGTTCCCAAATACTCACTATAGCACATTCCCAAAATATTGAACAATTTACTCTGATTTCTTTAGACATAGCTCCTGTATTCAAGTAACTTATAAGCCCCACACATACACATATAACTTAATTCATTGTACATTTATACCTAATCTACAATACATAATCAGAATAAATAAACTTATATGTAAACTTTCATGTCTATAAAAGATACTACCATGAAACACAAAGGTATATTTAATAGATTTCCATATTTACAGTAGTTTATTATAGGTAGACATACAGACAGATATCATGTTGCAACTATGAAACTGAAATCTAAGATACTAATAATTATTATTGAGAAACACAAAACTACCAAAAACTCATTTAGGTGAAAGATTTCTGATGGAAGATGGAATGAAGAAGAAATAGGAAAGGACAAAGACAGGGATAGAGCATGACAGAAAACTTTAAAGCTAAATGGTTTGAAAGAATGAGAAAGGATTTTTTAAAAAGCATTTGGAGGGAAAATGATGGAGAAAGCTATGTAATTATAATCTCAAAAAAGAAACATAATTTAAAAAAACAATATAAATAATTGATGGTTACTCTCTCAGATTATACTTTTTTGTAACCATTTAGAATATTTTCCCATGATATCATTTTCCCCCAGTGTATTGAGCCCTTTTTCTTCTCAAAATTCACATGGATTGTGGCAAAGAAAATTTAAAAACTCAATTTAAATGGATATAGCCTTGGAGAGTATGACATAACCCAATCATTGTAGGCTTGTGTGCACATATGAGTGCATGAAATCAGAATTCTGCACAGCTATTTATCGCACTAGTTTATAGTTCACAAATAATATTAAGACTACAAAGAAATAATAACGTTCCTTCTGAAAATTGTATACCATTCTTTGAGTCCCAGCATAGAACTCTGAAACTTCAATTTACATATTGTCTATGAATGTATTTCACAGAAATTAAAAAAAAATAATTTAATGATACAAGCAATCTAATAACAAAATGCTTAAAGCAAGGAATGTTTTATCACCAGTTTCTCTCAAGCTTTAGATCCATCTCTTACTTCCTAATACACTCACTCTGTACACACAGTAAGAATTTAGTTAAGAGTAACTAATCTCAATGCTTGAGGATCAGGTTGAAAAACTGTGATTGATCACTAATTTAAATAAACCGTGCATGTAAAATCACAGCACTATTCTATGATATGTGCTAGTAATTTATACTACACAGGTAACATATGACTCTTGATGATTCTGTGTTAGACAAAAACAAAATCTACAAGTTGCCATTGAATAATTAAAGCAATAGTCAAAAACGTCACTGAAATGCCATGAAATGTTAAAAATGTGTCATTATAGGAAACTGTATATGAATCTTCTTTCAGAACTGTCCACTTATATCAAATATATAGATTCATGGTTACAGTTTTTTTAAATATTATCAACATTTTATTGACAATAAGATTACACATTAGCAATTATCCATTAAAAGAGTCCATAAATATCCTCTCATAGCTATGATCATGAATACAGTATCATTATTTTCCTATACAATAGAGTTGCAGAAAAACAAGAATCTGTTCAGGAATTTAATTGCATATGGACAAAATGAGAAGCATTATTTATCTTAGAACTTTAAAAATAAATCACCATAAACTATTTTGCTATCAGCAAAATTTTTGTAAAGGCACTCTTGACTTCCTTGTTTCTCAAGCTGTAGACCAGAGGGTTCAACATAGGAATGACCATGGTGTAAAACACAGATGCGATTTTGTCAGTGTCCATGGAGTGACTGGAGCTGGGCTGCAGGTACATGAATATGATTGTCCCATAGAAAATAGACACAGCAGTGAAGTGGGAGGCACAGGTTGATAGAGCCTTTCGATATCCAGCACTTGACTGCATCTTCAGGATAGTGATGAAAATGAATATGTAGGATATCCAGATAACCAAAAGAGCAAAAAAGATATTGAAGCTGACAACATAAACAAGAACCAGCTCACTCACATGTCTGTCAGAACAAGAGAGAACCATGACTGCTGGAATATCACAAAAAAAGTGATGAACCACATAAGCCCCACAGAAAAAAAGACTGAACGTGTCCCCAATGTGGATGGAGGCATTGAGAAAACCACAGAAATATGAACCTATAGAAAGACAAACATACACACTTGTAGTCATAGTGGTGGCATAGTATAGTGGCTTACACACCGCTGCATAATGATCATAGGCCATTGAGGCCAGCAGGTAATTCTCAACAGTAGCAAAGGCTACAAAAAAGAACATCTGAGCAGCACAGTCATTGTAGGAAATGACTTTGTCTCCTACAAGGAGCCCAGTCATGACTGTGGGCGTGACAGCTGAGGAGTAACAAAAGTCAACAAAGGAGAGATTGCCTAAGAAAAAGTACATAGGAGTGTGGAGTCGAGAGTCCAGGACAATCAGGAGGATCATCCCCAGGTTGCCCACCAGAGTGATGGTGTAGATGAGGAAGAAGGTGATGAAAAGGGGAATCTGTAGCTCTGGTTCATCGGTGAGTCCCAGCAGGAGAAAGTGTGTCACCTCTGTCCTATTCTGCATCAGTGCCATCTTTCAGTCCATAGCCATGGAAAAAGAGGAGCATGATGATAAAGAAGTTGAGTAAAAATACAAAAGCATGAGGACACATGCATTTGTGAAGAAACAACCTCTGCCTTGAGATTGTTTGGAAAAATGAACCTTTTTCCAAATCAAATCTAATGTGGTAATTAGACAGAGGGTTATATGCTACTAACTGCAACATTATACAGTAATTGCTCAGCCATCTTTTCAATTATGACATCAAAGTCAAGGGATTTGGTACAGGGTTTTAAACCAAAATGCAAGGTTTTTGGCATAACTGCTTTCTGAATAAAGGGGCTGACTTTTTTTTATAGACCACTGCTGTAACTAATTCTCTTTCTGTTGCAAATTTGAGGATTAATTCCAGATTTCAGAACACCGTTCTACTGCCAGGCCTTGTTCCTCTATCCTAGGTAAGCACAGAGATCTGTCTTCCTGCTATTATTTTTATCAGCAGGCATCTATTGAGAGCATCCCATTTAAAATATTCAACAGATATCCAGGAGCATAGAATTACTACTTGCCCAAGATGCTGCTCTGGCTTTACCTCACTTAAAAGATTTTTAGCTTCTTAAGCTCACTTTTACCTCAGTTTACTGATTTTATGTCAGGAAATTTACTGATTGTGTTTTAGTTTCAAGGACAGCAGAAGAGACCTGGGTCACAAACTCATGATACTCACGATCAGAAGAGCTGATAACGGAGGCTTGGGTCCCTTTTTTGTTTCTAACGCCTAGAGCAAAACTCCAGACCTAGAGCCATAGAAACTGAAGCTTCTGGCATGTGAACTATCTGGTCAAGAACCATCAGCGTCCCCCCGACTGTTTACATAGGTTGCCTAGTTACCGGGTAGCCTCTATGCATGCTGGGAGAAAAGAAGCGGCACACTGATTTAAACAATTCGTGCCCTGTTCCTAATTTCACTGAAAATAAACTCTTTAGCTCTTCACTAACCAGCTAAAAATGTAGTGTAATGCACTAACCTTATCTTCTAAAATCCCCTGATGATTTAATTCCTTAATTCCTTTCTTAAGTAACTTTCTCCATTATGGATGTGCACAAATCTCTCTCTCTCTCTAGAGATATAGAGAGAGTCGATAGTAGAGCGCTAGCGAAGTAGCTCTCTGATAGCGATAGAGATGATCTTAGCTATCTCCTCGATCTCTAAGACGCATAACATAACCATCTCATTGCTCTCTCTCTCTAGATACTCTCTACTCGCTCTCTCCTCTCTCTCTCCTCTCTCTCTCTCTCTCTCTCTCTCTCCTCTCTCTCTCTCTCTCTCTCTCGCCTGAAAACCCTTATCTGATTTTAAAGAATTCTGAATTCTGTCCCTGGAACTTGCCAGCCCTGAGGAATTTCTAGTTTTAAGAATATATATGATTGGGAACATTTGTAAGGGTAAGAACAAAATAGAGGAATGCTGAGAAATGATGGATTGAATAGATAAAGAAACATGGACAGATGATTCCCATTGTGAGTAGACTTCTTTGCCCTCAGATTTTTAGGTCCCCTTTAGCTCATCCTGTCATCTTTAATTGAACCCTGAATGTGCTAGATGTTAAAGATTATTAATGGAGTCTTTCCCAACTTTAAAATTTTGTAGTCTATACAGTCATTAATAGATGTGGACTACTTAAGAATGATATAAAAGAACAATGTGTGGATGATCTCCCAATTCACCTCTGAGTTCTTAAATCTCTCCTTCTATGTTGGTAACTTTTCAAGGATTGCTCTAGAAAGCCATTTTAGGTGACCACTTTGTGAATACCCTCAATGATATTAGAACTTGGTGATCATTGCTTTCATTTAAATTATGGAACACAATAAATTTAGTAATTATACATATTACTAAATGTTTGAAATGCTAGTCTGTGTTTGAGTCTAAGACTTTATTTAACTCTTGCTGATGATCAAGTTTCAGAGTGTAATCAGAATTTAAACTGAATTAAACATTAATCAGAATTAAACATTACATATAATTACATGGCTGCCTTGGCAAGAGCGCAGCATTCTTTGAATTGCAAAGCTATGTTTCTATTTCAAAGCACACATTCCTGGTACAGTCTTTTGTCCTGGGACACAAAGGCCAGAAATAGGGTGCAATAAAATAAGTACTTTGGCTTGTCACAAAGTTCATTTTCTCTTTTTCTTTATTTATGTTTTGAAAACTGTCCAAAGCACATCTTTTCATAAAGTCAGGTATTTTTAATTTTTTATTTGAATCCTTCCTCATCTTCCTCCATGCAGCTGCTTTAAATCATCATTGCTGAACAAAGCGCATTTCATGGAAATAGCCAAAAAAATATGATTTTCTCTTTCCCTTTTCCCCATCTCCCTCTTATCAACAGCTGCTAGATTTGAAGCTTACCTGTGCTTCTCTCAAACTCTTGTAAATTTATCCTCAAACATCCTTATTAGTTTATTTCTAAAGTATTTTACTAAAGTTAAAAAAGAGTTGAACAGGCAATACTGGATATCTAGGTAAAAGACTAGCGTATCTCTATGTGCAGTAGATATGATGGGATAATTTAGGTGAAGGCAGCAATTTCAACTTGATGCAGTTCTGCTCTGAAATCTGGAGGCAGATAATCATCAACTACAGTACACACAGAGCTTTGTTCAATTTGCCATATAAGATCCATTGGTCCTTACTACCTTCGCTGACCACTGAAAATTAAACAGTGGAATCCCATCATCTTGAAATACTATTATAAGAAGCCAACAAGACAGTAAAATGCTCATGTTATTACATACAGGGAGAGTTAGCTTTCTAACTATTATTATTATTATAAGTTATTATGCTTGGATAGAAGCGTGATCATCTGGTTTCTTTGCAAATTTGATTTATAGAGGTTGGAAATGAGGACTTCACTGCAGGTGACATTGATCTATCTTTCCTCATGTTGCCTTGTCTTCTGCAATAGCACCACTGAATGTCTATGGTATCCAGTGTGTTTCTGCTTCCTCTATAAACACTGCTTGCTGACTCTACAATTATCCCTGACCCAGTGTTTCTTGAATTCTTAATTGAAAGGCATATTTTCATATGATGAAAATCTACATTTCATCAGCTCATTCTTTCCTTCATCCTGTCACACCATACCAAAGTCACCAAGACCAAAATAAAATTGGTCATTTATGGGACATCTTTGTCTCACACATACCTTACTAATGCCTTCTGTTTTGTAAAATCTTTTGATATGATGTGGCTGTCATATAACAACATTTCAACTTCCATATGTGTTTTGATTTCCTTGGATACTAAAGTTTGTTTTGACACCTAAATTGGCCCTTAATTCCTATGATGAAGCTATCTTCTTGCCTGAGCCTTCAGAATGCCTGCAAAGGGGCATTTTTTTGCTTGATCTGAAGCCTTTGAAAGGATATATAACTTAAACAAATGTGTATCCCCTACCACAAGTCTCATAAAATTCCGGAAATTTTAAGTGGCAAACCCACTATATAAGATGACTTTCAGAAAATACTATAATCTGCAATTAATAAGGAATTTGTACAAGAATGTATAAGTAGGTATCATTATTATTGTTATTATTTTATCTATTTTTATTGAAGAAACAGGAAATTTAGGAAATCACCAGCTTTTATAAAGTTATTTCTTCATTTTGAAAATATACAAGTTAAGACTCATATCTGCATTAAACCCATCATTTCTACAATTAGTTAGTCTAATAATTACCTGTATGTGATTGTAGGGAAACCGTTAAAATATGTATAGTCACCGTACAAAGTATTTTTTAAATAAAAAATGATTAGCTTCTGCTTTTGTTTTTTGTGCTTGCTTCTTTATCTGAAATAATAGTAACAAATAGGAAATAAACAAAAATCACAACTATTCAGAATGTTTTGGTTCTTGCAAGGCTCATGCACATAATGTGTTAAGAAAATACTTAAATTACATAAATGCAACTTTTTACACTTTATACAAAAACTCCAGTTTTTTGTTTTAAGAAACTGTTTATATCATTACTTTCACCTTTAACATAATTCACAGTAGGTGGTGCTGCACAACTCCTTTTTCGTGGCCTCTAAATCTCACTGACATTGTTTATGTAATATGTAAGTTCTTCAGTTCTTTCGAAGAAAGAACAATGAACCCAACAGTGAATGTGAGATACTCAAGTCAGCTACAGAATATTGGTTACACAGTTCATTCTCAGACAGTAATCAAACACTCTGTGTTCTCTGAAATTTTTAAAAACAGAGGAAATAGCCGTGAAATACATCAACTTCTAAAACTCTATAAATTCTTCCCTTTTCAAAGAAGGGCCACATAATTGCCTTACATACAAAACAAAAATGTGAAGATTGTATATCTTACATAATTTGTTATTTATGACAAAGAAAAGATGGCAGGTATACATGACATCATGCCAATTTAAAGTCTGTTGATATAGCTTTTACCTTTTAGTTTTTTTTCCTTAACCATGCATGAATACTGATAGAAAATCTTCATTCAAGAAGTGGCCAAAAAGAGATAACAGTGGATACAATTCAAATGCATAAATAAACTTTTCTGAAACATGACATTTAGCATGTTATTTAAGAAGCTAATGAATAAAGAAAAAAATCTATGTAGAATTGGGCAGCCCTAGAGGTTAGATTTCCTTTGTGGGAATACCAGTAGCTCTCAATCTCCTTTCTAGGAAAGAAGCAATTAAAATCATGGTTACCCATATGCCTATGGAAAGTGCTTCTGATTGGACTCAGAGGGTTATTAATCGCAGTGAAATGAGGAAGTCATACTCTTGGGAGAACAGTTGAGAAATAATGGGCTATATGGGAGGGTGGTAGTGGTGGATGGATAAGCTCAAGATACATTGTATCAGTATATAAAATGATCATATAATAAAATAAACATTATTTTAAAACTTAGGAAATGGTTATTCTCATTGTGCACTTGTGTTCAAAGTACTTGCTATGTGTCTTTTAGAAGTATTTCAATTGATGCTTTACATCTAAGTACTAGAGTTCACACACTGTGATGTAGTTTTTGTGTAGTGTGCGTTGGATATCTTCTAAACAATGTCTAGACCAATATATCTGAGATTTTCTTATATAAATTGTAAAAAACTCAAACATAGCTCAAGACTAGAACTTAGTCTTTTAATAGAATTGACAAGTAAAAATGTCTAAAATGGAGATATAAAGAACCTTTCAAGATAATCTTTGTTTCTACAGAAATGTTCTACCACTCTCACCCTCCCACATCTCCAAACGTCTCTCAACTTTTCTTCCAGGTTCATCACTTCCACATTTCACTGTCATTAATAACCCTCTGAGTAATCTAGTTCAATTAGTCTAAATGAAGAGTCTGAAAAGCATCTCATATACATGCACTGTGCATTTTGAATATGATTAAGTATCATTTATCAGTTAATGATCAAAATTCAGAAGGCTAGAGAGATTGCTCAGTAATTAAGAGTATATGATGCTTTTGCAGACGATCAAAGTTTGTTTCCCAGCACCCATGTAGGAGGCAGACAACTTTCTGTAACTCTACCTCTTGGGGAATCTGATGGCTTTGATCTCTACAGGCACCTGACCTTAATATAACACACATAACAATACATACATATGAGCATATACTTAGTTAAAATACTAAAATAATCTTTGAAAAACAAAATGGGTTTAAAATAAAAATTAAAATATGATTTAAAAATTTTGGTGAAAATAACTATACAGATCATTTAAAACTAAGTAATAGCATACATTTAGTTTGAAATTTTTCTTATGTAGTTCAAATAATAGGTAAGACATTATTATTATCCTGTTAGTGTCAATAAAATACATAGAGATATTGTTCATAATGAGAGAGTATAAAGTGGTAAGATGCAGCTGTGAAAGAGAAGCTACTTTCTGGTTTGTTTACTACTGAAGTTTCTCTGGAGTTCTTCAGTTTTCAACAACATTGACTTTCCTCTATCTGGAGCATTCTGTGGCTAACTCGCACATGTGAAATTTCCATAGCCAGAAAAGTGAGTTATTTACAGCAAATGAATAAATATTCCATTGATTTTGTTTGTGTTCATATCCCTATGTAACTAGAATTTCATTTTGAGATTGTGATTTAAGGAGCATATTTCAAGAGATGAACTCATTCCAGATTGTTTCTGGTGTTTATGGTCTTGGCATTCTAAACCATACCAAGCATTAATGAATTCATCAGGAAAGAGAGTATGGCAAAACAAAATGTTACTTGACAATAATAAAACATAATACATAATCATTGGACACTACAAATAAAGCATGTAAATAAAATGTAGTGTATAAAGGAATTTGTGCTAAGTTTTGTAATCATATATCAGCGTAGAATTCATGTGTTGGAGCCTAAGATTCAAGGTGAATTCATTAATAAATGAGGCTTTCAGGGGAGTTGCTTAGTAGGTGAAGTTGCCCTTAGTGTGGTAGGCAGTGTGTGTCAGTCTCATAGGAGACTATGAATCCCTTTCCACTTCATATGGTCAATGTACATGTAGATGGGCTTTTAGGAAGCTATGCAGGCTTTTTTATGTCCTTTTTTCTACAACTTTCAAAATACTCAGAATTCTCCTTTATGAGAACTTCACAGATTTTGTATATTTCCTGTCCATCATGTGGAAATACAGCAAAAAGATGTTCAACAAGGAAGGAATCATAACATAACTGTTTGAAAAATTAATTCGCATGTCTAAGCTTCTAAAATCTGAGAAATAAATGTATGTTTTGAACTCTAAGCTGCTTTTTCATAAGACATATAGACCATCACATCATGAATGTTACTTTTTAAATTTTTGCCAAACTAGAGAATATATTATGCCTTGTTACTGCTGATGTCATGTGTAGGAGGGAAAATAAGATAAGAGATATTATAACCCTTTTAACTCCTGGATAAATTACATAAATGTTTAAAGTCTGTTTGGAAAAACAATTATCTACTCTGGTTATTTTCGTGAAGATGCTTAAACCAGTACAGTCTTTCAAATGACTGATGTGAAAGCCAACATGATACCCATGAGTTACTAAGAAATGTTTTTAGATTATATTTCCACTTAAAAAGTTATGTTACTTGGGAAAACTTACATCCATACTGAGAGGCATTTGTCCTATCACTCCTAATTCAGTGATAATTTTCATACTGATCTCTCTGAGAAAGAGAGGTCTCTTTAACAGTTTATTTTGTCATTGACTGTACGCCCAGCTCCCCTTGAACTCTGCCTGTGGTTTTTAGACTCTAGCAAACCAGAAGTCCACATGGGTACTAACAAAGGACAAACCCTGCAAATTAGGATTTATCAGTCTCCAAAACTCTGGAGCATTTATTATATATAATGAAAACTAAAAATATGATGACTGTGCTTTATTGAAATTGGATGTTTTTATTAAATAAATTTAATTATTTACATTATATCCTGATCCTAGTTTCTCCTACTCCTCTCCTCCCATTCCGTCCTTACACCTCTTCAGTTTTCAACAACATTGACTTTCCTCAGTCTGGAGCATTCTGTGGCTAACTCGCACATGTGAAATTTCCATAGCCAGAAAAGTCAATTATTTATAGCAAATGAATAAATATTCCATTGGTTTTGTTTGTGCTCATATCCCTATGTAACCAGAATTTCATTTTGAGATTGTGATTTAAGGAACATATTTCAAGAGATAAACTCATTCCAGATTCCTGCCCCATCTCAATCCACTCCTTCTCTGCTTCTTTTCAGAAAGGCCCAGGCCTACCATGGGTGTCATCAGAACATCATGTATCAAGTTGAGGTAGCAAAGCTCCTCCCCTCAAGTTAAGGCTTGAAAAGATGACACAGTATGAGGAATGGTTCCCAAAAACCTTACAAAGGATCAGTGACAAATCCTGTTCCCAATGTTAGGAGTTCCACAAAACTTGAATGTACTTGTTTTTAAACAAATGTCACTTATTTTGTATACTGAAATTCACTTTTAAACTTTCAAACTGTCATATAGTCATTGTAACTTGAGCATTTTACTTCCACATCTTCCAACATTCCCAAGCCTTAGCTAACATGTATATTCCATTAATTCATAAAATTACATTGCTTTCACCCCTCCATCCTCCAACTCCCCACAAGATCCCCACATAGTAAAACTGATGGTGTCTTTTATTATTGTTGTTGTTACACATATATGTATAAATATATTAATATGACTTTCTGATTAAATTTAGTGTGGATTTTGTTTATCTGACTTCAGGTCTGACCACTTTATATTGAATAACTAACATGGGCCTCAACCCATGGGAGAAGCTAATTTTCCCTCCCTGTGACCATAGCTGTCTGCAGTTCTGAGCCTTGAGATGAGATTTTTGCCCTTCTGTATAGCATATATTTTAGTATTGTCATTTGTTTAGGTCTCTTTAAATAGTTTTTGATAATGTATCAAGTGTATAGTTTCCATTTCATTTCTCTTTTAAAAATTTTATTATCGGAAGCCAATCAATATTGCCCCTATATTTATATTTGTGTGGTTATCCATTTGGAATAAAAAATATACCAATAAACATTCTCCAAAGAAATTAGTGGTTATTACAGGTCTCCCATTTGGGAATGAACACTCAGCAATCACTTCTCTGCACATAGAGCAGTTGTGGTTCTCTCTAATAACCTCTACTCAGAAAAATACCTTCTTTGATGAGGAGTGTAAAGACACACTAATACATGGGCATAAAGAAAAGTATTTAGCTCTCAGTTGAAGCATTGCACAGTTGTGTGATTTTTTCAGATATGTATATAAATTATTTATGTTATATATTTAACATAACATATTTTAAGATTGCATTCAAGTTATGTGCTATATGCTACTAAACTTGACATATGTTCTTAGTAAAACTTATAAGAGGGTTTGGTGTAATAACCAAGAGACTGTGGCCTACCATTAAAGTTCTGATAAGGTTCCTGGATCTGTCTCCTTTGACAACTCTTTGGTAACATGGCATCTCTTTGACTCTGCCCTCTCTCTCTCTCTCTCTCTCTCTCTCTCTCTCTCTCTCTCTCTTTCTCTCTCTCTTTTTGTTTGTGTGTGTGTGTGTGTTCAGATTTCCCACCTGGTTTTATTCTGCTTAACCATTAGCCAAAACAGTTTTATTCATAATTCAACAAAACAACACATATGCAGAAAGACATCCCGCATCATTATGTGTGACTCACTATCATAATGGATTACGCAAGTTTGCAAAATACATGAAAGAAACAATTTTGGTCCCAAAAATTTATATTCCACATGAGAAAGATGAATAAGTATTAATAATGTGATTACATGGCTGGTGAAGAGTGACAAATGGTTAAGAATGACGAGAGAGGGCAGGGCACGTGGGGAGGGAAGTGCTCTATAACACAGTAACATTTGTGCAAAGACCTAAAGGTAATGAGACACATTCTCAATGGGAAGAACAAAGATCCTGAGGTAAGATTATAGTTGTAACCAAATAGAACAAGCAACAATAATACTGGAGATATGGAAGCGAGAATGAATCTCAACCAATGTAGAAAAGGAATAACCAGCTCTTTCAGAAAGAAAAGTACACATTGCTACTCTCTTTGTTATAAGGAGTTTAAAATATTTAATAACATAGGAAAACATTACTTTTTAAAGCTTTCTTATGTTTGTACATACTTTTAAAAGTTACCCTTCTAAAAATTAAAATGTTAACATACTGAGAATATAAAAGGACATTATCAAGAAGTACTAATCCATAGGAGACATCATAATAACTCATTTATCAGTAAAATATACAAAAGTAACTTTCATTGTCATATAATAATGCAACTTCTGAAACAGGACTATTAGAATGGCAATAGACAAATAATTAATATGAAACATTTACATCATAATATCCAAGATATCCAAGTTAAATATTAAATTATCAGCAATAAATGCTGATGAACATTTTCTGTGTTTACAAGTGAAGCAGAAACAAATAAAACTGCATGTATGTAAAACACACAAATTTATGAGTATGGTTTCATGTGAGAGTGGAATGTGTAAAAACCCCTAACATATTAAATGACGTTTAGGGAATAAAGAAAGTATGCCATTAATTCACTCTGAATTCAACATCCTAGGAAAAGAAAAAGACATCTGGATACTGTGTAACTTGAAGCTCAGACAGGAGCTCTGACATCAAACAATGAATAAGATATATGTACTAGTTAATGAGGCAAGAAATGAGAAGAGGGCAAGAGGGAGGGAAGGAAGAAAAGAGAAAGGGAAGAAGAAAGGAGAGGAAAAGAGAATAGGAGAGAAGATATGCCAAAAGTAGAGAGCCAGCTGCACAGATAGTGAGAAAGAACTGGGGCGTTTTCTCGTTTCTGTTCTATTCAGAGGAGCCCACAATGTATGAGATGCTGAACACAAACACTGATGAGGGTAAATTTTTATAAATCCACTTTTATAATTTTTTATAAAAGAGAACACTTTTTAATGCACAATTGGGAAATTGTCTCATCTTTATCAGAGTTAATATGAACCTACTCAAAAGAACAGATAATAACTCCAGAAAAGCCATGTACAATCTAGCTCTAAAAGTTACTAATATCCATGAGAGCTTTTCATCACAAGTATCCCATGTGAATGTCTCTGTTCATAAGCTTCTTTCTAAACTTAAGGGCTTTCATATTAACATGCTACTCAAAATGAAGAAAAGTGAATGAATTCATCAAGATCCTGGCCGAAGATTTGTGTAAGCAACCCCTGATGCTTTAGGCATCCTAATTTAGGTATGTGCTTCTGGGAATAATTTTCCTATTTGTTTCTAAAAAACAATGTGCATGGGAACATTCACAAAATGTAAATTTTAAATGTTATTCCATAAGTAGTAATATGAGAAAAGAATGCATTCAAGTATTAAGGGTGTATATGAAATGTAAAACTAAAGTTACAAAGACTTTGCCTCCAAAACTATTTTTTTGAATGCACTCTTCACCTCTTTGTTCCTCAAGCTGTAGACCAGAGGATTCAGCATGGGGATGACCATGGTGTAGAACACAGAGGCAATTTTGTCAGTGTCCATAGAGTGAGTGGAACTGGGCTGCACATACATAAAAATAGCAGTTCCATAGAAAATGGAGACTGCAGTGAAGTGGGAGGCACAGGTGGACATAGCCTTGTGATGTCCTGCAGCAGAATGCATCTTCAGGATGGTGACAAAAATGAATGTGTAGGATATCCAAATAACTATGAAGGCAAAAAACATGTGGAAGCTCACTATAGAGACAAGAACCAGTTCACTGACCTGTCTGTCAGAGCATGAGAGAACCATGACTGCTGGTATATCACAGAAAAAGTGATGGACCACATTAGATCCACAGAAATAGAGCTGAAATGTATCTCCAATATGGATGGAGGCATTCACAAAACCAATGATATAAGAACCCATAATCAGACTTGTGCACACACTTGTAGTCATGGTAGTGGCATAGTGTAGGGGCTTACATACTGCTGCATAGCGATCATAGGCCATTGAGGCCAGCAGGTAATTTTCCACACTACCAAAGGCTACAAAAAAGAACATTTGCGCAGCACACTCATTGTAGGAAATGACCTTGTCTCCTACAAGAAAACCAGCCATGACTTTTGGAGTGACAGCTGACGAGTAAAAAATATCTGCCAGAGAGAGGTGACCTAGAAAAAAGTACATGGGAGTGTGGAGCCGAGAGTCCATGAAAATCAACAGGATCATCCCAAGGTTCCCCACCAGGGTGATGATGTAGATGAGGAGGAAGTTGATGAAGAGGGGAAGCTGTAAGCTTGGATCATCAGTGAGTCCCAGCAGGAGGAAGTGAGTCACCTCAGTCCTGTTCTCCATTATGTTGTACAATCTCTGCAGAAATGAAAAAAAGACATGCAATGTAATAAAGAAATGTAATCAGATGGTATGAGTACAGTATGTACTCTGCCATTGTAGCTATACATTTCGTCTCAAGATTGTCCGAAAGAATGTATAAACTTAAAAACCAAATTTAATGTATCAATTTTGTACTGGGTCTCATAACACCAAATCTAGATCATCTACATAATTTAAAGATTTTATCAATTTATAAGTAGACATATAGACAATATAATAATTTGATAAAATTATTAGTGTAGATGAACCTATTAGACAGCTCATTTTTCCTAATTATAATAAAAACTCATTTGATTACCTGTAAAAATTGCTATAAAAATATTGTACCTGCACAATATCCTATCAGCAATGTTACTTGTTATATATTTGTAAATATTAAGCACACAAAAGTGTGCTCTTCATCCATATTGATATAATACTTAATTGCAATAATGTCTGTGTAACCAACTGAAATTCATCCTCAAACTGAATGGTTGCTAAGTAGATCTAAATAGATTAAATTAAATTAAAATTAAATTGGATTCAATTGATTATAGTTTCAGGTGATATTCACAATATTTTAACATTTAGTTTAAGTAAAACCAAGCAAATAGAATCCTGAAGTATGCATTGAATCTTCTTTTAATGCCCAAATTGCCTGCAATTATTACTGATAGTTATTTGACTTGCAAATTTTTCTGCACTAACATGATTATTAAGACCTCCATATAATGCTAAAGTTAAAGTTAAAGGTTAAAGTTGAGTTTACCTACTAAATCCTATCACATCTTCAATGACTAAATCATTGGAGAATTAGGAAATAATGAAGGAAAGTTCAACCAGCATAGAAAATTCAAAGTGATGTACATCCCATTATGTGCAGCAGAGAATTTGGGTTCTTCAAACAGAAGTCTTCCGTTTATATCCAAACATAATTTTTCCATCAGAAAAAAAATAGGATTATAAATAAGATCACTTTCCATTAACATTGTTAGAAACAAATCAGGTAATATATAAAAGAAAGTTAATTTTAAGTGTTTAATACAAGTGAGAAGTCTGTCATGTTGTTATTAGAATAGGACAATGTGCATTATGCTTTGGTCAGTACTAGTAGTACTGAACTTAATTTTTTTTTGGTTTTTCGAGACAGGGTTTCCCTGTAGTTTCTAGAGCCTGTCCTGGAACTAGCTCTTGTAGACCAGGCTGGCATCGAACTCAGAGATCCGCCTGCCTCTGCCTCCCGAGTGCTAGGATTAAAGGCGTGCGCCATCACTGCCTGGCTGAACTTAATTTTATATGAGTGAAGTGTTGGTATTTCCCTGTCAAATCTCCTTTCTCTTTTTTTTTATTAGCTATTAAGAATTTTTATTTTGAGAAGTCTCTGTTCAGATCCAGAGTCTTTTTTTATTTTATTTTTCTCATTTTTTTATTCAAGATTTCCATCTCCTCCCCTCCTCTTCCCCCTTCCTTCCCCTCCCTTCCACCCATACCCCCACTCCACCCCTCTCCAAAGACAAAGAGCCATCAGGGTTCCCTTCACTATGTTAAGTCCAAGGTCCTCCCAGCTCCCCCTAAGTCCAGGAAGGTGAGCAACCAAACTGACAAGGCTCACAGTGAGCCCGTCCATGCTGTAGAATTCATGTTCATTGATTGTCCTTGGTTTCTCAGTCCTCCTCCACCGTCAGCCACATTCAGAGAGTCCGGTTTGGTCCCCTGTTCCATCAGTCCCATTCCAACTGGACTTGGTGGTCTCCCGTTAGATCTGTCCCACGTTAAGGGAGCCATTCTAGGGTTGGCAGAGACTTGACTCTAGAGGGGTTCCCAGGTTTCCAGGAAGACGCCCCCAGCTAGTTCCTTGGGCAGCTGAGGAGGGGGTGCCAGAAATGTCCAGATCCTATTGTCATACTCATGAATATCTTGCATATCACCATAGAACCTTCACCTGGCATTGGATGGAGAAAATGACAGAGCCCCACATAGGAGCACCAGACTGAGCTCTCAAGGTCCTGATGAGGAGCAAAAGGAGGGAAATCATGAGCAAGGAAGCCAGGACCGCGAGGAGTGCTTTTGCCCATTGAGACGGTGGGACAAATCTCCTTTCTCTTAAACACTGGTGTCAGTGAGTGTTTACACTTTCCAGTATTTATCTTTCTTTGCTCCAAACATACAACTGCTGCTTCTGTAACACCATTTAAGCAATATATTTTGAAAACTTTCTTCCATGAAATTTTCATTTTCATCTAAGTGAAAGAGTCCATCAGTCTTAGTACACATTTTTTTCTTTTAAGACATTCATATCACAACCAAATATTATAAAGACTGAGAGTCGAAAGAGTCCCACATTGTTATCTATATTTAGTTCTCATGCCACTTTTGTTGGACCATTCCATCTTCTAAATTATTAATTTGAAATTTTCTAGTGTAGCAACCATATTTAAAGCTTCCTTATGTGAGTTACAGTCTTTGCTTGGCAGATATTCCATAAGTACTTTGTCTTTTTTATGGTGAGCCCATTGAAATTTCAGTTCATCAACCTGACCCTTAAAGATATTATGTTGTTACTCTTATATATTGTATTTTGTGGGAGTGAAATAGGTATCATAACTATCCTCTTTTTATCAGTAAGGGAAATGAGTATTTGAGGAACTATGTGAAGTTTAAAATTATAGAGGCAGCAAAAAAAATACCCAAGATGGTTACTGAATCTGGGTTAGGACGTATGTGTGTGTGTGTATGTGTGGCTGTTTTCAAACCTTCTGTGTAATGCAAACATACAGTGCAACAGATAATCATTACTTCTTCAGTCAAGATATCATTTTTCTCACTGCTACTCATATTTTGTAAAACAATTGACTTGTAAAATTAGATATGTTGAGATTTTATGTATAATTAACTGAGTTGAGACACATTCCAGTCTCAACTCGGTTTACTAGTAAGTCTTTTGAAAACATCTCTATCTTCAAAGAACCCATCATATAGAGATGGTCCCAACTACTGTTGTGTAAGTTATACTTCTCACTTGAATATTTGTGGAACATGAAATTGTATCCATTTTTGTTAGAAGAGAAGGAATATTCAATTCGGGAAGTGATTTTGAAGTCATAAAACCAGTTATACTCTTTTTAGTAAATACTATTAGATTACTTCTCTCAGGAAGAGATCAAAATATTCTAACATCTGTATTGCAGGGGAGAATGGTGAAAAGAATAGCAAAACACATCAAATTTTGAATGAATATTGTATTCTTTTGGTATGCTTTAAAGAGTCACTTACCTTTTTATTTGCAAAAGACACATTTCATTTCTCTCACAATACATAAATTATGTCTACAAACAACAGGTAAAAAAGGATACAAATATATGAAGAGTTCGCCATTGAAAAGTACATAATATTTTCTCCTTAATTCCATTTCTCACCATGGTTGAAGCCAAAAGCACATCATCAGGTCAGAAAAAGACTATTATGTTCTTACAGTGATTATTATTCGAACAAATAAAGGATGTCCAATGAAACATGGCATATACTGTACTCCTTATAAAATACATGATGCTGAATCACTTTGGGTAATACATGGAAAACTGGAATAAATACAGAGAGTTGGAAATCTCTAGAGATTTCCCTCCAGAGAATATGTAACCCATGCATCCACACTTCCAACACAAGAGGTAATTAACTTACCTCTGGGGAACAAGATGACTATTAATTCTACAAAATTTAAAATGTATCCTTTGATTAATAAGTAAAACCAATTATAAATATATACCATAAAGCATTACACAATGAGCTATTTTTACAAATGCATAAATTATTCCATATTTAAATAAGGATAAATATATCTTTCTCCAACATTCATTGAATCTATATAATGAAGATTAAAATGTGTTTCTTTTCTGAAACTCATTGTCCTTCATTGTTATCTATAGTCACCATGCTGTGTAATATCCCATAAACACCTCTGATCACAGTTAATAACTACTGTCCTACCCTTGCTGATACCTTTTACCCTACTGTCTGTAATGTCTTGTCATCACTATTAAATTCTCTACCTTTGGGAAATCTACTATTAAAGGTGCCACATGTGAATGTAATCAGTCAGCAATTGTTTGTCAGTCTAACTATTGCATCTAGTCATAGAAACTTCTAGTTTCATCCAATGAAGGAGCCAGAATATGTCTCCATTTTTAGATACAGAACAATCCACAATTGTGAATAATGATCTAAACCTGAATCCAGGAAATTCCTCAACAAAGTTTGGCCGATCAATTAAACAGGCTCAAACCTGGCCTCATAAGGTAGCTATACCCAAAGTTATAGGAGACTGATGTTGCTAACTATACGTGGCTAAAAGACTCACAATGAATAATAAGACTAACACTAGTCCCATCCAATCAACATGTGCCCCATGGAACTGCTCCCAATTACTTTCCCATCAGAATAGAGATACTTAGATTCCATCCCGATTAGAACAGAGATACTTAGAATTAGAACAGAGATACTTAGAATTCCTCCTCAAAAGGACCTGCATGCCTTTGTCATGGGAAATTATCATCATTTTGTACTGCAGTACAAGAGAACCATTTTCTAGGCTACAAGAAAGTTTCAGAGAAAAAAGTATCTAAAGTGTTGTGAACTTCTGAGGGATTTCAGGGCAAAGGAGCAAAAAAATATGCTTTCTTGATGGTAGCACTTCATTCTGTCATGATGGATTAATTCATTCTGCCATTCTGCCAGTTTCTGTCCATATCTTCTGGTTCTTGTTCTTCACTGCTGTAAGAACTCCTTTAGCCAATAGTCTTTAAGATATCAACCACTTGGGTATGGTCTCTTATATTATAAATGCAACCATATAGGTTGCACAATCTCTCTCAGTTGCTGTTTTCAATTCCTGTTACCCACTCATGCAGAAGACTGTGATCTGTGAATGTACCATTAAATAAGAACCATTCATTATACTCATTTCTGAGCTAGTGTAGGACTACTTTATATTATCCATCTACATCAGTGCCCATGTGAATTCTAACTACATGCCTACCAGAACCCACCCAAAAGGCCCAAAAGGTCTGTGGCCCAGAAGGTCTCACACCCTCACCCACCTGGCTTGATGTCACCTACTAAATGATTTTTTTTCAAAAGCCCACCACAACAGAGCTACTATCAATTTCCTGGTCTCACACACACTTCCACAACCTCCCCAACTGCTCTCCGTGCTGCACAGCGACATGTACAGCTTCTGTTTTGTGATCTCAGATTGTGAAGCTCTGGCTTCCTAGATATTCTGGCTACCAAAAAGCTCTCTCCGTGTATGAAATTGATTTAATTGCTCTTAATTTGTCAAGCAAAGCATATCTGTCAGTATTTAGGCAGGTGTCAATATGGAACCAAGTCCACCAGTTGCATCTCTATGCCCCTGCTGTTCATGTTTCTATGCCATTTGGCTATAACTGTGACACCTGCTGGTCAATAAAGATTATTGCACCTAAAATATTTACTGAAATTTCATAATAAAGGTAACTTTATTTGATTAACAAATAAAACAATAAATTTTAAAGATATATAATGACAGATACTATCACCAAGATTTTAGTAGCCTTTTTCTCTTATACTATGAGTGGTATTCTTCAAGGCTTATGGTTTTTCTGATACATAGATTTATTGGATATTGAGACTTAGTTTTGTTTTTCATATTATATCTGTAAAAGAAAACTGATAACAGAGAGAAGAATCAGGCACTTTTAGAAATGATACAGTCTTTACAGACTAATAATGAACAGCTAGCTGACAGGATTAATACCACCAAAGATCAAAAGCTAGCTATATAAATTAATACCATTGAAAATGATAACATTAATTTTACAGACAAAATTCAATCCATGTCAAAGGGTACTGAGAAATTAGCAAAAAGGATCCTTGCTGTTGAATTTGACAATCAAAATCTGTTAAAAAGTTATGTTAGCAGATAGAGTATCTCTCCAAGAAACTAATCTGCACACCATCCAAATGATATCCAAGGCTGAGAAGTTATCCTAATGGAAAAATTTCATACCTTAGAATCATATGTGCAGAAAGAGGACCAAAGGCTAAGTGACTTAGTGAAATCATTAGAATATTCATAGGTCAAAAGATTTGGGCTTTACAAAACACAATGATAAAAGGATTTGAAATGACTGAGGAAATTATCATAGCTGATATTCAGGAAGAGAAGGTACAAGAAAAGAATTTAACATTGCCAGTACCTGTCCAAGTCAGAGAGGACTTCCAAGGGGTTTTAACATCCTATCCTGTAATCACCTCTGACAAACCATCAAGTTGTAAATGCCCAAAAGCATGCAAAGAATGTAGATAAAAATCTATAGGTATTAATGATCTAAAGGAAATTAAGCAAGCAGTAGTATCTTATGGACTGCCTTCACCATTTGTTAAGAAAATGTTAGACATGGGCTTTTAGCAACAAGATGACCCCATACTATTGGTTTCAATTAGTTTCAGTGGTCATGTAAGATGGGCCACTACTGTGGGACTGCTATGAGTGAGAAGAGACAAACATTTTAGAATGACAGCAAAAAGGAAAAGTATTTGAGGCTTCCCAAGACCAAATTCTTGGTGAGGACACCTAAGCTGACCCATAGGATCAAGATCTTTATAATGAAAACATCTTGACCCTATGCCACACAGCAGCCTTAAATGCTTGGGAAAGGATTCAAGAACTAGGTAAAATAATTGAATTATGAATTAGGGCTAAACAAGGCTAAAGAGAATTCTTTAGTGACATTTTACAAAGATTGACTAAGGCTGTAGAAATAGGAGTAACATACTTAGACACTAGATGAGCACTTACTTAATCTCTGAATTTTGAAAATGCCAACTTAGAATGCAAATAGAAACTTGGGCCTGTAAATGTTAGATCGGAACCAATGGATAAATGGATCCTGAAGACAATGAGCATTGAGATATTTGACTATAATACTGTGGCTTGGGTAAGAGAAGCAATTTCCAAAAGTGTGAGGAGACATCAAAATGCCAAATGTATCAAATTTTGTAGAATAGGACATCTGAGAAGGGATTGTAGACAGGGCATTTCTAGAAATAATGTCTCCTCTGGAAATGGCAAAAATAGTATGTCTCAATATTCTGGACTATATAGAAGATGTGGCAATGGCCAGTTTGGACTAATAAATGTAGATCAACACAAGACAGACAAGGCAACATGATAACATTGGGAAACTCCTTGAGGGCTTCTCATAGGCCCCAAGGTCAAATGTGGTTCAATCATTCCCAGACACTGTGGAGAATATGTCTCACCAGAAAAATTTAAAAATCCATTGCTTGCCATAAAAAAAAATCTTACTGTTGTGGATTATGGTATAAACATAGAGTATGGGTAAAAATTCCAATAGGAAATAAGAAATATATATTTTGGCAAACTTCTGTAAATGATCAAAGAACAAAGGTAAGAATGCACATAAATAACATTATAATTGAGTGATTATTGGACACAGGTATGGCTGTGACTATGATTACTCCAGAAACTTGGCATCTGACTTGGCCTCTTCAAGAAAAAGATGTTCAATTAATAAAAATTGTAAGTCTTTCTCAAGTGAAACAAAGTCTGAAATGAGCTGAATGCATAGGACCAGTAGGACAGAAAGAAAGAATGAGGCCATATGTGGCTAATATTGCAGTAAATTAATGGGGTAGTGATCAACTGCAGTAATGGAATACTCATATTTACATTTCTGCAAACTCAGAAATTCATGCTATTATAAGAGACTAAAACAAAATGTCACCAGCCATTTAAGCTGTACAAGAACACAAACAACTAAAAACCTTCAGAGGTACTAGAGATCCTACCTTTATAATGGTTAACTGATGGACAAATATGGGTTAAATAATGGCCTTTAACAGAATAGAATTTGCAGGCTTTAAAACAGCTGGTATAGGTGCAACTAGATTCTCACCGTATTGTATAGTTATCTTTTTAAAAGATTGTTTCTTCACTACACCCTTACAAGAAAAGGACAGAGAAAAAAATGTCTTCACAGTGCCTACTTATAATAATTCCCAGACTACCAAGAAATATCAATGGACCATCCTTCTAGAGGTAATCTTTAATATCCCTACCCAGTGACAATACTTTGTAAGTCAGGTATCAGAAATAATATGTAAACAATTTCCTAAATCTATAATTTACCATTAAATGAATGACATTTTGCAATCTGATTCAAATGCAGATATCTTAGAAAGAATGTTTGAAGAAGTAAAGAAAAATCTTGCCTAAATGGGGATTACAAATTTCTCCTGAACAAAATACAGGTATGAAATTCTATCAATTACCTATGTTATAACATAGGTATACAGAAAATTATAACACAAATAGCTCAAATTAAGAGACCAATTGCAGACTCTAAATGATTTTCAAATATTGCTAGGATACATTTTCCAGTCTATGATCTGCTGTTGGGATAACACCTGACCTAGTAGTTTATTTAAATGAAACCTTAGTGACAATAGTCCCAGGAAATTAATAGCTGATGCTGAGAAAGAATTAACTTTGGTTGAAGAGAAATTATAAAAGGCACATGTGAATAGTGTGGATACAAATCTTAATTGCAATCTAGTCATATTGCAGTCCAGAATTTCTCCTACAGGAATTTAATTGCAAAGGGAAAATATTATTTTAGAATGGAATGTTTTACCACATAAACTGAGTAAAAATTAAAAACCTATATGGAACAAGTCTTTGAATAAATTATAAAAGGAAAATTGTGACTTTGAAAACTAGCAGGAGATGACCCAGCAGAGAATATAGTGCCTTTTGCTACTGATGCAATTTAAAAATTATGGGAAGACAATGAACCATGGCAAATAACTTATGCTAATTTTAGGAGAGATTAATAGCAATTATTCCCAAAGTGATAGAATTAACCACACAAGAAAAACTACTTGGATTTTTACCCACACTTGACACACCACAAACTGGAGCCTGAATATTCTATACTTATGCAAATAAATCAGGAAGGACAGGCTACCAATCAGAAGATTTAAGTAAGGTGGTAAAAAGCCCTTACAATTCTACCCAAAAGGCAGTGCTGTATGCTATTTTCATGGTACTAAGAGATTTTATTTTATTTTAAATAACCTGTCAATGTAGTTACTGATTTGCAATATGCAGAAAAAATTTGGTTTGCATAATGAAACTGCTGAATTTATATGAGATAATACAGAATTGACTTCATTATTTATTCAGGTTCAAAATATAATCAGGAATAGGCTTTGTCCCATATACGTAACACACATTTGGCCCCATACTGGACTATCAGATCCTCTAGCACAAGGTATTGCAAATTGATCAGTTATTTTTTTTCCTAAGACAATCTCTTTATTAGAATAAAAGGGAATCCATAGATCTTCTAAGATAATTTTTTCAAGGTTTTTAACTTTTTTCTCATTTTTTTTATTAAAGATTTCCATCTCCTCCCCTCATCCTCCCCCTTCCCTCCCCTCCCTTCCACCCATACCCCCACTCCACCCTCTCCAAGACAAAGAGCCATCAGGGCTCCCTTCACTATGTTAATTCCAAGGTCCTCCCAGCTCCCCCTAAGTCCAGGAAGGTGAGCAACCAAACTGACAAGGCTCACAGTGAGCCCATCCATGCTGTAGAGTTCATGCTCATCGCCGCTGTCCTTGGTTTCTCAGTCCTCCTCCACCGTCAGCCACATTCAGAGAGTCCGGCTTGGTCCCCTGTTCCATCAGTCCCATTCCAACTGGACTTGGTGGTCTCCCGTTAGTTCTGTCTCACCGTCTCAATGGGTAAACGGACTCCTCACGGTCCTGACTTCCTTGCTCATGATCTCCCTCCTTTTGCTCCTCATCAGGACCTTGGGAGCTCAATCCGGTGCTCCTATGTGGGGCTCTGTCATTTTCTCCATCCAATGCCAGGTGAAGGTTCTATGGTGATATGCAAGATATTCATGAGTATGGCAATAGGGTCTGGACATTTCTGGCACTCTCTCCTCAGCTGCCCAGGACCTAGCTGGGGGTGTCTTCCTGGACACCTGGGAACCCCTCTAGAGTCCAGTCTCTGCCAACCCTAGAATGGCTCCCTTAACTAAGATATATAATTCCTTGTTCCCATATCCACCCTTCCTATATCCCAACCATCCTATTCCCCCCTGATCAGTTATTAATTAGAAATATGCTAAAGGCCTCAGATTTCATAAAAAACATTATGTTAATAGTCAAGGTTTACAGAAAGTTTTCTATTACATAGCAACAAGCTAAGAAGATTATAAAAAGATGTCCTACTTGTTTTCTATAACCAAACACTACTACCTGCAAGGAGTAACCCAAAGGGTATTCAAAGGAATAAAATCTGGCAGATGGATGTGTTCCATTTTATAGTATTTGTAAAATGAAAAATGTGTGCACCACACCATTGACACTTTTACATATTTTCAAAGGGCAAGTGCTTTGAGTTTGGAAAAGGCTAATTCAGTATTCATACATTTATTAGAATTTATGGCCAATATCAGTATACCTTCACAAATAAAGACAGATAATGATCTAGCATTCATTTTCTAAGAAATGAAAGTTTTTAGCTTATTATAATATAAAACATGTTATATGTATACCAAACAATCCTACCAATCAGGCAGTTATAGAAAGACCAAACTGAAGCATAAAAGAAACTTTAAACATACAGAAAAGGATGTAAAATGCCCCCAGAAATAGATTGCATAATGCTGTATTAACCTTGAATTTTCCTAACACTAGTGAGAAAGAAACAATGGCAGCAGAGAGACATTGGATAATAGAAAAAAACTTCTGAATTACACCAACCAGTGTATTTCAAGGATGTGTTGACCTCAGAATGAAAACCAGGATATGTGCTACACTGGGGAAAAGGTTTCACTCTTGTTTCCACAGGAGAAGAAAAGTTATGGATACCATAAAAATTAATAAAGATCCATTTAAAAAACAGTAACCTCTTGAGAAAGAGAAATGACTGCTCGTCTACAGATGTACAATCATACAGGTCTTAAGGAAGCCTCATAAAGGTTGGGGCTGGGTGATCTTTTTGTCTTTGCATAAAAATACTCATCTTTAAAAAATCAAGAGACCCTGGACATCTAGATGCATAAAGAAGAAAATATAGCTTTCCATAAAGAATCACCAAGTAAAGAGAAATCTGACATATGACATCTAATCATCTACATGGTAAAGTTTTATTACCTGAACATGTACATATCTCTACTTAAAAATCAAAGCTGTCTTTGGAGTTGGACAATGGTTATCCTTCTCTAAATTCAACCATGTCATTAAAAAAATTCAGAGTTTCTGTTTTATATCAGAAGCCATCTTGTATGGGACAGACAGAAGAAAGGATTTAGGAAAAATTGTATTTCTTTTTATACCTATTTTTGTCTCTATCATAACTTATGTCTATATGAATAATGTTTAAGTTTTTCACAATGAACAATAAATTTTCCTGCAGTAATCTTTGAAGATGGGCACCAAAATATTGATTCCATCTATTTGATATGATGTCATGATGCTGATATCACTAATTTAAGATTGGTTTTGTTTCCAGATGCTCAAAATGATTTCAACTTGGTTAGCTGAAATGGTGTACCTTATTTTAATGTTCTAGCCATAACTTCAAATAAGAACTTCAGAAAAACCCTACTGAATACTCGTGTACTATGTGCAATTAACTATACAGTAAGCTAGAAACTTAACCATTATTTTCATTTTGAAAGATCCCATAGAAAGAGCATCACTCCCATAATAACTGGAAGTAATTCTAGAAGATGATGTCCCCTCTCCCAACAAAGTTTGTTCTCCAGGTTTAGGGACATCAGTTTGGGGTTTGATTATAACTGGTATAGGGTTGGGGGTTGGGTGATCTTCTTTGAAAACAAAAGGGAAATTGGGTAGGATAATAGGTAGATTAGTGTGATCATTTTCACACTAATAATAAAAGTGAGTAATAGAGTAAATACTTGTGAGCCATTATTTATAGATAATTGATATTGGTATAGATTCTTGTATATTGATACAAATTCAAATTATATTAGCTGTACTGAATATGCTCTTATTTCTGTTTACAATATTTGTACACCCAGGCAAACTTATTTTATCATATTTTGTGCATGTCCTGTCTTCTTGCATTGGACAGGAGTTCAATTCCCTGGCAACATACAACTATCTATAATTATAGTTCCAATGCTCCTTTCTGTCTTCTGAAAGCAATTGTTATACAGGTGGTGTACAGACATATATGCAGGCAATATTATATATGCAGACATATATGCTCATGGCAATATTATTTCCAGCCAAAACCTGGAAACAACCTAAATATTCCTCAATCAAAGAATGAATAAAGATGTGGTACATTTATATAATGGAGTACTACACAGTGGAAAAAAATGATGACATCTTGAAATTTGCAGGCAAATGGATGGATCTAGAAAACATCATATTGAGTGAGGTAACCCAGTATTAGAAAGACAAATACAATATTTTCTCCCTTATAAGTGGCTTTTAGAGACAAAGCAAAGAAAAACCAGGATACAATTTTTAATTCTAGAGAACTTAGACAACAAAGAGGACCCTAGGAGAGACATACATGGATCTAATCTATATGAGAAATAGAAAAAGACAAGATGCCCTAAGTAAAATTAAGATTTGGGGAGTCATGAAAGATGTTATAAGGGGAAAAGGAGGAAGGAAGGGGAGCAGAGAAAAATATATAGCTCAATATAAACTAATTTACAATCCCAGATAACCTAGACAACAATGAGGACCTTAAGAGAGACATACATAGATCTAATCTACATGGGAAGTAGAAAAAGGCAAGATATCCTGAGTAAATTGGGAGCATGGAGGCCTTGGGAGAGGGTTGAAGGGGAGAGGAGAGGTAGGGAGGAAAGCAGAAAAATGTAGAGCATAATAATAATAATAATAATAGAAATAAAATAAAGTTAAAATTTGAAGACAACGAAAGCAGGCACTTTGGAAACCCAGAGAATCATTAGGTCATACTTCAAAAACCTGTACTCCACAAAATTTGGAAATCTAAAAGAAATTAAAGTTATAGTGATAGGTACCACCTACCAGAATTAAATCAAGACCAGATAAGAAAACTAAAGAGACTTATACCTCATAAGAAAATAAAAGCAATACTAAAAATTGGGTGTAGATTTTTTTAGGAAAGAAATATCTTCTTGGATGACTATTTTGTTGAATAAAATGAACTTTCATTCTTTAACCTTTCAAAATAGTTTTATTCTGAAGTCTGTTTTGTCAAATATTAGGAAAATGATATATCTTGCTTCCTGGTCCCACTGATTTGATTTCATCTTTTTACCTTGAGGCCATTTCTGTCCTTAGAACTAAGAGGTGTTTCTTGTAGACAAAATAGAGATGGGTTTTGTTTTTTGATATATTTAGTCACTCCATGTCCTTATTTGGAGAAAATAATAATAATAATAATAATAATAATTTATATTTAAAATTATTTGAAATATAAGTGCTAATTTCATTTATTGGGTCACTGATTTGTCATCTGTATAATTTATTTGTATGTATATATTCAAGACTGAACATTTGGTATTGGATAACCCTTTGGTGTGCTATTCCATATGAAAGATTATTTTTTTTACTCTGCAAATTTCTTAGTTGCCTAAGTGCAGACTTGCCACCTTATTGGCTTTTCCTCCACCTCTTTGGCATGACTATATGTAATGTACTTATTCAGTTCATGTATGGGCAGGAAAGTTTGTAGAACTATGTGTCTCTGGATTTGACATTACTAGGCAGCACATTTTCATAGCACAACTTTCTAATCTTCTGGTTCTCACAGTTCTTACACACACACACACACACACACACACACACACACACGCACACACACACACACACACACACACACACACAATGTTCCTTGAGTCAGAAAGATGTCTGTGTACTTCTCATTTCATTTGTTTGAAGTATTTTGTTCATTCTAGTATTCTACAGTGGTGTCTATCTTAAAACTAAGATCCCTCTCTTGTAGATAGCTGATAGAGATTATAGAAATATGTATATTGAGTCTTTGTTTTTTTAATATTTGATGTTGTTTGTCTTCTCAGCAGTAATTTGTGTTTCATAAATAATGGCTTCATATTTCTTTCCCCTGTCTCTCTGCTATGCTCATTTTCCTTTAGTTAAAAAATAAAGATTCCCATGTTTTCCTTACTTTTGGTTCCTTTAATATATTTTAACGTGTTTATGTCAATGAAACTTTTTATTTCTTTTTCAAATATGACAGATTTGCCAGGTATATTAGCAAAGGGAGCATCTTAGTATTTTAGGACTTGAGAAATTTTGTTCTAGGCTTTTACTTTCAAAATTTTTATTGGGAAATCAACTATTATTCTGGTTGGTTTTCCATTATATGTGGCCTGCATTTCTTTCCCTTTATGCTTCAAAATAATTTGTTATTTATGCTTAATTTTTTAAATATGATATGCCATGGAAATTTTCTTTGCTGGTCTTGTATATTTGCTTATCTGTTTACTTCTCATATCTATATTATCTTTCCTTAATTTGGGGAAATTTTCTCCTATGATCTCTTTGAGAATCTGTATTATGCCACTGAATATGGTTTCTTCTGTCATCAATTGTTGTTTTCAGAATTACATTCCATGTGTGATCCTTTATTATAGTTTAATAATAGCTTATCACTTACTTAATTGATCTATATTTTCTACCTTATCTTTTACCTAATTAATTACACTTCTGTACTTTCTTTTAAGTTTTCCTTTTGAGCTGCTAGGTTTTTGCATTCAATTTCAATTCGCCTTGAATCCTTTTTAATGTTTCTATCTTCTGATTGAATTCTTCTCTCAGGTCCTGAGTTATTTTTTTCATTTTTTTCTCATTTTTTATTAAGGATTTCCATCTCCTCCCCTCCTCCTCACCCTTCCCTCCCCTCCCTTCCACCCATACCCCCACTCCCTCCCTCTCCAAGCCAAAGAGCCATCAGGGTTCCCTTCACTATGTTAAGTCCAAGGTCCTCCCAACTCCCCCTAAGTCCAGGAAGGTGAGCAACCAAACCGACAAGGCTCACAGTGAGCCCATCCATGCTGTAGAGTTCAAGCTCATCGCAGTCGTCCTTGGTTTCTCAGTCCTCCTCCACCATCAGCCACATTCAGAGAGCCCGGTTTGGTCCCCTGTTCCATCAGTTCCATTCCAACTGGACTTGGTGGTCTCCCGTTAGATCTGTCCCACCGTCTCAAAGGGTAAACACACTCCTCACGGTCCTGACTTCCTCGCTCATGATCTCCCTCCTTTTGCTCCTCATCAGGACCTTGGGAGCTCAGTCCAGTGCTCCTATGTGGGGCTCTGTCATTTTCTCCATCCAACGCCAGGAATTAGAATTAATTTATAAATCATTGTCCTAGATTTTGAGCAAGAATTTTATGAACTATGACATAGATAAAAGGTAGCTAGAATTTGGAAAAACTATTGGCCATTTCTCTCAATTGGCACTAAATTTTGAATAAAACTTTCACTGTACTTCAACAGCTAAGTTTAGGATTTCATAGAGGCCAAGTGATAATTGTACCCAGGTCCTATGCTTGCATCCGGATGAACCTCATCAGTAACCAGTTCATCCTATGTTCATTTCTTAATTTTCATGGTATACATTTGGAACAGTTACACTTAGCTGATATTGTAATTAACTTGTTCACCTGACTCTTCAACAACTATTAAAAATTGTGGTAAAATGAATACACAAAAAAGCAGATACACATGAATATATATGCACACGTACATACACACAGGAGAGAAAGAGAGCGAGAACTTTCTACACTAGCCCCGACACAGATAGCTTTAGCACAGGTTGGTGGATCCTGGGTTTTTCAGAAGTGTAAGTAAACTGCTTTCTGTAACATTCTGTGGCCTAGAAGTGAAACTTTCAGGACAGTGGTTTTATTTTAAAGAGCTAGTGATGAGTTTGATAAGATTCAAACTTTACTAGTCCATTTTTATTTCCTATTCCTTAGGTCAGATTCTCAATCAGTTTCCTGTTTTGGTGTGTTTATATATGTATTTATGTGTGTTCATATGTGTGTGTTTGCATGTATTCATGCGTGTGTTTGCACGTGTATGTGCATATGTGTGTTTGCAAATGTGTGTACTTGTGTGTGTGTGTGTAAGTCTGCAAGATTTACCTGAAAGTTCATTCCATGATCTACATTTTTTGTCAAAGCTTGAAATAGGATACATGAGAACTGTCCTTGAAAACAAACACTGTCCTATGTTGAATATAAGATGCTAAAGAGACTTTTAAAATACCCGTTAGAGCCGGGCGGTGGTGGCGCACGCCTTTAATCCCAGCACTCGGGAGGCAGAGTCAGGCGGATCTCTGTGAGTTCGAGGCCAGCCTGGTCTACAAGAGCTAGTTCCAGGACAGGCTCCAAAGCTACAGAGAAACCCTGTCTCGAAAAACCAAAAAAAAAAAAAAAAAAAAAAAAAATACCCGTTAGATTGGAAATCCCCCTGGCCTTTTTTTGAGGTTTATGGATGGCATATGTCAAGTTTCGGAGGGATAAAGTAAAGGTTGATGTTGCTTGTGGTAGATTTATAGAAAGAACAGGAGTGAGTGAAATATGTATAAAAATCCCATAAAGGAACCCATTTCTGTATAAGCTAATTTAAAAATAAAATGTCCAATCATGCTGATTCCAGCCAGTTCCCACAGTGGATTTTGAAGAGAGACTTGATTGAAGATGAAATCCCCGCACTGATAATGTCAAGGAAATTAAATGAAAACAAACTTAATCCGTAAATTTGTATGTGAGACCTCTAAATATTCTCCTCTTATGTTAGAACATGGCTATGCACTCATTCTTGGTTTATTTAGATGTTTTGGTGCAAATTGTATTTACAGAACATGTAGATGCAGTTTGTATAACATATTAGACACTTAACACAACTTACATGTAATTATCCCCTGTGAGGACTTCACCAGATTGTGACCTAGGTTTTGAGAGTTTACCCACAGCGCCCAGTTTTTGCCAAGCCAGCATCTCATGAGCCTGGGCTTCTTCCCCTCTTAGTAAGGCAGATATTATTGTCCGTCTGGGTTGCAATCTCTGCATTTTTCATGCTGCAGCCTTTTCTCTTCCACCTAAGTGCTATTTTAATAACACTTATATTAAAACCCTCTCCTTTCTTATTACTCCTTGGCTTTCTCCAAGTGAGGGCAGGAATTAAGTGAGAAGGAATGAGCTTCCGTTGCTTCTCCATCAGTAAAGCAAGAGCAGAATTACCCTTCTGGCTGAGGGACTCCAGTAGCTGGAGGCATTCCCTTCAGTGCTTCTCGGGGCTTTCCTCTGGAGTCCTCTTAGATGCACTCGCCCAAGCTCACCACTCTAGCAAGGGTTCCTGTTATGCTGGAAGAAATAGCCGCCAGCAGCAGATAATGCATCCGGCCTTACACTGCCCTCGCCTCTCTCAAGTGCTGCGCACTCCGCCCCTGTCTGCGCTCTACACGCTACAATACAGTTTGCGAGCTTCAGGCAAGGGGGTGGAGGTTGAAATACACAAACACACACAGAGACAGACAGACACACGGACGTCTAATCACTGCTCTCATTACCGCTAAAATTAGAAATATTCAGAAGAATGGATTAGAGAATTGAAGACAGAGAATGTTCTCAAGGACCGATAGTTTGAAAACTGACTAAAAGATCACCGAATCGCAATATAACACTGGGCAAAATCTTCAAGCTGGAGCCAAGGAAATAGGATATTTATTTCACGTCTCACCATGCTAAATAAAATGCTATAAAATAAAAAAATAAAAATAAAAAAATTGTGGTAAAAGCCCCCTCTCTTGAGAAACCAAAGAGAAAGAAAAATAAAAAATTGCAGTAAAGGCCAAGGAGAAGTTGATAGAACTGCCTCTACCTAGTAAACATTAAAGCAAAAGCAATATAATGCTACTAGAAGATTGCAGAAGTTGGTGCCAGTATTGAGGTTGTAAATTATGAATGAGTATGTAATTTCACCCTCTACTATTGAGCTCATCCACTTAGGCTCTAAAAATGGCTCTTGGAAGTAGTAGAGAGATATTAGTATGCTTAATCAGCTGTTGACTCAAATTTAAGCTATTATATGAGCTGTAGTTTTGTTCTTCTAGCAATTAATGTATATTATGGGACTTAACACAAAGCTTTATTGCTAGCAAATTATTTTTATCTTTGTCACTGAATATTAATATTAATATTTTGATTTCTTCTGGCATTAAAATAAAGGTAACTCCAGGGACAGGCATTTTTAATGTCAAATCATCCCAATACATAGCCCAGAGTAATATCTGAGTATCAAGAAAAAAATAAGCAAATTATTTGCATTAGATTATTATGGCTGCTGCAACAAAACACAGAAAACATAGTAACACCATAGTTCACATCCCTGGAGGTGTATTTCAGTTGAAATTAAAAATCCAGTCAAGTTGAGAATTAAGATTAACTCCCACAAAATAGCAGAAGAAAGTGAAAACAAATAATTGAGTATATCAATGATGGTAAAAAATATTTTTTACAAATCAAACAACAGAATAAAAAATATTTTTATTCAAACATTATGTTTCTAATATAATGTTCCTTGATTCCTAGGACAAAATGCTATCCAGAATAAGAACTCAGATCTTGAACTAGTGTGCTTAAAATATAACACAGTACATGCATAAGATCTGATAAGAATTTTAAATATTGCATATCACAACTGATGATTATCTTGCATATCACCATAGAAACTTCATCTGGTGATGGATGGAGATAGAGACAGAGACCCACATTGGAGCACTGGACTGAGCTCCCAAGGTCCTAATGAGGAGCAGAAGGAGGGAGAACATGAGCAAGAAAGTCAGGACCGTGAAGGGGTACCTTCACCCACTGAGACGGTGGGACAGATCTAATGGGAGATCACCAAGGCCAGTTGTAATGGGACTGATGGAGCATGTGATCAAACCAGACTCTTTGAATGTGGCTGATGGTGGAGGCTGACTGAGAAGACAAGGACAATGGCGCTGGGCTTTGATTTTCTACTGCATGGACGGGCTCTGTGGGAGCCTTGTCAGTTTGGATGCTCACCTTCCTGGACCTGGGGGGAATTGGGAGGACCTTGGACTTCCCATAGTGTAGGGAACCCTGATTGCTCTTTGGCCTGGAGAGGGAGGAAGTAGGGATGTGGGTGGAGGGGAGGGGAGGGAAGTGGGAGGAGGAAAGGAGATAGAAATTTTTAATAATAATAATAATAATAACAATAATAACAACAACAACAACAATAATAATAATAATAAATGGGAAAAAAGATAAAAAAAGAACTCAAAAGAAGAAAAATATTTAATGTCATAATTATAATGATTATTTTTTCTTCCATACTATTCTCATGAATGCACTCTTGACCTCCTTGTTCCTCAGGCTGTAGACCAGAGGGTTCAGCATAGGGATGACCATGGTGTAGAACACAGACACAATTTTGTCAGTGTCCATTGCATGTCTAGAGCTGGGCTGCAAATACATGAAGATGATAGTTCCATAGAAAATAGAGACTGCAGTGAAGTGGGAGGCACAGGTGGAAAGAGCCTTCTGATGCCCTGCTCCTGAGTGCATCTTAAAGATCATTACAAAAATTATAATATATGATACTAATACTATTATGAGAGCAAAAAAGATATTGAAGCTGGCTAGACATACAGAAACCAGTTCATTAACATGTCTATCAGAACAAGAGAGAGCCATGACTGCTGGCATATCACAGAAAAAATGATGCACCACATGGGATCCACAGAAGGAGAGACTGAATGTGTTTCCAGTATAGATACAGGCATTCAGAAAGCCACAGGCATAGCACCCTGCAATCAGCCATGTACAAATACCTGTAGTCATGTTGCTGGCATAGTGTAGGGGCTTGCACACTGCTGCATAGCGATCATAGGCCATTGAGGCCAACAGATAATTTTCCACAGTAGCAAAGCCTGCAAAAAAGAACAACTGAGCAGCACAGTCACTGTATGTCATGATCTTGTTTCCTACTAGAAGTCCAATCATGACTGTAGGTGTGACAGCTGAAGAGTAACCAAGATCAACAAGGGAAAGATTACCCAAGAAAAAGTACATGGGGGTATGAAGACGAGAGTCCAACAAAATTAGAAAGATCATCCCCAGGTTCCCCAACAGGGTCATGGTGTAGATGAGGAGAAAGGTGATAAACAGGGGAAGTTGTAGGCTTGGGTCTTTGGTGAGTCCCAGCAGTAGAAACTCTGTCACTTCTGTCATGTTCTCCATCATTGTCTTCTGACAACTTAATGCTTTGTGACAATTAGAAAGAAAAATAATATGCTAATAATTAAAATGAAATTAATTTGTATAAACAGAAGTTATAGAAATGCATTGTAGTAACAACTTTGAAAAGATCCTCTAAAAATCTTGGACTTTGAATTCCAATTTAATGTGCTATCCTGTATATGGTCACATGATGTTAAATCTAAAACATGCAGTTTAAAATTGGTGCTCATCCTTGTGCAGGGAGTGAGAGACTTTGGAACTCCTTGTCCTAAATGGGATGTTTCCATTAAACTCCTTCCCACAGAGCTCAAGGAACTATGTGGAAGAAGACACAGAAAGATTGTAAAAAGCAGAGGGTATAGATGCCTCTAAGAAAAAATATCTTCAGATATAAGATGACTAATATACATAAGAATTGACAAAGATGATAGAAGTGTACAAAGTTAAAGTCAAATGTGGCCCTAGCACAGAGAGAGGAAAGTGGATACAGGGTCCAGCTTGTAACCAAAAAACTTTCTCTAACTGATACATACTGGCAAGTATATAATCATATTTCTCCAGTGCAATCTTACTGGGCATATCAACCATATTACAGAACAGGTATCATGACCTGAAGCAGTTGGCCTAGGCAAAATAAACCTCATGGGTTATTGTAGGGTTTTTTTTTTTTTGCTTATTTGGTGGTATTTTTGGTATTTTCTTGTCCTACTTTTTTGTTTTGTTTGTTCAGTTTTCATTTGTGAGATGTTGCTTACTTTTGAAAGAAAAATATATAAAAAATACAAAGTTGGTGGATAAGAGGATATAGGAGGAGTTAGGGGAGGAAAAACATGATCAAAATATACTATGTGAAAAAATTAAATTAGAAAAGAAAAAGATATTTTGCCCATATGCAAACTACTTTTTTTTCTTTTTTCTTTTTTTGGTTTTTCAAGACAGGGTTTCTCTGCAGCTTTTTTAGAGCCTGTCCTGGAACTAGCTCTTGTAGACCAGGCTGGCCTCGAACTCACAGAGATCCGCCTGCCTCTGCCTCCTGAGTGCTGGGATTAAAGGCGTGCACCACCACCGCCCGGCTTGCAAACTACTTTTTAAACAATGTAATACATGGATAACAAATAAATATATCTTCCAATTTACTTCTGAGCTCAGTAAAGTTTGACAATTCCAAATTTTTCCCCTGCCAAGAAATGATTTAAACAGTTAGATTGCATCTACTATCTTCTCAATGATATAAATTCAAGAAAATGATAAAACAAAGACCTACTCTATCAATTCAGTTGAGGTAATTTTATCATTTAAATAAGGATCACTTTCTTTTCTTACCTATCTATGTGTTTTATATTGTCTATTTACTTTATTGCCTACAATGATTGATAAACATATTCTAAAGATAAATCATTAACCTATCTGTCAGTGTCATTCATTCCAGTTTTTAATCTTCACTTTGCATATTACATGAAGACATTAAGTAAATTACTTATGTAATTACATATTACTTATTAAAATAGAAATTGTTTTGAGCAACTATGGAAAATAATATTTTTGCTTTTCAATAAATCAGATCTACCCCTGGATTGACATCAATTATATTTCTTACTGTAAATTCAACATTATAAGTTGTCTTGAGGACAAAAATTTATTAACCAAGATCAGGCACATTCACATTAATTCAGCAATGGAATGTGGCCTAAATGTGATTGCAGGCACATGCTCTCGTAGTCATATTCAAAAGATTCTGAATTATCTTTAGAAAAAAATAGAAAAATGTGCATAGACATGAATCAATGTCCTAGTTGACCATAATTTCTCTCTCCTTCATGGGTAATGTCATATACACCACATATTTCACAGATTCTAATTGTAAGACTGAATAAGAAACTTCAGTGAATTTATTAAGAATACATTATCCATTTAAAATCATATGTTTAATGTTTACCTATGAATATAAAAGTACGTCAGTGCAATATTTATCTTTTAATATTTTCACTCACCGTGGTTGAGACTTCTGGCTAATCTACTCTTTAAAAGTCTTTATGGTTAACTATTACCACTGAAATAAAAACATTAACCAATGAAGCATGGCATAAAGTACATTCCTTCAAAACTGTGTTGTGGAGTTGTATTTGTGTTTCAGAGTCTCCCATACACAGACCTGGTGAAAACTATGTAGACCTGGCAAGCTCCGCAGAGTTCCCCTAGGAGTCTTCTTGCAGTTTCTGCCCCTATATCATGTCAAGAAAGCACAAAATGACCCATGAGAACCACATTAATTACTTTAATGTACACATATCTTTTTGAATTACTGTTTTAATTAGTTTTGAAATTTCAAATTTGTAATGACTTTTTATTTCTCTCACATTTGCAGAATTTTGTAACATATTTGAAGAAATACTCTTAGCAAATAGTTTTAATGAATATTTTATTTTTCTTAATAATAGATTCTCCTTTCATACAATACATCCTGAAAATAGTTTCCACTGTAAAGTAACTAGTGTGCAAAGTAATGAACCTTTTTAAATGACATTTCAGACTGTTGTTTTTGTTGGTTCACCTCTCTAAGTCCCTTATTTGATCCCCATATACCACTTTATGTTGGCATCATTCCTTCCTCCTCAATGTTCGCTCTCAAAAGATAGTGCTTTTCTTTAATACCTACATCTATCACCATTTCACTTCAGTTTTGGAAATAAAGTTTTGCCAACAAAAGACAGATTCACGCTTTCAATTATAAAAGATCATAAAGTATTTTTTATCTATTTTTATTGAGCTCTACATTTTTCTCTGCTCCCCTCCATGCCTCTCTGCTCTCCTTCAACACTCTCCCAAGGTCCCCATGCTCCAAATTTACTCAGGAGATCTTGTCTTTTTCTGCTTCTCTTGTAGATTAGATCTATGTAAGTCTCTCTTAGTGTCCTCATTGTTATCTAGGTTCTCTGGGATGGTGATTTGCGGGCTGATTTTCTTTGCTTTGTGTTTTAAAACCTATTGTGAGTGAGTACATGTGATAATTGTGTTTCTGGGTCTTACCTCACACAAAATGATGTTTTCTAGCTCATCTATTTGCCAGCGAAGTTCAAGATATCATTATTTTTTTCTGCTGTGTAGTACTCCATTGTGTAAATATAGCACATTTTTCTTATCCATTATTTGGTTGTGGGGAATTTAGGTTGTTTCCAGATTCCGGCTATGACAACCAATGCTGCTATGAACATAGCTGAGCACATATTCTTGTGGCAGGATTGAGCATGCTTTGGATATATACCCAAAAGTGGTATTACTGGTCTTAGGAAGGTTGTTTCTTAATTTTCCTCACCACACTGACATCCAAAGGGGATGTACAAGCTTGCACTCCCACCAGCAATGCTACAACATCTCCAGCATAAGTTTTATGCTACTTTTTATGCTACAACCTCTCCAGCATAAGTTGTCATAAGTGTTTTTGAACTTGACCAATCTTACATCTGTAAGATGGAATCTCTGAGTTGTTTTGATTTGCATTCCTCTGATGACTAAGGATGTTGAACATTTCCTTTGTTAAGAGTTCTCTGTTTAGGTCTGTACTTCATTTTTTATTGGATTATTTGTTCTTTTATTGTGTTATAATTTCTTGAGTTCTTTATATAGTTTGGAGATCAGACCTCTGCCTGATGTGTGGGGTTAGTAAATATATTTTCCAATTATGTAGGCTGTCATTTTGTCTTGTTGACAATGTCCTTTGCTTTACAGAAGCTTTTTAGCTTCAGGAAGACTCATTTATTAATTGTTTCTCTCAATGTCTGCTGCTGGTGGGGATATATTTAGGAAGTGGTTTCCTGTGCCAATTCATTCAAGTGTACTTCCCACTTTTTCTCCTATAAGTTTCAGTGTGGCTGGCTTTATGTTGAGGTCTTTGATCAATTTGGACTTGAGTTTTGTGCATGGTGATAGACAAGGGTTTATTTTCATTCTTTTACTTGCTGATATCCAGTTATGCTAGCACTATTTGTAATGTGTGCTTTATTTTTTCCATTTAATATTTTTTGCTTCTTTGTCAAAAATCAGGTCTTCAAAGGTATATGGATTAATATCTGGGTCTTCATTTCGGTTCCATTGGTCCTCTGTCTGTTTTTATACCAATACCAGGCTGTTTTCAGAACTGTAGCTCTGTAGTAGAGTTTAAAGTCAGGAATTGTGATGCCTCCAAAAGTTCTTTTATTGTACAGGATTGTTTTGGCTATCCTGGCTTTTTTGATTTTTCATATGAAGTTGAGTACTGTTCTTTCTATGTCTATGAAGAATTATACTGAGATTTTAATGGGCTTTGCATTGAATCTGTAGATTGCTTTTGGTAAGATTGCCATTTTTACTCTGTTAATTATACCTTCCCAAGGGCACATTCTGGTGTCTTTTATTTCTTTCTTCAAAGATTTAAAGTTCTTGTCATACAAGACTTCCACTTGTTTGTTTAGAGTTACTCCAAGATATTTTATGCTATTTGTGGCTATTGTGAAGGATGATGTTTCTCAGATTTCTTTCAGCACTCTTATCATCTGTGTACAGGAGGGCTATGGTGCAGGACAATTGTCTATATTCATCAATTATGTTTTAAGTAAATGCTGAATGGCCAGTAGCCAGGCAAGAAGTATAGGCGGGACAACCAGACAGGAAGTAGAGGTGGGTCAAAGAGAACAGGAGAATTCTGGGAAAGGGGAAGCCCATTCCTCCGCAGTCCTGGCCCATCCATTGAAGAAGCAGGATGTGATTGCCTCACTGAAAAAGGCACTGAGCCATGTGGCTAATATATACTAGAAAAATGGGCTAATATATGTTATAAGAATTAATAAGAAGCCTGAACTAATGGGCCAATCAGTTTATAAAGTTGTAGAACTCTCTGTGATTTCTTTGGAGCTAAATGGCTGTGGGACCTGGTGGGAAGCCAGAAACCAGGCAGGACAGAAACCCCAACAAGCAATCCCTCATGTTACAGGGCTACTGCTTTTTTTTTTAATTAATCTTGTATCCTGCTACATTACTAAAAATGTTTTTGAGTTGTAGAAGTTCTTTGGTAGAATTTTTGGAGTCACTTATGTAAACTATCATATCACCAGCAAATAGTGAGTGTTTGACTTCTTTTCCGATTTGTATCTCATTGATCTCTTTTTAGTATCTTATTGATCTAGCTAGAACATCAAGAACTATACTGAATATATATGGAGAGAGTAGACAACACTGTCTTGTTTCTGATTTCAGTAGGATTCCTTTAGTTTCTCTCCATTTAGTTTGATGTTGGCTGTTGGCTTGCTGTATATTGCCTTTATTATGTTTAGGTATGTTCCTTCTATTCCGTCTCTCTCCAAATGAAGAGAGGTTGATTTTGTTGTAAGCTTTTTTGGCATCTAATGAAATGATCATGTGGTTTTTATTGTTCAGTTTGTTTATATGATGGATTATGTTGACAGATTTTTGTATGTTGAAACATCCCTTCATCTCTGAAGTAAAGACAACTTGATCATAGAGGATGCTGGTTCTGATGTGTTCTTGGAAACAATTTGCCAGTATTTTATTTAGTATTTTTGCAACAAATTTCATGAGTGAGATTGGCCTCTACAGACTTATAGACCAACAATTAACAAGCCAATATTTTATAGTCAACACTGATATTTTTGTAACTCAATAGCTTTTAGGAGCAACACAGGATATCCTCCCATTTAAGTATATTATTTTTATTTTATATATTTTCATCTAGTTATAAACAATTAGATTTCTACATTTACCTCAGGGGTATAAGAGCAAATGTCTGTAGATTTATGTTCTTAGGTATGCTGGTTTAGTACATTTGAGCTTGAAGGCTTTCTTCCAATAACAATTAACTGATTGTCTAGGTTTATGTAGTTATACCAAAGAGCTCCACAAGAGCACAGAATGGAGTTTAACAAAGATTAATTTATGTGGGAATAACTTCACAGTAACGGTAGTCAAATGCAGTCCTTTGTGTGCAATAGGAACTGCAAAAAATGCTACACATGGTTTTCATCTGCCTTTATAGGGTTACTATGCAATGTGATTCAGAAACATCACCCCTAGGTACAATTCTTGGTTGTTGCTATGCTTTGGAAAATGAGAGGGTAAAGTAGAAGAAAGAGGGATAAATGACACTCATTAACTAATTTAAGGAATGAGGTAGCTTCCTTTTCCATGACTTTTGACTTTATACAGGAGAACACTCAGTGAATTAAATAACAATGAGAAATGATGTTGTTAAAACTAAGTCTGCTTGTTTCAAGTAGCTCTTTTAAAAATATATCCTCATATTCTAGTCATTACATAAAATTTTAGCTATGTTCATCTGAATGTCCCTATGAGTTAAGCACAATTAAATGAACATGAAAATAGACACATAACAAATCCATGTTAAATTTTATTCTGGAAAATTTCTGACATCCAATTGTATGAGTTTTCACAAGACATGTATGAGTATGTATTCTCCTCAATGGCTTATTTTATGTAATTTATTACATACATTGATGTGTTGATGTGACAGAAGGATTGTTGAATAAAAATGAATGAATATGATAATATACTCAATTATTTTTTCAATAAATTGACAAAGTTATCTGAGACATTTTATTTGGATTTCACTCTTCTGAAAAAGGTGTTTTGTTTTTGACAGCCAGCACATTATTACAGAGGCAAAACTGTCACTTCAAATTCTTGAATGCAGTGAAGGGTAGGTAAATGGGATTTAGTATAAATGTTAAGATGAAAGGAATGAAGTTTTGAAACTGAAAACATTAAAATCATAGCTGTAAAGATTATTTTGACTTTAATACAATCTTTGTGAATGCACTCTTTACCTCCTTATTCCTTAAGCTGTAGACAAGAGGGTTCAACATAGGAATGACCATCGTGTAAAACACAGATGAAATTTTGTCTATGTCCATGGAGTGACTTGAGCTGGGCTGCACATACATGAATGTGACAGTCCCATAGAAAATGGAGACAGCTGTGAAATGGGATGCACAAGTAGAGAGAGCTTTGCCATATCCTGTAGCAGAGTGCATCTTTAGTATATTGGTGAAAATGAATGTGTAGGATATTAAGATGAACATAAGAGCACAAAAGATATTGAGGCTGGCTGCATAAATAAGAACTAGTTCATTGACACGTCTTTCAGAACAAGATATAATCATAACTGCTAGAACATCACAATAAAATTGGTGTACCACATTGGACTCACAGAAAGAGAGACTTAATACATCCACAGTGCAGATGGAAGCATTCAGGATACCACAGATATAACAGCCAATGATGAGACATGTACACATACTTGTTGTCATGGTGGTGGCATAGTGTAGAGGCTTACACACTGCTACATAGCGGTCATAGGCCATTGAGACCAAAAGGTAGTTTTCCACATTGGCAAAAGTTGAAAAAAAGAACATCTGAGAGGCACAGGCATTGTAGGACATGATCTTGTCTCTTGTAAGGAATCCAACTATGACCTTTGGAGTAATTGTTGAAGAGTAACAAAAGTCCACTAAAGACAAATTACTGAGAAAAATGTACATGGGAGTATGAAGCCCAGAGTCCAAAAGAATCAACAGAAACATTCCCAGGTTTCCAACCAGGGTGATGGTGTAGATAAGAAGGAAGGTGATGAAGAGAGGAAGCTGCAGATGTGAGTTATCGGTGAGTCCCAACAAGATGAACCATATCGCTTCTGTTTTGTTCTCCATTACTGATATCATTTAACCAAAAGAAGACCTTAAACAATATTTCAAAAATATAGAATAAGTGTCTGGAGAGATGGCTAAGCAGGTAGAAGCACTGATTTTCTATTCCAATAGACTCAGCATATACATGGCAGCTCAGCTCACAACTATGTGTCACTTCAGTACCAGGAGAGCTAACACTATCTTACAGCCTCCATAAGGATGAGGCACACATTATGCACAGACAAACATGTACATAAATCACTCATATGCATAGGGTTAATTTTTAAGGTTTTTTGTCAACACTTATTTATCTATGTATTTTTATGTACATAAGTGCTCTGTCTTCATACACCTGACAAGAGGGCATCCAAACCTATTATAGATGGTTGTGAAATGCTATGTGGTTGCTGAGAAATGAACTCAGCAGCTAGTGCTCCTAACCTCTGAGCCATATCTCCAGACCTAGGATTAATATTTCTTAAACTTTTAAGAATAAGGTAAATATTCTCCCTCCTTCTGCTCCTCATTTGGACCTTGGGACCTCAGTCCAGTGCTCCAATATGGGTTTCTATCTCCATCCATCGCCAGATGAAGGTTCTATGGTGATATGCAAGATAATCATCAGTGTGGCTATAGTAAAGGGCCAGTTCAGGCCCCCTCTCCTCAGCTGCTCAAGAAATAAGCTGCGGACATCTCCTTGGACACCTGGGAACCCCTCTAGAGTCCAATCTCTTGCCTACCTTCAAATGGCTCCCTTAATTAAGATATATACTTCCCTGATTCCATATCCACTCTTTCTCCATCCCCCAAGCTCTCCCCATACTCCCCTTCCCACTTCTCTCTCCCCAACTCCTCTTATGCCCATTCTACCCCCATCCCCAAGCTCTCATTTTTTTGCCTGGCAATCTTGTCTACTTCCAATATCCAGGAGGATAACTATATGTTTTTCTTTGGGTTCACCTTCTTATTTAGCTTCTCTAGGATCATGAATTATAGGCTCAATGTCCTTTATTTATGGAGAACATGAGCAAGGAAGTCAGGACCCACTGAGGTGCTGGGGCTGATCTAATGGGAGCTCACCAAGGCCAGCTGTACTGAGACTGAAAAAGCATGGGATAAAACCAGACTCATTGAACATGGCAGATAATGAGGGCTGCTGAGAAACCAAGGACAATGGCACTGGGTTTTGATGCTACTGTATCTACTGGCTTTGGATGGGCCTAGTCTTTTTGGATGCTTACCTTCCTAGACCTGGATGGAGAGGGAAGGACCATGGACAGGAAACCCTTACTGCTCTTCGAACTGAGGAGGGAGGGGAAGGGGTTTAGGGGTCTCGGGGGAGGGGGAGGGAAATGGGAGGCAGGGAAGAGGAGGAAATTTTTAATAAAAAAAATAATAAACAAAAGTTTAAAAAAAGAATAAGGTAAATAAAAGAATTGATAACTGTGGAATCTTAACTGATTTTCTATCAAAAATAAAAAGTACATATATTTGTGAGCTACATGAAGACAGTTTTGCAACTGTTCAAAATTATTTTTTAAAAATATCTATGTGCCAGTTCACATTTTCTGGCCTCCATAAAACTAACTTGTGTGTCTCTACCAGGAGCTACTATGGAATCAGCCTGTTCTTTGTCAATAGCATAATAACTTTGATAATGTACTACATACAAGTAAATTTTGAGGCACAAGAGATATAAATTTTGCACACATTTAAATAACATAATCAGCAGTTTCTGCTCTGGAGCTGGGCAAACTTTTCGCCCATTGCATGCTAATGATATAAACTAATATATCTTAATTGCAATAAATAATTGTATTCTTTTGTTTAATCACAGTGAACTGAGTGATACAGTGTATGGTAATTTCATCTTGGTCACAGTTATAACTGTTCTCATTAATGATCAAGCAAACGGCTAATCCCTAAATGTGAAATGTTTTTTTACTGAATACTAGAAGGTTGTTAATGAAGTAATGAAATAAAAGTGCATTTTAATTCTTTCCACTTATATTCTCATTATTTCAATACAGCACAACTAGTACACTAATAAGGATATGCCCAGAAACATGAAGTTATAATTAGCTCAAAGAAGGCTTTATCTTGACTTAATATTGTTCAATATTTTGCATACTAGATTTGTTGAGCTAAAAGGTGTTTGAGGATCCTATTCAACTGCATAAGCTGTTTGGAATGAAAACTATCATTAATTAAAACACAGAAAACTAAAGTTTTTGAAAGATAAACAAAACAGATCGTCCAGACTACCTAGAATGAATTTAACTCTTTGAAAAACCATATTGTCATGCATAAAATTAAGATAGTAATGAGGCTTACTTAGGATAGTATTGTGAAAATAAAGTAGTATATCAGAAACAAGAAAATACTGGCTGTTAAGAATGCCTCACTACTAATCTTGTCATTACTATGGGATAATACCATGAAGAACTTTAGTTATCATTAAGTCTTGAAAATTCCCTATCCAAACTACCATTTCTACATTTGGGGCCCCTGTGCCTGTGTCTCCTCATGAATATTGGTTTGTTTTTATTCTAAGGATATCAATACTGGTCGTACAATCTCATGTGCACCATTGTTTTCAAAAGTTTCCATCTTATAACCCATTATTTGAGACAAAATATTTCTCTTTTCTAAATTTTTAGTTTTACTTTCTCAGCATATTATCCCACAGAAATAAGAGAGACCCTGGAGACCAAACTTCCAGTTTCTGGGCTTCATATTATTTCATAAATGTTCTTATAGTCTAAGGACACTTAAACTTTCCTGTTTTGCTGGGCATATTTGGAAGGATATCTACTCTAACCGTTATTTCCTATAATCATTTTTTTGATATTTTTGGTCACTTCAATTATCTACATATGCCATAGAAATATTTTACTTGCCAATTTTACCTCATATGATAATCCTCAGTATTTGACATATTATTTACAAATGGGGTGTGCATAAATTATAATTGAAAATATTATTTCTTACTTTATTAGTAGGACAACTTAATATCTAATTATTTACATAGGAATCTCAATTTTTGAAGCAATATAAAAAACACTCAAGGTGTATAAGTTATGATTACATCCAACAATGAGCCTGACCTCATGGCATAAGTGTTGAAATGTGGTTGAGAGAATTTTCATTTATTTCTAAGGATTCATCAGTGAAAAGAAAGATTATTTTGTCTTCCAGGTATGTTGGGTCTTTTGTGATTATTTTTATCTCCAAGTAAATCAAACATACAGTGAACAAAATAAAATTACAACAGCAAAATTACATTTTATATTCTTTCTAAGAAGAAAAACTTATTATATGAATAATTAAATCTCTAGCAGTATTTTGACATCTTTGTCTAGACTCTACATTTCCAAATTAGTTTTATAAGAGTAACCTTTAGCCTCTAAACTGTTTTATCCCTCAAAATTATTTTTTAAACAACTGTTCTCAAGAAACTCATAGTAACTATACACAGACCACTTCTTTTCTGGAAATTTTACTTCTCACTATTATGGTTATGAAATGTAGGTACAAGTTTTAGTAGGGATGTATTTTATATGGAATGGTCACTCTAAACATTAAAATTCCACTATGCAATATTTCACAAACCCTCTTACAGGAACATGCTAGAGAGTGATGAGTATTTCAATCTTATCTAAAGAAAGAGCGGAGGACAGAACTTCTGCACAGACCAAGTTCTGAAGTCAACATGCATTTCTCCCATTCCCTTGGAAGAGTCACTTACCTCCTTATTAGAAATATATACTACAAGAAACCAGACAATATTGTTTCTCTCCCAGAGTTCACTAGTTGTATCTGTATATAAAAATAGAAGTCTGTAAGGAAACCCATGAAGATTTTGCCAGATAATAGTTAATCAACCTGATAGTTATCTTTGAATTTTTCCTCCCCTTACTGAAGGCCCATAGCTGATTTTCAGGTTAGTTAAAAGGCCTGCATGTTTTTAACAATGTCTACCATTCAGAAAATAAATAGAATCTAATGGATAAAACCATGCAATATGTCCCTTGGTGTGCCACATTGGGATTTCAGAGGCTAGTGCATAGAGATGTAGAGGTAATTACAGACACCCACAGACCTCTGGAGAGATCCCCCAGAGTGAATCTGAAGATCTTCATCCTGTCTTTTTAGGAAAGAGCAATTAACAGGTCTTGGAGACCAAACTGGTTTCTGTTTCTTAAAAGGTAATTTTTAAAAAAATGGATAAATAAAAACAAAAAAATCTGTACATATTAGATACCATGCAATGTTTCTATACATGATGTATATTGTAAAAGTTAAGAATACCATTCTTCATAAGCATCGTTTCTTCACAATAAAAACTTTCAAAATTACCCCTTCTAGCACTTTTTTTACATTTCTTCTGGTCTTTCAAAAACCATAATACAATATTGTTATCTATAATAACCCTTGTGCCCAATAGTACATTTCAGCTTCTAGTTCCCAGGTAACTGCACCTTGATATAATATCTATATCTATATCTATATATGTAGATAGATAGATAGAGAGAGAGAGAGAGAGAGAGAGAGAGAGAGAGAGAGAGAGATGATATAGATAGATATAGATAGATAGATCCTTGGCCATTCTTTTCTGTGTTGTCCCTAATAATACTCTACAGAATTTTGTGAGTTATATTTTACAAAAGTGTCTAATTATTTCTACTATCAATTGGCCAAATCTTTATTTTTTATTACATTGATGTGTCACTTATTTGCTTATTTGCTTATTTGTATTGTTTGAATATAGAAACAAGAATAAATGCAAAAATCACTTTTCTTCCCACATGTAGGTTCCAGGATTTGAAAACAGATTATCAGGATTGGAAACAAGTTTCTTTACCCACTGAGCCATCTCACAAGTGCCTATTTATTAACTATGTATTATTGAGTTTTATAATTATATTTTTTCTGGAAATCAACCCTATTTGGGGTATAATATTTTGTCTCTTTTTTTCTATTTTATAAATGTTTTCTATTGTTGTGTTTACTATTTTATTTATCTAGCATAATTTTTCTGCCTTGAGAAAATCATATTTTTTCTTTGTTTCGATTTTTTAATGTTTTCTTTGTGGTCATCTGCAAAGCAAAGCAAGAAGAAAAATCTTCCAACCATTGTAATACAATATCTCTAAGTGTCTCCCCTTAGTATCTTCATAGTAAGTGTCTTTCATTTAAGCCATCCATTTATACTGAAGATATTCTTGAATCTGGCAAGGTGGGGTGTATGTACTTTTCATCTTTATTTTTTGGTTCCTAGATAACATTTATTGAAGACAGTCCTTTGTTCCAGTGTATTCTCTTAGAAAATTTCCAAAATTACTTAGCTATGTATATATGGTTTTATTTCTATAATCTCTGTTTCATTAATCTTTGACACAGATCCAATATTTTCATAGTAAATACTTTTTATTATGTATTTAATTTAATTGATTTAATTACTAAATACCTTATTGAGGAATATCTACACTCATCAGAGATATTGAGCTGCCACTTTCCCTTTTTTTGCTCCCTCTATTAGTTTCATTTCCTGTTGTTGTAATAGAATGTCCTTACAAAGTAACTTGGAAGTTAGACAGTTAATTTTGGTCACAAGCCCAGGTAATAGTCCATTATTACAGTAAATTCAAAGCTCTACAAACCTGAGGGAGCATTTCACATTAATCAATGTCAAGAATAGAAAACAATGAATTAGAGATTCATGCTCAAGTTCAGCTCACTTTCTCCACTTTTACACATCCAGGATCCTTTGCCCAGGGAAAGATGCTACTCACAGTGCAAAGGCCTTCCAATAAATCAAGCCAATTGCCCACAGACATTCATAGGTCAGCCTAATCTAAATGATCCCTCACTGAGACTCCCTTCACAGGTGACTCCAGATTCTTTCAAACTGCTAAAAGTAGCCATCACTGTAGTAGGAGGAATGGGCTATGTCCTGCCGCCTGGCTAGTTTAACCCCTGAAATAACCACACAGAAAACGTATTAATCAAATTACTGCCCAGCCCATTATCTCTAGCCCCTTATTGGCTAACTCTCACATTTTAGTTTAACCCATTTCTAATAATCTGTATCACCACTTGATGTGGCTTACTGGCATGAGTCAAACCAGTGTATGTCTTGGGCAGGAGAACCATGGCGACTGCCTGTCTCTGCTTTCTTCCTCCCAGAATTCTGTTCTGTCTTCCTCACCTACCTGAGTTCCACCCTATCAACTAGGCCAAGGCAGTTTCTTTAATAACCAATGAAAGCAACACAAATATAGAAGGGCCTCCTACACTGCATCACATATTCTTACCTGATTTTGGCAACAAATTAAAGCTAGTTTCATAGAATTATTTGAAATAACTTCTTACCTCATTTATAGTGCTTTATTTAATAAGTAGTTAAATGTATTAAATGAAGAAAAATTAAAATATAATTAAATAAAATTACCCTTTTTCTTTCTTCTCCCTAGCCCTTCTTATATACCCTAAAACCAAATGAATCAATGATCTTAACATAAAATCAGATACACTTAACCTGCTAGAACAGAAATTGGAGATTAGCCTTGAACTTATTGGCTCAGGAGACAATTTCATGAAGAGACAATGATGGTGCAGGGACTAATGCCAGCAGTTAATGAGTGCAATTTCACTTTCTGACAAAGCAGCAGCCTAGAGAATAGGAAAATCTTTTTATCAATTCTACATCTGATAAAGGATTGATGCTCAAAATATATAAAATAATCCATTTTAAGATGAAGTAGAGATCTAAACAAGAATTCCTAATATTGGAAACTCAGCTATCTGAGAAATAAATAAAGGTTTAATATTCTTGCTTATGATGTACATGAAAATCAAAACTCATCGAAGTTCTATCTTATATCTGTTAGAATGACTAAGATTGATAATACAATTGGCAGTTTATATTGATGAGGATGAGGAATAAGATAAACCCTTACCTATTATTCATGGAAGTTAATGTACAGCCACTAAGAAAATCAATGTTGCAGTTCCTGAGAAAGATAGGAATTGGTATTTCTCAGGATCCAGGTCTACCACACTTGGTCATAAACCCAAAGGATGCTTCTTCCTACCCCAAGAACAATTTCTCAACCATGTTCTTTGCTACTCTATTAATAATAGCCAATAAATGGAAACAACAAAAGAAAGCCAAAGATGTCCCTCAACCAAATAAATCTAAAGAAAATTTACATTTACAAAACAGTGTCCTACACAGACGTCAAATAAAGAGACATCATGAAATCTTTGGGCAAATGGATAAAGCTAGAAAAAAATCCTGAGTTATGTAACACAGACCCACAAAGATAAATATTGTGTGATTCAGTTATATGTGAATATTATCTGCTAAATAATAGATAAACAAGCTACAACCCAGAGACACAAAGAGTTTAAGTATGGAGGAATGGACTAAAGGAGGACACATGGGTCTCTCTTGCATAGGAAAATAGAACAGATTATATGGACGAATCAAGGGCAGAGTAAAGAAGAACAAAAAGAAAAGTTTAGGTGGGGAGAGAGTGGGAAGATGGGGTTGAAGGAAAGAATGCAGGTATGGACAGCTAGAACTGAAAGGCATTTAAGGGGTATTATGGAAAACTAGTGTATTGGAAACCTCTTAAAATATATGAAGGTAACCTTAATGTATTCCCCCCAAACTGTAGAAGACCGCTTGCCACCTCTTCATAACAAATGAATATTCTAGTACCAGGATTGGGTGACAACTAATTTAGTTGCTCGCCAAAGGGATTCCGTTGAAACTGCCAAACAGTGTGGGTAGCTGTAAGGAAAAGAGGTTGCTCTCCAAAAGTCAACAGCAAGACCCCATTGCTGAAGACAGCACCTACACAACACACAGAACATGGAAAGGTCAAACTGGTGCCTACATAGAAAACTCATACCTAGATTCTAATGTCTTCAGTACAGAAAGGTACTCTGAAGGCTACCAAAGGAGAAATGTAATCACCAACCCAACCATGAAATTCTTATTGTACAATGTAGTCCTGCCTGCAAAATATGCTAGGTTAATGGTGGAAAAAAGTATTGGGAATAACAAACCAAATATGATCTGATTTAAGATTCACTTCACAAAGTGGAACATATACCCAACACTGCTTAGGTTATCAAGAACCAGAGCCTATATATCCCAGAGACATAATTTGAAACAAAAATTAATAGTCTTTAAAACAAAGAAACAAAATATAGTTCTAAAATGACATCTAATGATATTCAGCCTTATTGAGTCATCATCAAAGGAACTTTCTCCTGCAGGAGTAGGAATACATACAGAAACCCACACCATACATTAGACAGAGGAGCAGACCTTGGAATACTTATCACTAAATAGGATGTCCTGTCCTACATTAAATCTCTTCCCTCAGAGCTCATGAAAAGAGCTGTGAAACAGGAGCCAGAAGTGGTGCAAGTGCCAGAGGGGATGGAATTCACCAGGTGAAGAAGACCTTCTAAATCAAGTGATCAAAGCTCGTAAGAACTCAAGGAGAGCCGGGCGGTGGTGGCACACGCCTTTAATCCCAGCACTCGGGAGGCAGAGGCAGGCGGATCTCTGTGAGCTCGAGGCCAGCCTGGTCTACAAGTGCTAGGTCCAGGACAGGCTCTAAAAAAGCTGCAGAGAAACCCTGTCTTGAAAAACCAAAAAAAAAAAAAAAAGAAAAAGAAAAGAAAAGAACTCAAGGAGACTGAACAGAATGCACAGGGTCTGTGCACTTCTGCACCAGGTCCTCTACTAATATATTATGGCTTTCAAATTAGTGTTTTATGGGACTTCTGGATGTGTGAACAAATGGGTCTCTGATTCTTGTAACTTCCCTTCAGCTCTATTCCTTCAATTATGCTTTGGCAGGGTTTTGGAAGCCTATTCCTCATACAGAGTGCTCTTGCCTAAGCCTTTACAAGAGGTGAGGAGCTTACTCCTACCACAACTTGATATGCCTTGCTTTGTTGACACCCAAGGGAGGCCTGCCCCATTCTGAACATGATTATAAATCCCTTTTGGCCAGTTTCTCAATTTGGAGAGCATGTGTTCTTGTCAGTGACCTGTGTGTTTGATTTGATCTTCAGATTTTAAACTCTCCCAGACCGCCGGGCGGTGGTGGCGCACGCCTTTAATCCCAGCACTCGGGAGGCAGAGGCAGGTGGATCTCTGTGAGTTCGAGGCCAGCCTGGTCTACAAGAGCTAGTTCCAGGACAGGCTCTAAAAAAGCTGCAGAGAAACCCTGTCTCGAAAAACCAAAAAAAAATAAATAAATAAATAAAATAAAAATAAATAAATAAATAAACTCTCCCAGACCACAGACTGACAGTCATCTTTCTGTGACACAAATGGAGTCTGGTATGATGATTTGTCTTGAGTCCCTATCTGACAAAGAATCAAAACTAATATATACAAAACAAAGAATATCATTATAATTCCTAGAGAACAAAGAAAGCCATTAAAAGATGAACTAGGGCTTTTGTTGCCATAGGGAGCAGTTTTTTATTTCAATTACTTTTGTCAACCAAAACACTCATAGTTTACATAATGATTGGGGCTTCGTTTATTGGCTAGAGGAAATACAATACTAATTCATCCCTCTTAGCAACTAAAGTGGTTTTCAGCAGACCCAAGCCTTTCAAACATGACTAAATATCGAACATGCCAAACATGACAAGAAGTTTGTTTATTATAGACAACTAACTACTAATCTGTTTTTGTTAATTATCCTAAATAGTTTGTAATATTAACTTTCAAGTATTATATATTTATATTGTTAAAATGCTACATAGGTTCAATGTCTTGAACAAGAATAACATACATATAGCACAACAAAATATCCTTAAATTTGTATCAATATCAAAATATCCAAAATTTGTATCAGTATCAAAATCCATATCAATGTAAAATATTTGCAATTTCCACTCATTTTTGTACTTGCTTCACAGATATAATGATAACAAAGTATTTGTTTCATTCTTGTCAATGAATACTAGGAAAAGTTATTTTGATTTCTCCACTAAGCATTTACACTTGGACGATTATGTTTCAGGAAACTTCGTCATTTTTCCAATGTAAAAAAATTTTGCACAGTTCTATTACATTATGAAATTTTAATAAATGAACTTAGTGATAAATATGAAAAAACTTCAGTAGACTTATGAGTAAGACACACATAATGCCATGTACAAATGTAGAAATAATGTAGAAAGTCAATTCAATGAATTTTCTAGAAATACAATAGTATGGAGCATATTGACATAGTTCTTCTATTGTTAAGGATAAATTGTTGTATTTGTTCTTTCATTCAAAACAAAAAGATTCATAAGACCTGTGTGTTCTTCAGATTGTGTGGGACAATATATTCTTTTTTTGCTTTCCACTATGTTTATTTACATTATTGCATTATTACAATAATATTATTATGGATTGTTTATCCTATTTAATGCTGAGAATTTTTCATGGTATAGCACATTTTATTTAGTTATTCAATAGTTGATGGATATTTGGCCTATTTATAGTTTAGGGACAATAATGATGAAAGGTGTTGAAATTTGTGTATGGGTTTTAGTGGCAAAATCAGCAGCAGCAGCTTCTTCTTCATCTTCTTCTCCTTCTCATTCTTCTTCTGTGATGGGGAATACCAAGAACTGCCAATGGCAACTTAACAGACAAAGGATTTTTAATGTATACTTAACAGTCTGACTTGGTGGCATATTGCCTGTAATCCCAACATGCAGAGGCTGAGACAGAAGGATCACTCACTCCAGACCAGACTGGACTACAGAGTCAGTTATGTCTGGAGGTGTATATGCATATACATATATATATGGATATACATACAATCATACATACATACATACATACATACATACATATTCCTTACAAGCAGCCATTTGTGGAAATTATCAGAAAGATTCCTGGAACAGCATCCAACCTCACACCATTATTAAACCCCAGGAGACATCTCTGCTACCAGCAGCAGAGGCCAGAAATTGTCACCGGGATTTCACAACTGACATTTCCAGAATCTAGAAGCCACCTTGCGACTGCCCAATAATTATGAGAATAGATTCTACAAAACTCTTTCTCCTTCAAGACATCACTTTCCAAATGAAACACGAGGCAAGTGTGTGCTGTAGGCAAAATCTATACACTAAGCCAATACCCTGGCTTCAAAGGAACAGGAGCTATGGATTTAGCTCATGGGCTAGGCCTGAGTTCTGCTCCAAGGCAGAAGATTCAATCAGCTGGATTCCCATGCATTTGTTTTTGTCCAGTTACAGCCTTCAGAGAGGGACAATATATTCTTCATTTAAGTTTTTTCATTGAGACCTAATGATCTGAACTTTTTAATTCTGAGTTAGAAGCAATAATAGCAGATCACTCTATATCAGAATATTCCAAACAACCTACAAAGCATCATGTTGCATAACAGAAAAGTATATAAATTCGTGAATGTATGCACATTAGCAAAATTAACTTCAGAAAAGAGAAAAACTAGAGAAATCAAGTTAGTAATGTAAAACAATCAAATAAAGACAATTTCATAGATAGGGAATATTAGTGCTAAATTCTCCCAATACATAGCTCATAGTAATATCTGAGTTGAAAGGAAAAGATAAACTAATGATTTGCATTAAATTCTTAGGGCTGCTGCAACAAAACACAGCAAACATGGAAACATCTTAGCACACATCCTGAAAGGTATATTTTAATGGACATAACAAACATAATCAATTTGACAGTAAGGATTAACTATCACACTATACCAGAAAAAGAAAGTAAAGAGAAATAATTGAGTATATCAATAATGGTAAAAAAAAATGTTTGACAAATCAACTAAAAAATTAAAAATTATGCTTTTAAATATAATATTCCTTGATTCCCAGGATAAAATGATACCCAGATACATGAATAAGAACTCAGATCTTGATCTAATATGTTTAAAATACAACACAGTACATAAGAAGATCTGACAAGAATGAATTTTAATATTGTATATCACAAAAAATGTAATGTTGTAACCATAATGATTATTTTTTCTTCAGAACCATTTTCATGAATGCTCTCTTGACCTCCTTGTTCCTCAGGCTGTAGACCAGAGGGTTCAGCATGGGGATGACCATGGTGTAGAACACAGACACAATTTTGTCAGTGTCCATGGCATGTCTAGAGCTGGGCTGCAAATACATGAAGATGATAGTTCCATAGAAAATAGAGACTGCAGTGAAGTGCGAGGCACAGGTGGAAAGAGCCTTCTGATGCCCTGCTCCTGAGTGCATCTTTAAGATCGTTATAATAATTATAGTGTAGGATACTAATATTATTGTGAGAGCAAAAAAGATAGTGAAGCTGGCTAGACAAATAAGAACCAACTCATTAGCATGTCTATCAGAGCAAGAGAGAGCCATGACTGCAGGCATATCGCAGAAAAAATGATGAACCATACGGGAACTACAAAAGGAGAGCCTGAATGTGTTTCCAGTATAGATACAGGCACTCAAAAAGCCACAGGCATAGCACCCTGCAATCAGCCTTATACAAAAACTTGTAGTCATGTTATTGGCATAGTGTAGGGGTTTGCACACTGCTGCATAGCGATCATAGGCCATTGAGGCCAACAGATAATTTTCCACAGTAGCAAAAGCTGCAAAAGAAAACATTTGAGCAGCACAGTTATTGTAAGACATGATCTTGTCTCTTACTAGGAGACCAGCCATGACTTTGGGAGTGACAGCTGAAGAGTAACCAAGATCAACAAGGGAAAGATTACCCAGGAAAAAATACATGGGAGTGTGAAGCCGAGAGTCCAAGAGAATCAACAGGAACATTCCCAAGTTTCCCACCAAGGTGAAGGTGTAGATGATGAGGAAGGTGATAAAGAGGGGAAGCTGAAGGCCTTGGGCATCGGTGAGTCCTGTGAGGAAGAACTGTGTTACTTCTGACATGTTCTTCATCATTATCATCTGACTGCTTATGAATGCTCTCTGAAAATTAGAAAGAAAAATAATACAATAATAATAAACATGAAATTGATAAGTATAAACATAAGACAGGCACTCATTGTGCTAACAATTTCTTGGGAAAGTTTTTTTTCTTCAAAAGCTTGGACTTTAACTGCCTATTTAATGTGTTAGCTACAAATTTAACATTATGCTATTAAATCTCAAGAAATCTGATGAAGAGTACATTCAATATAAAAGTGGTCTCCATCAGTGTGCAAAGAGTGAAAGACCTTGGAGCACCTTATCCTAAATGGGATGTCCCAGCAAAACTCCCCCTTATAGTGCTCAAGGGATTATGTAGAAGAGGATATGGAAAGACTTAAAGAGCTAGAGAGAATGTTTGACTCCAAGGGAACAATGTCTTCCAGATACAGCAGGACTGATAAACATATCAACTCACAGAGGCTAAATCAGCATGCATAAATTCAAGTCGGATGGGCCTCAGTATGGAGAGGGGAAAGTAGACACATGCTACAACTTGTAACCAAGTAGCTATCTCTAAATGATGCACACTGGCAAAGATAAAATTTTATTTTTTCAATATAGTCTTATTGAGTGTTTCAACCACACTCCAGAACAGTTACCATAAATAGGAGTAGTTCACCTTTACAAAAGGAACTCCACGGGTTTCGGGGATTTTTGTTAATTAGGGGATAACTTTAGCATTTTTATCTTTTTGGTTTTTTGTTTAGTTGTTTTGTTTTTCCCTTCTTTATGTTTTTTAGAGGTAGATAGAAATAGAGAAGACATAAAGTTGGGAGGGGGTAATGATGGGTCCAGAAGGAGTTAAGGGGAGAGAAAAAGATTATTAAAATATATCGCATGAATATCTTGCATATCACCATAGAAGCTTCACCTGGCATTGGATGGAGAAAATGACAGAGCCCAACATAGAAGCACTGGATTGAGCTACCAAGGTCCTGATGAGGAGCAAAAGGAGGGAGATCATGAGCAAGGAAGTCAGGACCGTGAGGGGTGCATTTACCCATTGAGACGGTGGGACAGATCTAATGGGAGACCACCAAGTCCAGTTGGAATGGGACTGATAGAACAGGCGACCAAACCGGACTCTCTGAATGTGGCTGACAGTGGAGGAGGACTGAGAAACCAAGGACAATGGCAATGAACATGAACTCTACAGCATGGACGGGCTCACTGTGAGCCTTGTCAGTTTGGTTGCTCACCTTCCTGGACTTAGGGGAGCTGGGAGGACCTTGGACTTAACATAGTGAAGGGAACCCTGATGGCTCTTTGGCTTGGAGAGGGGCGGAGTGGGGGTATGGATGGAAGGGAGGGGAGGGAAGGGGGGATAGGAGGGGAGGAGATGGAAATTTTTAATAAAAAAATGAGAAAAAAATTAAATTAGAGAGAAAAATGGTTTGTCCATATGTAAACTAATTCTTAAACAATTAAATAAATAGACAACAAATAAATATATTTTTCAATTCACTTCTGAACTCAATAAAACTTGACAATTCCACATTTGCCCCCTGCCAAGAACTGTTTTCAGCAGTTAGATTGTATTCACTGTCTCCTCTCGATGATATGAATTTAAAGAAAATGATAAAACAAAGGATCTCTCTGGTAATTTATTCAGGGTCATTTTAGCATTTAAACAAGGATCATAACCTTTTCTTCATTACATATATGTATTATGCTGTCTGTTTATTTTACAGGCCTCTATGATAGATAAATGTATTTTAAATATATATCATCAACCAATCTGTCAGTATTATTCCGCTCAGTTTTAACCTTAGCTTTGCACACCATATGAAGACATTAAGCAAATTACCTATGGTGAAAATTTCTGTAGGTGTATCTCAGTTAGAACTTGTCTGTGGAAACAATGGAAACAATGTTTTCATGTTTCAGTAAGTAACAGTTGGTACATTTGTACCTGAATGACAGAGTTAAAATTCTTATTGTATAGTCATCATAAACAGCTGTCTTGAAAATGAAAATTTGTTCACACAGCTGACTCAGTCTGACATTAAGTCGCCAAAGGAATATAGCCTAAATGTGATTATGGGCACATGCTCGCTTAGTTGCATTCAACAGATTCTCAGTCCTCTGCAGAAAAAAAAAAGAATTAGATTTAACATGTATTAATGTCCTCATTGACCATAATTTCTCCCTTCTTTATCGGTAACATCACATTTGCCACATATTTTACAGATCCCAGCTGTCAGGCTGATTAAGAGACATCAATGAAGACCTCAAGACAAAGTTAACAATTTAAAAGTATATCAACCTAAAGCTTATCTTTGAATTTCAGAATATAAGAGAGTAATATTTATCATTGTGTATTTAATCTCACCATGCATGAGGGGCCTAGTAAATCCTCTGGTCTGAAGGCTTCATGGTTAATTATTACCGCTGAAATAAAGCCATTAAACAAGTAAGTAACATGTGAACTTCGTTCCTTCAAAACCATCGCATAAAATTGTATTTGTGATTCGGAAACTTCTGTATGCAGATCTGGAGCAAATAATATAGACCTAGCAAGAACTGGAGACTTCCCTCAGGAATGTACCTTCAGTTTCTGCCCCTACATTGTGGGGAAAAAGAATTAAATGACCCATGGGAATCGCATTGGTTACTTTAATGTGAACACATTTTTTGCATTAATATTATTAATTGGTTTTGAAATTGAAGATTTATAATGGCTTTACTTTATGCTCATTTGCAGACATTCTATAACATATTTCAAGAAATAGCATTATATTCTTAATGGATATTTTATTTTATTTTTATAGAAAATAGATTCTTCTCTTATACAATACATCCTGACCTAATTTCTACTACACTTTAACACTGTGTACAATTAGTGTGCTTGTTTAGGGCATTTTGATACTTTGTGTTTGTTGGTTCTCCTCCATAGTCCATTATTTTATCTCAATATACCACCTTAATGCTGGTACCCTTTCTTCACTCAGCAATGTTCCTTCTTCAGAAAACAGTTTTCTGCTTTAACACCTACATTCTTACCATCTCACTTCAATCCTGGAAATGAATTTTTGTAATAGGAAATAAATTCATACTTTTTATTACACATGATCATAATAAATTTATAAATACATCCCAAAATGCAGATTTGTTAAAGAAATGGACCTCTTCCACCCAAAAAAAATATACAGCTAAGAAAGGTAAATATAGAGAAACACACACACACACACTACAAAGAAACAATAGAAGGTCAAATATAGTGCCACAGAACAAATATAGTGTTAAAGAACACACATCTTGTTACAACCATAGGGATTGGATTCTGAGGATAATGGAAGATTTCTCATCAGAAAACCTGGAACCCATAGCAGGAAGTTTTTAAAAGGCAACGACCATCTTTGAAGACAGATGCGTGAAAGGATTCTTGATAACTGGACACTGATGCTGTATTTTCCTATTAAATATCAATGGTGTAATAATTTCTGGTGGATTTTTCAACATTCATAACTACATGGAGTTAATTTCAAACAACAAATGTCTCCTTTATGACTCTCTGTCTTTCTGATATCTGTCTACACACACACACACACCACAACTACACACTTTTTATATCTTTAATTTTGCAGTGACAACAATTGATATAGCCAAGAAGATTAATATGCAAATGAGGTATGATTCAATAGTTTACTAGAAATAAAAATTCAAATAAACTCAAAATAAACTAGTATAAAATTTATATATTTATTTAATTTTCATTAGGATGCAAGTTATTAGAATTTATAGCTCAATTGCCAAGGTAAGTTTTACTTGCCCCATCTGTCCAGAGACACTCCTCTGTTTCCAATCAATGTTCAGTTTTTTTATTGATTTTTATTGAGCTCTACATTTTTCTCTGCTCCCCTCCCTTCGTTTCCCCTCCCCCCTTAAGCCCTTCCCCAAGGTCCTCATGCTCCCAATTTACTCAGGAGATCTTGTCTTTTCTACTTCCCATGTAGATTAGATCTGTGTAAGCCTCTCTTTGTATGCTCATTGTTGTCTAAGTTCTCTTGGGCTGGTTTTTTTTTTTGCATTATGTTTAAAAACCACCTTTGAGTGAGTACATGTGATAATTGTCTTTCTGGGTCTGGGTTACCTCGCTCAAAATAATATTTTCTAGCTCCATCCATTTTCCTACAAAAATCTAAGATGTTGTTATTTGTTTCTGCTGTGTAGTCCTCCATTGGGTAAATACCACATTTTCCTTATCCATTCTTTAGTCAAGGGATTTAGGTTGTTTCCAGGTTCTGGCTATGACAAACAAAGCTGCCATGAACATAGTTGAGCACATGTCCCTGTGGCACGATTGAGCATCCTTTGAATATATACCCAAAAGTGGTATTACTGGGTCTTGAGGAAGGGTGTTTCCTAATTTTCTGAGAAATCATCACACTGACATCCAAAAGGGCCGTACCAGCTTGTATTCCCACCAGCAATACAGAAGTGTTCCCTTGACCCTACAACCTCTCTAAAATAAATTATCATCAGATTTTTGATCTTGGCCATTCTTACAGGTGTAAGATGGAATCTCAGAGTTGTTTAGATTTGCATTTCTCTGATGACTAAGGTTGTTGAACATTTCCTTAAGTGTCTTCCAGCCATTTTAGATTCCTCTGTTGAGAGATCTCTGTTTAGGTCTGTACTCCATTTTTTATTTGATTATGTGTTCTTTTGATGACCAATTTCTTGAGTTCTTTGTATATATTGGAGATCAGACCTCTGTCTGATGTGGGGTTAGTGAAGATCTTTCCCATTTTGTAGGCTGTCATTTCGTTTTGTTGACCATATCCTTTACTTTACAGAAGCTTTTAAGTTTCAGAAGGTTCCATTTATTAATTGTTTCTCTTGGTGTCTGTCCTACTGTTAGGAATCCACAAAAACACTAAGCTAAAATAATAATCATACCATATATATATATATATATATATATATATATGGTATGATTATATATATATATAATATATATATATTATATATATATATATATATATATATATATATATATACATACAGGCAACATAGCACCAGCTCTTGCAGGTTCTGTGATTGTTGCTTTAGTCTTTTTAACCCGCTATGAGTTCTACATTTAAGTATGTGGGTTGGGTTCTCCTGGTATCTTAGAAATATCTGATTCTTAGAATACTTCCTCTTCCTCTTCCACAGAGTTCCCACAGCTCTAGCTCAGGAGGACTTAGGAAGATCTACAATTTGGGCTCTCTCTCTAATTGTTTCAGTCTTTTGATCTGCTCCCATCAGCTTCAGGCAGAAGCCTCTTTGATGACAACTAGGCTAGGCACCTATCTATGAGTAAATAAGAATATAATTGGCAATCTTTTTATTGATTTTTTTTTATGTTTCTCTGGGTCTATCCAGGTCTCTGGGCTATTCAGCCTCCTCTTCCTGGATCCAGGCAGTCTCAAAAATGGGCTTGCTTTCATGGTATAGGCCTCAAGATAGATCTGTCACTGACTGGCCACTCCCATAAATTCTGTACCTATCTTGCCCCATCACATCTTTCAGGCAAGGATAGATAACAATTTGAAGGCTTTGTAGCTGGGTTTGTGCTCCATTTCCAATTCTGGAATCATTCCCTCATTAGAGAGGATGTCTGGATCAGGCTTTGATTACTTCATTATTAGGAATCCTCACTATGATCACCCTTATAGAACCCTGAGAGTTTTCTACTGTCACTCCATCCCTCCACACACCTTATCCCTTTTGTTTGCATTCACACCCACCACTGTTCACTCACAAAATCTATTCTATTTTCCCATTCCAAAGAGATTCATCTCTGACACTTAGAGTCCTATTGGTTACTTAGCATTTCTGGGTCTGTAGCATATGATTGTTTAACATGATTATCATTGATGTAATAGGTGATGTCTATTTATAAATGAACACATATAATGCTTATATTTCTGGGTCTTAATTTCCTCCATCAGGATGATTATTTTTAGTTCCATCCACATTCCTGATAATTTCATGATTTTGCCATTTTTGACAGCTGAGTAATATTCCACTGTGTAAATGTACCACATCTTTATCCATTCATTAATTGTTTTCAGGTTCTGGATATGTCAAATAACTGCTGTGTATATAACTGAGCAAGTATCTGAAGGGGAAGCCTAGCCCAAAACCTTGTTTTGTAAGGCGTGTCCCCCTTGGTTTAAAGGCGTGTCCCCCTTGGTCTAAAGGCGTGTCCCTCTTAGGCGTGTCCCTCTTAGGCGTGTCCCCCTTAGGCTAATATTGACTTATAAAATCTTGCGGGCCTGCGGCCTGCCTGCTCTTTGTTTTCCTGCCCTCCTCGCTGGAACCTTGGATTTGTAAGTTCCCTTTCCTTTCCTTTATTAAAACTGAATTATATATATTAAAGCTTGTCTGGTGAATCATAACTGCCGATCAACCACGCACCTTCATTTGGCGTCCAACTAGGGCATTTGGGAGCCTTCCGCTCCAGTTCCCACACTGCGTGGCAGGGATTCGGCCTTGGGCTCTTGATTGCTTCAGAGCAGTTTCCCAGACTAGCCTGTCCCAGCCCCGCTTGTACGGAGCAAAGGACGTGTGTGTGTGCGTGGGTGACTCAGTCCGAGCTCGCTAACCCCTCAGGCAGCACCAGTCCCGGCTGAGTTCGGCCTGGGCCCTGACCTGCCGGAGACTAGCGGTTACTGCCGGAGTCCCAACATTCGAACTCCGCTGGTACTGCAGACTCGGTTTGGCCGAGCGGTTATTGCCCTAGCGACCTACTGGCAGGGAACGGTCATTTCAGGTAAAATTTCTTTTGATTAAAAAAAAAAAAAAAAATGTCTGACCATATCACCGTTGAAAGCTTCTGCAATCTATTTAATTATACTATGGTAGAAATATTACAGGATACATATGATATTCCCATAACTTGGATGTTTATAGGGCTTGCAATTTTTCTCGTATTTGGTTTCTCCCTTACATGGTTTGAAAATAGAAAAATGATAAAGTCCTTACAGAATGAAACCAGGATTCTTAGGACAGAGGTTGAATGCTTAAGAAAGGGCACAACTGTTTTGAGTGACAACTTTAAGTCGGTCGAGGTATTTGCAAAAACAATTCAGACTGACACCAAGAAAGAGTTTGAAGGTCTCAAGGAAGGGAATAGGGCTTTGTCTGATATGACTCGGTCAAATGAGCAAAATTTAGAAAAACTACAGTCTGATATTAAGGAGAGACTCATTGCTGCGGAGGAGAGAACAGCTGATTTGGATCGTAAACTTCAGTCCCTGTCTGAAACATTATCAGAGAGAATTAAAACTGCTGAATGTGAAAATCGGACTTTGTCTAAAGGATATGACAGATTGGCTGACAGATTGTCAATACAAGAAGGCACAATTCATGCCATGAAAATTCTATCCAAGGATGAGATACTAACTCTACTGGACAAACTTCATGTTTTGGAATCCTCCATGAAGGCCTTGGAGCATAATTCTGGACAGGAGATCCAGGCCTTACAGAAGGCAATAGTAAGCAGATTAGAAAAGATTGAGGAAATTATAGAACAGGAGCAAACGGTACAAAGGCAAAATTTAACTCCGTCAATGAGTAAAACTCTCCGGGATAATTTCCATAAAGTTCTACCTGCCTTTCCAATAGTAACGTCAGAAAAGGTGACTGGTTCCAAAAACCCTAAAGTCATCAAGGAATATACATGGGAACCCGTCCGTATGAATGATCTCAAAGAAATTAAACAAGCCATTATGAACTTTGGGCTACATTCGTCCTTTGTTAGAGAGATGCTCAAAACTTGGTCTATAAGCAATAAGGCAACGCCCCATGATTGGGTACAATTAGTATCAGCTGTTCTAGAGAGTGGGTCACAATTAAATTGGAAATGCATGTTCAGACAAGAGGCTAAACTTTTAGAACAGCAGGAAAGAGCAAAGGGAATTGAGATCTCCCTAGATCAAATTCTAGGTGAAGGACTTTTCTCCGATCCTCTGGAACAAGCGAATTATGATGAACACACCTTATCCATATGTACTACAGCAGCTTTAAAGGCTTGGGACAGGGTTCAAGACCCAGGACAGAGACTGGAATCATATATCAGAGTTAAACAGGGTCAGAGAGAACCCTTTAGTGATTTTTTACAAAGGCTAACTAAAGCTGTACAGATAGGGATATCTGACCCAGAAGCAAGACGTATAATAATTGAATCTTTGGCTTATGAGAATGCCAATGTGGAGTGTAAAAGGATCCTGGGGCCTTTAAAGATGAGATCAGCGCCCTTGGACGAATGGGTCTTACATACAATGAATGTTGAATCATTTGACTATGGCACTGAAGCATGGGTCGAAGAAGCAATTTCTAATGCAAAAAGGAGGCATCAAGTTACCAAATGTTTTAATTGTGGCAAGATGGGACATATTAAAAGGAATTGCAGACAACGGATTTTCAGAAATAATAATAATAATAACAACAACAATAATAATAATAACAATAATAATAATAATGCCTCTTCTAGAAATAACAGACGTAGGAGGACTCAGCCTTCAGGTATATGTAGGAGATGTGGAAAAGGCAGACACTGGACAAATGAGTGCAGGTCAACAAGAGATAGACAAGGCAACCTGTTGCCACTGGGAAACTCAATGGGGGGCCTCTCGCAGGCCCCCATGGCGAATGTGGTCCAGTCATTTCCAGTTACTGCCGAGAACATGCCTCGTCAAGAAAATTAGAAAGCCCCATGCCTGCTGTTAAAAGCAAAAATGGCCTGAAAGATGAGTTACGTGTATTTTGGCAGACTTTTATAAATGAACAAAGACCAAAGTTAAGAGTGTGTGTAAATGGCATTTTTATTACTGGCCTACTGGACACAGGTGCGGATGTAAGTATCATTACTCCAGAATCTTGGTATCCGTATTGGCCTCTTCAGGATGTAAATGTTCAGTTCCTGGGAATTGGAACCCTATCTCAAGTAAGGCAGAGCACGAGATGGGTTGAATGCATAGGGCCAGAAGGACAAATAGGAAAATTAAGGCCATATGTAGCCAATATTGCAGTGAATTTATGGGGCCGTGACCTGTTGCAGCAATGGAATACCCAAATTAACATTCCTGCTGCTTCTAGAGCCTCTATCACCGAGGGAAATATTAAAAGATATTATAGAAGGCGGAAACCGGCTGTTCGGGCTGTACAAGAATGCAAAGCAATTGATGGCCCTTCAGAGATACGAACAGCACTGCCTCTAAAATGGTTGACTGAGAAACCAATATGGACAAAGCAATGGCCTTTAGCTGAGGAAAAGTTGCAGGCTTTAGAACAGCTGGTACAAGAGCAATTAGATGCTCGACATATAGAAGAATCTACCAGCCCTTGGAATTCTCCTGTATTTGTTGTTAAGAAAAAATCTGGTAAGTGGAGAATGGTGACAGATCTCAGGGCTATCAATAAGGTTATTCAACCTATGGGCTCTCTGCAATCTGGAATTCCTCTGCCATCTTTATTACCAAAAGGATGGCCTCTCATAGTAATTGATTTAAAGGATTGTTTCTTCACTATACCTTTACAAGAAAAAGACAGAGAAAAGTTTGCCTTCACAGTGCCTACTTATAATAACTCTCAACCTACAAGGAGATACCAGTGGACCGTCCTCCCACAGGGCATGTTGAACTCTCCCACCCTGTGCCAATATTTTGTAAATCAACCATTGCAAATAATACGCAAGCAATTTCCCAACTCTATAATTTATCATTACATGGATGATATTCTGTTATCTGATTCAAACATGGCTACTTTAGAAAGACTGTTTGAAGAAGTAAAAATACTTTTACCTAAATGGGGATTGCAGATTGCTCCTGAAAAAATTCAGAGAGGAGATTCTGTTAATTATCTAGGTTATAAAATAGGTTTGCAAAAAATTAAGACACAAAAAGCACAAATTAGGAGAGATCGGTTACGGACTCTCAATGACTTTCAAAGGTTGTTAGGAGACATTTCCAGCTTACGACCAGCTGTTGGCATAACACCTGATATGATAATTCATTTAAATAAAACCTTGGACGGTGAAAAAGACTTAAACAGTCCCAGAGAATTAACAGCTGAAGCAGAAAAGGAGCTGAGAATGATTGAGGAGAAATTACAAGAGACACATGTGGACAGGGTGAATCCAAAGCTCAGTTGTATTCTCGTCATATTGCCTTCCAAAATTTCTCCTACAGGAATTTTAATGCAGAGAGATGATATTATCTTAGAATGGATCTTTTTACCACATAAACCAAGTAAGAAAATAAAAACTTATGTGGAAAAAGTCTCTGAATTAATTATAAAAGGCAAATTGAGACTTCGTCAACTAGCAGGCATAGACCCAGCAGAAATTATAGTGCCTTTCACTGCTGATGAACTAAAAAAGTTGTGGGAAGATAACGAACCATGGCAAAGAGCTTGCGCTAATTTTTTGGGAGAAATCAATAACAACTATCCGAAAAGCAAGAGGCTTAACTTTATAAAGAGAACTTCTTGGATTCTCCCTCGAATCATCCGTGATGCTCCGATAACTGGAGCACGTACATTTTATACTGATGCTAATAAATCAGGGAAAGCAGGTTACAAATCAGAAGATTTGAGTAAGGTGGAACAAAGCCCTTATGATTCTGTCCAGAAGGCAGAATTATATGCCATTCTTATGGTGGTAAGGGATTTTAAAGAACCGCTTAATATAGTTACTGATTCACAATATGCAGAAAGAGTAATCTTACATATTGAAACTGCTGAATTTATACCTGATGATACAGAACTAACCTCATTGTTTATCCAGGTACAAGACATGATCAGGAACAGGCTTTGCCCTATGTATATAACACACATCCGATCTCATACGGGTCTGCCAGGTCCTCTAGCAAAAGGTAATGCAGAAATTGATCAATTGTTGATTGGTAGTGTGCTGCAGGCCTCTGAATTTCATAAAAAACATCATGTCAATAGCAAAGGCTTGAAGAAAGAATTTTCTATTACATGGCAACAAGCTAAGGAAATTGTAAAGAAATGCCCTACTTGCTCTTTTTATAACCAAACACCACTGCCTGCAGGGGCTAATCCAAAGGGCACTCAAAGGAATGAAATCTGGCAGATGGATGTGTTTCACTTTGCAGAATTTGGCAAATTAAAATATGTACACCACACCATTGACACTTATTCAGGTTTTCAATGGGCAACTGCTTTAAGCTCAGAAAAAGCTGATTCAGTAATCACTCATTTATTAGAAGTTATGGCCATCATGGGTATACCTACACAAATAAAGACGGATAATGGTCCAGCTTATGTTTCTAGGAAAATGAAACAGTTTTTTGCTTATTACAATATTAAGCATGTTACAGGTATACCATACAATCCTACAGGTCAAGCAGTCATAGAAAGATCAAATAGAACTATAAAGGACATGTTAAACAAACAGAAAGGGGTGGAAAATACCCCTAGAAATAGGTTACATAGTGCTTTATTAACCTTGAATTTTCTCAACGCTAATGAGAAGGGGACAACGGCTGCAGAAAGACATTGGATAATGGAAAAGTCTGCTGAATTAAATCAACCAGTTTATTTCAAGGATGTGCTGACCTCGCAGTGGAAGCCAGGAGATGTGCTGCGTTGGGGAAGGGGTTTTGCTCTTGTCTCCACAGGAGAGGAAAAATTGTGGATACCATCAAAATTAATAAAGGTTCGGTTTGAAGAGAAGAAGCCCCTTGGAAAAGAAAAATAATTCATTCACAAGGATGATGATCATACTGATGGTAAGAAAAGCATATAGGTTGGGGGCAGGGTTCTTTTCTTATCTCCACAGGAAACCACTCATCTTCAAAGAACTTAAGGGACCCTGGATATTTAAATACTGATGCATGGACACTAGTTACAACCTAATATGGATCAACACAGAACCCGAATATGTTTAGTAAGTATAAAACATTTTTTTACATATATACTGTGCCTTTATTTATATGTATATAGAGCTGGTTTTGGAGTTGGACTATGGCTCAGTCCTTCTTCAATTCCAAGCCTGTTTATAAGAGATATCTCAGAGTTTCTGTCTCAGGTCAGGAGCCATGAAATGGGACAGAATAGTAATAATAATAATAATAATAATAATAATGATGATGATGATGATGATGATGATGATACTTGATAAACTTTCTTTGCCTTTCCTCATATCTGTCTGTCTTTATTATACCTTCCATCGAATATATATGTCTGTATATGTCTTTGTAGATAATGTTTACCTTTCCTGTAACAAACAACAAATTTTCCTTCAGTAATCTTTGAAGTTTCCAGGATGAAGATGGGGCCCCACAACATCAATTTCACCTGGTTACTATGACGTCATGTTTTTAATAGCGCTAAAATTAGACCTTTTTTTGGTTTTTTTTTTTTTTTTTGGTACCAACTACACAAGACAGTTTCAAATGGTGTACAATTTTGACAACACTCTGGCCGGACCTCCTCAAAACACTCAGAGGCTAGTTACAATTTCCTCGACCAAATGTTATTCTGGGAATTTTACCATCATTTGCTTTCATGGAACCCCCTGAGAAGAACGTCGCCCCCATGTCAGCTAGAAGCAATCTTAGAGGACGACGCCCCCTCTCCCAACAGAGTTTGCCCTCTGGTTTAGGGACATCATTTAGTAGATGGTATAGGGTTGAGGGGATGGGGGAGGTATTATATGGACTCAGGGGTGTTTATGAAAAAAAAAAGGGGGGGGGGAATTACCTGGTTTGATTGGTATTTGTGAATTATTGTTATTAGAAAATTGCATTGGTGTTGATTCTTGTATATTGAACATTGTATGTGAGTATGCTTCTACCTCTATTGTATGAGAGTATGCTTCTACCTCTGTTTAAAACAATTGTTATATTGAGATATTTATCATATTGCAATGTACATTTCTACCTCTGATATTATTTGTATAATGACATTGTTTACGTTTGGGGATATTGTCCTCATTTATTGCACAGTTGTTTTTCAGGTTTTTTAGATACATAGAAATTATATTTAGTATAGATAGTATAATCTTCGACCTCTTTGAAGAGCTGTAGAACATGGCCTTTAATCTAACCTAGAGTTTGATACTTATGAGACACAATCACTCCTGGCAACACCACTCTACTCCCGAGAGAATGTTGAGCACCAAAGACACTCCACTGGGAGCTTGTCTTCTTCTTGGCAGAAGTGGCCTTTAGGCAAAGAAAAAGCCCATACCTCGACCACTGACAGAGTTTCAGAGTATCCGTAAATGGATAAAAACAGGATTGTCTTATCTTGCCAAGACAGGGTTGGACAGTTCTACAAAAAGTTCCTTGCCTTTGAAAAATGTTATGTCAGTTGTGTTAGGCCTTAGCCAAAGTTGGTTGCCTCAACATTGCAAAACGAAACTTTGGGTGACTGCCCAGGTAGTTAGTTGTCTCTGTCATTTGTTGCACATTTTGGAAGTTTCTTGTTTGTACTTCCTGGTTGCTTAAGTAATATTACTTCCCTTCTCAGATCTTTGATGGGGTTGAAGATTAGATAATTGTAGTTACCCTCTACATTATTTAGACTCCTTGAAATAGAATGCTTAGTAAAACTTTTGTTATATGTTTCTTCTTAATATTGTTTGTAATTTTATATTTATTATTTGTTCCTATTGAATATAGTTGTATTTGGTTTGGTTCTGTCTTATTTAGACAAAAGGGGGAGATGAAGGGGAAGCCTAGCCCAAAACCTTGTTTTGTAAGGCGTGTCCCCCTTGGTTTAAAGGCGTGTCCCCCTTGGTCTAAAGGCGTGTCCCTCTTAGGCGTGTCCCTCTTAGGCGTGTCCCCCTTAGGCTAATATTGACTTATAAAATCTTGCGGGCCTGCGGCCTGCCTGCTCTTTGTTTTCCTGCCCTCCTCGCTGGAACCTTGGATTTGTAAGTTCCCTTTCCTTTCCTTTATTAAAACTGAATTATATATATTAAAGCTTGTCTGGTGAATCATAACTGCCGATCAACCACGCACCTTCAAGTATCCTTGTGGTATGATTGAATATTCTTTCAAAATGTGGCTAAGAGTGGTATAGCTTGAAGATTCCCAGTTTTCTGAGGAAATGCTATATTGATTTCCATTGTATCTGTGCAGGTTTGCACCTTGCACTCTCACCAGCAATGTGACATTCCTCCTCGGTGATATTCACTGAGCATCTTAGTGAATGGCATAAATGACCTCTTTAGAGCTTAAAACCCAATGTCACATATTCTTAGCAACTTGAGAATCCAAATGTCTGTCATCTTATTTACCACCATAGAAAAAAAAATCATTCTACGATTAAAGTAGAGAATAGCATTTTTATATGGTTAAAGTAGAGAATAGCATTTTATATGGTTAAAGTAGAGAATAGCATTTTTATATGGTTAAAGTTGTTTTGCTGTATTATTCTACTGATGGAAGCATAAATATGTTGAAAGTTATTTGATATCATTTCACATTAGCTAAAGAACAGTAGTAAGTCACCACCCTACCAGGGTCCAGACATCCTCTGTCATTTTTTTTCTGATAGTACCAGCCATGAGCTCTCTCTTATCAACTAGGCTTCAAATCCAAAGGACTGTCAGTTACACCCTATAACAACCAATCTACTGTTATGCTAATGAGTCCATCTTGCTTAGAAGTTTGGTATTGTAGTCTAGAGGGCTCACATTTGGGTAAGACCATTGAAAACTTTTCTTTCTCAGTAACCTTTGTACTACCTTCTGGTAACTTCTGAGATTGTTAAAGCTCAGTTTCAGGTTAATTTCTTTGTATCTTACAACAAATATGAATGCTAATGCTGCTTTAGTCATAAGGTCTTACCAACTATTTATACTGAGTAATCAAGAAGAATTACAAGAGTCTCTGTTGTTTTAAAAACTCTACAGTCTCCCTGACTAACAATTCACAAGGCAATATCCACATCCAGCACTGACATTTTTGTAACTCAACAACTTTAAGAGTCATACCATTTAGCAGCACAAGATATCTTCTCTCTTTCTATTTTTATCTTGTATGTTTTCATTCAGTTATAAACAAGCAGGTTTGTATGCTTACCTTGTGGATAAAAACAAATAGAGTTTGTTTTTAGGGATTATGCTGGTTTAGTCAATTAGAGTTTGTATATTTTCTTTCAGTAAATATTAACTTAACTAGCACTAAGTGGTTATCCAGGTGTCTAGAACCAGGAATGGCAGCCCTTTTTTTGAGTGGGTCTTTAATCTAATTAGAGAGATATTGGTTATTACCAAGGTGTTTTGCCAATATTGTACCTTAAGGGTTATTATGCAATATGTTTTAGGGGCATCATATCTTTGTAGAATTCTTGGTTATCTCTGTTGTTTTAAATTTTACATAGTCCTTTCTGGTACCATGAAAATTAATCTAGAGAAGCACTCAGGTCAATTTAAGCTCAGGGGTTTGTAGGTTTTTATTGTGGCTTCTTTTAAAATTTTATTATTCAATGAAGTTTAGGAGTCAAATATTAGGAAATAAATTTAATTCTTCCATGGAGTAATGGAGAAAGGATCACCTCACCCTCTTCTTCACCTTCCCAGACTGAAAAGATGGCTCATCTTTTAAACCCATCCTTATTGTCTCTACATCCCTTTTCTTCCCCTGAGAAAACAGAAAACTCTATGATCCACTCCATTTGTGGTTCACAGACTGTAAAGATAATATTGGCTAAATCACCTATTTATGGCCCTGAAATCTGTTAACATTCTCCATTTTCCAGATTTCTTTTTAATAATAATTATAGGAGAATTTCAAGAAATGACTGATTCTTCAATATGTTGGATATTTAATTGCTCCTATACCAACTGACTTGATACTTGTAGCTTTTCTGATATCAAAGGCCATTGTTTCATCTACACAGATTGTTGGGTAACCATTTGAAAGGTAGGGCTGTTAGTATTTTTGAAAGATGAGCAACTCTTGTGCCCTACTTATGTACAAACTGAATGGTCAATGACTATTATTGATAACACCTTTTCATATTTTTCTCCAAAGTATACTTTATGGTTTGTTGCTGAAATTGGAGGAATGTTGATCTTGGTTTTCCATTGCTATAACAAATCACTCCCCCATAAATTTATTGCTATGTTAGTTACATATGGCTTTCATTCTCCTACCTGTCCTTCTGTCCCTTTACACTCAACCAACCTTGTACTTTGTTTTACCTGAGAAAAAATTTTAATCCCTAGAAGCTGAATATTTACCTCCTGAAGAGGCCAATCTGGATGCCAAGATTTGGATGATATTATTGTTGCATCTGTGCTTGTGTCCAATAAACCTTCAACCACAATACCTTTAGCTTTGTTCATTTATCACCCATAGAAGTTTGCCAAAACATTTGTTTTATAGTCTCTTCTGAAATTTTTGTTGATCTATTGAAGCTGTCAAGTCATTCAGAGCAGTGTGGTTTTCAACAATATGCATTGTTTTTTAATTGCTATAGAGGGGTTTACCCCAGTGCTAACAGGAATGATTGACCCAAAATTGACATTTGGATCTATGAGAGGCCCCAAAGGTGTTTCACAATAGCTAAGAGTTAATTCATCTGTCTTCATTTGTTAGTCCAAACCTGGTCTTGCCACACCGGCTGCATATTCCAGAAGACTGTGGCCGTCTGTTTGGGTTCTCTAAAGAAAAAGAAAATGTTTCCAGGAATACCTTGTCTGCAATCCTTTTTCTAGTTCATCTTGTTTACCACAAAATAAGATATCTGACCTTTTAATTTTTCTTATAATTTTTAGAAAACACTTCTCCTATCTAAGTATTATCACAAGTGTGAGGTCTAATATAAACTACATTTCAGATTCATTCATCTATGGGTGCTAATCTTGTCCTCAGAAACCTAATTAATGATTGACATTATGTAGTACCATTTTTAAAAGACAAAGATTCAATTAATATTTGTCCAGATACTGGGTCTGATATCATTCTATTTACAACTGAACTCAATCTTTGTAAAAAAAATCAGTAAAGTCTTCTTTTATGCCTTCTATAATTTTTATAAATGACTCAGTCTTCTATCCTGATTCTTCAAGCCTCTTACAAGCATTCAAATCTGCACAATGACTTAGGACCAATGTGTGATTATCAAATATGAACTGTCTTTGTAAATCAGTACATATACATAAATGCAGACACATAAAAAATTAATGTTAAAGTTTATATAGAATTTTTCTGATATGAACTTGTATGTTTCCATGAGAAATTTACAAATGTGTCAAATCTTCAGTTGGTTTCATTATACACCTGATTACTTTGATTTTTGCTGATGTAACAGAAAAATGTTGCATAAAATGTTTGAATGTGATAATATTGTCAATTAGCATTTTCATAAGCTGGCTTTAAGTTATTTTAGACTGTTGAGTAAGATTTCTGTCCTGCCCAGTCCCACAGCCATTCAGTCCTAAAGAAAACACAGAGGTCTACATTACATATAAACTGGTTAGTCTTAATAGGCTTAATAGGCTCAGGCTTCTTATTAACTCTTATAACATATTAGCCCATAATTCTCTGTGTTATTCGTGTGGCTTGATACCTTTATCATTGAGCATCTTCATCTTGCTTCCTCTACAGCTGAGTCACAACTATAGACTCACTCTTTCCTCATTCCAGAATTCTGTTCTTGTTATCCTGCCTTTATTCCCTGCCCGGTCACCCTACCTATACTTCCTGCCTGGTTACTGGACAATCAGAATTTTCTTAAAATACAAGTAACAAATCTTTACAAGGTACAAGTCCTACAACAATAGACATACTATTTATGTTTTACTCTTCTAAAGAAGATCTTAACTTTTTCACAACCCACACACAATTACTGAGGTGAAGAAGCCAAGTCAAGTTCTTGAAGCCAATGTAGAGTAGGAAAATATGATTTGGTGTAGAATAAAGATGAAAGGAAAGAATTCATATGTTTTGTATCCCAAAACATTACAATCAAAGCTATAAACATTATCTTGACTTTAATACAATCTTTGTGAATGCATTCTTTACCTCCTTATTCCTTAGGCTGTAAACCAGAGGGTTCAGCATAGGAATGAACATGGTGTAGAAAATAGATGCTATTTTGTCAGTGTCCATGGAGTGACTGGAGCGGGGCTGCAAGTACATGAATATGAGTGTCCCATAGAAAATGGAAACAGCTGTGAAATGGGAGGTACAAGTGGAGAGAGCTTTACGATATCCTGCAACAGAGCTCATCTTTAAAATGTTTATAAAAATGAATATGTAGGATATTAAGATAAGTATAAGAGCAAAAAAGATATTGAAGCTGGCTAAATAAATAAGAACCAGTTCATTGACATGTCGGTCAGAGCAAGATACAATCATGACTGCTAGAACGTCACAGAAAAAATGGTGGACCACAGTAGACTCACAGAAAGAGAGACTTAATGCATCCACAGTATAGATGGAAGCATTCAGGAAACCACAGATATAACAGCCAATAACTAGACGTGCACACACACTAGTTGTCATGGTGGTGGCATAGTGTAGAGGCTTACATACTGCTACATAGCGATCATAGGCCATTGAGACCAAAAAGTAGTTTTCCAAATCGGCAAAGGTTGCAAAAAAGAACATCTGGGAGGCACAAGCATTGTAGGACATGATCTTGTCTCCTGTAAGGAATCCAGCTATGACCTTTGGAGTGACTGTTGTTGAGTAACAAAAGTCCACAAAGGACAAGTTGCAGAGAAAAATATACATGGGGTTGTGAAGCCGAGAGTCCAAAAGAATCAACAGGAACATCCCCAGGTTCCCAACCAGGGTGATGGTATAGATGAGGAGGAAAATGATAAAGAGAGGAAGCTGCAAATTTGGGTCATTTGTGATTCCCATAAGTATAAACTGTGTCACTCCTGTCCTGTTCTCCATCAATGATATCTGTTAATCAACAGACGACCTGAAACAATTAAATGGAATATAACAAGAGATTGGAGAACAGGAAAATCACTGGCTTTCTATTCCAAAAGCCTTAGCACCTGACTGACAGATTAAGACTGTCTATAACTCCAGTACCAAGGGATCTAAAATGATCTTTTTTACCTCTGCAAGTAGGAGGCAAACATTTTGCACAAACATATATGAAGGCAAAGAACGCATATACATAGAATTCAATCCTTAAGTTTTGTTCCAAGATTTACTTATGTATTCATTTTTATGTACATGAGTGTTATGTCTTCATGCACATCAGAAAAGGGCACACACTCACATTACTGATGGTTATGAGCCAACAAGTGAAAATTGAACGCAGGACCTCTCAGAAGGAGGTAGTGCTCTTTATAGCTGAGCCATCTATCTGGTCCTAAGTGAATGTTTAATTTAAAAAAAAATTCTGTGAGAATGGAGTAATGAAGGAATTGAATCTGTGGAACTTTATAGATTTTCTACTAAAAATCAAAAGTATATAAATATTTTAACTATATATAGGCTGTTTAGTAACTGTGTTGAAATGGTTTGTTTTAATATATCTATGTGCCAGTTAGCATTTCCTGAGATCTAAAACGTGCTTCCCTGCCAAAATGTACTATAGAAATAGTCTGCTTCCTATCACTAAGTCTTTGATAAATTATTACATCCATGTAAATTGTGAGACACAAGAGATGTAAAATTTATGTATATTTAAATAACCTTATTATCAGTTTCTCTTCTAAATCCAAGAAAACTCTTTGCCCGCTGTAACCTTATTATCCAAAATAATTAATATTAATTATGGTAAAGAAATATTTTTAGGTTTAATCAGAGTGAACTGAGTGGCATACTGTGTAATAATTTCATCTTGGTCACTATTTACCTGTTTTTATTAAAGATTAAAGAAGTGATTAATACCTAACTGTAGAATGTGTCTACTGAATATTTAAAGTTATGAATGAAGTAATGAGCTTTAAACATTTTAAGTCTTCTTTCTACACACATTGTAATGCTCTTAATACATCTATCTAATATAGATGTATTATATATATAATACATATATCTAATATAGATAGACAGACAGACAGACGGACAGACAGACAGACAGACAGACAGACAGACAGATAGATAGATAGATAGATAGATGATAGATAGATTGATAAGAATACACTAAAAGCAAGAAGTTATGATTAGTTCAAGGACAGCTTTATCTTGAATCAATATCGCTAAATGCTGTACATACTAGATTTGTTAGGCATACATATATGTTGAGAGAATGTTCCACCTCAGAAGCAGTTTGGAATGAAGAAATATTGCCAACAAAAACTCAGAGAGTTCGTGTTCTTCGAAGAGGTACATACAGACATCATCTAATGACTACCTAGAGAGCACCTAGCTCCTCTAAACACCATATAGTTATGTACAAAATGAAGATATTAATGAGATATACTTGGGCTATTATTGGGAAAAATAAAGTAATATAAAAAAGGAAAAAATGCTTGTTGTTAAGGACAGTTTGGTGAGTTGTCCTGACCTTGTTATCATAGCTATGTGACAATAGCTACAGAACTTTAGTTCTGGGTAAGTTTAAGACTTGAGAAGTAATTTTCCAAATTGCCTTTTCTACATTTGGGCCCCTGGAATTGTCTGTGCCTTGTTATCAATCTCAGTTTGATTTTATTCTTAGGATATTAGTGTTGGTTTTGTAATTTCATGTTCATCATTGTTTTCAAAAGTTTAATTCTTATAATTCACAATTTTAAATAAAATATTTCTCTTTTCTTAATTTTTAGTTTGTCTTTTCTCAGGATATTATCCTTCAGCAAGAACAGAGATCCTGGATCCCAAGTTCCTTGATTATGGACTTCGTTTATCTCATAGACATAGTGTTCTTGTAGTCTAATGATACTTAAACTATGTTTGACTTGTAATATTTAGAAAGATATGAATTCTAACTCTTATTTCCTATCATTATTTTCTTGATCATTTGGTCACTTTAAATATATATATATATATATATATATATATATATGTTCAATAAAAAAATTTAGTTGCCAATCTTACCTTATGTAGTAATTTTTATCATTTGTTATATTATCTACAAAAGATGTGTGCATGTGTATGTGAATCTATCTCTCTCTCTCTCTCTCTCTCTCTCTCTCTCTCTCTGTCTGTGTGTGTGTGTGTGTAAAGCAGAACAGGAAGTATGTGTATGTATATAAAGTAGAACAGAAAGTATTATTTATTACTTTATTAGGAAAATTTAAAATGTATGAAGTTACATGGTAATCTCAATATTATAAGTATTTATAATTTGCATATTAAAATACTAATATTATATTACTATAATTCTATTTTCTGGGTTTTTTTGTGATTTCTTTTATCTCCAAATAAATCAAACATATAGTGAATAAAATAAAGTTACAGGAACCAAATTGCATTTTATAGTCTTTCTGAGAAGAATAACTTATTATATGAATTATTAAATCACTTATAATATTTTGACATTTATACCTAGACTCAGAATTACAAAAACAGTTTTAGAATAACTCTTAGCCTTTGACTAGTTTCAGCTCTCAAAATTATTTTTAAACATCTGTTCTCAATAAACTCATAGTTTATATACACATCCCACTTATTTTCTTAGAAATATACTTCACACTAGTAATTTTATGAAATGTAGGCAGCCAGCTTTAAGTAGAAGAATATTTTGCAGGGGATACTCATTCTAAAATTTTAAAAAATCACTATGCAATATTTCACAAACCCTTTTCCAGGAGCTTGATCTTAGAAAATGATCAGTTTTCCACTCATCTAAAGCAAGAGGGAAGAACAGAACTTATGCACAGATTAAGTTCTGAATTCACCATGCATTGTTCCTCTCTCCTTCACAGAATCACTTACCTCCTTATTAGGAATACATACTACTTCAAAACTATACAAGATTACTTCTCTCCCATTGTTCACAGGTTGTGTATGTATACAAAAAACTGAACTCTGTAAGAAATGCATGAAGAACTTGCCAAATACAGTCAATAAGATATTTTCTCTGACTGTTTTACCTCAGCTTGCTTGATAACCTGTTGCTAATCTTCAGATTAGCTGGAAATGTTGCATTTTTAACAATGAGTGCATGTATTAACAATAACTGCCATTCAGAAAATAAATGGCACCTAATGGTATGGCATGCAGCTTTTCCTCTGGTGTGCCACATTGGAACTTCAGAGGCTAGTGCATTGAGATGTAGAGAAAAATATAGATACTCAGAGAGCTCTGGAGAGTTCCCAGAGAACTTATCTCAAGACCATCACCCAGTCTTCTTAGGGAAAAAGCAATTAATCAGCCTTGGGGAGTAAACTAGTTTCTGTTTCTTAGAAGTTTCATTTACTTCTTAATAGGCAAATGAAAAAACAAAAGTCATAAATATTAATGAGATACCTTGCAATGTTTCTATGCACAATGTTTATTGGAAAATTCAAGTTGGGTTAAGAATGCCTGTCTTCTCAAACACTATTTCTTTGTGGTAAAAAAAAAAAAAAAAACTTTCTGAATCCTTCCTTCTAGAATTTTCCTTTTATTTCTTTCTACATTTTATTTTCATTCATTCTAGTATTTCCAAAAGCATAATACATTATTGCTATCTATAGTAAGCCTTGTTCCCAATAGTGTATCTCAGGTTCTTGTTTCTAGCTAACTGTACTTTCCTTTAATATTCAATGACCTTTAATGAATCTTTTACATGCTATCCCTTATAGTACTCTACAGGATGGTGTGTGTCACATTTTACAAATATGTCTACTTATTTCTATTGACCACTAAGCAAATATTTTATTTTCTATTATACTTATGTGTTATTTGTGTATTCATTTATTCATTTATTGTGTTTGTGCGTAGAAGGTAGAATTACATGAAGAAATCATCTCTCTCCTTTCCTCATGTGGGTCCCAGGGTTTGAACACAAATCCTAGGCTTGGAAACAAGCTCCTTTAACCACTGGTCTGTATCATCAGTGTGTGTGTATTAATTATTTATAATTGAGTTTAATAATCATTTTATAAACTGTAAAACAACCCCTTTTTAGATGGTCAAGTTTGGCTGTTTCCTATTTTGTATGTTTTTGATATTATTCTAGACACTATTTTCTTTGCCAAGATTTTTTTTCCTTGAGACAACCATATTTTTATTTGTTTCTTCTTGATGTTTTCTGTGTGATTATTCATGAAACAAAACAAGAAATAAATTTCACCAATTGCAATAAATGTCATCAAGTGTGTCCCCTATGTTTTCCTCTAGTATTTTCATAGTTTTTCTCTTTCATTTAAGTCTTTCATTTATATTGAAGATAGTCTTGCAGCTGGAAAGTTGATGTGTATGCAGTTTTCTTCTTCTTGTGCATATCTGGGTCTCCCAATATCATTATCCCTTGTTCCAGTGAATTTCCTTGGGACATTTTTAAGCATGACTTGGCTATGGATATATGACTTTAATTCTAGAATGTTTGCTTTATTAATTTAGGGACAGGTTGCATTTGATCATGATAAACATTTTTCTAATATACTTCTTAATTTATGTTCTAAGCACCTTGTTGAGGATTTTTTGTATACACTTATGAAAGAAAGATATTGAACATCTACTCTCCTATTATTTATACCCTGTCTTAGTTTCATTTCCTGTTGTTATATTAAAATTTTCTAACCAAAGCAACATAAAAGTTAGTTAACTTGGGTCTTAATTCCAGGTTATAGACCATCATTACTGGGAATTCAAGGCTACAGAAACCTGAAGGAGAATCTCCCAGAAACGAAAATCAGGAACAGAGGACAAAGAAAATAATGCTACATGCTAATGCTTTATCCACTTTCTCTATTCTTCAAATGGATCCTTTTCCCAGAGAAAGATGCTACCCATAGTGCACAGTTCTTTCAATAAATCAAGACAGTCCCCCACAGATATACATAAGCCAGCCTAATCTAGGCAATCCTTCACTCAGACATCATTCACAGGTGACTCTAGATTCTGTCAAGTTACCGAAACCAACCACCATATATTCTTATCTGACTTTGTTAACAAGTTAAAGCTAGTTTCATAGGCTGTTTTTGAAATAACTTCTTCCTTATCTATAGTATTTTTATTTAATAAAAATTAATAGACATTAAAAATAGAAAAAATGCAATTGTATTAAATTCCCCTTTTCTTTTTTCTCTCCCTCATGGTACACCCTAAATTCAAATGATCAAAGACCCAACATAAAAGATAAGCACTGACTCAGACAGAAGAGAAAGTATGGGTTACCCTTGAACTTGTTGGTCCAGATGACAATTTCCTGATCAGGACAAAGATTGTGTAGACACTAATGCTAACAATTAATAAATGGGAACTCATGGAACTGAAAAGTTTCAGCATGGCAAACCACGCTGTTTTATGACAAAACAGAAACCTAAAGAATGGAAAAAACTCTTTACTAATTCCTCACCAGATATATGGCCAGTATACATAATATATAAGGAACTCAACATATTTTAAAAAAAATAAGTAATCCAGGTAAAATTTGGGTAGATATTTAAACAAAGAATAATTAGTAGAGGAAGTTCAAATGTCTGAGTAACAAATAAATGTTCAATAATTGAATCCACAGAAAGCTTGGGAAAGAATAGAGTAAAGCATGTTTTCTTGGTAGCAGCAATTTCAATAATTAATAAATGGGGAATATTGGTATAAAATAGTGGTTAAGGGAATTTTTTCCCAAGCTATATGGGTCTGTGTTCAAATCTAGGGAACTACATGTAGAAAGGAAAGAACTGATTTCTGCAAGTCATTCTTCCTGCTACATAAATGCACAGCATAAATGAGTAGGTGAGCTCCCAAGGTCCCGATGAGGAGCAAAAGGAGGGAGATCATGAACAATGAAGTCAGGACCGTGAGGAGTGCGTTTACCCCATTGAGACGGTGGGACAGACCTAACGGGAGACCACCAAGTCCAGTTGGAATGGGACTGATGGACAGGGGACCAAACCGGACTCTCTGAATGTGGCTGATGGTGGAGGAGGACTGAGAAACCAAGGACAACGGCAATGAACATGAACTCTACAGCATGGACGGGCTCACTGTGAGCCTTGTCAGTTTGGTTGCTCACCTTCCTGGACATAGGGGGAGCTGGGAGGACCTTGGACTTAACATAGTGAAGGGAACCCTGATGGCTCTTTGTCTTGGAGAGGGGTGGAGAGAGGGTATGGGTGGAAGGGAGGGGAGGGAAGAGGGAGAAGGAGGGAAGGAGATGGAAATCTTTAATAAAAAAAATGAGGAAAAAAAAATAACAGAAAAATGTAACAAAAAATTTTAAAAAATTAAATTGTTGTAAATAGGAATAAATAGACTTATTTGTAAAATTCAATATACAGCATTCTGTAACATATTATAAAGGATAGTACATAAAATGATTAAGGGTCATTAGATATTATGCAGAGGAACAACTAGGAAGGAACAAAGAGCTGAGATGCACTATTGGGCACAAGGGTTTCTATAGATAACAATAATGTATTATGTTTTGAAAATACTTAAATGAATGAAAAGAAAATTCTAGAAGAAATGAAAATGCTAGATGGAGAATTTTCAAAGTTTTTACCACAAATAGTGTTTGAGAAGACAGGCATTCTTAACCAGACTTGAACTTTTATAATAAATATTAGGTACTGAAACTTTGCTTGGTACTTCATTAAGATGTGTGACTTTTGTGTTTTCATTTACCCATTAAGAAGTAAATTAAACTTCTAAGATACAGAAACTAGCCTGCTCCCCAGGGTTGATTAATTGCTTTTTCCCTAAGAAGTCTGGATGATGATCTTCAGACAAACTCTGGGGAAAGTCCCCAGAGCTCTCTGGGTGTCTATATTTCTCTCTACATCCCCATGCGCTAGCCTCCCAAATCCCAATATGGCACACTAGGAGAAGCAGAGCATTGCCACTAGATTCTATTTATTTCTGAACGGCAGTCATTGTTAATACATGTATTTATTGCTAATATTTGCAGTTTTTCTAATTACCCTGAAGATAAGCTATCGGTGTTCAAGCAAACTGAGGTAAAACAGTCAAAGAGAAAAATCCCATTGACTGATTGTATTTGGAAAGTTCTTCATAGGTTTTGTTAAAACTTCTGTTTTTTATATACAGACACAACCTGTAAACTATAGGAGAGAAATAATCTTAATCTGGTTTTTATGTATGTTTTCCTAATAAGCAGGTAAGTGACTCCTCCTAGGGAAGAGGAGTAGTTCATGGCGAGTTTATAACTTGATCTGTGCATAAGTTCTGTCCTTCCCTCTTGCTTTAGATGAGTTGGAAACTGATCACTTTCTAACAGCAAGCTTTTGGAAAAGGGTTTGTGAAATATTGCATAGTGAGTTTTTGATCTTGTAGAGTGAGTATTCCCTGTAGAATATGCCTCTACTTAAAACTGGCTGCCTACATTTCATAAACATACTACTGTAAAATATAATTCCCAGAAAGTAAGTGGGATGTGTATACCAACCATGAGTTTATTGAGAAGATATATAAAAACCATTTTGATAGTTAAAACAGTTTAAAGACTAAGTTTTTCTAAAACCAGTTTAAAATTCTGAGACTATGTGTAGATGTCAAAATATTACAGGAGATTTAATGATTCATATAGTAAATTATTTAATCAGAAAGTATATAAAATGCAATTTGTTTATTGTAATTTTATCTTGTCCACTATAGGTTCAGTTTACTTGGAGGTAAAAATAATCACAAAAGACATAATCCCAGAAGACAAATAATCTTTCTGTACATTGATGAAGGGTTAGAAAGAAATTAATATTTATTCAACCACATTTCAACCCACATGCTATGAGATCGGGATCACCGTGGAATGGAATCTCCAACTATTGCACCTTGAGTGCTTCTCATACTACTTAAAAATGAGATTAACATGTGACTTCATAAATCTTGTTTTCCTACTAATAAGGTAAGAAATAATACTTTCTGTTCTACTTTACACAGACACACACACAAAAAACCACTCCATTTGTAGATAATATAGCATAATGATGAAAGTCATTATAAGATTGGAAACTAAAATATTTTAAATAATATATACTTACACAAAAAAATGTAACCAAATACTCAAGAAAATGATAGTTGATAAAGTTATAGAGGATAACCTTCCAAAAATGCCAAGCTAAACAAGAAAGTTTAAGAATCATTAGACTATAACACTATATTTATGAGATAAACACAGACCATAAACTAGGAATCTTGGTTTCAGGGTCTCTCTTCTTCCTGAGGGATATTCTCTAGAGAAAAGTAAAACCAAAAGTTAAGAAAGGAGGAATATTTTATCTACAATTATGGATTACAAAAAGTAAAATTTGAAAACAATGATGGGAGTGAGAATTTATGATTAGCATTGATATTCCTGACGTAAAAAAAAACAAGAATCATGACAAAGCACAGACAATCACGGAGCCAAAATGCAGAAAACACAATTTGTAGAAAGAATTCTCAAGATTAAACTTGTCCAGAAATAAAGTCCTATATGCTGTTGTTACATTTTAATGACAACATAAAAATAATATTCACTTAAATATGCTTAAAACCACCACTTCTTGCCTTTAATACACTAGTATCTTTTCAAAATCATACCGTACCAAGTAGTTTGCACTACTGACTTCATTCTGTAGATGGCTATATTCTGTTCAGAAGAGTTAGATGCTTCTTTATAGTCAGTGGATGATTGCAGTATTTATCTTCTCCAATAACTTGAGTTCTCTGTGTTTTAGTTAATGATATTTCTTCATTCCAAACTGCTTTTGAGATTGAATGATCTTTCATCATACCCGTAAGCTCAACAAAGCTATTCTGTACATCATTAGCAATATTGATTCAAGATAAAGTCTTCCTTGAGCTAATCATAACTTCTTGTTCCTGGGTATGTCCTCAATGTATCTATATGTGTTGTATAAAAAACACTAAGATGTGTGTGGAAAGAGGAGTTTGAATGCAATTCAAGTCTAAAACATTATTCAGAACATTTAGTATTCAGAAGAAACATTTCCATTTGGGATTAATCACTCATTTGATCTTTATTGAGAACAACTATAGAGTGAACAAGATGAAATTGCAACTGAGTGTGTTACTCAGTTGTCTCTTATTAAATATAGAAAAATAAATTTCATTATAATTAAGTTAAATTATTTTAGATTTGTAGCTTTCTATGGGCAAATTGTTCACCTGAATTCAGAAGAAAATCTGGTAATTATGTTATTTAAATACGCAGAAATTTTAAATCTCTTGTACCACCCAATTTTCATGGATGTAAAAATTTATCAGAGACTTGTACTGACTGAGAGAAGACTGTTCTTATAATACCTCCTGGCAGGAAAGTACAATTGTGTTAGTTCTACAGAGCCCAACAAAAATTAACTGGTACAATAATAAATATATTATTATATAATATATAATTATATTATATATATATTTATATATTATTTTACTAAAGAAAATCATTTTATAGAGTTACTAAACTGCCTATTATACCTAAAATATTTATATACTTTTGATTTTGGTAGAAAATCTGTAATATCTCACTGATTCCAATTCCAGCATACTCCATGCTCATATATTTTTTAAAAGAAAATCAACATTAATTTAGGGCTGGAGATATGGCTCTGTTCTTAAGAAAAATACCTGCTCTTTCAGAGATTCTGAGTTCAATTCCCAGCGCGATTTGTTAGTACATAATAATGTAAACAGATGTCATCTCCTCATATATATGAATACCTAACACTCAAGTACATAAAATATATCCTTAAATAAATATTGGAAAAGAATTTCAGAAACGAATCTGTAGTGCTCCAGTGGTGCCTCAGCTGAGGGTCCAAGTGACAAATAATTTCTATGACAAGATGCACCCATGGCAAGTCTATAGATGTCACAGCTCCCAACCTTCCAGCTGATGTCAGCTCAAGAGAGATAGTCATTCCTCACCTGTCCTCAATGAAGCTTTAGGAACAAGTAAAACTGTGCTCTTTACTTCAAAATACTGGCTTCTACGGTGATTTATTAGATGGTAATATATAACTTGAATAATTATTAATACAAAAATATCATAGAGTACCTACATATGTCAATGAAAAGCTCCATGCCTATAGACTCATCATTTATAAATGTCGATTGATAAATGGTTTAATAAATAAAAAAGAAACGAATTCTATGTGTATGGTACTTTGCCTGCATTTATGTCTGTGTAGAACATTTGTCTCATAAGTGCAGGGGCCAGATGATGTTAGATCCATTGGTCCTAGAATTATAGACAGTTGTGAGCTGACAGGAAGTTGCTGAGTCCTTTGGAATAGAAAGCCTTTGCTTCTGACAACTGAACTATCTCTCCAACCCCTTATAGTACCCTATTTTTTACTTAAGTCCTTTTTACTAACAGATATCACTGATGGAGAACAGGACAGAAGTGACACAGTTTATACTTATGGGACTCACAAATGACCCACATCTGCAGCTTCCTCTCTTCATCATTTTCCTCCTCATCTATACCATCACCCTGGTTGGGAACCTGGGGATGTTCCTGTTGATTCTTTTGGACTCTCGGCTTCACAACCCCATGTACATTTTTCTCTGCAACTTGTCCTTCGTGGACTTTTGTTACTCAACAACAGTCACTCCAAAGGTCATAGTTGGATTCCTTACAGGAGACAAGATCATATCCTACAATGCTTGTGCCTCTCAGATGTTCTTTTTTGCAACCTTTGCCAATGTGGAGAACTACCTTTTGGTCACAATGGCCTATGATCGCTATGTAGCAGTATGTAAGCCCCTACATTATGCCACCACCATGACAACTAGTGTGTGTGCATGTCTAGTCATTGGCTGTTATATCTGTGGTTTCCTGAATGCTTCCATCTGTACTTTGGATGCATTAAGTCTCTCTTTCTGTGAGTCTAATGTGGTCCACCATTTTTTCTGTGACGTTCTAGCAGTCATGATTGTATCTTGCTCTGACCGACATGTCAATGAACTGGTTCTTATTTATGTGGCCAGCTTCAATATCTTTTTTGCTCTAATACTTATCTTAATATCATACATGTTCATTTTTACCAACATTCTAAACATGAACTCTGTTGCAGCATATTGCAAAGCTCTCTCTACTTGTGCCTCCCATTTCACAGCTGTTTCCATTTTCTATGGTACAATCATATTCATGTACTTGCAGCCCAGCTCCAGTCACTCCATGGACACAGACAAAATAGCATCCGTGTTCTACACCATGGTCATTCCTATGTTGAACCCTCTGGTATACAGCTTAAGGAATAAGGAGGTGAAGAGTGCATTCACAAAGTTTGTATTAAAGTCAAGATGATGTTTACAGCTTTGATTATTAACTTTTGGGTTACAGAGCATCTAGATTCATTCATTCCATTCTTCTTAATTCTACACTGACTCACATTTTCTACTATACAGAGGCTTGAAAATCTTTAAGTGTCATCTTCACCTCAGTAATAGTGTGTTTTTGGTGAAAATGTTAACATCTTGTTCAGAAGAGTAAAACCTAAAGAAATTGTCTTTGATAACTTTATTCCAGCTTGTGAAAAAAACTAATTGACTATATTATCATATTCAATTAATTTTGTGCAATACTTTTCTGTTATATCAGCACAAATCACTATAATTAGGTACATAAAGAAACCCATTGAAGAGAAGACACAGTCATAGGTTTCTCTATCTCTAAACCAATGCATGCCAGAAAAAATTCTACAAGACAATGTAACATGAATTTGCTGTCTGCCTTTGTGTTCATCTATTTGTGCTCAAATCATAGGGATATCTTGATGACTGTAAGAAACAATTAAATTTGTTTAATTATTAGAATATATAGCTGTGTTTAAAAAGTGCTAAGCAATATAGCAGGTCTATATTACCTTAGCCAACTGATATAGCCATTTTCAACATCCAAGCAATCAAAAACCAGAATATTGAAACATTGCTATTGTGTGACAAGTTTATGAAAAGTTTTCACAAAGCAGAACATATTAAAAGATATCTGTGAGACAAAGACAGCTCTGTGAATGGCCAATTTTATTTTCATCTTGGTAATTTTGTTATGTTCTGACAGGATGAAGAAAAGAAAAATTTGATTTGAAAGTAGACTTTCATGAAATGAAAATGTACCTACCAAGCAAGAATTTGAGGCAGACTGGGTCAGAGTGAATTGCAGAATAAGCCATCAGTGTGTTCAGAAGAAGCAGGAGCACACTTTAGAGAACAGAACCTCATTGATATAATGGCAAAAAAATAAAATAAAACAATATGAAGTGGAAGGGTAACTGTCTTTTGCAGATAGCAGCCTCCTTGCCATTCTCCATGTAAATCAAATTAGCACAAAACCATACCATTTTTCTATCCAAATATAATGTGAAAGCTGACTTTCACAAGGTCAACAAACATATTTTACTGTCTTCTGTAGCATGTTGTTGGCTTCTCAATCTAATATTTCAACTACTATGATTACACTGTTGAATTTTCAGTGGTCAGTGAAGGTAAGTCAGGACCAAAGAATTCTAAATAGTGAATGGACCAAAACTGTCTCTGCATGCTAGAGCTGATGATTATCTGCCAATAGCTTTCAGAATGCATCGAGATGAAGTTGCTGCCATCACCCCAGTTATCCCAACGTAACTACTACACATAGGGATATGCTAATCTTTCACATAGCTATCAACCATTGCTCCATTCAGTTTTTTATCATTGATGAAATACATTAGAAGTATATACAGAAGAGAGTATGGGAAAATTTTTCTTAAAGTTTGAGAGAAAACAAGAATACAAGCAACTCTCAAATCCAGCAGGTGATGTTATGAACGATATGGAGAAAAGGTAGAAAATTATATTTTTGAGTTACATAAAAGTAATCTATTATGTTCAGCAATGGTGTTCCTTAGGCTGCTGTTTGAAGGAAGAGTATGAAGGACATGGATAAAGTATGAGGAATTTCAGATTTTCTGAAAACTTGTGATTAAGTAAATATTAAATATATATATAAATAAAAAAGAAATGCATTTAGTGCCAACATACAGTATTTATTTTAGAGTATACTCTATTTTTAAAGGACAAAAGATTGTTCCAGGAACTCATTCTTAGAAATTGAAACAAAACATTGTAACTGAAATAATGCTGAATTCTGACAAAGGCAAGCATATAATTTTATATTATTCTATTTTCAATTTACTTAAAATTCTGTTTGGTCTCTGATAATTGGGAATCTGCTTTGTTGAAATAGTCATGAACCCAAAGAAAAGACTGATATCTCATACCTGGATAATAAATTATTCAATATATTATGCATTGTTGTTTACACAAAAGGAGTAATCACAAAATTCTAATATTGTTGATGGTATAACATGGAGTAGACATCTAAATCATCTGTGTAGAGCAGACCTTGGAAATTGAGCAATAGAGAAGGTGAACATAGAGGAGAATTAGATCATCCATGCATCATTTTTATCAAGTAACTAAAACTTTCCATATCTGTTTATGGAGTAAACAAATTCAAATTTGGGTAGGGGATCGATCAACAATCTTTAAATTTTAGCACATGTAACCCCTATAATTACTACATTGAATCTGATTTGGGGAAAGTTTTATTTTCTAAGCAATCTGAGAGGCATGGATTATTGCTCAACAAAGGAACATGACTGCAATTATGTTTTTCTGTTTTAATTTCACTTCTTTAACATCATGTTTCTCTTTTCCCATAGATATGGACTGTTTCGTGTTTGAAAAATGACACCAATTAAGAATAGGAGAAAAGAAACAGAGTTCCTCCTTCTGGAACTGACTGATGACCCAGGCCTACAGATTCCCTATTTCATCACCTTACTCCTCACCTCCACCATCAGAATGGTGTGGAATCTGGAGATGACTGTCATTGCTACATGTTGGGGTGACATCTATCAGGGTTTATCCTAGAAGGTGTTCACACATTCCAAATCATAGAGTAGGGAACCCCGATGGCTCCTTGGCCTGGAGAGGTAGGGACAGGGGGTATGGGTGGAGGGGAGGGGAAGGAAAGGAGAAGAGGAGGGGAGGAGATGGAAATTTTTAAATATAAAAAATAAACCATATTAAATAAAAAAAGAAAAAAAGTAAGAAAAATAGGAACCGAGATATGAAAGAAATGCAGAGACAGGATAGAACTGGGAGGGTTATCCAGTGAATGCGGAATATGCCCACATTTATTTTCCACATGCTTATATACTCCAATTCAATAAAGGGGAAAGAGCTGCAGGTAGGCCCCTCTAAAACTGCCACCTGCAAGCGACAAGTCCTACTCTGTTCCCAAACTCTCCTATTCCCCATTACCTCATTGGAATTTTGAAACACAGTGTGAAACTACACAGAAAAGACCAAGACATGAGTGACTACCCACTCAGAGGGGTGCCCCATTCTCTAGGCATTTTATACTGAGGCAAAACCCAGGGACCCTCCTTCACCTACGTCACCTTCTCTAGCCAGTTAGAAGGGAAGCTTTCAGCAGGTAGGCTTCACCAGCAGACCCACCCCCATTGATTGGACCCTGAAATCTGCAAGACCAACTCTGCCTCCAAACACTCCTATCCCCAACAACCTCCGAGGAACTCTGATACAAAGACTATGACTACACAGAGAGGATCAAGAGAGGAATTCTGAAGCACAGGCTATGACTGCACAAAGTGGACCAAGAGAGCATACCAAGAGAGTCGACCAAGAGACCGGGACAAGGGAGACCTTCACAGCTCTCTGAGACACAGATAGTGACAGTACAGAGCAGACACATAACATTTCCTGAAGACACAGACAGCAACTGCAAGGATTGGACCAAGAGGCAAAAACACTGCTGATATCAAGTGAAGGAAGAGATGGGAAGGTGCCAGTGCAAAAATTTATTCAATAACCTTAAAATAACTTGGTCACACCAGAACCAAGTGATCATAGAGAGGAAAGACCTGATCATCTTAACCCAGAAGAAGCAGAGGAAAAATATTTTAAATGTAACTTTATGAGGATGAAGAAGTGCTTTAAAGAGAAAATGACAAATTTCCTTTAAGAAATGGAGGAAAAAACAAACAAAAAATGTAAGAAATCACTAAATCTCTTAAAGAAATCCAAGAAAAAAATCAATCAAGCAGGTGAAGCAAATAGTTCAGACAGTTCAAGACAATAAACAGTTGGAGGCAATAAAGAAAACACTGAGCAAATTCTGCAAGTGAAAAATCTGGGTAAACAAATGGGAACTACAGAGGCAAGCATAACCAACAGAACACAAGAGATAGAATAGAGAATTTCAGGTATTGACGATACTATAGAGGAAATATATTGATTGATCAAAGAAAACATGAAATCCAGGAAATTCTTAGCATAAAACATCAAGGAAATCTGGGACACCATGAAAAAACCAAACCTAAGAATAATAGGGATAAAAGAAGGAGAAGATATCTAACTCAAATGCACAGAAAATGTATTCAACTAAATCATAGAAGAAACAGGAACCGAATCCAGCAGCTGAGAGAAACAGACCACACAAACATTACAGCTGGATTTGTGGTATAAAAGAACATTCCCAAATGGGCTACTTCTTTAAAGGTTATTAGTAGAAGGAGTTCTCACAGCACCTCCTTCTTTTGATTAAATAAGAGAGTTCTAAAACTATTACAAAACTATATATAATAAAAACAAATATTAAGCATAAAATTAGAATTATAACCATCATAAACAATATTAAGCAAGAAATATAAGCTAAATGTTTCAATAATTATCCCATCCTAAGGAGTCTAAGTCTCCTATTGGAAATGGCTTGGCAAAGTCATGAGAGAAAAGTAACTATGACTATCTAGTCTTCAACATCATTGAAGACCAGAGAAGCGAAATAATATTACTTGAATAAACAGGAAGTACAATCAAGCAACTTCCAAAATGTGCAGTAAGTGACAGAGATAACTAGCTACCTGGACATTCACCCACAGTCGCATTTGCAATATTGGAGCAACCAGCATTGGCTAAGGCCTAGAGTAGCTGACAGACCATTTTCAGAGGCAGGAAAATTTTCAAAACCGTCCTCTGTCTTACCCTGTCTTGGCAAGATTTGGCAGTCATTTTTTGTTTTGTACCTTGCATTTCTTGTCTACACAGCATGCATTTTGCCAGTGCTCAAGGCAAGGGCAATTTTTTTGCCCAAAGGCCAGTTTTTCCAAGAGGAAAACAAGCTTCAAGTAGAGTAGAGTATTCATGGCCAGCATTCTCTCAGGAATAGATTGGTGCTGCCAGAAGCAATTATATCTCACATCAACAGAACCCTAAGTAATTCAAATGTCGTATTCTATAATTCATTGAAGTAGTTAAAGATTACCTATCTATGCAGAATATAATCTCTATGTATCTAAAGAACCTGATTAGTCTAACTATAAGTGTGACAAACGGATGAATATTGACCTATAATACTTGATAACTGTATAACTTAAAGACTAAGACTTCATATTAAAATATTAACTAATCTTTAAAAACAGTGCAGCAAATAAGGATAATGACCTCAAAATGTAAGCAATGAATAAGTATCTTGATTAGAGATAGAAATATATAAATCAATATAATAAATATATCCTAAATTATATCATTATACAAAATATCTTAAACAGAGGCAGAAACATGCATGCATACAATATGATAAAATAAATTTGCATAGGTTTACAAATATTGTAAGTAGAAATAAAAGCATATTCAATACAACAAATATAATTTGAATTTGTATCAACATACAGGAATATATACTAATGTAAATTTTCTATAAATAATAGCTCACAAATATTCACTCGATTACTCACTATCATTATTAGTGTGAGTAACCACACACTAACCTACCTATTATCTCATTCAATTCCTTTTTTTCAAGTGAGATCTCTGAGCCTACAAAACTTCCACAATTACTCCAAACCCTATATCAGTTATAATCAACCAATAATTGATGTCCTTAACCCTGAGAACAAACTTTTTTGGGAGAAGAGCCATCATCTTCTAAAATTACTTCCAGACATGATGCCCAGATGTTATGGGATCCTGTAAAACTAAAATGATGGTTATGTTTCAAGATTGCTCTCTGGTATAATTGCGAATAGTCTCTGCATAGTCAATAGGGTTTTTCTGAATTTCTTATTGGAGTTCTGGCCATAACATTGTAAGAAGTTGCACCATTTCAGCTAACCAAGTTGTAACTATCCAGAGGAGATTATTTCTCACCTCTAAATCTCAACTTTCTTTTCTCGAAGTTACCTATCTTAGATTCACTCTCTCACCCCAACCCATAAACACTTCACTTTAGGCTGACTTGTCCATCTGTGTTTCATAATTCTACCCTCAACAATATCCAAAATGTTGTTGTTTTGGGGTTGGGCTAATTTCTTCCACTCCTGGGTCATTGAATACTTACTTGTAATGCATCCTCTATACTAAGTTGCTTGTAGATCTCCCAATAAGCATCTTCTTCTTATTAACAATATTTAAAACTGAAAATGCTCTCCTTTAAGTCCCAGCACAGCACCTCCATCATTGAATTAGACCTTTCCATCTATACACTTCAAAAAATGTTATTCCCTAGGGGTATTAGAATATTTTCTATGACCACCCATTGACCCTATCACTTATCTCTCCAAAATTCTAGACAACACCATCTGCAGATGTTCTCCCTGTCTATGTGTTATTGTCACAGCCTCTTTGCTAATTTCTAAATTAACTCTGAGATTCCCTCTTTTACAATATATTTCCACTACCCTTTCTTATAACTCCTAACTTACAAATGAATTGAATCATTTCCACCAGCTCAGACTCTACCCCCCCAACTCCTCTTATCAAAACCTTATTACTCACATTTCTTACCTGTCATCCCCTCAATCCCTCCACAGTTATTTCTTTACCCTAACATTTCACAGACTGTTCTATTTGGCAAGAAACTGTCCTTGCCTCAACTTCTGACAGTAATTATGCTGTTTAATTCATAGAAACAGACTAAAAAGAATATATATATATGTATATGTACATATATATATATATATTCATAATTATATAGAGCTGGTTTTTGAGTTGGACACTGGCTCAGTCCCTCTCTAATTCCAATCCTGTTGTTAAGAAAAAAGCCCAGGGTTTCTGTCTCATGTCAGGAGACATGATACGGGACAGAAAGAAAACAGAATTTAGGAAACAGCCTTACTTTTCTTCATCTCTATTTTTGTCTTTATCATACCATTCATTGACTAAATATGTCTGTATATGTCCATATGAATAATGCTTAAGTTTTCCACAATGAACAATGAATTTTCCTGCAGTAATCTCTGAAGATTCCAGGAAGAAGATGCGGCCCCACAACAACAACTTCACCTGGTTGATATGACATGATACTGATTGCACTACTACAAGACCTGTTGGGGTACCAGCTGCACAAGTTGGTTCCAACTTGTCTAGCTGAAATGGTGCATATCTTTTACAACATTCTGGCCAGACAGCCACAAAATACTCAGAGATTATTTGCCATCTCATGTCTGTGTTGATCTCCATGGTCCAAGATACTCCAGGGGACCATAGGAAAGAATGCATGTCAAAATCTGAGGTCATGCTGAGACAGCACCACTGTATGCTTGTCCTCAATCCTCATGAGAAAACTGACCCCACACTCAGGAGAAAAGACTCCACCACTCACTACAAGAAAGGAAGAGCTGGCCCTGATAGCACCGGTGTAGAACAACTGGTTCTGCTTCTCACCTGAAGTGGTAACTCCACTGGCCCAGATTGACTAAATCAGCTACTACTCAGACCCACATACAGGGCTTTGATTTGTCCCACCTCAACAACTATCCTTTCCATGACCGTCTTGAATGTATGAAAGGACAGGTTCTGCAGATCCATGGCTGCAGAATCTCCATGATTGTGGCAAGGGGAATATCTGGGAAGTTTCTGTAAGGGTACAGTGTTGATTGCGTACCAGAAGTCAGAGACATTGAACCAGACAAACAACTCATTACAACAAACATTTTCAAGTAAAGTAATAAAGGATGTACTGTGTGACACACTGCAGCTTCAAATGAAACTAACACAAATGCAGAGGTTTTGGAGAGGTGGGAAAGCTGGAGGAGCAAAGTGTCTTTATTGTTTGTTTGTTTTGTTTTTAATTAATAGTTTTTTAAAAAAATTTCGTTGGGGATGCCATGGGGCTGAGTCATAGATATAGAGGGACTGGGAAATGAGTGGGACTGGGGTGCATGCTGTAAATTTCTCAAAGAATAAATTTAAAAATACATTTTTAAGAAATCTAGAATAGTCAAGTCTCTGCCAACTCTAGAATGGCTCCCTTAATTAAGATATATAATTCCTTGTTCCCATATCCACCCTTCCTATATCCCAACCATCCTATTCGCCCAAGCTCTTCCTCTCCTCCACTTCACACTTTTCTTTCCCCATCACCCCATCTCCCCATCCCACCCCACCCCCAAGTTCCCACTTTTTGTCCGGCAATCTTGTCTACTTCCAATATCCAGGAGGATAATTCTGTTTTTCTTTGGATTCACCTTCTTATTTAGCTTCTCTAGGATCACGAATTATAGGCTCATTGTCCTTTATTTATGGCTAGAAACCAATTATGAGTGAGTACATCCCATGTTCATCTTTTGGGGCCTGGGTTACCTCACTCAGGATGGTGTTTGCTATTTCCCTCCATTTGCATGCAAAATTCAAGATGTCATTGTTTTTTACCGCCTAGTACTCTAATATGTATATATTCCACACTTTCTTCATCCATTCTTCCACGAAGGGCATCTAGGTTGTTTCCAGGTTCTGGCTATTACAAATAATGCTGCTATAAACATAGTTGAACAAATGCTTTTGTAATATGATTGGGCATCTCTTGGGTAAATTCCCAAGAGTGGGATTGCTGGGTCCTAGGGTAGGTTGATCCCAAATTTCCTGAGAAACCGCCACACTGCTTTACAAAGCAGTTGCACAAGTTTGCATTCCCACCAGCAACAGATGAGTGTACCCTTACTCCACAACCTCTCCAACAAAGGCTATCATTGGTGTTTTTGATTTTAGCCAATCTGACAGGTGTAAGATGGTATCTCAACGTTGTTTTGATTTGCATTTCCCTGATTGCTAAGGAGGTTGAGCATGCCCTTAAGTGTCTTTTGGCCATTTGAACTTCTTCTGTTGAGAATTCTCTGTTCAGTTCAGTGCCCCATTTTTTAATTGGGTTAATTAGCATTTTAAAGTCTCCTCTCTAGAGGGGTTCCCAGGTGTCCAGGAAGACGCCCCCAGCTAGGTCCTTGGGCAGCTGAGGAGAGGGAGCCAGAAATGTCCAGATCCTTTTGCCATACTCATGAATATCTTGCATATCACCATAGAACCTTCACCTGGCTTTGGATGGAGAAAATGACAGAGCCCCACATTGGAGCACCGGACTGAGCTCCCAAGGTCCTGATGAGGAGCAAAAGGAGGGAGATCATGAGCAAGGAAGTCAGGACCGTGAGGGGTGCGTTCACCCATTGAGACGGTGGGACAGAACTAACAGGAGACCACCAAGTCCAGTTGGAATGGGACTGATGGAACAGGGGACCAAACCGGACTCTCTGAATGTGGTTGATGGTGGAGGAGGACTGAGAAACCAAGGACAACGGCGATGGGCTTGGACTCTACAGCATAGACGGGCTCACTGTGAGCCTTGCCAGTTTGGTTGCTCACCTTCCTGGACTTAGGGGGAGTTGGGAGGACGTTGGACTTAACATAGTGAAGGGAACCCTGATGGCTCTTTGGCCTAGAGAGGGAGGGAGTGGGGGTATGGGTGGAAGAGAGGGGAGGGAAGGGGGAGGAGGAGGGGAGGAGATGGAAATTTTTAATAAAAATGAGGGAAAAAAAACAAAAATAAATAAAAAAGAAAGTAAATCTTTAAAAGAAATAAAATGAAGTCTTTAAAGAGAGTACAGACAGTCATAGATTAAAAGGAGTAAAAATAAAGCCATGTAAAGATGGAATATAAAAAAATCTAGAATATATGGTTATAGATGAAAATGTTATCTTTTAAAACTTTATTAGGTTTGTGTATAATCTGACAAGTTGTCCTTCTGAAAATTCAAACTTGAATCTATTGGCTATAGGAAAGGTCATGATCAAGCAGAACTACTAATCCACAGGAGATGTCAGAATAGTTCATCTTTCACTAAAATATACGAAGAAAAACAGACAATGCCATTTAACAATGCAACTTCTGAAGCTGGACTTGTAGAATAGCAGTGAAATAAATAAATAATATGCAACATTTACATCATCATATCAAATTAAACTATCAGCAATAAATATTTCTGGATTTTTGAGCTATCCAGTGAAACAAAAGCACACACAATTGCATGTATGTTCACAAACATATTTATGAAGCAGGACATTTATTATGAGTAGGGTTTCATGTGATTATAGAGTGTGTGAAAACCCTAATGCATTGACTGAAGTCTAAGAAGTAAAGAAAGTAAGTAGTTAATTCAGTCTAAATTCAGCATGCTAAGAAAGGAAAGAGTGAGCTGGCAAACTTAAATCTTGAAGTTTAGACAGAAGTCCTCATATCAAAGAATAAAAGAAGATATATATTCCAGTTAAAGGGGCAGAGAGCATGGGAGAAGGAAGAATTGACAGGCAACAAAAAGAGAGAAAAGGAAGTAGATTGGACGGGAGAAGAGATAAAAAGAGAGAACTAGCTACAAAGACAGTTATAGGAAGAACTAGCCTTTTGTCTGACTTCTGTCCTATTCAGTAGAGCCAGCAATGGATAAGATGCTTGCCACAAACATTGGTGAGTGCAAATCTTTAAAAATCTACTGCTGAAAGTAAAAGATACTCTAGAAAACCTTTTTCAGACAGGAGTTGGCAAATATTTATTTATCTGGATAAATCTGAACCTAGTGAAATTAACAAATAATATCAACTCACAGAGACTCTATGTTCCATTTAAATCTGCAAAATAACACACATCATTTTTTGTCTTTCATCCTAGGATACCCACATGCATTTTTTCTGTTCAAATGCTTATTTATGCACTGATATCTTTTTATAGTAACATGTTACTGCAAGATGCCTGAAAATGTAGTGAATTCATCAATATCCTGGATGAAGGCTTAAGTAAACAAACCTTGAGATGTTTTAGACCTTCTCATTCAGGTATGTGTTTCAGGGCATAACTTTTCCTATTTTATTTTATTTGTTTGTTTTTAATAAAACAATGATTCCTGGAACTTTCAGAAAAGGTGGATTTTAAATATAACTCAATAAATAAATAATATTTAAAAAGAATGAATCCAATTATTATGAATCTCTGAAATAAGAAATCAAAGTCACAAATATTTTGCCTCCAGTACAACCTTTTTGAATGCACTCTTCACCTCTTTGTTCCTCAGGCTGTAGACCAGAGGATTCAGCATGGGGATGACCATGGTGTAGAACACAGAGGCAATTTTGTCAGTGTCCATGGAGTGACTGGAACTGGGCTGTACATACATAAAAATACTAGTTCCATAGAAAATGGAGACTGCAGTGAAGTGGGAGGCACAGGTGGACATAGCCTTGTGATGTCCTACAGCAGAATGCATCTTCAGGATGGTGACAAAAATAAATGTGTAGGATATCCAAATAACTATGAAGGCAAAAAATATGTGGAAGCTCACTATATAAACAAGAGCCAGCTCACTGACCTGTCTGTCAGAACAAGAGAGAACCATAACTGCTGGAATATCACAGAAAAAGTGATGGACCACATTAGACTCACAGAAAGAGAGCCTGAATGTGTCCCCAATGTGGATGGAGGCATTCAGGAAACCAATGACATAAGAACCAATGATCAACCATGTGCAGACACTTGTAGTCATGGTGGTAGCATAGTGTAGGGGCTTACATACTGCTGCATAACGATCATAGGCCATTGATGCCAAAAGGTAATTTTCCACTGTAATAAAAGCTGCAAAAAAGAACATCTGAGTAGCACAGTCATTGTAGGAAATGGCCTTGTCTCCTATAAGAAAACCAGCCATGACTTTTGGAGTGACTGCTGAAGAGTAACAGAAATCGGCCAGAGAAAGGTTACCTAGAAAAACGTACATGGGAGTGTGGAGCCGAGAGTCCATGAGAATCAACAGGATCATCCCCAGGTTCCCCACTAGGGTGATAGTGTAGATAAATAGGAAAGTGATAAAGAGGGGAAGCTGTAGGTTTGGATCATCAGTGAGTCCCAGCAGAAGGAAGCGAGTCACCTCAGTCCTGTTCTCCATCATGTTGTCCAATCTCCTCAGCAATGAAAAGAAAAGAGGGGGCAACACAATAAAGAAACAGAAGCTATGAAGACAGCATGTACTCAGCCATCATAGCTATAACCTTTATCTCAATGTTTTCCAAAATTATGTGCAAACCTGAAACCTAAATTGAATGTAACTATTGCATACAGAATTTTACAGTATCAAATCTGAATCATCTATATAATTTTAACAATTTATAAATTTGTAAGCAAATGTATAGACAATTAAATTTGTTGAAAATAATTAGCATGGATAAATGTATCTGGCAGCTCATTTCTACTAATTACTGTAAAAGCTGACACTCCCATATGCCTACCTCTCAAAATTGCTATAGGTACTTTAATTGTGTTCTCACAATAACCTCTCACCAATGTTACTTGTTATAATTTCCATAAATTAGTACGCACAAGAAAGTGAATAAATCATACATTCTGATATATTTAGTTGTAATCTTGTCTCAGTAGCGACATGAAACTATAACTCAGGCCAAATAATTCCTAAGTAGGTCTAAAGCTAGATTTAAGTTAAATTAAATTTAAACTTCAATTCAAATTAACTGAATTGTTAAATAGTTTCACATGTTGTTCAAAATACTTTTAGCTTTCAGTGAAAGTAAAACCAAACAGCTAGAATCCTGAAGAATGAAACTGGCTTTCTTCAAATGACAATTGCCAGCAATTAATTTGTGACCTCTATTTGATTTGCATCCTGTTTCTGCACTATCTCATAGTTATTAATACTTGCCTAACTATGAGTTTATACAGTTATAAGCAGAGGTTAAAGATGAGTATAACTACTAAATCATATCACATCTCAAGGAATGATCACATGGTGGGGAAACTGGGGGATAATGAGGGCAAGTTCAACCAGCAGAGGCAACTCAAAGTGATGTACATCCACCGTTATTTGTAGCAGAGAATTCTGGTTCTTTCATAAGATGTCTGCTATTTATCTCCTAACATCACACTTCCATCTAAAAACTGAGGATTATGAATAAGACCAACTTTCCATTAAAAATGTTAGAAAAAATAGTATATAAAATAGAGTCGACTTTCAAATATTTACCCTAGATCACATAGTCTTTCATGTTGTTGTGAGGATGGGACAATGGACACCATGTTTTGGTCAAAGCCAGTACTGATAATGAAGAATCTCATTTGCCATGAATGAAGTGGAGACATTTCGCTGGCCAGTTTACTTTTTCTTAGACATTGGCGTACGTGTGCGTCTGCACTCCCCAGTACTTATCTTCCCTCTCTCCAAACATAAAAATGCTGCTTCTGTAATTCCATCTGAGCAATTTATTTTGAAAAAGTTCTTCCATGAAATTTTTAGTTTCATCTTGGCAAAAGAATCACTTACTCTTAATACTCAATTTTCTTTGGTTACTTTCCTATCACAATCTAAAATATCATATACTGAGGATTGAGAAAGTTCCACATTATTGACTGTATTCTGCTCTCCTTTCAATTCTGTTTGCACATTCCATCTTATAAAATACTAATTTAAGCATTTATAGTGTAGTAACTGTATTTAATATTTCCTTACTTGAATCACAGCCTTTGGGGTGGATATATTCTATAACTACTTTGGCTTCCTTAATGTAAGCCTATGGAAATTTCAGTTCATCAACCTGACCCTTAAAGATAGTATGTTGTGAGTCTTACATATTGGAATTCATTAAAGTGAGGTGGGTAGTATAATTATTCTTTTATCAGTAAAGGAAGTGACAATTTGAGGAACTTCAAGAAGTTTTAGAATTATCGAGGCAGTATAAAAATATTCTAGATGATTTAGTCTGAGTTAGGACTTTATGTGTGTGTGTGTGTGTGTGTGTGTGTGTGTGTGTGTGTTTCAAACCTTCAATTAAAGGCAACCATATAGTGCACAAAAAAGTTATTATCTCATCAAGCAAAACATAATATCTCTTACTACTATTCATTTTATAAAGGACGCATGACTTGTAAAATGAATCTTTAAAAAAGTTATGATAGACATTTTGACATATACACTCCAGTCTCACCTCAGTTTACTAATACCTGTTTTGAAATAATTTCTTTCTATTTTAAACAACCCATAGTAGAGATGGATTCCCCACAACTGTTTCATAAATTTCCCTTCTCACTTCAACATTTGTTGAACATGTAAGTGGTATGCCACTTGGCTAGAAGAAAAAGAACATTAAATTCAAAAACTTATTTTGAAGAAACGAGTACAGCTATATTCTATTTAGTAAATACTGTCAGACAGTCTTTCTCTGAAGGGGTCTGAATATTCTAACTTCTGTAGTGCAGGAATGAATGGTGGAAAGAGCCGGGTGGTGGTGCACTCCTTTAATCCTAGCATTCAGGAGACAGAGGCAAGCCAAAGACTGTGAGTTTGAAGTCAGCCTGGCCTACAGGAGCTAGTTCCAGGACAGACTCCAAAGCTACAGAGAAACCATGTCCCCAAAATAAAAAAAAATAGAATGATGGAAAGAATAACAATGCAGGTCAGATTTTGAATGTGTCTTGTATTCCTTCTGCATCCTTTGAAAAGTCACTCACCATTTTAATTGCAAAGGACATATTGCTTCTCCCTTATCGTCCAGAAAATATGTCTGCAAATAACAAATAAAAGAGGGCTACAGAACATCATATAAAGATGCTGTCATAAAAATACATATTTTTTCTTGATTTCATTTCTCACGATGGTTGAACCCTAGCAGCTAATCATCATGTCAGAAAAAGGATGTTATGTACTCAAAATGATTACCATTCAGACAATTAAGGATGCCAGTGGAATATGGTATACAATGCACTCCTCATAAAACACATGATACTGAATCACTTTGGTAATACATGGAAAACTGGAATAATGACAATGAGTTAGAAATCTCTAGAGATTTCCCTCCAGGGACTATGTAACACATGCATCCACCCATCCTAATGAAAAGGCAATTAACTTTCCTTGGGGATTAAGATGACTATTATCTCTTTAGAAAATAAAATGTCTATTTTGTTTAATAAGTAAAAACATTAGAATATATATCCTAGTACATTACACCATTAGATATATCAACATGAATATAGATTATATTATATTTAAATAAGTTTAAAAACATCTCTCTCAAGAGAATATGAGAAAGAAAGTCAGGACCGAGGGAACCTCCAGCTGGCGACAGATGGGGAAGGTGACTGAGCCCCACATTGGAGCACTGGACTGAGCTCCCAAGGTCCTGATGAGGAGCAGAAGGAGAGAGAACATGAGGGAGAAAGTCAGGAACGAGAGGGGTGTGTTCACTCATGGAGACGGTGGGACAGAACTAATGGGAGATCACCAACTCCAGTTGGAATGGGACTGATGGATCATGTGACCAAATCCATCTCTCTGAATGTGGCCAACAGCGGGGGCTGACTGAGAAGCAAAGGACAATGGCTCTGGGCTCTGATTGTTCTTCATGGATGGGCTCTGTGGGAGCCTTCTCAGCTTGGTCGATCACCTTCCTGGACCTGGGGGGAGTTGGGAGGACCTTGGTCTTAGCATAGAGTGGGGAACCCTGATGGCTCCTTGGCCTTGAGAGGGAGGGAGGGGAGGTATGGGTGGAGGGGAGGGGAGGGAAGGGGGAGACGGAGGGGAGGGAAGGGGGAGGAGGAGGGAAGGGAGGGGGGAGGAGGAGGGAAGGAGATGGAAATTTTTAAATATAAAAAAAATAAAGAAAAAAAAAAGAAAAAAAAAGATTCATTGAATCTTTATGATGAATATTATATTGTTTCTCTTCTCTGAAACACATTGTCCCTCTATATTATCTATAGTCATCATGCTGTGTAATAGCCCATCAAAACCTCTGATCACAATGAATAACTACTGCACAGCCTTTTCTAATGCCTCTTAACACTATGTTCTGTAACCTCTGGTCACCACTATTCAATTCCTAACTTCTTCAAAGGTGTACACATAGAGTGAGATCAGTCAGGAATTGTCAGTCTTGCTTATTGCACCTAACCTAATGACCTCTAATTCCATCCATGTTGCTGCAAATGACAGTTTACATGCTTAGGCATGAACAGTGTTCCATGATTTTCACTTTCCACATTTTCTTTATGCTTCCAGCAGCTGATAGATGTCCTAGATATTTTCTTTTTGAAGTCCTAATGCATGAAGCTACAGTGAAATTTGAGTGACATGTATCTTTTGCATATATTTCATTTTTGAATTATTATTAATACTGAAGATGCTGGAACAAATAGAATCACCAATTGGTTGTATCAAATAATAAATTTACTGCAGGAAGTGAAAGTTTAAGCTTTTTTATTCTTTTCTGAAGACTGTTATTGTTATAAATTGCAGTTTTTAGACTAGAGCTTGGTTGGAACAGAACCATCCTTAATGGAAAGTTGTCCTCCTTGGATGCAACAGAAAGATTAATAATGTTTTTTAATCCTATCTGATAATTTCTATCATTTTATTAGTGAATTTGGACCATTAATATTGAGAGTTATCAATGACCATTGTTTATTTTTCTGATCATTTAATTGTTATGGTATGAGTCCTCAACCCTCTTTGATGTACTATACTTGGATCATTTATTCCTTGTGTATTCTTATATGTTGTTAAACTTTTCAGACAAGTTTTTTTCTAGTACCTTCTATAAAACTGGTTAGTATAAATTGTTTAAATTTGCTTTTATTATGGAATGTTTTTCTTTCTCTGCTGACTACAATTGAGAGTTTTGCTGGCTATGGCAGTCTGGGCTGGCATCTTCTTGATGGTGTGAGATTCCAGTCTGTATTCTTTGAATGCCATTGGTTAATGAAGAATCTGCATTGGCCTGTGCAGGGGAGAATAGAGGTAGGTGGGAAAAACTAAACTGAATGCTGGGAGAAAGAAGGCAGAGGCGGGAGATGTCATATAGCCACCACCAGGAACAGACAAGTTGGAACCATGCCAATAAGCCAAAGCTATACAGCAATACAGAGATTAACAGAAATAGGTTAAATTAATATGTAAGAGTTGGCCAATGAGAAGCTAGAGCTTTATGCACTGAGCAATCAGGAACAAATAAGTGGCCTCCAATGACAAATTGGCATACTAATGTGTCTGACTATATCCACATAATCTGAGTAATCTTGGAAAATAAAACTTGTCACAAAAACCTAAGTTATCACAGCTTTTTGCTGTTTGCTGACAGTTCCTTCAAGAGAGGTCTTCCTAATTCGGTGGTAGGAAATATAAATGCAGTTTCAAAATGGCAGCACAAACCACTCTGGCTCTTTCAGGATTCTAAGCACTTGAATGGTGTTTGTGGGCCTGGGTACTTATGTGTCTATTTGGGGTCAGGAGGAAAGTAGCTGAGACCATACCCACCGCACACAGTTCCCTGCCTGAGAAGGCAGAAGAATCAGTCTACTAGGCACGCACAAGCAGGAGAGCATGGCAGATTCCACCATACAGAGAGATATGTCCAGGCCACACAGTATGCTGCATGGAAGATTGAGTTTTTACTCAGATAAAAAGGGTTTATATGCTGCATGGTGCTTCCCAGAGTTGAGGTGGTGAGAATGGCTCCCACCAGGCAGTTTTGGAGGCAATAAATATGCTTCTACCATGTTGGACTGGATGGAGTCAACAGGCAGGGCCTTGTTGGCCCTAGCCATGCCTGCTTTTAAAAAAGAAAAAAAAATGCTCTGGTTAGAAAATAATTACAGATACACAATAAATACAGATTCAGATTTAAAAAAAGACCTCTAAATGGGTTACAGTGTTGGATAAATGTATGTAGGCTTGGTAGAGAGAAGAAAAAGGGTATAGAGAGTTATAAAAATAAGTAAATTGCTTTTAAAAATAAAACAAAGTCTTTAAAGGGACAGTAAATTTGTAGAAAAAGTAATAGGAATAAAATAATAAGCCACATAAAGATGGAATATACACAGAGAGCCTGGATTATGTGTATTATTGGATTTACTTTGTATTTTTTGACTACAGAGAGACATTTGATTCTGGGGACTGCTAAGATAAATCAACATATATGTTTTAAAGGTTTCTTGACTTCAAAATTTGATTCTAAGGATATGTTGCTTTAGAAAACAGGTTCTTCTTTTGTTCCCACAGAAAATGAGAACCTGTGGATTGCTTCCAGACTAAAGAGGTTTAATGGACCAAGACCCCCAAAAAAGAAAATACCTTGCACAACAAAAAGTAGGAAGCAATTTGCAGAAAACTATGCCCAAATTCCCTAAATGATTGCTTATAAATACTTGTTTACATTTAAAAAGGGATAAGCTATAGAGATTTGCAATGGTATAGATCTTGGTCTATTGATACAAATTTAAGGTCAATTTTGTTATATGTATATTTCTACTCTTGATTAAGGTATTGTGTTTGTCTAGCTCATTTAAAACTGTAGTGTATAATTAAGGAATATAGATTAATAGTCACCTGTAATAGTCAAGCTTGTATTCATACTAGTTAGATTTTCTAGACAAACAGAGATATATTTCAGTTAGATAGGTATTCTTCAAATATTTCAGAGACCTTCAGAATATGGCATTTAAAATATTTTAAGAATTTAAGACTTTTCATTGCAATGAGACACATCTACTCCTGGCAGCACAAATCTATTTCAAGAGGATGATGGGTTCTGAAGAGGCTCCTCATGAAATTTGTTACCCATTTGGGCAAAAAAAAAACTTGCTCTTTCCTGGACTTCTTGAAGGTCTGCTGTATAAACTGGACATGCAGGATCTACAGAAAAATGACTGCTGAACTTACCTAAAGGGGAGATGATCCTTCAGGGTTCCTGCTTCATGAAAGAGTCTGCCAGACATTCTACATGACACAGAAGACAGTTACTGACAAACTGCCAACATAGGTGGAACTGTATTTGAAATTTCCTCCTTTATGGAAAAGTATGCTGAATACTATGCGCCTGTGGGGTGAAGATTGGATGCTCCAACAATACAGAAGAACTTTGTGTGGCTGTCCAGGCAGTGAGGTGACTTTATTAATTTTGGAGTTTTGGAAGTTGCTTATGTAGTGGAATGTTACACAGTAGTGGTAATGGGCTACCCTGACTCTTCAGGAAGCCTGGATATACTTAGAGCTGCAATAAAATAGCTCTGGAGGGGTAGAAATGCAATAGGACAGCTCTGGGGGGTTAGAGCTGTAATAGGACAGCTCTGGGTGGAGGATAGAGCCATAATAGGACAGCTCTTAAGGGGGTAGGGCCACAATAGACAGCTCTGGGGGCTAAAGCTGTAATAGGGCAACTCTGGAGGGGGCAGAGATATAATAGGACAGATCTGGAGGGGGTAGAGGCTCAATAGGATAGTTTTGGAGGCCAGAGCCACAATGGGACAGCTCAGCCCTGGAGGAAAGATATCCTGACTATTGGAAAGCCTATCTAGTGAGAAGTTTGTAGAGCTAGACTTTCTATAAGCAGTAGAATCAATTCCTACGCATTACCTAAATTGTTTTGTTCAGAAATTTACCCAAACTACAGATACTGTCTGAATTTTGTTTCATGATATAAGCAATGAAACAACCTCTGTGATTTGAAACATTTAAGCCAACACAAAACAGTAGGAGTGGGAGTGTCTCTGACTCTTTTGCCTGCTCGTAGGACCCTTTTCCTTCTACAGGCTGCCTCATCTAACCTTGAGGATTTGTGCCTAGTCTGATGGCATCTTGATATGATGCGTTTGGTTGATGTCAATGGGATTCCTGTTCTTTTCTGAAGGGCAAAGTAGGAGCAATATATCTTTAAGAAAGTGGAAGTCAGGGGTGGAGTACTGGGAGAACTGGGGGGAAGAAAGGCTGTGGTTGGAATTAATTATATGAAATAAAAATAAGCAAGTAAGTCAGTAAGTAAATAAATAAATGATCGATAGATGATAGATGATGATGATGATGAAGATAGATAGATAGATAGATAGATAGATAGATAGATAGATAGATAGACAGATAGATAGATAGATAGATGATAGATGATACATAGATGATAGATAGATGATAGATAGATAGATGATAGATAGATAGATGATAGATAGATAGATAGATAGATAGATAGATAGATAGATAGATAGATAGATAGATGATAGATGATTGATAGTAGATAGATAGATAGATAGATAGATAGATAGATAGATAGATAGATAGATAGATAGATGATAGATGGATGGATGGATGGATGGATGGATGATAGAAAGATAGATAGATAGATAGATAGATAGATAGATAGATAGATAGACAGATAGATAGATAGATGGAGAAATCTAAAGTTACCAGGTTAGTTGTCACCTCTATTCTAGTAAGATGTTTTTGTTTTATAGAATTAGACTGTAGACCCTTACCTAAGATCATAAGGACATGAGCCAAGGGATAAACCTAATATTATTTTGCTAAAGTGACAAAGCAATAAAATACTCCTGATGGCATTCTGTACAGACTCAAGCCAAAAAGGGTCCCTATGCTGAGAAGGGAAAAGGGATAAATAGTCCAACCCCTAATCAAGAAGCCAACAGGAATTGAAATACGCTTGCAAAAGGAAAATCTTTTTTGTTGTTGATTTGTTTTTTTCTACAGTGAAGTCTCACTACACATACCAACCCACTCCATATCAGGTCCCATGCCCAGGAGTAGCTGAGCAACATGAAATAAATTCAATAAAATAATTTTCTTTTTTGTTTTTGGATTTTTTGTTTTATTTTGCTTGCTTTTATTTCTTCTTTTTGTTTTGTTTGGATCTCTTTGTTTTGTTTGACTTTTGCTTGTTTAATTTGATTTCAGTTTTTGTGGGTTTTGGTGATTTATTTTTATTTATTTTAATTTATGTTTTTTGAGAGGGGAGGAGAGTAAAAGATCGAAAGAATGGAAAGTTGAATGGAGAAGAAGAGGGGAAGAATCTGGATGAACTGGTAAAAAAGAAATACATGAACAAATATGCTGAATTGAAATTTTTAATTAAATATTAATTAAATTATTTTATTATGTTAATGAAGACCAAAAGGCAACATGCTTTCAGACAGCAAAGTCACCAATATTCCCTCAGTCTCTACTTTAGGACTCTTTATCTCAGGGCTTTCTGATAGAGTCCTCCGAAACTTGATATTGTTTTTTCTTCATTATATGAGACTAGACTATTTTCCTGATGACATTGTGCTGGTTAGATCCAGTGAGCAAGAATTTAAAAGTAATCTAAACTTTAAATTTTTGCTTTATTTTATTTTTTTTCACTAAGGTGCATGTGCACTTATTTGACTTAGTTTTTATTTTCTGGTTTTGTTTTGTGTGTGTGCATGTGTGGTGTGTGCATGTTAGGGGGTATATAAATAGAACTGCGATAAACTCAGTAGTGTACCTCGGTATGTGTATGCTTGTGTATGTGTAGCAATAATTAATAAAAGTAAAAATATGATGAATTTTAGAAAGTATTGGAACACACTAAAGGATTTTGGAGGGACATGGACTAGAATTTAAATGATGTAAATACAATATTCATATATAACATTCTCTAAAAAGTTAATTAAAATATGAAATAATTTTTAAAGAATAAGTAGAAATATCATTCGATGTCTACATACAATAGTGAGGGGGGAAATGTATTTTTTGGTGTTTGAGCAAAACAATTATGTCATATGAGATTAACAGATGTCTTTATTTGAAAATTAAGTTTTGAAGTATTTATTAGGTTCAAGTTAACAAAGGGAAGATTTGTGGTAAAGAATGCCTATGTGGTGACTTGATAGGTATTAGAGGATGATATAATCATTAAGTCTGTTTGTTTGATATGAATCACTCTTTATATTAAGAATGAGGATGATGAGGATGATTCAATCGATTTAAGTTTTAGAAAATAAATCTTAGGCTTCCGGAGTAAGAGGGAGTTTGTCAAGTGACTACTTTTGCAATGATTGCATCTCCAACTCCTTATAAGCACTGCCTGTACTCTTATGTCCTGCAGACTAGAATAGGATGATCAGTTCTCAAGAATCTCTGTCTGATGGCCAACATAACCTAGAGCATGAATCATTTCCTAATAATAAATCTCTTCTTTCGTAATTTTGTATTGTCTCCAAATTTTCTCTGTCTCCCCTTGTCTCTATCACTCTGTGTCTCTATATCTCTGAATCTAAATATGTATATAAATATGTATATACACACATACATTAAAACATACATGCACATAAACACACACACATATATATGTATATATATATGTATATACATATATATATGTACATGCACATATATGCCCACATCTAACTTATTTTTCTTTGGTAAGAGATGATTAATACAAATTGTAAGAAAAGTAGGACATTGTAAACTGAGACTCTGCTTTTATTTCCTAGCATCCCAGACCTAAATAATAATCCCACAGAAATTATATTAATGACAACACTATTTGGCCAATGGCTCAAGCATATTCCTAACTAGCTTTTACATATTAAATTAACCCATTTCTATTAATCTATGTATCACCACAAGGCTGTGAATTACTAGTAATGTTCTGGCATCATTCTTCTTTGGCAGCTACATGGCATTTCCTTGACTCTGCCTATTCTCTCTCTGCATCTCTGTTTGGATTTCCCTCCTGGCTTAACTCTGCGAAGTTATTGCCCAAAACAGCTTATTCATCAACCAATAAAAGAAGCATGTATACAGAAGGACGTACCACATCAATATAGAAATGGAATGGAAACCATAAGCTTTCACAACAAATAAGTAACTAAATAAAAAGGAAGGTGTAATAGATTTGAGGAATAAAATAGATGAGATTTATTGAAAACAACAGAATTTCAGAAATGCTTGTCTTTATCGTGAATTACTTAAGTGGATTAAATTATAATAAAGCTAGAAAATCCAAGGGTAAACAATAAATACAATTGAACTAGTGATTTTATATGGAAAAACTCTATATTAAAGGCACAAGGGCACAAAAGTGACGGAAAACTTATTTTATTCTATAGGTAAAGCACAGATTAAAACTGGCATAAATGCAGTGTCAACATCATTAGGCAATGCATTATTTATTAGTAGAATGTCAAATTAATGATAATAACATGAAAAATAGTTATTCAAATACATAAGTTCAAATACAGGAAGCAGATATTAATGATATTGAAAGAAGAAATTGAGTTCTACAACCACAGATAGAGTAACAAACAAAATCCTTCGAAAAAAGTCAATAAAACAGAAGGTATGAAATATATCATAATTCTACAACCTTAATCAGACCTAGACTCTGCTTCCCCAGACAATAGATATTCCACTACAGCTAAACATTCCCATAACATAAGAAGTATGTAAGAGGCTGGACATAGTAGCACAGGACTTTAATCCCAACACTTGGGAGGCAGAATCAGGTAGATTTATATGAATTTTACTTCAAAGCAAATGTGGTATAGATAAGAAGCTTCAGACTAGCCAATACTACATAGTAAAACCCAGTCCCCAAAATAAGTATATTCAGAAATTAATAATTTAACAAATTATAAAAGTTAGTGATTATAGGAGACAATTTTCTCAACCACAGTACAAATGAAGTAGAAAATAATTAGGAAAAATAAATATTTATATATGTAGAGAGAATACTACAATTTAGGGAAAGACTGATAAAAAGAGAAACTATAAAATACTTTGAGACAGAAAACCAAACGACACATCTCAAAATCTTTGGTAAATTGAGAAGGTGATAGTCATAAGGAATATGAAATGGAAGACTATAACATATGTGTGTGGAGGTTAGGCAAAGAATGATATCATGGAAACAACTCAATATTAAACCTTAAAGAAAATGTTGAAGGAAGAAATACATATTAAAACTCAATTAAAATTTATGAAACAGGGAAAATTGAGCACTACACTGCTGATTCTTAGGGAAACATCAGTCTAAATGGTGAAATTTTGTAGACTGACTATAGAAAAGGCAAAAAATAAAAATAATATAATAAAATGAAGATGAAATTACAGGCCTCACATATGAGATAGTAATTATAACACCTTTATGAATAAACAGCAACAAAAAATTCCTCATAATTGACAGAATAAACTGACTGTGAATTAAGGTACAATCTGAATACATCTATAACTAGAAGAGGAATTGACTAAAGAGTGATCCTTCCAAAAGAAAGTTACAGGAGCAAGTAGTTTCACTTGTGACTTCTTTCAAAGTTTAGTAAAATCATAAGACTATGACAGAGAAGGAGCTGGTGAAGAGTTGTTATTGTGTCCTATAATGGATCTAACACATTACTGCAAATAAGAGGCATACAACAACCACAATTCTAAAAGTCTAAAGTCAGTCTAAGAAGTGAGGGGTCTCTAAGAGCCATGTCCATCCCTCAGGCTTTAGGGAAAGTGCTTTCCCTGTCTACACCAGCCTCTGCTGACTGAGGCCATTCTGTGCTCACATTACACTAATGTTGTTACAATGTCATATCACCAACTGCCCTTCAATTAGAGCTAAAAAGTCCTAATTCCTATTGATAAGAACAAATGGGATTGCCTTTGGTACATACATGGAAAATCACAGTGGTTTATCATGTTTTGATTTATTTATTCTATGTGTTTTTGACATCTTGATCACATTCATTTCCCCATTCCTTTACATCCACCTCTACTCCTGGCTCCCCCTCCTAATGAAACAAATTTCAAGAGAAAAAAGGATAAATATAAAATTATTTTTTAAAAAATGGAAGGAATTAAAAAATACATAATGGAGACTACAGTGCAATGCCACAAGTCATTCCATATATCCTTTTTTCCATACATCTCTACGTGGAAGTGTTCATTGCAAAGAGTCATTAGGCTGGTCCAAGACTTTGGTCTCCTCTATACATTTGATGCCATTCTTAACATCCTTACCCTAATGTGTCAGTATTATCGACATGGTACTGAGAAAAAGAAAAAAAACATGAAGATAGGCTTAGAGGGAGGTGGATAGGATCTGAGAAAAGTTGAGGGAGGGAAAACAAAATGATCAAAATATATTGTATGAAATAATTAATTAAATAAAACAATATTGAACTTTTGAAATATTAATTAATAAAACATTTGTGGGTCATTATTGAGCTCATTATTGTGACATGTAATATTCATTGTTTATAATTTTACTTAGAATATAAGGAGGAACTCAGGGGAATTAATCCAGGTATTCTGTATTTCATAAGATAAAAATAAACCAATGACTATTTGGTTTCTAAAACCATTCTTCTGAATGCATTCACGACTTCCTTGTTCCTTAGGCTGTAGACCAGAGGGTTCAACATAGGGATGACCATAGTGTAAAAGACAGATGCAATTTTGTCATTATCCATAGAATGACTGGAGCTGGGCTGTAAATACATGAAGATAAGAGTCCCATAGAAAATAGTGACGGAAGAGAAGTGGGAGGCACAGGTGGATATAGCCTTGTGATATCCTCTACCTGAGTGCATCTTTAGGATGGTGATAAAAATGAATGTGTATGATATTATGATAACCACAAGAGCAAGGAAGATATTGAAGCTGGCTAAGTCGATAAGAATAAGCTCATTAACATGTCTATCAGAGCAAGAGAGAACCATGACTGCTGGAACATCACAGAAAAAGTGATGGACCACATTGGATCCACAGAAGGAGAGCCTAAATGTGTCTTCAGTGTAGATGGAACCATTCAGGAAGCCATAGACATAGCAACTCGTGACCAGCCATGCACACACAGTTGTAGTCATAATGGTGGCATAGTGTAGGGGCTTACACACTGCTGCATATCGATCATAGGCCATTGAGGCCAACAGGAAATTCTCCACAGTACCAAAGGATCCAAAAAAGAAAATCTGAGCAGCACAAGCTTTGTAGGAGATGACCTTTTCTCTTAAGAAAAACCCAGCCATGACTGTGGGAGTGACAGCCGAAGAGTAACAAAAGTCCACAAGGGACAGGTTACCTAGAAAAAAGTACATGGGGGTGTGGAGCCGAGAATCAAAGAAAATCAGCAGGATCATCCCCAGGTTCCCCACCAAGGTGGTGGTGTAAATGAGGAGGAAGGTGATGAAAAGGAGAAACTGCCCGCCTGGAGCATTGGTGAGCCCCATGAGGATGAACTGTGTCACTTCTGTGCTGTTCCCCATCAGTGCCATCTGACAGCCACTAGATGATCTGCAGCAGCAAGAAAAAAATAACATACTAATAAAGAAACAAAAATGGAAAGTATGAGAGAAGATATACTCTTGTTATAGAAATAATTAGTAATTCAAACTAATGAAATTGAAAATCAAATTTGGTACACTAATTATAAACAAGAGAATAAACTGTGAAATTTGAAGAATACTAATGATTTATCCATGTGTGTTTCAAAAATATTGTAACCTGTTGGTTGAAATGCAAACAACCTTATAACATTATCAAATTATTTTTGTTGATATTACCTACCTAGGAAATCAATCAGCCTAACCTCAAAAGAAGTTGATATTTCTACATCATTCACTTTTTTAGAATAAATATAGGCATGTGAGATATGTTTTTACTCTCTCATTTCATCAATATTAGGGGCTTTCTTATTGCACCATTGTGGATTATGAAGTATAAGAATTGAGAATTTGAATCATTTCTTGTAAAAATATTAATTGGATTTCTTCCTCAGACTAAAACAAATATTTAATGCAAACTAAAACATCCCTAAGTTTAATTGTCTAAACTGAGTTAAGATAGCACTGAATTTAAATCAATTTATTATTACCATATGTCTACATTGGTTTACATTGGAGTATGTTTTGATAAACTCAATGATAGATTTCATGATTACTTTTGTACTGTTTACTAGCAGATTCTCACTGAAAGTTAAATAAACCCTAAAACAAATATCATAAGGGTGAAATGTTCTTTCTTCCCATTATAAAAATTATCATCAGGAACTAACAAGCTCTGGGCTGTGTTTTAACCTCCTATGCAAATTCGCACTTTATTACTGTCTGTATATTTTACATATGTCTACACAATGGGAGAGACTGTTGACTGAAAGTACCAGATATTTTTTAAGAAATAGGAGAGTTTAAATCTTTAATGCAAATAGCATACTTCTATGAAGAGTAGATTGCTGGGGTAGTGGTGTGGGAGTGCTTTCCTCATGCAAAAGAATTTCTGAGTGAAAGCATAGCATACCATCACACTTAGTAGACATAGAGCCTAACTTCTAGAAGAAATGCATAAGAGACTTACTGTTTGACACCTCAGTGTGACTAGTCCTAAGATAATTCATCTGAACATTATATCTCCTTCTGCCAAAAGAAGTAAGTAAGCCTACTTAGAGGTATAACTGTGAGAATTAAATAAGATAATTAAGGGAAAACAAAACATGTCTGGGTGGCAAGTCTGGTGTTGCTACTATGTTGTATTTATACTGGAACAACAGTCTTTATAAAGGTTTTGTCAAAGTGGACACTAATATATACAGTTTCAGTTTGGTGGCAGTTTGCAACTTCTAATTTTTCTCCCTATCATAGGGTTACTAAGATTCCTGTGCTTTCCCATGATTCTCATTCTTTTTAACGCAAAGGACATGAATGTTGCTCCTGAAATGCCATGTAAACTATACATTCCCAAATATTCTTCTTTGAAATCATATTTTAGTTTGGGTAAAAGGATTCATTAATTATAAAATTCATTCATTCTCTGTGTTATTATTGTCATGCCATGGACAAATCATGAAAACCAATGGTTGAAAAGTCCAAACATGGGGATGCCTTAAGCTCACATGTCCATTATAATAGAAAGTTCCATGACTTTTTATATTTCGATCTACTCTTATATAATAGTATTTACATATTTTAACCATTCCCTTTGGTGGAGCTTGGAGATTGCTCAGTAGGTTAAAATTCAATCTTTGGAACAATATGCATCTGGAACTAGTTATTATGTAATTCCTCGCTGTATTTCTTTTAAACTATTAGCAACTTCAGTTCATGAACATGAGTCATGTTTATCAACCTTAACAAACATGATTAATTTTATGGAAGCTTCACAAAAAAGATATGGACTTTGCATATGTATATATGCCTATGTAAGGCAAGAAGAATTGCTGGTTTTACTTTTCCTTTAAGATTGATATGTTTCTGGTGATCTAAAGTAATATAGCAAGAACAAAGGAAAACTCATAAAGCAAGCTTAAAGATCACCTACAGTCTCTTCATATACAGATGTTTGAATCACATCTTCAATGTGTATAGATAAACAGCAGAGAAGAACATCAGATTCTGTGGGAAAGGCTACAATAAAGCTCACAGCATGTTAATTCACTGAGGACCATTGCATATTTTAAATGATTATCGCACTCACCTTTCCAAGGGTTTTTGCCTCCAATAAAAGATGAAGATGACTATGATAAGGTAAGCAACTAATCAATTAGAGCTCCTTGAAGTTGTTTTGTCTGTAGAATTTTTTAAACCTAAGCATGTTTCACAAAGTTCAGAAAGCCCCCTATGATGTAAGAGTTTGTATTTGTTTCCCAGGTGCACCTGAGGTTTTAAAAAAAAAACTGCAATTGTCTTTCTCTTTTTTATGGTTCTTTTACCATAAGTACCTGTTCCTGTGTGAGCCACATTTCTCAATAGCAACACTTAAGTAATACAGAATCTTACCTGTTTGTTAAAAAACAAAAACAAATACGTCAATGAAGAACTATTTGCCTGAATCCACAAAAACCATAGTGTAATATCACATAAATTCTGTTGAAGGGACTTTACCTGAGTTTGTAGACAGTAGGTTCCAGTTTCTCAAAGACAATGAAATAACATGGAGAATTTATTAATATTGACCAATTTTTGAATCAACCATGACTTTTTAAGTCTTCTGGAAGATTCACTAATGACTTGCTTATCTACAAAATAGAAGATTATAAGGCTTACATAACTGAGGTTATGTCTAAAAAGTAACAAATAGATTTCTCTCACAAAGAGATTGTAATATAAAAGTTTTATCAGTGGTATTTCCTTATGGTTTTTGAGTGTTTTTCTTGACTGTGGTTAAAAATTATTAGGAAATCCTCAAGTTAGAAGCCCTGAGGATACAAGCATGATTGCCATCCACATCAGGGAATAATAGCAAAGCATGACTTATACTGAGTTATATTTAAAACAATGTCATGTACAGTCTTCTGGGGAGATCTGTAGAGACTTGTTACAGTTGACAAGGTGTGGAAATTTCCTCTCTGAAATAGCAGTTCCTGATTCTATTTTCTCAGAAAGGAGCAATAAATTCAACTATGGGGATCAATAGTTAAATCAATGATTTTAATTGCTCTCAGGATTTTTAAATTTAAATATAATTGCATCATTCTCCCTTCATCTCTTCCCATGGGCCCTCCTATCCCCTTTTCAAATTTGTGACCTCTTTTTAATTAATAGGCTTTGTTACATTTGTAAATGCTTAAATATATAAGTACAACCTGCCAATCTGTTTAGTGTTACTTGTATGTACATCATTTAGGATGACTTCCTGGTATTAGATACCATAACATTTTCATTGTTTCTCTGGGAAGGTCACATCATGTACCCTGATCACAGTCCCTTCACAGTCCTTCCATGTGCTCTCCCCTTCGTTAACTCTCTACCCAAATGAAGTAGAAAATAAAAGTAAAAAGAAAAAAAGAAAATCAACTTTGTATTAACTATATCCTCACTGATACATGGTCAAATTCTTTCTTTAAAAAAAACTTTTTCTTTTCATTTCACATACAAATCCCAGGTCCCACTCCGTCCCCTCCTCCCATTCATTTCATCTTCTCCTCTCCACATCCCCATTCACTACCCAGAGAGGGTAAGGCACATTTCCTTGGGGAAGGCCCATGCCTTCCCAACTATATCTAGGCTGAGCAAGGTATTCATCCAAAAAGAATAGGTTCCCAAAAAAACAGTACAAGCAGTAGAGATAAATCCTGGTGCCACTACCAGTGGCCCCACAGTCTGTCCTAGTCATACAACAGTCACCCACATTCAGAGGGACTATTTTGGACCTATGCTGGTTCCTTCCCCATCCTAATGGATGTTGGTGAGCTCCTTTAACTCAGATAAAGTGTTTTAGTATGTGTCTGCATCATGGTCCTTACCTCTTTGTTCATATTCTTACTCCTCACTCTTCCACTGGACTTTGGGATCGCAGTCCAGTGCTCTGCCACAGGTCTTTGCCTGTTTCCACCAGTTGCTGGATGAAGGTTTCATGGTGACATTTAAGATATTCAACAATCTGACTGGGGTCATTCTTATGAATTCCTTGGAATTTCACTAGTGCCAGGTTTCTTGCTAGCCCCAGAATGGCTCCTTCAATCAAATTATCTCTTTCCTCACTCTCAGCTCTGTCCTTCATCCATTTTATCTATCCCGTTCCCTCAAGTTCTCCTTCCCCTTCCATCTCCCCTCCTCTTTCCCTTCCACCTTTCCTTCTTCCTTCAACCCCATGCTCCCAATTTTGTCAGACAATCTTGTCTTTTTGCCTTTTTTAGGGGGATCTATGTATGTTTTTCTTAGGACCTACTTTGTAACTTAGCTTCTCTAAGATCATGAACTTTAGGCTCAATATCATTTGCTTTACAGCGAGTATTTACTTATGAATGAGTATATACCATGTTCATCTTTCTGGGTCTGGGTTACCTCACTGAAGATGTTGTTTTTCTAGTTCTATCCATTTGCATGCAAATTTCAAGATGTGATTCTTTTTTGCCACTAAATAGTACTAAAGTATTCTGTTATCTATCCTATCTTGGTGAGTCCAAAGTTTTATACTTAAATCACTATATAATAATCTATATTATAAACCTAAAAATATCTTTTAGCCCTAAAAATATTTTCTTAAACAACTTAAGCTTTTATATTTTTCAACTTTTATAAACTTTATATCTTTTCAAAGAGTTTTTTTCTGAATTTAATAACAGGGAAAACTATAAAACTATAACTAATTTAGCCTTCACACCCATTAGAGAATGATAAAACATTGCTTAGTAAAGAGGAAGTACAGAACAACTTCTAAAACTATAGAATTGACAGAGACATCTGTCTGCCTAGACAGTCATACAAGATTCCTCTGCAACATTGGGTCATCTATCTTTGGCCTACAGACCTGTGTATCTGAAAGACTTTCTGTAAAGCAGAATTTTAAAGGAGTGGTCTAACTTGTTTAGTCAAATATGATCTTTATTAATTTTGAAGGAATCCATAGCTTTTCATTTCCCATGGAAACAAAAGCAAACCTCTTCTCCAACATAACATATTTTCTGACTTTCATCTGAAGCTAAGACATTCTTAAAATATAGAAACTAATTTAATTTAGCAGTTCATTTTACAATCCAATATCTCTCAACAGTTGTTTTTGTTCATTAGCATTTAAAACTGTAAAGTTAATAGAGCAGTATATAGGATCAAGTTGTCCTGTGTTATAATATTTACCAACATTATATGGCTTATTTTATATTACTTTACTCTCTCTTTAAAGAGCTCATATTATAATTTCTAAAATAATTTTATTGCTGTTTATACCCATTTCTTTTCTTTCTTCAACATCTAAGCACATTTTCAAGAATAATGTACCTACTCAGAAGGGATTTTGACTTGTACCTAGCTTTCTGCAGACCTGCAGCCATCTCAGATCACATGAACCAAATATTAAAAGGCCAAGCCATTGTCATGTGTTTGGTATTATTAATCACATGGTGCTGGCAGCTGACTCTCACTAATCTTAGTCAATCCAGCAGGCTACCCGACTGTTTCTGAGCTTTAGCAGCTGTTTACCTTTCCATGAGAGCCTAGTCTCATGCCCATGTATATTGACTTGGAGCTTCATTTATCCACTCCATCTCTAGAAGATTTATGAGCCAATGCTGTGGTGGCAGGTGTTTTACCTAGACTCCAATGAGTAGCATGCCAGCTGTCACATTAGTCACCAAATGTAGCATGTCTTTCTTTGGAACACCAACTCAAAAATAATGACATGGAAACATCTTAATAATTATGAAAGCTTGCCCTTAGCTTTGGTTTGTTCCTAACTAGCTCTTGTAACATGAGGGATTGCTTGTTGGGGTTTCTGTCCTGCCCAGTTCCCACATCTGGTAAGCCCCAAAGAAAATCACACAGAGGTCTAAATAAGTTATAAACTGATTAGCCCATTAGCTCAGGCTTCTTATTAACTCTTACAATTTATATTAAGCCATTATTCGTATCTATGTTAGCCACATGGATGGCTCGGTACCTTTTTCAGTGGGGTAGATCACATCTTCCTTCTTCCTTGTCTGGACAGGACTTGGGAGAGAGATTCCTTTTTCCCAGACTACTCCTGTTCTCCTAGCCCCACCTCTACTTCCTATCTGGTTGACCTGCTTATACTTCCTGCCTGGCTACTGGCCAATCAGCATTTATTTAAAACATAATTGACAGAATAAAATTGTCCCACACCATACTCTTATAACTTAATTAACCCATTTATATTAATCTACATTCTGCAATGAGGCTCTTTACCTTTTCTTCATACTGTACATCTGATTTGCTCTGTGTCTCACTTATGAATCCCTCATCTCTTTTTCCCAGAGTTCCTGTCTCTGCCCAGAAGTCCCACCTATCGTTTGCTTCCTAGCTATTGGTCATTCAGCTCTTTATTAATCAAATTAAAAGTTGTCTTAGCACATCATGGCTGTATATAAAAAATTATCCGACAACATTTGTCTAAATGAAATTGTCAAGTAACAGGGAAGACAGAACTCCAACTGAACATCTCTCCTAACTAAATAAAACTTCCTTTACCAGGAATGAGTTTTATTTAATTGAGTTGTTTACCAAAGGAGTCCCATTGGAACTCCCAAACAACCCAAGCAACTGTCAAAGCTATTGGTTGCTCTTCACAAAATGGTAGCGAGACCTTATTGCCAAAGACAACACTTAAATAATTCACTGAACTCAAAGAAGTAGAGGTGGTTTCTAGCTAGATCTTTTACTTCTGCACACTAGAATCCACAGTATTTGAAGGTACTATGAATAATATCAGAAGAGAAACATAAACACAAGCCCAGCTACAGACTAGTAGATCTATCAGAATGACCTGCTTGTGAAATATGATGCTGCAATACTATCACAAAAATTGTGGAACAAACAAATGTTCTGCATAGTTTTTGTGTGTCAATTTTACACAAGCTAGATAAATCAGAGAGAAAGGAGACTAATTTGAGGAAATGCCATCATGAGATCCATCTATAAGACATTTTCTCACTTAGTGATCAATGTGGGATGGCCCAGCTCATGGTGGGTCATGCAATTCCTAGACAGCAGTTGGGATATATAAGCCATGAAAAGCAAGCCAGTATGAAGCTCTGCTCCATGGCCTCTGCATCAGCTCTTGCTTTCAGAATCCTGCCCTGTTTGAGTTTCTGTCCTGACTTCCTTCAGTGAAGAACAATAATATTGAAGTGTAAGCAAATATACTCTTTCCTTCAACTTGTATTTTGGTCATGTTGTTTCATCACAGAAATAGAAACCCTAAGACTATAATTAATATCTGATTTGATTTAAGGCCCACTTAAAAGTAACCCATACACAACACTGCTTTCAGTGAAGAACCTGAGATTAGATAGGCCAGAGAGCTAGAGAAAACTAAAATTACAGTTCTGCTAAGAAACATGGCAATAAAATGATTGACTCCATATACATCCTGCTATACTAAGATCATGTCTTGCCTAGCAATTGTGGAGAATTTCTCCTGCAGCAGATGAGAACAAACACAGAGATCCACAGTCAGACACTATGCAGACAGTGAGTGACCTTAAAACACTCTTTCATAACCAGGATGTTTTCATCAAATCCCTGTCCTCAGGTTTAGAGAGTTCTGCAAAAATGGAAGTAGAAACAGTTTAAGAGACAGAGAAGGTAGAGAATATCGAGAAAACAAGCCTTCTACACAAAGGAGGTCTTAACACATGTGAACTCATAAAACAATAGCAGCCTGCACAGGGTCTGGAATGATCTGTATCAAAAGGATTCTTGGAGCTGAAATAATTATACACAAGCTTTCTTCCATAATGACAGAGCTATGTCCAATAAAAAACCACTTGCAAATAAAATATTAACCTTATCAAAGGAAGTCTCACCAGGGAAACAACCACTCTTAAGAGTTGGCTGTATGCCCAGTAGTAAATGGCCATTGCAAACTGAATTCATTGGATTCTTTGTTTCAAAATGTTGTGTTGGGACATTTTTTTTTAACCTTACAGGATCTTGGCATATATATTATGGTTACCAGTTTTGTGTTTTTATGGAATTTCTGTGTTTGAAAATACATGTGTTTGCATCTATATATGTTTCTTCTGCTTTATTTAACTATTTATATTCTGTTTGGTTTTTCAAATTCTGATTCATTCGTTTGCTTTTACTTGATCTTATTTTATTATTTTTATTTCTTAGAGATAGAAAGTATGTGGATCTGGATAGAAGAGTAGGTAGAAAGAAATTGAGAAGAGTTAAGGTGAAATCAGAATATGTTACATAGCAAAACCTATTTTCTAGAAGATTGTAGAAGCTGATCCCACCATTGATATCTTAAAAGATGATTGTGTATGTAACTTCACTGTATACTATTTAGCTCATCCTCCTAGTCTTTGCAGAACACAATGGCTCTTGGAATTTAACAATGAATTACTAAACGTACATGAGCAGTTAACTCAAATTAAATCTACTATGTGAGCTATGGTTTCATTATTCTAGCAGTTAACACACATTCTAGTACTTGGTTCACAGCTTTATTGATAGTAAATGATTTTGTTCATCCCTGCCAATGATAGGAAAAGAAGCTATTTTTTATTTATCCTGGAAATGCTTCCACGATGTCCTGTTTAACTGCAGCACCAACTTTTAAACATGAGTGATTATGTCTCAGGGAACTCAATAATTCTCCACACTCACGAAATTTTATACAGACCTGTTACACCATGACATTTGGTAACTGAACTTAGAGTGATGTAGATGTGAAAACTTCAGTAGACTTAGTAGCAAGGCATAGAGTGGCAGGTTGAATAAAGTAAGTTCCAAAAACTAAAAAGTTCTTCTATCTCAGTGATTATTTTAGAAATACAAAAGTATGGGACATGTTAATATAGCTCTTTAAAGATATTGATAAATTGTTGTATCAGGCCTTTCTTGCAAAACAAAAAGATTAATAACAAGTCTGTGTCCTTTGAAGGTTATGGAGGAAATATATTCTTTATTTAGATTTGTTCTGTGAAATCAATTATCAAATTATCTGAAATTTGTAATTTTGAGTAGAGACCAGAACAACAAATGGTTGTATAATAGAACCTGCACAGCACCATGTTAGATAACAGAAAAAATATAAATTCACCATGTTAGAGAACAGAAAATATACAATTTTCTGACTATATAATGTGCGTGTGTATGTGAATGTGTGTATTCCTGAACATATATATGCATTACAGATGTATGTATATTGATAAAACTAACTTCAGAAAAGAGAAAACAATATAGAAATTAAGTTAGGAATAAAGAACATTCAAATAAATATAATTCCAGGGATAGGAAATTTTAATGACAAATTTTCTCAACCTATAATAAATTTACATTATTCTTATGGCTGCTGAATAAAATGCAGAAAACATTGAAACATCCCAGAGGACATCGCTAAAAGTATATTTCAATGAGAATTAAGACTCCAGTCAGGTTGACAAAAAGATTAACTATTACAATATATATTTATAATAATTCTAAATATAAAGTTTTCTGATTCTTGAAAGAAAATGATATACAGGGGCATGATGAGAAGTCAGATCTTGAACTAGTATTACTAAATACAATTAAGCATGAGCATAACATCTGATAAAAATGGATTTTAATCATCTATACCACAAAACATATAATGTTATAATCATAATAATTATTTTTCCTTCAGAACCATTTTCATGAATGCACTCTTGACCTCCTTGTTCCTCAGGCTGTAGACCAGAGGGTTCAGCATGGGGATGACCATGGTGTAGAACACAGACACAATTTTGTCAGTGTCCATGGCATGTCTAGAGCTGGGCTGCAAATACATGAAGATGATAGTTCCATAGAAAATAGAGACTGCAGTGAAGTGCGAGGCACAGGTGGAAAGAGCCTTCTGATGCCCTGCTCCTGAGTGCATCTTTAAGATCGTTCTAAAAATTATAATATAGGATACTAATATTATTATGAGAGCAAAAAAGATATTGAAGCTGGCTAGAAAAATAAGAACCAGCTCATTTATATGTCTATCAGAGCAAGAGAGAGCCATGACTGCTGGCATATCACAGAAAAAATGATGAACCACATTAGACTTACAGAAGGAGAGACTGAATGTATCTCCAGTGTAAACTGAGACATTCAAGAATCCAAGAACATAGCAGCCCAAGATCAGATACACACACACACTTGTATTCATGGAGGAAGCATAGTGTAGGGGCTTACACACTGCTGCATAGCGATCATAGGCCATTGAAGCCAACAAGAAATTTTCCACAGTGGCAAAAGCTGCAAAAAAGAACATCTGAGCAGCACAATCATCATAAGACATGATCTTGTCTCCTATTAGGAGCCCAGACATGACTTTGGGAGTAACAGCTGAAGAGTAACCAAAATCAACCAGGGACAAGTTACCAAGGAAGTAGTACATGGGGGTATGAAGCCGAGAATCCAAGAAAATCAACAGGATCATCCCCAGGTTACCAATCAGGGTAATGGTGTATATGAGAAGGAAGGTGATAAAGAGGGGAAGCTGCAGGCCCGGGTCATTGGTCAGCCCCATGAGGATGAACTGTGTTACTTCTGTCCTGTTTTTCATCATCGTCATATCCCAGCCACTTGTTGTTCTCTGGCAATGAGAAAGAAAAGGAATATTAAAATAATGAACATGAAACTGAGAAATATAAACACAAGATATAGACATTAATTGTATTAATAATTTTTTTGGAAAGATTCTCTACCAAGTTCTTGACTTTGAATGCCAATGTAATGTGTTTGCTACATATATGGTCACATGCTATTATATCTAAAAGGTAATACATTTATAAGTGATATTCATCAGTGTGCAAAGAGTGAAACACTTTGGAGAACCTTCTCCTAAACAGGATGTTCCCATTAAACCTCTCCTCATAGAGCTGAAGAAACTATGTGGAAAATGTAGAAAGATTGAAAGACCCAGAAGAGATGGGTTGCTCTAAGGAAACAGTATCTTCCACACACAAAAAGACTGACATACATATGAACTCACAGAGACAGTGTCAGCATTCAAAAGTTACAGCCAGAGGGGCCCTAAAATGAAGATGGGACAGTAGATGCAGGCCTAAACTTCTAAACAAGACACAATCTGTAAATGGCACACACTGGAAAAGAAAAAGTTACTTTTCTCCAATGAAGTCTCAAGAGAAGGTACCATTTACAGGAGAAACTGGACTATACACAAAGAACATCAAGGTGTTTGTGAGATTTTTCTCAAATATTTGTTCTATTGCATTTTGATTGTTTAGTTTGGTTTTCCTTTTGTGAGAATTTTTGAGAAGGAGTGAGGGAGGGTGAGAGATAGATAGATAGAGAGAGAGAGAGAGAGAGAGAGAGAGAGAGGACATAAAGTTGGTTGCGTAGAGAGGATCTAGGAGTAATTAAGGAGGGAAAAACATTATCAAAATATATTGCATAAGAATTAAAAATGAAAAGTGTTTTGTACATATTCTAATTAATGAGCAACAAATAAATATATCTTCCAGTTAACCTCTAAACTTAATAAGTTCAATACTTGAAATTTGTCACCTGCCAACAACCAGTTTAAATAGTTAGATTGCACTTATTATCCTCTCTCAATGATATGAATTCAGAAGAAACACTAAAACAAGTCTCTGTTCATTAATTCAAGTGTATTTTATCACTTAAATAAGGATTTTTTCCTTTTCTTTGTTAATTATTTGTTTTGAGGTTATTTTATTGCCTCCTGTGATATATAACCATATTCTAAATATAATAGATGAACATACTCTAAATATAAAACATCAGTGTCATTCATGTCAGTTTTTTAAATCTTAGCTTTGCATATCACATGAGAGCAATCACTAAACTGCCTATGGTGAACATGTCTATACTCACTTAGAACTTACTTTTAGGAAACTATTGAACATATTTTCACTTTTTCACCAACTCAGAGTGGATACATCTCTCCCTGCTTTGACGTAAATTATACTTCTTACTGTATATTCACCCTTTACCATTTTCTTGAGGAGAAACATTTAGTCTTATATAAACTCAGCAATGGAATGATGCTTATATATGATTACAAGTACATGCTTTCCTACTTGTGTTAAAAAGATCTTAAGTTCTCTGTGCAGAGAAATTAGAAGAATGAGCACTAACATAGATCAATGTCTAAGTTAACTATAATTTATTTCTGCTTTATAGGTAATATGAAAATGTTGCCACTGCCACATATTTTGTAAAGTCTAGCTGTAAGGCTGAATAAGAGATATCAGTGAAAATCTCAAGACAAAGTTTACAATTTAAAACTATATCAGTCTAATGTTTATCTTTGAATATTTTCTCTCACCGATTCTGAAGCTCCTATCTAATCCTCTGGTCCAATGTTAACTATTATCACTGAAAAAAATGATCATTGAAGCATGGCCTGAAGTTCATTCCTTCAAAACTGCAGTATGAACTTGTATTTGTGTTTCATAGTCTCCCACATGCAGATCTGGAGGAAATTATACAGACCTAGGAAGTGCTAGAGACTTCTCCCAGGAGTCTGTTTACAGCTTCTGTCCCTACATTATGTGGAGGAAGCAATTAAATGACCCATGGGAATCACATTGGTTACTTTAATATGCATACACAATTTTGCTTTACTCTTATTAATTTGTTTTGAAATTTAAAATTAGTAACGAATCTTTATATTTTACTTTCTTTTGGGTACATTCTATAACATATCAAGAAATCTTTGGAAATAGTTATAAGGGGTGCTTTAATTTATTTATTTTTATTTTTATTGAAGAGTTTCTTCTCTTATATAATATATCCTAAACAGTTTTTCTGTTTATTAAATAAGTATGCAAAGTAATAGGCTTTTCATTATAGCATTTTACACTTTTGTTCTGGTCGACCCACTTCTCTCAGTCCATTACTCCACCTCCTTCTGCCACTGCATGCTGGCGCCATTCCTTTCCCCAATAATTCCCCTTCCTCAGAAAATACTTTTCTCCCTTGACACCTATATTGTTCTTCAATTCTAGGATGTAATTTTTGCCAAGAGATATATTCATGCTTTCAGTTATACATGGCCATAAGGAATTTTCAAATATTTCCAAAAATGCAAATTTGTAAAAGGAATAAACCCCCTCCATCCAAAAATATATACAAACTGAGAGAAATAAATATATAGGCAAACAGACACACACACACACACACACACACACACACACTACAATGAAACCACTTCAGGTCAAATATACTGTCAGACTCTCAAGAAACACACAGCTTTTTACAGTCGTAGGGTAAGATTCATAAACAGGATAATAGAGGTTTTCCATCAGAAACCATAGAAGCCATAAACAGTAAGAGCATGAAACTTTAAAAAGGCCACAAACCATATTTGAGGACAGATGAGTGAAAAGAGACATGATGAGAATGATTCTTGGGAGCTGACACTAATAACGTTTTTTATTATTAAATGTCAACGATGCAATCAGATCCAAGTGTATTTTTCAGCTTCCATAACTTTATGGAGTTAATTCCAAACAACAGATGTCTCTTTCTGACTTTCTGATATCTACACACACACGCATGTACACACACACACACACACACACACACACACCACACATGCACCATATACAATTGCACAAATTTTATGTCTGTTATACTGGAATGACAGCATGGGCTCACCATGGGATCTAGACATTCCATACTCTTCTTGTTCCAGTGTCTGCTAGTATTCCAAAATATAATCAGATCACTCTTAAGTTGTTTCCCTCATAATTTTTCTGAGTCATGTGTCAATAGTTATATATTTCTAACCGCACTGTAAAAGGCTACACGGAGACACATTTTAGCGTGACCAGTGTAATCTGGAAGACTTTGCATAAGTCCTTAACTGAATCATATGCAGTCTCATTTGGGGATGCAAACAAAAGCACTGAGTTTTCTAAATTAGGATGTGGGTCTTTTCATGGGCAATTAATTATTGAGCGTGCCACAGTTTTATGCAGTAACATTCTGTATTGCCTTCTAAACTTGTCCACCAATTAAAATGTTCTAAAATTAAATAATAATTAACACAGTAGCTAAAGATGATATCAAGAAAGGATTTAATGAAGCTTTCAGTGTCTGGGGGTGAATCCTTGACCATCTTGACAGGAACATGTTGGCAGGCTGGCACCATACTTGGGCAGTAGCTAGTAACTTATATCTGATTTACAATCATAAAGCATAGAGAAATAACCCACTGAGAATGGTGTGGGCTATTGAAACTTCAAAGCCCACACCCCAAGACACACATACTCCAGCAAGGCCATATCTCCAAATCCTACACAAACAGTCCTACCAACTGAGGACCACGCATTTAACTATATGATGAACATATAAGGACACATTCTCATTCAAACCACCACACATTCCATATATTGAAATTGGTGAAGAAAAGGACATGAGATTAAAACAGGCCTGTAAGTGTTGTGGTGGGCAATAATTAAGAAGAGGAAGAGGGGTTAAGAAATGACAATATAGGTGATGAGTAAAATTCAATTACACTATAGCATATATGGCAACTGTACAAGGAACCACAGTGTTTCTACAATTCATACCCATTAACAAAAATGTTACAATTTTTCATGTATAAATTAAACTAAGAAGGAGATGACAGTAATTCTAAGAGGAACTTGCTTTTTTGTTCCAGTGGCCACTGCTCTAATATGCAAAGAAAGCAATGGAAGTACAGGGGTAAGAATCTAGATTACAGAGCCAGTAGCTAGCATCTGATCCAGAAGCACAAATCATGAAGAGTTCACTGAGAACAGTGTGGACTTTTGAAACTTCAAAAGTTGTGACCCCCTCCAAGAATTCCACACCCCCTCATCTTTCCCAAATAGTCCCAATGACTAGGAAGCAAATATACTCTTTCAAACCAATTCTATATCTATATCTGGAAATTAGTGATGAAAAAGACATGAAATCATAAAAAAGGGATATAAGTGTAGTGCAATGTGATGATGTGGTAACAAATATGGGAAGAGGGAAGAAGTGGGATTACAGGGAATGAAAAAAATTAAATGACACTATAAGCATAATTGAAACCATTCCAAGAAATATTTTTCAACTACTAATATTCATTAATAAAAACATTGTAATTTTATGTATAAATTATACTAGGAAAGAAATGTCAGCAACCTTTGGAGGCATTTACTTTTGTATGAGTGATCACTGCTCTAAATACTAGAAAAAAACAATGGAAGTACATAGAAAGAACATATAGACTGCAAAGCCAGTAACATAAAGAATTAGAAATATGTAGACTGCAGAAGGCTCAATTATAAATGGTGAATTTGATAACTGAAGGATTTTTCTGAATATTGGGGTCATCACTATGACTGGACCCTACCTCTGCAATGGGTTAATCAAGATGTGAGTAAGAGGCTGAAAATAATGGGCCAGGCAGTGTTTAAAAGAATACAGTTTCCTTGTAATTATTTTGGGGCATAAGCTAGCCGGCAGCCGGGAGCCTGGCGGGATGAAAAGCAGGCCTGCCCGCCGAGCTCCTCACTACAGACATATCAGCTATCATATATATCAGATATTTACATTTTATCTCATAACAGCCCACAAAATTACAGTTATTCAGTAGCAATGAAATAGCTTTATGGTTGGGGTGACTACGGCATGGGGGAACTATACTAAAAGGTCACAGCATTTATTAAGGTTGAGACAACTGCACTAATGGCAGCTTTGAGCATTCAGATCCTCCATACAGAAACAGGACCCGCTGGATGAAGACTCTACTGGGAACCTCACTTTGTACCTTTTAAACCATAGTTCCTGCATCCCTTTTCTGATATAGAGATAAAATACAGGATGAAGGCAACTTAAGGAAGGGTTTATTTTGACTCTCAGCATGTTATAACAGCAGGAGATTGAGGCAACTGACCACACTGCATCCAGAGCTGAAAACAAGGAATGTTTCTGCTCCTCAAGTTCCCTCCTTTGTAAGTGGTTAGGACCCCAGCCCAGGGAGCAGTACCTGGGGTTTAGGATACATATCCCCATCTTAGTTAACCTGATCAAGATAATCAATCCCTCATAGACAGCTAGAGGCAAGGCAGTTGTGCTTGGAAGCATGTCTACTAGATAGTTCTAGAACCTGCCAAACTGACACAACATTCACCACCACAGTGCCCTCGGAGGTTATAAGAAGAATTGAGATAGTTGGTGGTGTCTGGTGCTATGTGGGATGCTTCTTCTGGAAAGTGGCAGAATACTTGGCTTTGGCACTGAGAAAAACAACAGAGCATCAAAGGAGGCCCATGCAACTGACCTGCCTGAAAACAGTTTGGTATTGGCATAAAAACAGACAGGTAGACCAATGGAATCAAATCGAAGATTATGATATTAACCACCACACCTATGAACACCTCATTTTTGACAAAGAAGCCAAAAATATAAAATGGAAAAAAGAAAGCATCTTCAACAAATGGTGCTGGCATAATTGGAAGTCAACATGTAGAAGAATGAAAATAGATCCATATCTATCACCATATATAAAACTCAAGTCCAAATGGATCAAAGACCTCAACATAAAATCACACACACTGAACCTCATAGGAGAGAAAGTAGGAAGTATACTTGAACGCATTGGCACAGGAGACCACTTCCTAAATATAACACCATTAGCACAGATACGGAGAGAAACAATTAATAAATGGTACCTCCGGAAACTGAGAAACTTCTGTAAATCTAAGGACATGGTCAACAAGATAATATGGCTGCTTACAGAATGGGAAAAGTCTTAACCCACTCCACATTGGACAGAGGACTGATCTCCAAAATATGCAAAGAACTCAAGAAACTAGATATCAAACTACCAAATAATTCAACTGAAAAATAGGATATAGATGTAAACAGAGAACTCTCAACAGAAGATTCTCAAATGGCTGAAAAACACAGAAATGTTCAACATCCTTAGTCACTGGTTTGGGACTGCTCCAGTGGAGATTACTGGCTCAGGCTTGCTATCTCAGAGGTCGCTGATATGCACCCAGTCCCATAGAGGCCTCTGGCTTGGGTCAGCTCCCTCAGCAGTGGCTCCCTTGTACCTGCTCCTGTGGATGTCACTGCCTTAGGCCCGTTCTGATGGGGATCACTGGTTCAGGCTTGCTTTGCTGGAGGTCACTCACTGCCTCAGGTATGCTTCTGTAGATGTCTCTGGCCTGGGCCTGCTCCTGCAGAGGTCCTTGACTCATGCCTTGTAGAAGGAGCGGCGGGGCTGTGTCCCGCCACCCGGCTAGCTTTACCCAAAATAATTACACGGAAACTGTATTCTTTTAAATACTGCCTGGCCCCTGGCCCGTTATCTGTAGCTTCTTATTGATTGATTCTCATATCTTGCTTTAACCCATATTTAGTAATTTATATAGCACCACGAGGGGTGGCTTACCAGGAGAGATCTTAACCTGCGTCCATCTCAGAGAGGAGAAGCATGGCGACTGCCTATGGCGACTGCCTGAAGTGTCTGCCCAACTCTGCTTCCTTTTTCCCACAATTCTGTTCTGTCTACTCAGCCTACCTAATTTTCTGTCTCTTAAAGGGCCAAGGCAGTTTTCTTTATTAATTAACCAATGAAAGTAACACAGACAGATAACTCTCCTCCATCATTTCCCCTTTTTCTGTGTAGAATAATAATAATAATAATGTTAATAATGATACTAATATATTTGCCTTCTTTGCCTTCCCTCATATCTATGTCTGTCTTTAATGCACCTTTCATTGAAGATATGCACTAATATGTCTCTGTAGATAATGCTTTTCTTTCTCATAACAAACAAATTTTTTCTTCAGTAATCTTTGCAGTTTCCAGGATGAAGACGGGGCCCCACAACATCAACTCCAACTGGTTATTATGACGTCATGTTTTTGTAGCGCTAATATTTGGCCTGTTTTTTGGTACCAATTGCACAGAACACTTTTGAATAGTGTACATTTTTGACAACATTCTGGCCGGATCTCCTCAAAATATTCAGAGGCTAGACACATTCTTCCTAGATGAAATGTTATCCTGGGTATTTTACCATCATTTGCTTTCAGGACCCCCTGAGAAGAAAAGTTGCCCCTATGTCAGCTGGAAGCAATCTTAGATGACGACGCCCCCCCTCCCAGCAAAGTTTACCCTCAGGTTTAGGGACACTAATTGGTGGCTGGTATAGTGTTGAGGGGTTGAGGAAGGCTTTATATGGACTCAGGGGTATAAGCTACGTACATATACACATATATATATATTTCAGAAAAGGGGGGATGGATTAACTGGTGGTCTGAAGGAATAATTGATTTTTGTGAGTTATTGTTTTTTGAAAACTATATGGATGCTGATTCTTGTATATTGATATATTGAACATTATATGAGAGTATGATCCTACCTCTGTTTGAAACAATTGTTATATTGAGATATATACCATATTGCAATGTACATCTCTACCTCTGATATTATTTATGTAATGATATTTGTTTGCCATATTGCAATGTACATTTCAACCTCGGATATTATTTATTTAATGACCCTGTTTACATTTGGAAATCATTGTCTTCATTTATTGCACAGCTGTCTATTCTATTAGTCATACAGTTAGATAAGTGTTGAGAATTATATGTTTGTCATATTTATATTTAGGATAATCAAGTTTTTTAGACACATAGAGATTATATTTAGTATAGATAGTATAATCTTCGACCTCTTTGAAGAGCTGTAGAACATGGCCTTTAATCTAACCTAGAGTTTTGTACTTATGAGACACAATCACTCCTGGCAACAATGCTCTACTCCCGAAAGAACGTTGAGCACCAAAGACACTCCACTGGGAGTTTGTCTTCTTCTTGGCAGAACTGGCCTTTGGACAAAGAAAAGCCCATACCTCCACTACTGACTAAGATACAAAATATCCATAAGTGGATAAAACAGAATTGTCTTATCTTGCCAAGACAGAATAGGATAGTTCTACTAAAGGTTCCTTGCCGTTGAATAATGGTATGTCAGGTTATTTCAGGCCTCAGCCAAAGTTGGTTGCCTCAACATTGCTAACAAGATTTTGTGTGGTTGCCCAGGTAGTCAGTTGTCTCTGTCATCTGTTGCACATTTTGGAAGTTTCTCGTTCATGCTTCCTGGTTGCTTTAGTAATATTACTTCCCTTCTCAGATCGTTGATGGGGTTGAAGATTAGATAATTGTAGCTACCTTCTACATTATTTAGACTTCCTGAAGTAGAATGTTTAGTAAAATTTTTGTTATATGTTCTTCACCTAATATTGTTTGCTTCTTGTAATTTTATATGATCTATTCCCATTGTATATAGTTGTATTTGGTTTCTGAATCTGCCTTATTTAGAGAAAAGGGGGAGTGTTTTGGTGAAAACATTTTGTTGTGGTTGTTGCTGTTATTTTATATTCAATCTACTAACTTTTTGTCAGATATATAATTGGTGAAGTTTTTTTTGTTGTTGTTATTGTTCCAGACTCTTGTGATCACAATTTCTTTTTTTTCTCATTTTTTATTAAAAATTTCCATCTCCTCCCCTCCTCCTTCCCCTTCCCTCCCCTCCCTTCCACCCATACCCCCACTCCCTCACTCTCCAAGCCAAAGAGCCATCAGGGTTCCCTTCACTATGTTAAGTCCAAGGTCCTCCCAACTCCCTCTAAGTACAGGAAGGTGAGCAACCAAACTGACAAGGCTCACAGTGAGCCCGTCCATGCTGTAGAGTTCATGTTCATTGCCCTTGTCCTTGGTTTCTCAGTCCGCCTCCACCGTCAGCCACATTCAGAGAGTCCTGTTTGGTCCCCTGTTACATCAGTCCCATTCCAACTGGACTTGGTGGTCTCCCGTTAGATCTGTCCCACCGTCTCAATGGGTGAACGCACCTCTCACGGTCCTGACTTCCTTGTTCATGATCTCCCTCCTTTTGCTCCTCATCAGGACCTTGGGAGCTCAGTCCGGTGCTCCTATGTGGGGCTCTGTCATTTTCTCCATCCAACGCCAGGTGAAGGTTCTATGGTGATATGCAAGATATTCATGAGTATGGCAATAGGATCTGGACATTTCTGGCACCCTCTCCTCAGCTGCCCAAGGAACTAGCTGGGGGCATCTTCCTGGACACCTGGGAACCCCTCTAGAGTCAAGTCTCTGCCAACCCTAGAATGGCTCCCTTTATTAAGATATATAATTCCTTGTTCCCATATCCACCCTTCTTATATCCCAACCATCCTATTCCCCCAAGCTCTTCCCATCCTCTACTTCACACTTTTCTCTCCCCATCCCCCCTCCCCTATCCCACCCCACCCCCAAGTTCCCATTTTTTGTCCAGCAATCATTAAGATACTAATCAGTCTGACTATAGGACAAGGCCACATTGGGCACCCTCTTCTCTATTGCTTAGGGTCTTAGCTGGGGTCATCATTGTGAACTCCTGGGAATTTCTGTAGAGCCAGGTTTCTTTTTTCTCATTTTTTATTAAAAATTTCCATCTCCTCCCCTCCTCCTCCCCCTTCCCTCCCCTCCCTTCCACCCATACCCCCACTCCCTCCCTCTCCAAGCCAAAGAGACATCAGGGTTCCCTTCACTATGTTAAGTCCAAGGTCCTCCCAACTCCCCCTAAGTCCAGGAAGGTGAGCAACCAAACTGGCAAGGCTCACAGTGAGCCCATCCATGCTAAAGAGTTCAAGTTCATCGCCGTTGTCCTTGGTTTCTCAGTCCTCCTCTGCCATCAGCCACATTCAGAGACTCCGGTTTGGTCCCCTGTTCCATCAATCCCATTCCAACTGGACTTGGTGGTCTCCCGTTAGATCTGTTCCACCGTCTCAATGGGTAAACGCACTCCTCACGGTCCTGACTTCCTTGCTCATGATCTCCCTCCTTCTGCTCCTCATCAGGACCTTGGGAGCTCAGTCCGGTGCTCCTATGTGGGGCTCTGTCATTTTCTCCATCCAACGCCAGGTGAAGGTTCTATGGTGATATGCAAGATATTCATGAGTATGGCAATAGGATCTGGACATTTCTGGCACCCTCTCCTCAGGTCCCCAAGGAACTAGCTGGGGGTGTCTTCTTAGACACCTGGGAACCCCTCTAGAGTCATGTCTCTGCCAACCCTAGAATGAATGGCTCCCTTAATTAAGATATATAATTCCTTGTTTCCATGTCCACCCTTCCTATATCCCAACCATCCTATTCCCCCAAGCTCTTCCCATCCTCTACTTCACACTTTTCTCTCCCCATCACCCCATTCCCCAACCCGCCCTACCCCCAAGTTCCCATTTTTTGTCCGGCAATCCTGTCTACTTCCAATATCCAGGAGGATAACTATATGTTTTTCTTTGGATTCACCTTCTTATTTAGCTTCTCTAGGATTTTTTACGAATTATAGGCTTGATGTCCTTTATTTATGGCTAGAAACCAATTATGAGTGAGTACATCCCATGTTCATCTTTTTGGGCCTGGGTTACCTCACTCAGGATGGTGTTTTCTATTTCCATCCATTTGCATGCAAAATTCAAGATGTCATTGATTTTTACCGCTGAGTAGTACTCTAATATGTATATATTCCATACTTTCTTCATCCATTCTTCCACTGAAGGGCATCTAGGTTGTTTCCAGGTTCTGGGTATTACAAATAATGCTGCTATAAACATAGTTGAACAAATGCTTTTGTAATATGATTGGGCATCTCTTGAGTAAATTCCCAACAGTGGGATTGCTGGGTCCTGGGGTAGGTTGATCCCAAATTTCCTATGAAGTTTTTTTCTCATTCTGTAGTCTCCCACTTTGCTAGAATTCTGTTACCCTTTGCTGTGCAAAACCATTTCACCTTCATAAAGTATCACTTATTGGTTGTAGGTTTTAATGCTTGCACTCTTCATAAAGTGGTTTCCTATCCTAACGAGTTCACAACTATTACTTATTTTCAGTTCTTTCAGGTTCAGGGTATCTAGTCTTATGTTGAGGTCCTTGATCCATTTGGAGTACAGTTTTGTGCAGGGTAGTAGATAAGGATATATTTTCACAATTCAACATTCAGCTGTATGGGTTGACCAATTTTTTATCCTAAAATTTAAGGGTGTTTTCAATAATATGCTTTTCATCTTCAAAAACAATGTCTTCCCTCTGATTTTATCTCCTAAAAGTATAGATATGAATAAGCTGGTTGTGAAAATAACTGAAAATTAAGTATAAATTCCTATTAGAAATACATATATGAATATATTCATACATGTGGCTAAAATAAGCAAAGAAATTCAGTGCATTTCATTCACCAAATTTCTCAAATTGAGACAATAGAATGTAAGTGAATTTTTAAAGCTTATAGAATTTATATTTTCTTATACCTACTAAAAAGTTCATGATTCTTAAACACCGATTTATTAACATTATCCAGTAAACAAATCCACAGGACATGAATAGAGCAGTGTGAGATTTGCTATAGAAGGTGCAAAAATGAGGATGGATCCTAAGGAGTGCCATGGCATGCTATCTAAAAACTGTGTAACAGGAAAGCTTATGATGCAACTTATTTCTGATTTTAGAGATATGGTGTTAACATTCGAGAATAGGGAACAGACAACTAGTGACTCATTTGAAACTGAGCTGTGAAAACAAGCGATCCAATAACTCTGGTGTCTAAAAGTGAAAACAATATTTTTAATTTAAAAATATTATTTCTATAATGTATTGTTCTATTTCTGCAACTGTCAGTGGCTTGAGGATATGTGCCTACTGATCAGGAAGTAAGTTGGCAGTAATTCTACTCAGTCAAATATTAATCTATTTGCATAGATATCCACAGTCATAGAAACTCAATTTACACAATACAACACAAAAATAACAACAATAAAACCTTTTTGTGCCAATAGAGCTTTTCTTTTTGTACAATTAACACATGATAACACACCCTCATATACATAAAACATTTCATTATGTTTAATTTTTGAAACGCATTTTCATGACTTTTTATTCAACGTCTTTAAACATTTCTCTTGCTCATGGACGTGTTCATTTTTCCTGTTGCTGTGATAAATTACACAACAAAAGCAGCCTTAAAAAAACAAAGGTTTATTTTGGCTCAAGGCTTAATAAGACATGTATATATACATAAATACACACACACACACACACACACACACACACACACACACACATATATATATATATATATATGATCCATATATAATCCAGGAGGTTGAAGAAGGCAGGATGGTAAGAGCTTAAAGCAGCTGGTCACATTTTGTTCTGCTGTCAAGAGATCCAGAAATAGTTTCTGGTACTCAGTTCTCTTTTTTCTTTTTTTTTATTTTTACTTTTTTTCCTCATTTTTTTATTAAAGATTTCCATCTCCTTCCCTCCTCCTCCCCCTTCCCTCCCCTCCGTTCCACCCATACCCCCACTCCACCCCTCTCCAAGACAAAGAGCCATCAGGGTTCACCGGACTGAGCTCCCAAGGTCCCAATGAGGAGCAAAAGGAGGGAGATCATGAGCAAGGAAGTCAGGACCGTGAGGAGTGCGTTTACCCATTGAGACGGTGGGACAGATCTAATTGGAGACCACCAAGTCCAGTTGGAATGGGACTGATGGAACAGGGGACCAAACCGGACTCTGAATGTGGCTGACGGTGGAGGAGGACTGAGAAACCAAGGACAACGGCAATGAACGTGAACTCTACAGCATGGACGGGCTCACTGTGAGCCTTGTCAGTTTGTATGCTCTTTTTTCTTTTTAATAGTCAAAGGTCCCCAGTTTCTGGAATGGTCCTACTCACTAAAGTTGAACTTCCAGGAAACACCTTTATGACATCACCTAGAGGAGCATTCATGAATACACTAAATCCAGTTTTGTTGACAAGGAACATTAACCATTACAATATGCTGTAGTAAAAATTCAAGGAAAATGATTAAATGTGTCAATATTAGTAATGACATTATTGACAAAATAGTCTCAAATATGTTTTAAAAATCCTTATTCAGGCTATGCTTTAAAATATCAAGTACCTTCTGTCTGAGTAAAGAATAGCCAGGCGGTGGTGGCACACGCCTTTAATCCCAGCACTCGGGAGGCAGAGGCAGGCGGATCTCTGTGAGTTCGAGACCAGCCTGGTCTACAAGAGCTAGTTCCAGGACAGGCTCCAAAGCTACAGAGAAACCCTGTCTCGAAAAACCAAAAAAAAAAAAAAAAAAAAAAAACCCAAGAATAGAGGGAAGGGTCACAGCTCAGGAATTTAAAATCACATTGATTTTAAATGTAACCCAGAACATGGAGGCAATCAGATAAAAATGAATCTAGATAGTGTGTATACCAAAATGTTAAGGTTATAAACATAAAAGTTATTTTTCCAGCAGAACAATTTTTCTGAATGCACCTATGACCCCCTTGTTCCTGAGACTGTAGACTAGGGGATTCAACATGGGGATGATCATGGTATAAAACACAGACACAATCTTGTCAGTGTCCATGGCATGACTGGAACTTGGCTGTAAGTACATGAAGATAAGAGTCCCATAGAAAATAGTAACAGCAGTGAAGTGGGAGGCACAGGTGGATATAGCCTTCTGGTATCCCGTACCTGAGTGGATCTTCAGGATGGCAATAAAAATTATTGTATAGGACACTATGATAATTATTAGAGCACAAAAGATATTAAAACTGGCTAGACAAACAGAAACCAGCTCATTCACCTGTTTATCAGAGCAAGAGAGAGATAATAGCTGGCATATCACAGAAAAAAATGATGAATCACATTGTATTTATGGAAGGAGAGCAGAGAAAAATGTATAGCTCAATTAAATCAATAAAAAACATCAAAAAAGAAAAAAAGTATCTGAGTAGAGTAAAAATATAAAAAGAATGTTCCTCAAAGAAGTCACATAGCTCTTGGTATGTCTGTGTGTGTATTTGTGCTTGTGTGTGTGTGTGTGTGTGTGGTTTAAGTGAACTTAGCCCACATGGGGCAATAATGATCTCTCCAGAATGGACTATCTAACAAAACCCCAGTGTTGGACACAGAAAATCTCCCTTTCAGCTCTCCATTAGGGATTCCAAGAGATTCTCTCAAACACTATAAGCTATTGCTGTTTCCTAGAATGTGAAAATAAGACCTTATTGATGAAGACACCATACACTTCAGATACAGAATTTGAAGAAATAAAGCTGGTGGTGACCTGGAGACCTGCTCCCTAAGGACAAGCTTTTATAGTATCAGAAGGTACTATGTAAGCTGCCAAGGAAGACCAAATTGAAAGACATCTGTAATTTTGTAATACTGACACAAGTATTTTGGGAACAACCAACAGGGTCTCAATAGACTTAAGGTCTACTCAAGAGGAGGAAACTTACAACTGATACTGTAAAGTCAGTCAAGAACCTATGGTTGGAGAAATCATAGAACCACAGAACTTACTACTTCTGATTGTCTAAATCAATGTAACTTTCAACTCTTTTCTAAATACTTATCCTTATTCCCAAAGGTAACTGTATCTTACTCATCATCAAAAATGCTGCTTTTTGCATAAAATAGAGGTTACTACAGGGATTCACAATTTAGAGTGTATACCCAGCACTAACTGGAACTACCATTACTTTATGAATAGAATGACAATTTACACAGGGAGACAAAATCTTGTAGGTTGATTTTATATACTAATGAACTCCTTGAACACTAAAAATAAAATTATGAACATTATATTTTAATCACATGTGAGAAGATACCTAGGAAGGCCAGAAGAGACCAACAGATGCTCCAAAGGTGAAGTTACATAAGGCTGTGAGCTACACAATATTGGTGGCAGTAACCAAACTCATGTCCTCTGCAAGAACAGTGGACACTCTTTAACTGATGAGCTACCTTTACATCCCTCATTATCTTAATACTATTATAATGATGGTACTCTATTTACTGTTGCAAACATGGTAGTACATGTATTCTACTAGAAACTTTGAACAATCATAGTTAATTGTATGGTTTATATATATAAATATTTGGTAATACATAAACAAATATAAATATTTTAAAAGTTCATATCTAATGTTTTTATACATTGGAAGTGGTTCTTATTCAAGGTATGTCTTGCCATTTATGATACATTATTAGAAAAACTACAGGGTTCAAAATGGTCAATGCATTAAAAGAATTCCAGGAAATCACTTTGCCTAAAAGTAAAGAATGATAATTAAGTAAGTATACTGAATAAAAATGTTTTAGTGAGGTAAAACACAAACACATACATATACATGTACATGTGTGTGTGTGCGCGCATGTGTGTGTGGTCTCTTAATGCATAGTATATTGATTTAGAAAGTAATATTATGCACAATTAACTATCATAGCTGATAATTCAAAACTTCAGCATATATCTATAATTTATTCCAATATTTACTTGTTTTATTCAACCACTTAACACATATTTACTGAGAAGCTATTATGAAACTCATAAGGTTGACAGTGTCAATAATTTTATGTAATCATTGCTGATCTAAGCTTGAATGTTTATAGTAATATTCTTGTATGTTTAAAATGTTCTTATTCTCCAACATGTTCTTATAAATTATTCTTCCAAAATTAAAGCATGAATGTATTTGTTGTATGAAATGACTCAGTCAAACAGAAATTAGCCATATATAGAGATAGATAGATATAGATATATTATATATATATATATCTTATCAATGATATGTACTATCAAAATGAGCACTTTCTTTTAATAATTTATCACATTTACTTAATTGGAAATTTATTTCTATTCTGTTGACACTTCAATGGATTGGATCATGGCCACTTATATTAATTATATTTTTTACAAAGTTACTTTATTCATATTAGAATTTCGAGAGGCTACCCTCACAGAAAAGCATCATGCTGTCTATTTGGGCATTCAGTAATGCATTCAAATTAACACATGAAATAACTTGTACAGTGACCATATTATATTTAATTCCATAAAATCAGAATATCCTTGTGTGTCTGTATTATGGGAGACCTGTATACATTTGTTTATTTCACATATTTCTTCAAATATTTGTCTTACATTTTCATTGACATGTGACAAATATACCAGCAAGTAGAGTGAATATATAAGTGTGGAATGAGGATTTTTGGATTTTGATCTCCAGAAACATTAGCTATTGAATTTCAGTTATGTTCTTCTAGGTCTATTGTGTCCTGTTTTTAGCAGAAATCAGTCATTGCATATACCAAAACAATCACCTGAGAGCTTCAGAATGGACCACAAATGTAAATCAATAGATAGAGCAGATTAGAGAGGAATATATCCATGGTTGGCATTCCAAATAGTGTAGAGATAAAAATTTCCTAAGGATTAGTTTCTTTCCAAAATATGAATGTCCTCTTCAGCTTTAATAATGCATTCTTGACCTCTTTGTTTCTAAGACTGTAGACCACAGGGTTTAGCATTGGAATAACCATGGTGTAGAACACAGATGCAATTTTGTCGGTGTCCATGGAATGACTGGAGCTGGGCTGTAAGTACATGAAGATGACTGTCCCATAGAAAATAGAGACTGCAGTAAAATGGGAGGCACAGGTAGATACAGCCTTGCGGTGTCCTGCAGCTGTGCGCATTCGTAGGATGGTAATAAAAATGAATATGTAAGATATCCAGATGACTATGATAGCAAAAAAGATATTAAAGCTCACTACGTAAACAAGAAGCAGCTCGTTAATATGTCTATCCGAGCAAGAAAGAACCATAACTGCAGGAATATCGCAAAAAAAATGATGGACCACATTGGATTCACAGAAGGAGAGACTAAAAGCATCTCCAGTGTAGATGGAAGCATTTAGGAATCCTATGATATAGCAGCCTATGACCAGCCATGCGCACACACTAGTAGTCATAGTGGTGGAATAGTGTAGAGGCTTAGACACTGCTGCATAACGATCGTATGCCATTGAGGCTAGCAAGTAGTTTTCCACGCTGGCAAAGGCAGTGAAACAGAACATCTGTGTAGCACAGTCATTGTAGGACATGACCTTCCTTCCTATAAGAAGTTCAGTCATCACTGTTGGAGTAACAGCTGAAGAATAACAAAAATCCACCAGAGACAGGTTACCTAGAAAAAAGTACATGGGAGTGTGAAGCTGAGAGTCCAGGACAATCAACAGGATCATGCCCAGGTTGCCCACCACGGTGATGGTGTAGATGAGCAGGAAGGTGATGAAAAGGGGGAGCTGCAGATCTGGGGCATTAGTGAGTCCTAACAGGAAGAAATATGACACTTCTGTCCTGTTCTCCATCCAGCTCATGTGAGATCACTGAGTTCTCTGTGGCATAAGAACAAGACGGAAAGAACAACAAAAGAAAATGATATGAAAAGTGTAACTTATGTCTAGAAGCCATTGAGGTATGACTCGTGCCTTAAACTTCTTCAGAGAAAGCACAGACTTCAAAATCAAGCTGAATGCACTAATTATATAGTGCTATTTATTCTACAAAATGAAGAATCCTAATAGATAATGTACACAATTTTTTAACTTTATAAATTGAGATGTTGACAATTTAATAATTTAATAGAAATTACTTGTTTGGCTGAATCTTTTGCCAAGTAATCTCTCTTGAACTCAGAACAGATGATACTCCCATATAGTTCACCTAAGAACTGTTTGGACATATTTGAAGTATGTTTACTGCCTCTTCTTAAAAATATATAAATTTGCTTGGTTGTCACTTTTATGTAAATTATAAGGTACTGGAGGTTGAGCAACTTATTCTAGTTACTAAACTATTGATTGGAACTGTTTTCTTTGGACTCATGCCAACCATTAAATGATTCTGTGTCTGTTAATTCTCAGTTTGAAATAAATTTAAGTCCATCCAACCACCTGAATTCATAATTACTCTTTGTCAGCATTTATGGAAGTCAGTATTTACATTTTCATAGTGAATTAATAAAGTGACAGACCAAGTAGTAATTTCATATTTTTACCATACAGTTTCCTTTTGTTGCAAATGCAAAAAAAAAAACTCCAAAGGAAAATGATCCTTCTCTTAAAAGCATAAGTGTTCTTAATGAATTTAAAATTTCTTAATTAGACTAGCTTGAGATAGATAAAATATTATCGCATAACAAAAGTCAAACAAACAAGGAGATGATGATGGCTAATATTCACCATCTCAGACAGATTTTCAGCATCACCAATATCTTTATGTGTTGAGAATTCATAGTTACATCATAAACATGAATTTACTGAGGTGTTTAACTTTTGTGAACAGTAGTTTTGGAGGAATAGTTGGAGTTATGGGAATGAGATCAACCTGAAAATATAGTTTTTCTGAGTGGAAGAATCAAGTGGTTTGGCAGAGACACTACTGAAAAAGACAAATATTTGAGCAATTGCTTTCTATATCGGAGTCACTGTAGCTCCATTTCTCTGAACATCATTTTCCATCCACAGAATAAAGACAGTCACCTTTACAAAAAACCCAATTTTAATTCAGTACATAAAACACATATGACAGGAGTGTGCTAGATGCCATCACGCTAGTATTAGGATGGGGCAAGGGACTCCACATTAGTTAGAGCAAGGCAAATATTAAATTTAGTGCAGAGCTTCACTTGCATGTCAGTCTTGAAGTATTGAAATTTTTTTCTCTATTTTGTCTTTTCTCCCATATTCCAGCCACTGAAGGTTAATGCTCTCTAGGGTTTCTTGCCTTTACTCAAAGAATAGCATTGACTTTTTATATTTTCATTTAGAACATGTTTATTTTTCCTTGATGTCTGTATTTCACTTTAGTAAGAGTCATGACCTCTTAAAATCCATTCTTTATTTTATTAGTGGTGTAAAATAGGCTAAATTACATATCAGTGGTAAATTGTATTTACCATAGATCTGTTAATTTCAAAGCTCCATAGTTTTAAAAACAATTATTTGAAACTGTACTTCTACAGCAAAAATATTATTTCAAATATTCTTTCTGTTTTGAAAACCCTGGTAGGACTTCTACCCCAAATTGACTACTATCTAAATTGACTACTATTATTTACCACTATCTTTATCAACAATCTTTAACAAGGTCATCTACTAGCCTATCCTTGAAGATATCATGATACTCAATTTTAACACAAATGACCACAATTAGCATTTGCTACAAACATTAGTGAAGGAGTTGTTTATAAATCTCTCCCCGCCCCATGCATGTGTGTCTGTGCACGCGCATGTGCATGTGTGTTAGGTATTACTATATACATTGGCAAGGAAACTTAGGATTTCCGAGGTAACACAAGAACTATAAGATAGGATCCAGGTTCAAAATGTTAAAAAATTCCCAAAAGTAAGCATGAGACTAAAATAACTTTGGAATTAAGTTTGAGGTTTATTAGTTTATAATTTATTATGACCCTTTACAGCTTGACAAAGTCTCATTCTACGTTTCTCATTTTTATCTGTCTTAACTCTTAATGAGATGAAAGGTTATAGAGAGCATAAAACCATTATCAGCCTGCCTGTATTTAGTGGTTGAAAGAACCATACTTTATGAAATAAACCAATAAAGTCTCCGTGATATACATTAAGACATTTGTGTCCTACTCTCATCTCAGTGTTTTTTTAAAAAATAGTCTTGAACATCTCATTTTCATATAACTTATATCAGATGCAGACAGCCTGTAGTTGTATGAATTTCACTTTTCATTTAAGTGAAAATATAATATAGAAGCAAAGCATTCTGAGAAAATCCAAACAACATACAATACAGAATAATATAAAAGTCATAAGATTAGCTACATAATATTTCCAAAATTCTATTTTAGGTATTCCAACTTCTTTAATACAAAGAAAATTGGAAGAAGAACACAGGCATGAATAAAGTTTCAAATCAACATGAATTCTTTCAATTTTCTTCCCTGGGAAGAATCACTTACCTGCTCCTTATTGGTAAAATGGGTATAATACAATTTCTTCTCTTATACCATGCAGTATTTTGACAAGTAATACAGAGTAGATAGCTATTTACAAAGATGGTGTAATTCAAATATCAGTAACTTAGCAGTGAGTATGAGCAATGTACATTATATACATTTAGAAAATATCTTAATGAAACTCATTATTTTGCATAATCATTATACACTAATAGTAGAAAAGTCCATCAATGTAACTTTTATATTTGGAAATTTCTTTGATACTGGCTAAGAGTTCACAGCAAGACTTGAGGTAAGTAGAAGGCATTTTTTATTCACAGGGAATTCACTCAGATGATTAATGATGTCCAATGAGTCATTCCCTGCAGGATGCCTTTTCTAAACAATGTGATTTGGAGTCATGTTGGGATTTAGAGGCCAGGGCGAGGGGAACTTGAGAGAATTACACAGATTTGGTGAACTCTGGAGATTTCCCCATGAGATTACTTGAAGAATTCTTATCCAGTTTTTCTAGGGAAGAGACAATTAACCTGCCTACAGGGACCAAAAATTTTGTTATATTTTTAAAATTAAGGTTTTTAACTGATAAATGAAATTATATAAATTAATGAGGAAACATGAGAACTTTCTTTTCTCTGTTTTATGTTTCATTAAATCTGTTCTTTGACAATTCAATTCTTGTATATTATGTGTTCTTATTACTCGCACCACATTCTAACTTGTCTTCCTTCATCTTCTGACTCCCAAGAATTTCCTTTTCACATTCAAGACTTTGAGAATTCATTGAGTTTGACCAGGACTATCTGTGTAGCCTTAAGTTTGGAACTATCCATTGGTGCCTGCTGGACTCACCGTTGGGCACACAACTGAAGAATATGATGCTCTACCCCCAGAATTCAGCAATAGCCAATAGTTCAGGGAAGTGTAGCATTCTATGAGACCCTCCTCTAGCCATACAGACATTGAAAGGTCCAGTTCAGTGCAAGAAAGTTCAAGAAGCCACAACTATTGTAAGATCACAATTGCAATGGTTATGCCATATTCTGAAGACACTTTGCAGATCTCCGTGTTTTCTGGTACTCACATACATTCTGCCTCCTCCTCTGTGAAGTTCTCTGAGCCTTTGAGTGAGTGACACAACTGCCATCTTTAGAGCTGAAAACTCAATGTCATTTATTCTTAGCAACTTGAGCAATCATAAGTCTCCTTATTCAGCACCATTCATAGCAAAAAAGCTTACATGATTAAGGCAGTGAGTAGCATTTTTCTATGTTTAAGGCTGAGGTGTAGTAGTTTTATACTGTTGTAACAATAAAAATTTAGAAACTGATTTGTCAGCATATCAGTTTAGCAAAACATTAGCAGTCTACTGACCCCCACCCTCACCACAGGGCATAAGAACTCCTCAGTCATTTTTTTTCCTTTTTCTTTTATACTGGTAGTGTCATGCATGAATTCCATCTTATAAACTAGTCTTCAAATCCAGAGAACTTTAAGTTACCCCCATAGCCAATCTATGTTTGCACCAATGTATCTTGCCTGGTATTGTTGTTCATTGGGTTCACAGCTATGGAAGATAATTGAAGGATTCTGACACCTTCTAGAACTGTGGAAGCTCAGTTTCAGTCTAATTTCTTTATATGTTACATGTAGTGTGGAGCTGCGGGCAGGCCTGCTTTTCGTCCCGCCCGGCTCCCGACCACCTGGCTAGCTTATGTCCCGAAATAACAACACACAAATTGTATTCATTTAAACACTGCCTGGTCCATTAGTTTCATCCTCTTACTCACATCTTGATTAACCCATATCTAATAATCTGTGTAGCACCACAAAGTGGTGCCTTACCAGGAAGATTCTAGCATACGTCCATCTTGAGCCCGAGCTTCATCGTGTCTGTTTCAGAGAGGAGAGGTGGGGCAGTTGCCCGAGACATCTACCTCACTACCTTCTTCCTGTTCTGTCTACTCCACCCACCTAAGGGTGGGCCTATTAAATGGGCCAAGGCAGTTTCTTTATTAATGAATGAAATCAACACAAACAGAAGACTCTTCCACATCAGTTACAACAAATGAAATACTGTCTTTAGCAATAAAGTCTTATCCACTATTTATACTGAGTAACCAAGAGTAATAACAATAGTCTGTATTGTTTTAAGGGCCTTCACAGACTCTCTGACCACCAATTCATAAGGCAATATTTCACAATCAGTCCTGGGATTTTTGTAATTCAAGTTTTAAGAGTCACACTATTTAGCAACACAGAATATCTACCCTCTTAAGCATCTTTCTTTTTGTTTGTAGGTTTTCATTGGGTAATAAACAAGTAGGTTTCTACACTTACCTGTGGGTCTCAGGTAATTTTTTTATGTGTTGAGTTGTAGTGTTTTCTTGCAACAACCATAACTTAACTAGCCCTAAGTGGTTATCTAGGATTTGAAGACCAGGAATGGTATCCTTCTTGTTGACAGGGTCTCAAGTGCAATTAGAGAATTGTTGATTACTGCCAATGTATTTTTGTCACTATTGTACCCTTGGTGCAATGTTGGGGTTTTATGTGGGTCATAGACATCATATCTGGATAGATTCTTGGTTGTCTCCATCCTTTTGAAACTCTCATGGTGCCTTCTGGTATGATGAAAATTAATCTGGAGGAACATTCAGTCGGTTTCAGATCAGCAGTTTATGGGATCTGTTTCTGAAGTGCATAAATACCAGTTACTATCTTTCCACCTCTGGGGGGCAGTGAAGGGTAACAACAGATTGTATGGTTTGGGTGTCTCTAGGATATTCTTGTCTAACAACTCAAAGGCAGGCTTTTCATTCCTAGTATTAATGTTTCTGTTAAGCAGACTTAAGCTTTTGGAGGAACAATTGTCAGCCCATATGAAAAAAAAAAGTGTTTTTGACTACTTATGTATACATTGAATTATGTGTATTGTAGGGTTTGTTTGAGTAAATAATTGATAATATGGCTCCTTATGACTGTTTCAGACTTCTTAATAGTCATTTTATAACCTCCTTATTTCTTCTATCTTTCTATCTTCATCCTAAAGTTCCCCCCTTTTGCTATTTTCCATATGATTTCCTTTACATCCTGCTATTCCCCTTCAGTCTCCTCCCATGAAGAACAAGAACCATAACCAAAGACCAAACCCATCTCTCTGAATGTGGCCAACAGCGGGGGCTGACTGAGAAGCAAAGGACATTGGCGCTGGGCTCTGATTCTTCTGCATGGACGGGCTCTGTGGGAGCCTTCTCAGCTTGGTCGATCACCTTCCTGGACCTGGGGGGAGTTGGGAGGACCTTGGACTTAGCATAGAGTGGGGAACCCTGATGGCTCCTTGGCCTTGAGAGGGAGGGAGGGGAGGTATGGGTAGAGGGAAGGGGCGGGAAGGGGGAGAAGGAGGGGCGGGAAGGGGGAGGAGGAGCGGAGGGAGGGGGAGGAGGAGGGAAGGAGATGGAAAATTTTAAATATAAAAAAAATAAACCATGAGAAAGAAAAAAAAAGAACCATAACCAATGAAAACGCACAGTTGTGAAACTCTGTCCCAATAGATATATATATAAAATACTCATGCCCTTAAGTCTCAGAAAAATTGTTGAAGAGGATGTGGAATGAGTGTACGAGACAGAATCAAAGAATTTGCTATGAGCTTCTGTCTCCTAGTAACATCAAAACCTACATGGATGAAGCATCACCTACATGACTGGTCAAATGTGAACTGAAAAACTATAACACCAATGCCAAAGTGGACATGGAAAAACCCACAATGCCTCAAGCCTACTCAAAGAACTATAGGAACCTGAGAAAAAGTTGGATCATAAAAGTAGTTTTACCTAGGGAACAGTTTCTCTATTTGACATCTAGTACCAAGGCATCAGCCCATGAACATTCTACAAGTAACATTAAATGGACTGAACTGGTATAGTTAGGAATATATACATATATGTATTCATGTATGCATGCAATAACAATTAGTGAAAAATAGGCTATGAATTTGCAGGACAATAGAGAGGGGTATACTTAAAAGTTTGGAAGTAGGAAAGAGGAGGAATAAATAATATAATTATATTATAATCTCAAAAAAGAAAAAAATGAAACAAAAGAAGTAGGTTTCCAACTGGTGGTTTCACACACCTTTCATTTAGCTAACCATCTTCTGTTCCATATTCTCCCCATCCCTGATTAAGCCTTATTGATCTCCAGTCATATTAATGTTGTTTATAAATAATTGAATATTTGTATGGATCATTACTATATATAAAACATTTGAGTACTATATTTTCTTTATTGTGCCATCACCTGAGAACATTTATATTTTCTTTCCATTCCCTGAGTATTACAATAACCACTGGAAGGATTATGTAGTGCCATGATTTGTTGTTGGGTCCAAACTCATTTTATTTCTTTTGAACTCTTACTCTGTAGCAGAGTATGGGTTCTCCCTAAAATTATATGTAGTAGTTATGTTAATCATATCCCAGATACTGGGCATACTTATCAGATTTCACATAAGTGCTAGGGATCGAAACTCATAGTTGTACAGCAAGCTCTTTATCCACTGAGTCATCTCCCAAGCTTTGCAGATTAATTGTTTTGCTCTAAATCCTTGAGATTAGGAAAGATGGTAAGACCATAGAACCAGTTCTATGATAAACAAAAGGTAGAGCTGAATGAATCAACTTGAGCTCAAATACCTGACAATGATGAGGAAAAACTATAATTATTATATTCTTGGAAACTGAGAAAATGAGAGGGCATGGGAGAAGAAAGGGTATAAATATCACTTAATAACTAATTTAAAGAAGGAGGTAACTCCTTTTTCCACAACTTCCTGCTTTATCCAGGTCAGTACTCCTTGGGTTGGATGATGAGGAAAACTGACATTTTTAAAATAACTCTGCTTGTTTCAAGTAAAACTCTTTAAATATAACCTCATACTTTAGTCATTAAACAAACATTAAATGTTTGCTATGTTCATTTGGATATCTCTATGAAATGAGCACAATTAAATGAACACAAATGTAAGCATATAACACAAATTCATGTTATATTTTATTCTGGGAATTTTCGGACGTCCATTTGTATAAGTCTTCAAAAAACTTATGAGTGTGTCTTCTCTTTAACTGTTTACTCTATACAAATGTATACATAGATTTGTATTGATGTAACAGAAAAATATTGCATGAAAAGTGATTAATTATGATAATATAATGATTTAGGTTTTTCACAATCTATCCTAAATTTATCATACATGTTTTATTCAGGTTTTATTCTTCTGAACAAAATGTCAGCTTTTTGACAGGCAACACACATTGCAGGGATAAAGATTTCACTTCAAGTTATTGAATTCAATGTAGCAGGGAAATAGGTGATTCAGTACAGAGTTAGGAAGAGAGAAAATATTCCAGATGGTGTACATCCCAAAAAGTTAAAATTAAAGCTTCAGCATTATTTTGACCTCAATACAATCTTTGTGAATGCATTCTTCACCTCCTTATTCCTTAGGCTGTAGACTAGAGGGTTCAGCATGGGGATGACCATGGTGTAAAAGACAGATGCAATTTTGTCAGTGTCCATGGAGTGACTGGAGCTGGGCTGCAAGTACATGAAGATGACTGTCCCATAGAAGATGGAGACAGCTGTAAAGTGGGAGGCACAAGTAGAAAGAGCTTTGTGATATGCTGCAACAGAGTTTATCTTTAGAATGTTGGTAAAAATGAACATGTAGGATATTAAGATCAGTATAAAAACAAAAAAGATATTGAAGCTGGCCACATAAATAAGAACCAGTTCATTGACATGTCTATCAGAGCAAGATACAAGCATAATTGCTGGAATATCACAGAAAAAATGATGGACCACATTGTACACACAGAAGGAGAGAGTTAACACATTCACAGTATAGATGGAAGCATTCAGGAAACCACAGATATAACAGCCAATGACTAAACATGCACATGCATTTGTTGTCATGGTGGTGGCATAGTGTAGGGGCTTACATACTGCTACATAGCGGTCATAGGCCATTGAGACCAAAAGGCAGTTCTCCACATTGGCAAAGGTTGCAAAAAAGAACATCTGAGAGGCACAAGCATTGTAGGACATGATCTTGTCTCCTGTAAGGAATCCAACTATGACCTTTGGAGTGACTGTTGAAGAGTAACAAAAGTCCACTAAAGACAGGTTATTGAGAAAAATGTACATGGGGCGGTGAAGCCGAGAGTCAAAGAGAATCAACAGGAACATCCCCAGGTTCCCCACCAGGGTGATGGTGTAGATGAGGAGGAAGATGATGAAGAGGGGAAGCTGCAGGTGTGGGTCATTGGTGAGTCCCAGAAGGATGAACAGTGTCACTTCTGTCTTGTTCTCCATTAATGATATCAGTTAATCAAAAGGAGGCCTTAAACAATTTTTAAAAAGAGAGACAAATAAGGGACAGGAGAGATGTTTCAGCAGTTGTAAGTACTGGCTTTCCATTCCAAAAGACTCAGCACCTACATGACAGTTCACAACTGTTTGGAATTCCAGTACCAGGGGATCTGACACCTTCTTCTAGCCACCTCAAGTATGAGACACACATGGCACACAGACATACATGTAGGTAAAGCAACCATACACATAGAATTATTTTTTAAATAAAACTTTAAGAATAGTTTCTTAAAGGAATAAGAATCTGTAAAATCTTAATTCATTTTCTACCAAAATAAAAATTATTTATATATATATATATGTGTGTGTGTGTGTGTGTGTGTGTGTGTGTGTGTGTGTGTGTTAACCAGTTGCAAAAAGCTTAATAATTGTGTGAAATAATTCATTTTATTTATCTATGTGCCAGTTCACTTTTCTTGGGCTCTGTAAAACTAACATTACTGGCTGCTCTGCTAAGAAAAACTACAGAAACATCCTGTTCTCTGTCAATAACATAATGACTTTCATAAATTGCTACATCCATCCAAATTTTGAAGCAAAAGAGATAAAAATTTTCTACATATATGAATAACATAATTTCCAATTTCTGTTTCGAATCTTTTCACCCATTGCAAGCTAATGATCTAAAATAATTTATCTTAATTATAATGAATAAGTTTTTCTTTTGTTTATTTTCAGTGAACTAAATGTAATTAAGATGTATATTTAAAAAATCAAGTAAATGAGTTCTCTAAAACTGGAAAATGTTTGTTCTGAGTACTAAAAGGTTCTGAATGGAGTAATGGGCTTTAATTGCATTTCAACTCTTCTTGGCACACACATTATCATGTTTTTAATGTAGCAAATCTAGATACATTGATAAGGATATATGCAGAACCAAGAAGTTATGATTAGCTCAAATAAGGCTTTATCTTGAATCAATATTTCTAAATATTGTACATACTAGATTTTTTGAACTTACAGGTATGTTAGAAAAGTGTTCTACCTCAGAAGCAGTTTAGAATGAAAAAAACATTAAAATACAGAGAGCTCAAGTTCTTAGAAGAGATAAATTTTGGGATCATCCAACGACTGCCTAGAAAGTACCTAACTCTTCTAAACACCGTATAGCCATCTACAAAATAAAGACCTACTTGGGGTATTATTGCGAAAATATAACAGTATATCAAAGGCAATGAATCCTCTCTAGCATAAGTTGTCATAAATGTTTTTGATCTTGGTCATTCTTACAGGCATAAGATGTAATCTCAGAGTTCTTTTGATTTGTATTTCTCTGATGGCTAAGGATGTTGAGCATTTCCTTAAACGTCTTTCAGCCATTTTAAATTTATCTGTTGAGAATTCTCAGTTTAGGTCTATACTCCAATGTTTATTGGATTATTTGTTCTTTTGATAACCAATTTCTTGAGTTTCTTGTATATTTTGGAGATCAATACCACTTATGGGTATATACCCAAAGAATGCTCAATCATACCACAAGAACATGTGCACAACTATGTTCATAGCAGCATTGTTTGTCATAGCCAGAACCAGGAAACAACTTAAATGCCCCTTGACCAAATAATGGATAAGGAAAATGAATAAAATAATGGAGTATTACACAACAGAAAAAATAACAACATCTTTAAATTTGCAGGCAAATGGATGGAGCCTAAAAACATCATATTGAGTGAGGTAACCCAGACCCAGAAAGACAATGTGCTCACTTATAAGTAGCTTTTAGACATAAAACAAAGAAAACCACCCTGTAGTTTCACAATCCCAGAGAACCTAGACAACAATGAGAACCCTAAGAGTGAAATACATAAATCAAGTATACATTGGAAGTAGAAAAAGACAAGTTTTCTTGATTAAATTGGGAGCATGGGGACCATGTGAGAGGGTTGAAGGGGAGGGAAGAGGAAGGGAGGGAAGCAAAGAAATATGTATACTTCAATAAAATCAATAAAAAATATAAAAAAAGAAAATGTTGGCTAATAAGCAAGCCTTGGTGAGTACTACTGATCTTGTCATTACTATATGAAAATAGCATACAGGGCTTTAGTTCTGAGTAAGCTTAACTCTTGAAAACTTTGAATCCAAATTGCCCTTTCTGCATTTGTGTCCCTGGGATTTTCTGTGCCTTGTCATGAATCTTAGTTTGTTTTAACTCTAAGAATATCAATGTTTGCAACCATTCTTTTCAAAAGTTTCATTATTGTAATCAATAATTTTAGGTAGTACTTTCCTCTTTTGCTAACTTTTAGTTTTTCTTTTCTCTGAATATCACCCCACAGTAAGAAGAGAGATTCTGGAGCCCAAGTTCCCAGCATCTGAGCTTTGTTTGTCTCATAGACATGATGTTCTTATGGTCTAACAATACTTAAACTTTCTTGTTTGACTTCGCATATTTGGAAGACTATTCACTCTGTTATTTCGCTGTAATTACTTACATGAGCATTTGTCCAGTTTAATTATGTACATCTATGCTGAAAACATTTTAGTTGCCAGTCCTATACCATATGATACCTTCCATCATTTGCTATAGTATCTACAAAGGGTGTGTTTGTGTGTGAGAGTGTTTGTGAAAAGTAGAAATGAAAGTACTATTTCTTACATTATTTGTAGGAAGAACCTAATAACTAAGGAGTTACATGGTAATCTCAGGTTTTGTAAGCAGCATGAAAAACACTCAAGATGCAAGAGTTAAAGCTTCCATCCAGCCATGAGCCTGAGCTCATAACATAGGTGTTAAAATGTGGTTGAGAGAATATTTGCTTATTTCTAGTCATTTATCTGTGTGCAGAAAGATTTATTTTAACTGCTGGGTTTGTATCTTATGATTGTTTTTTAATCTCCAAGTAAACTTGGCATATAGTGATGAAATAAAGCTACATCAACAAAATTACATTTTATACTCTGAGAATAACTTATTATATAAATCATTAAATCTCCTGCAGTATTTTGACATCTATACCTAGACTCCGTTTTAGAAGAATAACCCTTAGATTTTATATTGCTTTAGCCCTCGAAACTATTTTTAAACAGCTGTTTTTCGAGTAACCTGTAGTAGGTATACATAGCCCATTTCCTTTCAGGAATTATACTCACTAATGTAGATGGAAGCTTCTGTCCCATCCCATCCCACAACCATTTAGTGCCAAATAAACACACAGAGGCTTTTATTAACTATAAACTGTTAGGCCTATTGCGTCGGCTTATTACTAACAACCTCTTATAACTTTAACCCATGATTCTTATCTATATTTAGCCATGTGGCTTGGTACCTTTCACAGTAAGGCATTCTCATCTTGCTTCCTCTCACTCTGGATGAAGACTCTATCTCTGCCTTTCCTCTTTCCAGAATTCTCCTACTCTGGTTTCCCCACCTACACGTCCTACCTGGCTACTGGCCAATCAGTGTTTTATTAAAATAATACAAGTGACAAATCTTTACATTGTACAAGAGCATTTTCCCCCAATCAATGTTTCAATCTTCTCTAAAAAAGAGAGAGAGGAAGAGAGAACTTCTGCAAAGACCAAGCTCTGGATTTACCATGTATTTGCTCCTCTTCCTTTGGAAGAGTCACTTACCTCCTTATAATGAATACATACTACAGGAAACCAGACAAGATTACCCCTCTCCCATAGTTCACAGGTTGTGTCTGTATATAAAAAACAGAAGTCTGTAAGAAAACCCATAAAGAATTTGCCAGATAGGAGTCAATCAATGGGATTTTTTTCTTTGAGTGTTTTCTTTCAGCTTACTTGAAGGTCCATAGCTGATCTTCAGGTTAGTTAAAAGACCTGCATGTGTTAACAATGACTGCCATTCAGAAAATAAACATCTAATGGTAATGGCAAGCCGTGTGTCCCCTGGTGTGCCACGTTGGGATTTCAGAGGCTAGTGCATAGAGAAGTAGAGAATTATAGACACTTAGAGAGCTCTGGAGAGTTCCCCTAGAGTGTAGCTGAAGATGTTCATCCTATCTTCTTAGGAGAAAAGCAATTAACCAGCCTTGGGGAACAAACCAGTTTCTGTATCTTAGAAGTTAAATTTCCTTTTTAGCAGATAAATGAAAATATAAGTCATTCATATTAAATGAGGTACCATTCAATGTTTCTATACATAATATCTTTTTTAAAAGTTCAAGTTAGATTAAGAATGCCTGTCTTCTCAAGCACTACTTCTTTACGGTAAAAACTTTCAAAATCTTTCGTTCTAGAATTTTCATTTCTTTTAGTCTTTCCAAAAACACAATACATCATTGTTATCTATAGCAACCCTTGTGCCCAATAAGAAATCTCAGCTTCTTGTTCCTAGTCAACTGTAACTTGCTATAATATCAATAATTCTTGATCATTTTTATGTAATGTCCTTTATAGTACTCTACAGAATGTTGTGTGTCACTTTTTACAAAATGTATGCTAAGTTCTATTGACCAATAATTATTTTTTTAATTTTAATACATTTATGTGTTATATGTGTACGTATTTACTCATCTATAGTGTTTGTGTATAGGCCTCTGAGAAAAACTTGTAGAAGTCAGTTCTCTCCTTCCTGCATATGGGTCCCAGAATTTAAACAAAAACCATCAGGCTTGGAAACTAGCTTTTTTATCCACTGAGGCATCTCACCATAGCCCGCATTCATCAGTTATTTTCTATGGACTTTGTAATTCTTTTTCTATTCTGAAAATCAGAAATACCTTACAGATGTACATTTTTTTGGTATTTTTTCTTATTTTGTAAATTTTTCTTCTTATTCTGTAGACTACTTTCTTTGCCAAGCAGACTATTTCTACATTGAGACAGTCATATTTTTGTTTGTTTCTACTTGTTTTGTCATCTATGAAATGAAACAATTTAAAAAACTGAAAACACTCCATCCATTACAGTGTAGTGTTCTCAAGTGCATCCCATATATTTTCCTTTAGTATTTTCATAGCTTGTGTCTTTCTTTTAAAGCATTGATTATTTTGAAGATAATGTTGCGGTTGGCAAGCTGAGGTGTGTATAGTTTTGCTCTTCACAAAGATATCTTAGTCTCCTGGTCTCATTCAGTGCAGTTGCCATGTGTTCTCTTGGGAAATTGCCAAACATCACTTGTCTGTGGATATACAGCTTTAATTCTAGAATCTCTGTTTTATTAATTTTGGGGACATTTCCTGCAATTGGAGACTGCTAGTTCATTTCCCTGCCACCCAAACCCAAATAATCACACAGAAACTATATTAATTACAATGCTGTTTGGCAAACAGCTTAGGTGTGTTCCTAACTAAGTTTTTATATCTTCAATTAACCCATTTCTATTATTTTGTATTGCTGCAAGGCTGTGGCCTACTGGAAAGGTTCCTGCTAGCACCTATCTCCTTCAGTTGCTACACGGTGTTTCTTCGACTCCACCTATATACCTCTTCTATATATACCTCTGTATACTCTCTATATATACCTCTTCCAGCTTGGCTATATTCTGCCCTGCTATAGGCTAAAGCAGCTTCTTTATTAGACAATGGTAATAAAACATATTCACTGCATACAGAGGAGAATTCCACATCAATCTCCCATTTGATCATGGCAAGTACTTTTCCTAAAATACTTCTTGATTTATTTTGTAAGTAACATGTTGAGGAATTTTTACCTATACTCATGAGAGATATTGAACTTCCACTTCCCCATTCATTGTGCCCTGTCCTGGCTTCATTTCTTGTTGCTGTAACAGATAATACTGATAAAAGCAACTTAAAAGTTAGATACTTGATTTGGGTCACAATTCCAGGTTATAGACTATCATTACAGGGAATTCAAGGCTTCAGGATGCTAAAGAAGTTTCTCAAATTAATCACAATCAAAAACACAAAACAATGAATTAATGCTGCCTGCTAATACTAAAGTTCACTTTCTCTACTCTTCCAAAATCCAGGATCCCCTGCCCAGAGTGTTGTGCCCAAGTTGAGACCCCCAGAGAAACCACCACCAGAATCCAGTCAAGTCCAGAATGCAAAAGAAGGGTTATTCAGCACTCTCCAGCCAAGCTGGGGACTCAACCACTACTCACAACACAGTGTGGTAGGAAAGAGCCCCTTCCTCATTTTAGGGTTGACTTATATGGCAAAAACCACAAGACAGGTTTACTCAGTGTCAAGGGGGTTAGTTTTAATGAGTACAGGGTGTGAACTATTTCTGCATACCCTCTTCCTCCTTTAAGTGGCTACTTCTGCTTCTGTGCATGCCCCCTGCCCTCCCCACAAGCAGTTATTTTCTCCTTCTGTATAGACTATAAAGTTAAGCAGCTAGCTGCCAGAAACAGTTGTTTTTTCCCACTAATTCTTGTGATGTTGCAAAGAGCTCAAAGCCAGTGTCTTGACCAGCTCCTGACTAAGCAAAGCTTTTTGAAACTTTTTTATATCCTTACATTTCCATGTCCTTCATTTCTATGTCCTTACAAGAGAAGGATGCCATCAACAGTGCCCAAGCCTTCCAATATATCAAGGTCAACCCCTACAGACACAGACTAATCTAGACAATCTCTTAGTCAGACTCCATTCTATGGTGACTCTAGATTTTGTCAAGCTGCCAAAACTATTCCATTTTTTATCTGTCTTTGATGTGCTAGATAAAGTTAGCTTTGTAGAATTTTTGTTGACAGAGTTTCTTCCCTATCCTATTTTTTATTTAAAAAAATTTAAACGTGTTGAAAATAGAAAAAAGAAATTAATTAAAACATAATTATAATAAACTCTCACTTTTCTTTCTTCTCTCTGACCCTTCTGGTATTCCCTAGTCCCTTAACTGCATAACTAACCTCATTGGGACTGTCGATTATATAACCCAGTTATCTAGGGTCAAACCAAATACTACTGGTATTTAAAACAAACAAACAAACAAACAAAATAGTGGTAAAATGACTACTAATGATATTCTGCCTTATTGATCCATCATCAGAGAAGCTTCCTCCTGCAGCAGTGGTAATAAATATAGAAACTTAGAGACAGATGTCAGCCAGAGAGATAAACCTTAGAACACACATCTCTAAATAGGATCCATCAAGTTCCTTCCCTCATAGCTTATAGAACCCTGTGAAAGAGGAGGTAGAATAGAAATAGTGTAAAACCCAGAGGGGATGGAGGACACTATGAATAAAACGTCCTCAAAATCAACTGAGCAATGCTCATGCGAACTCACAGAGACTGAAGCAGCATGCTCACAGTCTGCAAGTGTCTGCATGGGTCTTCACCAGGTCTCTGCTAATATATTATGGCTTCTAGTTTACTGTTTTATGGGACTTCTGAGTGTTTGAACAAGTGAGTCTTTGATTCTTGTACCTTCTCTTAGGCTCTATTACTTCTGCTTGTTTGCCTTGTTCAACTTCGAAGTGATGATCTTTGTTTTACTTATATTTTATTGATATGAGATTCCCTTCTGTATTCTGCAAATACCATTGGTTAATAAAGAAACTGTCTTGAGCCTGTGATAGCTTAGAGTAGAGCTAGGAAGGGAAAACTAAACTGAATGCTGGGAGAAAGAAGGGCAGAGTCAGGGAGAAGCCAGAGACAGACATGCTGAAACTTTGCTGGTAGGCCACGACCTCATGGTGATACACAGATTAATGGAGATGGGTTAAATTAAGATGTAAGAATTAGCCAAAAAGAAGATAGAGCTAATGGTCCAAGCAGTGACTGTAAATAATATAGTCTCTTTGTGATTGTTTTGGGACTGAGCAGCTGGGAACTAACAAGCGGCCTTTCTTACAACATTTTATTTTGTTACATTTAAAATAACATAATTCTTTATAGAATTTTTATAATTTCACTTCATGCACCTGAATCCCACTCACCTCCCAGTTTCTCCATACCTGCCCTGCCCCTCAACCCGTCAGCATCCCACCCATAGAAAATCACACTCGAATTAATTAAAAAGGCACATACTTTGCTCCTCCATCTTTCCAATACCTCTTCCTTCATTCTAGTGGCATTAGCAGTGGTTGTGTGTCACATAGTGTGCCTTTTTGTACAATCAGTCCCAAAATGTTCACTTCAGACGGTGCTGAGGAGTTCCATCCAGACAGGAACAGTTCCTGCTCCTGCACTGAGGAGATCCACCCAGAGAGTCAGTCATAGCAAATACTGGACCAAGACACCATGACTCACCTGGTTCCATCTGAAAGAAGAGATGGGCAGGCGCCAATGCAAGAATTCTTCCAACAACCTGTGATGGAGGAGTGTCTATGTGTTACTTTCATTATTAATAAAGAAAACTGCCTTGGCCCTTTAAGAGAACAGAAAATTAGGTAGGCAGAGTAGACAGAACAGAATGCTGGGAAGCAGGAGTTGGGGAGACGCTTCAGGCATTCGCCATAGTGAGTCTCCATGCTGCTGCTCTCCGAGATGGACGCAGGTTAAGATCTCTCCTGGTAAGCCACAACTCGTGGTGCTACTCAGATTACTAAATATGGGTTAAAGCAAGATGTGAGAATTAGCCAATAAGAGGCTACAGATAATGGGCCAGGCAGTGTTTTAAAAGTATTCTTTTTCCGTGTAATTATTTCGGGTGTAAAGCTAGCCGGCTGCCGGGTGGCGGGACACAGCCCCGCCGCTTCTCACTACAGATTGGCGCTCCAACGTGGTGACTAAATCCACTTAAAAACCTTGCCCGCTTGGGATCGGAAAGAAAGTACTCTGAGACCATGCCAATGGCTCACTGCTCCCTGCCTGCACCTGGGCAGATGGCGGAATCAGGCTTAGGCGAGTGGGACAGCATTTGCGGATTCCTGCCGCCATAGAGAGAGAGGTGTTTTCAGACTGCTTGGGGCTCTGCGCGTCAGATTCGGCTGTGACTTGGATTAAAAGAGTTTCTGTGCTGCACGCTCAGTATCAAAATTAAACTGCTGAGTGCAGCTCCAATGTGGACTGCTGTGTACCTGTAACTGTGTGCGGCTCAGGGGCACCAAATGACTGAGGCAGGAGCGGCTTTGGCTCTGCTCTGCCAGGCTGAACTGTGCTGATCTCGGGCAGGATCTATCATAATTACCATGATAACAGCGCAGTTAAGGTTTAGACTTGGCTGGAAACATGCGGTACTGTATTACCTCTACATGGCGCAACTTAAGTTTTTAAGAAGTGGTTAACATTTTAAGAAATGCTCCTGGATAGTAAAAAATTACAGATTCACAATAGGACAGATTCAGACATAGAAGACCCCCATATGGGTCACAATGTTGGATGACTGTACGTAGGCTTGAGAGAGAGAAAAAAATAAATATATAGAGAATAAAGTTAATGCCTTAAAAAAGGGGTAAAGTCTTTAAAGAGACAGAATAAAGTAAAGTGATAGAGTGAAAATAAGCCACGTAAAAATGGAAAATTCACAGAGAGTCTGGATTATGTATTTTATTGTGTTTTCTTTGAAATTTTTGACTGTAAAGGAGCTAAATACAGAGAGACATTTCATTATATGGGCTGCCAGGCTAGACCAGAATGGACATCTTAACGGTATGACTTTAGGATTTGGATCTAAGAACATGATGCTTTGGAAAAGAGTTTCTTCTTTTGTTTTCACAGAGGACGAGACTCTGTGGATTGCTTCTATCCCAATATGGTATGATAGACCACGCCCTCCTGAAAGGTTGCTGTGAACATCTTCAAAAAATTACTTCACTCAACTGCCAACTGAGAGGAACCTAGCACACAGGTTACACCATGAAAGACCTAAATAACAGCGCCCCCATTCAGCAGGAAGCAGTTTGGAGAGAAAAAACTGCGCCCATTTTCCCAAATATTGCTTATAAATGTTCTTTTACATTTAAAGGGGGAGATGATATAGATATGAATTTGCATTGGTATAGATTTTAAGGTCAATTTTGTTATATGTATATGTATTTCTGATCTTGCTTAAGCTATTGTGATTGTAGTTCATTTTAAAAACTGTAATGTATAATTAGGAAATATAAGTTGTTAATGGATAATCATTGATAATAGTTAAGCTTGTAGTCATGTTATTAGATTTTCTAGATATGTAGAGATATATTTCAGTTAGATAGACATTCTTCATATCTTTCAAAGACTGCAGAATATGGCATTTAATGTTTTAATAACTTAGGGTTTTTCATGACAATGAGACACGTCTGCTCCTGGCAGCACCAATCTACTTCGAGAGGAAGATGGGCATCGAAGAGGCTACTTATAGAGTTTGTTAGCCATTTGGGCAAGAAAATGCTCTTGCCTGGACTGTTGCATAAACTGGACATAAAGAACCCGCAGAGAGAGGACTGCTGAACTTGCCTAAAGGTGAGATGGTCTTTCGGGGTTCCTGATTCATGAAAGAGTCTGCGAGACATTCTGCAGGACACAGTAGAAAGTGACTGAACTGTCTTTGGAATTTCCTGCTTCATGAAAAAGTCTGCTGGACACTATGGGCCTGAAGCCCGAAGATGGATGCCCCAACGGTACAGAGGAACTTTGGGTGACTGTCCAGGCAGCGAGTTGTCTCTGTCATTTCTAGAGTTTTATAAGTTACTTATTTCTTGTTTACTTAGGTAGCATTGTATCCTTCTGGAGTCTTTGATGGAGTTGAAGAATAAATAGATAGTTATAGATTTCCTTAGTTATGATAAAAGATAAAATAGATTTAAATATTGTAACTGTAATACTTGCTTGATAACTGTTATATGTAATTTTGCTATGTTAAAGTTGAAGCCTTTCTTTTTTGTTTAAACAGAAAAAGGGGAAGTGATGGAGGAGTGTCTATGTGTTACTTTCATTATTAATAAAGAAAACTGCCTTGGCCCTTTAAGAGAACAGAAAATTAGGTAGGCGGAGTAGACAGAACAGAATGCTGGGAAGCAGGAGTTGGGGAGACGCTTCAGGCATTCGCCATAGTGAGTCTCCATGCTGCTGCTCTCCGAGATGGACGCAGGTTAAGATCTCTCCTGGTAAGCCACAACTCGTGGTGCTACCCAGATTACTAAATATGGGTTAAAGCAAGATGTGAGAATTAGCCAATAAGAGGCTACAGATAATGGGCCAGGCAGTGTTTTAAAAGAATACAGTTTCCGTGTAATTATTTCAGGTGTAAAGCTAGCCGGCTGCCGGGTGGCGGGACACAGCCCCGCCACTTCTCACTACAAACCTGAAAGGCATATGACATCACCAGAATCCAGGGATCTCGAAACAAGAAGAATTAAACACCCTACTCCAGAAGAAATAGAAGAAATCGATTTTAAACAGAACTTTATGAAAATAATAGAGGACCTTAAACAGGGGGGAAAAAACTGCCATGAAGAAATGGAGGTGACAAAGAAAAAGGTAGAGGAAATGAATAAATTTCTCAAAGATACGCAAGGAAATTCTTGTTACTGGATTTTTCCATTGATTTTTCTTTTCTTCTGTTTTTAATTCTGACACTGTCTTGCCATGTAACTTATATTAGTTTCAAACCATTAATCCATGCATAACATCCTTTTCATTGCTGATAATCCATGGATTTGCCACTCAATTTGGCAAAAATATGTTTATTACTAAAGTATAACTTAATACAGTCAAAATAAACCATAAAACTACCACATAAAAGCAAAGTACATTTTTTTCCAAAAAAATGGCCACATCCGAGCCCATATGTCCTCCAACATAAAGAATTTTTGGTGAGCTTTAATGCACAGTCTGTATTGTGTTCTTATTCTACAAACATTTGCACTAACTCAGGTAGAAATGAATTGAGCTACCTGATCTGTATCTTATTTGCATTTGATAAGAAAACCCCAGTACCATTAGCAGTCTCACTTGGATATTACGACTGAATATATCTGTATTCCTGTAAGGTATCACTTCAGGAAACTGAACTCAGAGTTGGTTTTTGTAAGTCAGGGCATAGCATAGAAACCACCGAAATCACTGCTCCATGATTGGGGGAATAGTTTTTGTTGTAAATAATAGATAAAATAGTCATATGTATCTGAAAGAGTCCAAAGCAGAAAGAATAAGAAGCAGACTGGACTAGGTCAGGGCTATCTTTAAGAGAAGTAAGAATAGCAAGAGAAAGAATTGCAGCAATTGTGGGGACAAGGGAATAATTTTGCCTTATATAGGGAACGAACTGATATCTGGGAGGAGGGAAACCAGCTACCCACAACAACCTGGGAGCTATCATAGTGGAGGAGGAAGAAAGGTGAAAAGAGCCAGAATTCTAGACTAGACTATGAAATGCATAACAAATGTATATGAGTAGGGATTGAAAGAGTCTAGAAGCCAGCATGGACTTTTATATACAATGACATATATAGCCATGGAAAATGACTTTCTTACAGAACCCCAAGTGTTTGTAGGTTCCTGACAAATACTGACCTTGGACTTTTATCTGTCTGCCAGAAATCCTTCTATAGTCCAGCTTGAGCTAAGTCTACATTGTCATTTCTGTACTTATGCACTGACCCATACAGTATGAGAAGCTGGAATTTCCTTCCAACATGAGAATTTTTAAATGTGATTAAAGTTGGCTTAGTAAGTAAAGGTGTTGTTTGCCTAAGCTGAGAGCCTGCTTAATCCTCAGAACCTGTGTGGTAGAAAAAGAGCGAGACTGCCTTTCACCAGTTGTCCTTTAACCTTCAAATCAGTTCTAGGAAATGCCTGTCACACATTGTACACTCACACATGCACACACACACACACACACACACACACGCATGCATGCACACACACGCGCATGCGCACACACAGACAGACAATTGATGGGTAGGTAGGTAGATAGATAGATAGATAGATAGATAGATAGATAGATAGATAGATAGATAGATGATAGATACATAGATGATAGATAGATAGATACATAGATAGATACATAGATAGATAGATAGATAGATAGATAGATAGATAGATAGAGAGATAGAGAGATACATAGATAGATACATAGATAGATACATAGATACATAGATAGATAATAGATAGATAGATAGATAGATAGATAGATAGATAGATAGATAGATAGATAGATGATAGATAACAAATTAAATCTGATTCCATGGGAAAACGTGAGAGAAATAAATCCAGGTATTACACACCTCAAGTGTGTAAAATCAGTACTGTAAATGCTATTTTGCCCTGAAAACAATCTTTCTGAATGCACTCTTGACTTCCTTGTTCCTCAGGCTGTAGACCAGGGGGTTCATCATGGGGATGATCATGGTATAGAACACAGATACAGTTTTGTCAGTGTCCATGGCATGACTGGAGCTAGGCTGCAAGTACATAAAAATTACAGTACCATAGAAAATAAAAACAGCCGTAAAATGGGATGCACAGGTGGAAATGGCCTTCTGATGCCCTGTTGCTGAGTGCATCTTTAGGATTGTGATAAAAATCATTAGGTAAGATATTAAGATAACAATGAGGGCAAAGAAGATATTGAAACTGGCTACACAAACAAGAATCAGCTCATTCATGTGTTTATCAAAGCAAGAGAGTACCATGACTGCTGGAATATCACAGAAGAAATGATGGACTACATAAGGCTCACAGAAGGAGAGACTGAATGCGTCCCCAGTGTAGATGCAGGCATTCAGGAAGCCACAGGCATAGCAGCCTGCAATCATGCATACACACACACCTGTAGTCATTGTGGTAGTATAGTGTAAGGGCTTACAGACTGCTGCATAGCGATCATAGGCCATTGAGGCCAAGAGGTAATTTTCCATGGTAGCAAAGCCAGTAACAAAGAACATCTGAGTAGCACAGTCATTGTAGGACATGACTTTGTCTCCTACTAGAATCCCAGCCATAACTTTCGGAGTGACTCCTGAAGAGTAACAGAGGTCCACCAGTGATAGGTTACCAAGGAAAATATACATGGGAGTATGGAGTCGAGAGTCCAGGACAATAAGCAGGATCATCCCCAGGTTCCCCATCAGGGTGATGGTATAGATGAGGAGGAAGATGATAAAGAGGGGAAGCTCCAGGGCTTGGTCATCAGTGAGTCCCAGCAGGATGAACCATGTCATGTCTGTGCTGTTCTCCATTAGGGTTACTAGAGAATCAAAGGATGCTCTGTATCAGTGTCAAAAGTTACAAAAAAAGATTAAGAAGTTAAACTGAACTTCACATTATCAAGCAACATGTACTTTGACATTTTCTATAAAGGCATGATCTTGAGAGAAATGATTACAACTTATATGCAGGGTTAAAAGTTATTAAATCTGTAGAATCTTTAACAATGTTCTGCCTAATTTTAATTTTTTAGATTGTTAGCAAACATGTAAACAGTTTAAGAAGCTAATCGAAATGATTTTCTGGCTGAATCTATTTTCTAATTCATTTCTCTTTAGTTCAGTCAAATACATGTTTCTCATTTGCCAAGAACTGCCATAAAAACTTTACGGTGTATTAATTGTTTCCTCCCAACAGAATTTTGTGTTTGACTGCCTGTTCTAATCTTATAAATTATGAAGCACAAAATGTTGTGTCATTTATTTATATTTATACAAGCATAATTTGGGGATTTATGTTCAGAAGTCAAGTCGTTCTTTGTGTGTGTGTGTGTGTGTGTGTGTGTGTATCCTATTCTTTTTTTATTACTTAAAAAAATACCAATCCAAATTCCCACTTCCTCCCTTCCTTTCCCTCCCCTTCCACTCCCTCCACACACCCTCCCACGCACCCCCTCCAATCTTAAGAGAGGGTAAGACACCTTGCCCTGTGGAAAGTCCAAGGCCCTCCCCACTAAATCGAGGTTGAGCAAAGTATACATCCCAAGAGAATAGGATCCCAGAAAGCCAGTACATGCAGTAGAGACAAATCCCAGTGCCATTGTCATTGGCCCCTCATTCTGCCCCATCTGTCAGCCACATTCAGAGGAACTAGTTTGATCTTGTGCTCATTCATTCCCAGTCCAGTTGGAGCCAGTGAGCTCCCATTAGCTCAGGCACACTGAAATCAAGTCATTTTTATAGCTATTCTGAGTCACTTCTAATTCGAATAGTCTAACATATTTAACTGAATTTATGCCAATGTACAATTTCCACTTTGGTTCAGTCTCTATTTTGAGTTTCAAAATGAACTAAGTGATTGCACAGGTAGCAATTCTATCTTGTCCACTAAGTATTTTCATTTCATCAATGGAACAAGAAACAAACCCAGAAATGAAGCTACAAAAATGCCATTAATAAATTTATAAGTCCTGAATTGCACTTTATCTCCCCCAGTACACACTCATTTTATGCATCTTACAGTTAGGACACATTGATAGCATTGTGGTTTAAAGCATAAACTTTTGACTAGGTTGAAGATAATACAGGGTGAACTCTGAAATTATCTTCGTACAACTCAATGCCTAGAGGATATGGTGGGATAACTAACAGGATGGAAATGATCTACCTCAGAAAGATTCTTACTGAAGATCTGTCATCAGATATAGATACAGAGTTCATGTTCCTGGAAATGCTGCACATAAGATTGGACATGTACTACACCGATCCTGATCAAAATTTCCTGAGTATATTGTTCTCATATGAAAAATGTAGACAGTAATGAGACCTGCTTAGAGATGTTACTCTGAGAATTTAAACAGCTAATATGTAAAAGGCAGCAAATGTTTGCTCAGCACAGTCAAGAAAGTTTTGTTTATCATGTTACTATTAAACTTTCATAGTATTGTATATACTGGTTTGGTCAATGTGGATGCTGACACACAAAACTTTGATTTTTCAGTAAAGATTTCCCATTTTAAAATTTTTCTCTCCAATATTGAATGACTTGGGGGAGGTGAAGAATATGACCAAAATACATTTAAACTTTAAAATAATTTTAAATAATGAAAATAAAAATGAATAGCTGTCTCCAAATTGTTTATAGCTATATTAAAGCCATTAGGATTTTCTAAGTTTTCTGATGTTGTCAGTCTGTCCATATTCCACAAATGTGATTGGTGATTCCATGATTCGAGGTGAGTCTGTATTTTCCTTTTATATGATGAATTATCTTTAAATAATCATTTCATCTCCAATCAATGGCATACCTTAGCCAAACCAGAGTCCATAAGTTAAAGTATTTCTGAATTATGGGATGTCTTCACCTCACAGATTTATGTTCGTGGCAAGTTCCATCCTAGATGCTATCATATCTGAGTCTCTTCTCATGTAATGACAGCATATTTAATTCCTTGATTATAATTGAAGCTTTTAAAGAAGAGTCATCCAATTATAATTATTATTCCTGACCTTTCATCCTCATAACATCAATTTATTAGATTGATTTGAACATTATTTTCTACCTTTAACAAATACAAGGATAACTTAGAATACACTTAGCTCTACAACCAGTAATAAATACTTTATATAAATATGTCTGTAAGTTCCTGTGCCTCTAAGTCTTGCGGGACAAGTAGCATTTTCATTCTTTACTATTAGGAAGTTGTCAATTGAAATGTATATAATATTCTAAAAATTATATATCCAGTTTTTTAATAAAGGTCAAGATTCAAAAGTAAAAGGTGTCCACCTAGTTAAAGTTCTGTGAATTTTATTCACACCACTGTCAACATGTGTAGATGTATTAGTGTTAATTGGCATGAGATCACAGGATAAAAGTTAAAGTACACTTCAACTCTTGTCATGAAGGAAGCAATCTTTCACCTTGAAGATTATATGTTTTCTTTCCTTGTTGCTTTCCTCTAATAAGAAGCAAATACATAGTTAACAATGTGAGAGTATAGCCTAATCAGGTAGTATATCGTATGCTTTGTTTTGTTCATCCTTACTGGGAAATAAGCATGATGTGTCATAAGAATATCTACATTCCTTATGATGGAAACTTTTAGATTTACCTCAGATTTTGAAAGCATATTGAAATCATCTAATCTTCTTTTAGAATAACCAACAGTGAATTTAGTTGCCTTGATGATTTTGCAGACAAAAATTATGAAAAAATTCATGGAGAATAGATGCTTACCAGTTTTCTAGGAGAGAACAGTGAATCTAGAATAGCACTCTGAAATTCCCAGATCAGCCATGGAATACCGGTAGTGTAAGTACTGTGTGAGAAGCTCCTTCTCAGGCAGTGGTCAAAAAGTCCCAGATACTTTCCTGCAGTGAACAGAGAAGGAAAGAGTAGAAAGAGTATTAGCATTGATTAAGGCCCAATACTCCATTAATTCTTGGATCTCTGGAAGAGTCTCTGACTTTCTCCTAACATGCTTCATAGACACAATAAAATTGTATCTCTCACGTAGCCCACAAACTGTGCCTGTACATAGTGCAGTTCTACAAAGCTTCTCAAGAAGAGGTTAGTAATTAAAAGTCAATCAGTGTGAATTTATCTTTGTTTTTCTAGACCTTAATTGAAGGCTTATAGCAAATCCTCACTCAGGTCAAGGAGGCCTGTAGATTCTAAGAACAATGATCATTTAGATCAAAAACTAATGGCCAATAAAGCATGGAACACAGTATGTTCCTCCTAAGATGACATCACTTTGAGTTACGTTACACTTAGAGGCCAATACAAGGAGATGTGGGGCCTCCTAGAGACCTTGAGACCTCTAGAGAGTGATTCGATGAGATTGTCTAAACTTCCTAATCCTACAGGGTAGAAGCAATTAATCTGTCTGTGGAGATTCAGCTAGTTATTTTTATTGCACATATTTTTATTACTTTTCTTTCTTTTCTTCAATTGATGCATAAATTGCACACAGAAATATCTCACTTTCCAATGTGTAGCTCTGGAAAAATCTCATTCAAATAATACTCAGATACCATATACAGTGTCATCTAAGTCAATTGTCTGAGCTTCTCTTAGATAACTTCCCATCCCTCTTCTTTGGTAACTGGATTTATCC